>NC_137851.1:11382500-12582500 GCF_948465745.1 Chenopodium album
TGTTCAACATTCAAACATAGATCATCATTTAAAAACATAAAACATATTTACATATAAAATCACATAGTTAAAGATCTAGCCACGAATACGTACCTTGATCTTTGAACACAAGTACGAAACTCCTAATTACGAACTTGAAACTCTCCCTACAATAACCAATAATTTTTATTCAATAACTCTTCAACAATAAACCCAAAGACATAGAATACAAACTCTAAACTAGTTGTACACGAACAACTTAAATATACATCCTTTTTATACAATTAATACTTACTTTTATAAACTAATTTTCAGTAATCCATTAATAATAATAATAATAATACTAATAATAATAATAATAATATATAAGTAAGAAATAGTAGTAGACTAGCACTAGTGCATAGGTAGTAGCATATAATTAGTAGTTGTAATTAAACTAATAATAATAAATAAAGAAAATAACAATTATTTCCAAACAATTAGTCCAAAATAGTGCAAATTTTTGCCTAGACTCTAGGCTAGTCAGCTTTCCCTACACCCCCATGATACTACGTCGTTTAATACCTTGCGTATTGGCGTTTTTTTTTTTTTTTTTTTTTTTCTTTCTTCATTCTTCATTCTTCATTCTTCATTTTTCATTTTTGTTAACTTTCTATTCAAGTAACTATATAATGATTTTCTTAACCTAATTTCCATTTTATTTCTCTCTTATTTTACTGATTTCATTTTCTCTCTCCTGCATTTTTTATTTTTCCCCCAATTTTTCTCTCTCTTCTTCCATGGAAATTTCTAGCTCAATTGCGATTGATCTTGACTGTGATTCTAGCTTAATTGCTTTTGATCGTGATTCTGATTCTATTTTTCCTGCTGGAGTTGGTTTAGTCGACTCGTTTTCGAAACAATGTGAGTAATATTTCTCTCAATCAATCGATTTTGATTATGCTCTGTTTTTCGCGTGTAATGTTTCGATTAGATTGTGATTATTGTTTTGATTATTGTGATTATTGTTTTGATTATTGTGATTATTGTTTTTATTATTGTGATTGTGATTGTGATTGTGATTATTGTTTTGATTTTGATTATTGTTTTGATTATAGTGATTATTGTTTTTATTATTGTGACTGTGATTGTGATTGTGATTATTGTTTTGATTTTGTTTCTATTTTTTCGCGTGATTGTGATTATTGTTTTTTTGATTAGCTTTAGTTTTATAAAATTTGGCATTCAATTAATTTGTTTATAGTTTTTCGTCGTATTAAATTGATGTTCATGTATGTGATATTATATGTACATTTACGTGTACATAGGTGTACTTACTGTAATTTATATTTATTTATGTAATAATAAATGTTCATGTACATGATCATTTATGTAATGATAAATGATCATTAATACTTTACATGTTGTAATTTATGATAATCATTTTTGTAATTGAACATTATTGCTACTGTATGTGTTCATTTGTTACATTTTAATATTGCAGTGGAAAAAAAGGATGCTATTGTTTTTGAAGAAGCAGCTAGTTCTGAATTTTATGGGAAACAATTTCCTTCTGAAGATGTTGCTTATGAAATGTTTAATGAATATGCATTTAGAAAGGGATTTGGAATTAGAATTGGAAAAAGTAAGAGGCGAAGAGATGATTCATTCTCTATGAAAAGATTTGTTTGTACAAATGAGGGTTTTAAAGATGATAAGTGTAGGAATAATAGGCTTTATGAGAGAATTAACATAAGGACTGGTTGCTTGGCTTTTGTGCAGTTTAGTATTGATCGTTCAGGTGTTTATACATGTACAAGACATGAAATGGTCCATAATCATGAAATGATTCCTGTTGACAAAGACATTTAATAAGGTCTCAAAGGGATATTTCTAAGGAACATATTCATTTCATTTCTACACTTAGATTGAGTGGAGTTAAAGTTTCTGATTCTTTGAGAGCTTTGAAGAAGGAGGTTGGAGGGTCTCCTAATCTTTGTTTTACAGCTCCTGATGCTTATAATGCTATTTCTGCTGAAAAGAGAGCTAAACTTGAGGGAGGTGACAGCAATCAACTAATCAAATTTTTTGCTAAGAGACAAATTGATGAAGCAGATTTCTATTATGATTTTGAACAAGATGAAAATGGTGCATTGGTTAATTTCTTTTGGAGAGATGGAAGGATGATGAGAGATTACCATTATTTTGGTGATTTGTTAGTTTTTGATACTACTTATAGGACTAACAAATATGGTATGATTTGTGCTCCATTTGTTGGTATGAATCATCATGCAAATAATGTGATGTTTGGCATGGGATTTATACTTAATGAAAGAACATAATCATTTGAGTGGTTATTTGATACTTTTCTAACTTCTATGGGAAGGAGAAGTCCTATTACTATAATGACTGATCAAGCTCAAGCAATTGCAGCTGGGATAAGAAATATTTTCCCCAAAGGTGTTCATCATAGATTGTGTGTGTGGCATATTGAACAAAATTCTAAGAAACACATTGGGGCGTTGAGAGCTTTGGATGGTTTCACTGATTTATTTGGTTATTTGTTGAAGTATTGTGAAACTCCACCAGAATTTGAGCATTTTTGGAAAAGGTACTTCTTCTATATACTTGTTTAGCTGCTTAAGAAAATTTTACAGATATGTACATTTAGTTGTCTGTAAATGTTTATTTGAAATGCTCATAATTGTTATGCTTAATGATCATGTTTGATTTACAGAATGGTGCTGAAATATGACTGTGCAAATGTTGATTGGTTGAATGATTTGTATAAAATCAAGGAGATGTGGTGTCCAGCTTTTTCAAAGAAACATTGGTCAGGAGGTGTGCTTTCATCTCAACGTAGTGAGACAACTAACAAATCTGTTTCTCAAAGGCTTAACAAGACACAAGGTCTATGTGATTTCTATCAAGTGTTTCTCGATGTGGTTCAAGAGTGGAGAAGCAAAGAAAAAGGGAGAGATTATAATACAATCAGAGGTAATCGTCATTTGGCCTTTGCATACATTGGGATTCTTGTTCATGCTAGGTCATTGTATACTATTCAAGCTTATGTGCTTTTTGAGGAAGAGTTCATTAAGGGTACTGCTTGTGATCATAAAGATGCTGGTGTGAATTTTCCTGAATATTATTATCATTTGTGGAGACCTGGGAAAGATATGATCAAGCATGAGGTTGTTTTTAATAAAGAAACACATGCAGTATGTTGTACATGCATGTTGTTTAGTGAAATGGGTTTGCTTTGTTCTCATGCTCTTCGAATTTATCATATGAATTGTGTTTGTAAGATTCCAGATGATTATATATGTAAGAGGTGGACTAAGGCTGCCATGTGTAGTCATGGCCTTGATGAACCTACAATGAAAACCAATGTAGTATCTACAAGTGTTTGGAGGACACAAACACTAAGGAAATTTGTTAAGTTGGTAACAAGTTGTCAACACTCTTTGAATGCTAGAGCAGAGGTTGAATGTTATTTCAATCTTTTAAAAGAAAAGATTGAGAGTGTTACTGGTACTATTGATTTTAATGAACCAGTTGAAGGTATTGAAATTGTTGATCATAAAGTTAAGAATCCTGAAAAATCAAGATCTATTGGAGAGAGGAATTATAGGCCTAAGAGTAATATGGAGAAGGCTTATAACAAAGCCAGGGGTCAGTGGATGAAGAAAAAGTCAGTATACACTCCTTATAAAAGATCTAAAGGTCAAGCAATAGTTCAGGTAATGATGAACATTTATGTTTTTGTTATTGATTATTTATGTTCAGGAATTGAACATTTTTGTTATGCCTTAGGAATTGGACGAGAATGGGTGTCCTATATCTTATGCTAATTCTTTGGCTGATCCTAATGAGTTAATTGTGATTGAATATCCAATTGGTCAGGTAAATATAAACTTATTTTCTTTTTTTTTTTATCTGTTTTTATCAAATTTTGTAGAATATAAAACATTTTTACTTTTAATTTTTTTACAAGGTTGGTAATAAAAAGACTGGCATTGTAGAAGATATCCCTTCAGATGATAGTGTTTCAAATGACTTTGAACAGGTATTATGTAAATGATTATGTATATAATTGTAGTTGTTCATTTTAGTATTTTAAGTTGGGATTATAATGTTTTTATAATTTTCATTGTATTATAGGAATATGGAGATAGCTCTATGCAATCAAATGTTGCTGTTGATCCAGACATATCTTCTATTGTGAAGGTAAAATATTAATCATCTACCTTTTAATTTTGTATAAGGTCATTATTTATTTTGAATTTGATCATTTATTATTTTAATTTTTATCATCAGGGTAAAACAGCTACAATTGCTCATGATGTTAATAATGTCCCAACAAGTTCTCAGTTGCCACCAAAGAAACCAAGAAATGTACAATTTTCCACAGCTCAAATCAATGCTCAAGCTCCTTCTAAAGTTTCTAGCATTGTTAAAAATCCTCCAAGAAAAGTTCAAGTTCGTTCTAGTATTCCGAAGAAAGTTCAAGATCCTTCTAATGTTCCAAGAAGTACTCAAGGAAATTCAAGGAATGTGCAAGATTGTCCTAGTTTGTCAAGGAATGTTCAAGTTTCTCCTACTGTTTCAAGGAATGTTCAAGGATCTCCTACTGTTTCAAGAAGTACTCAAGGTGGTTCTCCACAGATTTCAACCAAATATGATAGGTTATTAGCGTTTTTTGATACTAGTGTGGCTAAGAGATTGGCTACAAATGGTAAATAAGAGATCAGATCAATATGTAATTATGTTTTGCTGTTTAACTATCAACATTTTTAGTTGTTTCAACTTTATAGAGATTCAAGTGCTCTAAGTTTTTAATATTTAGATTCATTATGTAATTTGAACCTTTTTTTTCAAAACTATCCTTAAATGTTCTATAAATGTTTATTATCGCTTTTGGAAGTGATCATTTACTATTTTAAATAGTATGCACCATTATTTAATAGTAATAATTATATTAGATCATTTCAAACTGGCAATTATAATGTAACACTTTACTAGAACAACAACAAAAACAACAACATTAGTTAATATTAAAAAGATAATTAATTTTGTCTTTACTAGAACAACAACAAAAACTTATGTCCATACAAAAACTGAAAGCAAGTATGATCATATATGTGCCTATATATGAACACATTCTATTAAGTTTGTGCAAATCTTCTTGCTGCTCTTCTATTGTTCTGTGACTGCCTGTTTTGTTCATTCAGCATTAGTTGAGCAGTGTATTGTACTCTGAGCTTTCTGATTTGGTTCACCTGTTTCAGGAAAATAATTTATTATAAACATGAACATTAATTGTGATATAAATGATCATTATGTATTATAAAGTGATCATGAAGTATATTTTTTTGTTATGTTGAAATTTACTTACATTGTTTGCTTTTAGGTCACAAACCCATTCTTCATTTGGATCAGCAGTGAAAGTTTCCATATGTTTCATAATGTAAACTCCACAGTTGATGTATTCTTCGTTGCTCCTCCACTTCATTTTTTGCAAAACCACCTTATATTTCTCAATAGAATCTGCATCTTCATACCCCAACCCTTTCAAGTATTCTGCATATCCTTTTAACTGCAACAAATACAGAAAAAAAGGGTCATATTTATATTGATCATTTTAGTACTCAATATTGATCATTTTTTATAAACAAATTGATCATTTTTATATCTGTTAAACAATATACTTACCACCAATTGGGGTTGGTTTTCATATTTTGCTGCAACTGTTAGATGTTGTGGCAGTTTCCTGTTGTCAATTATATGCATTGTCTCATTTATATGATCAATGCATAGAAGATAGTAATGTCCATATATGGCCACTGGAAAAAAAATCTGTACATAGTACACAATATTATTATATATACACATTTTTGTAAATGAACATATTATAATTCCATATTGTTCATTAATACCTGTTGATATCCAACTGCGCTCTTGATTTTGTATAACCTTAATTCATTTGTTATTCTTTCTTTGAAGTATTCCAGCCTAAGCTCCATTGATGATTCTTCAGGACAGTACACACTGTGTTTGCATACATAATTTGCTGCAAGTGATGCACAGGATCATTTTAATATTCATAATGATCATCTAGTGTAATTGAATTGATCATTTGCATGAATTTGACATGGCCTCCTCTTGTAGAGCTTCCAACATCCTCCTCATTCTTTTCTTCCTCCTCTACTTTCTTCTTAGGCAAAGAAAGTTCAGTTTTCTTCTTCACAATCTTTTTTATTGGTTCCGTATCATACAGAACCATTCTTTTTTCTTCAGACTTTGGCTTTATCAATGTTTTCTTTCCCTGCACTACTTCCACCTCCTCACTTTCTTCATCCTCTTCTTTTTCAACATTAAAAGCCGGATCTTCACTGTCTGATCCACTATCACTTTCCTCATCTTCTTCATTTTCCTCATCTTCTTCACTTTCCTTCTCTGATTGTTCTTCAGTGACTTTTGTTCTCTTCAAAGGACCTTTAGCTGATGCAGCAGGCCTCTTCTGACCACCTACACATATGATCAATTATAATATGTAAAATGAACATATATATGACAGTTTAATTTGCTAGATTGTATTTGAACATTTAGTTTTATTAATAAGTACATTACCTTTTTGTTCATCTTTTTTCAGAATTTTCTTTTCTGCAGGAGCAGAACTTGTTGCAGGGCCTTCTTCTTGTTCTTCATCCTCTGATGGTTCATCATAAGGCACTTGATCTATGATTTTTCTTTTTTTTGCAGGGCCTTTGGCTGATGCAGCAGGTCTTTTTTGACCACCTAATTATTTGATCAATTACATTAAGTAAAATGAACATTTTCAAAGTGAAAGATTGTATTTGAACATTTAGTGTTTTAGAAATGTTCTTTTACCTTTTTGGCCTGCTTTCCCTTTTGAAGTAGGAGAACTTGCAGGTTTCTCAGCAGGTTTCTCTGCAGCTTTAACTGCAGCCCTTGTACGCCCTGCAGGTTTCTCAGCAGGTTTCTCTGCAACTGCAGTTGCAGCCCTTGGACGCCTAGGTTTTTTGGGTGGTGTTTCTGCTGGTAGGTTTCCAGCAATTGCTGCAGCAGCTGTTGCAATAGATGATATGCTAGGCAGCTTAACATCTGCAACTAAACATTGTTAAGTATATATTAATATAGTTGTAATATTATATTTAATATGATCATTGTTATATTAGGAATTGTACATTTATTTACCTTGTGATTTACTTCTTGTTCTTGTTGCTGGTGATTGTTCCTCTTCTTTTTGTTTTTGCTTTTCTTCCAATTCTTTTTTTTTCTGATTTTTCCTTGCAACCATTTTCCTTCTTGGTTGCTTTGAATTTTGTGAAGATTCTTCACTCTTTTGAGACAAAGTTGTCTCTTCAACAGGTTTTAAACCTCTCAATATTCTTGCCAACTCCTCATCCCTTTGCAATTCTTCTTGTCTTTCTCTTTCTAATTCTTTTTTTGTTTCATCCTCAATCACAATTTCTTCAGCACCTATACATTTTGATCATTTACAAATTAGTAAATGAACATTTACAATGTAAGTGTTATTGATAAAAGGAATTGAACATTTAATATAAGAAGTATGTACATTACCTAATTTGATTTTTTGAATTTCAGAAGGGGCCTTTTGTTGTGGAATGGCAGAACTTGTTGAATGGGATTTTTCTGCTTCAGCAGCAGTAGACTTTTCAATGTTTGTAGCTGGGGCCAATTCAGCAGCAGTGGCTTTTCCAGCAGCATCAACAGTTGTAGCAGGGGCCTTTTTAGGAAGGACCTTTTTAGCAGGAGGCTTTTTAGATGTGGTCTTGCCAACAGGAGCAGTTGTCCTGTTTTTCATCAGTTTTTTGAGTATTCCCTTGGTTGACACATTTGCTTTTCTCCTGGCAACATTTGTTTATAATTTATGATCAATAATATTGTAAAAGTGGAATAGAAACATTAAATAAGTTATATAAGTTCATACCTTTGCATTATATATGAATGTGTTTGTCCTTGAGGTTCATCCTCTCCTACAGGTTCATCCTCTCCTACAGGCTCATCCTCTCCTACAGGTTCATCCTGTCCTACAGGCTCATCATCTCCTAGAGGCTCATCCTCTCCTAGAGGCTCATCCTCTGTTGGAGGCTCATCCACTTCTGGTGCAGGCTCATCTTCTGGTGCAGGATTTTCATTTGATTCATTTCTGAAAATTAAAATTGAAAATGATTAAAAATGTTTATCAACTATTATGAAATTGAACATTAGTTGAATCAAATACCCTGTAGTTGATTCATCCTTTTCTGGTTGTAGTTGTTCAACCTCTCTTGCTTCTTCCTCAGGTGATTCATTTCTGAAAATTAATTAATTTCAAATGATTAAAAATGTTTATAAAGTAATATGAAAATGAACATTAAACACATTGAGGTAGAATATACCCTTGATTTGTTGATGCATCATCTATTTTTGAAGTTTCCTTCTTTTGTTCACTGAAAATTTTTTGGATGTCAATACATAAAAGTATGATTATGTAACAGTATAAAAGTAAATTATTGAATTTTATGAAGTATTTATACCTCATTGATTGATTCGTCTCTGGCCTTGATCTTGACAATACAAATTTCACTTTCAACTTTTTTGGTTCACTAAAATTTTACAATTTATTTCAACTATGAGATTAAGTATTGAATTTTACAAATGATTGTACATTAAATATTACATATATGAATATTTGCAAGTACATTAACTTACTTGGGATGTAGGTTGTCTTCTAATAAATGGGGTCCCACTTTTTTATAACTTCATTTCTATCCAATTTGTTGTCTATTTCAGAACATTCTTTTCTCTCATGAATTATAGGATAGGGATTGAACATTCCATTGTCAAATTGCATCAAGTGTATCACTTTAAATGGTACATCACTAATTTATATTGTAAATCATAAAAATTGACATGATGTTTCTATGTTAGACAAATGTACAGAATAGTTCACATAAATGATCAGTATAGTTGTACCAATGAACATATGTATACAAATATATGGATATATATAACATAATATGAATTTTGACCATATAGTGTTTTGTAAATGTTCATTACTACACATATGAACAAAGTATATGTTTTCCACTTGTACATAATGAAATTTAGAAATGAACAATTAATATGTCAGTAAATGTATATAAACAAACATAAATTGCATGCTATACACATACTATACATATTTGAACATATGTATACATATATATGCACAAATATATGCACACAAACCAATTTGAACATGTACTTTATTGTATTTGTTCATTATATTTCACAGTACTAGACATTATATTTTTCCCACATTTCGTTTTTTTGTATATTTTATATAGTTTTTGGTTGATCATTTAATCAAAATTATGCATACATTCAAATATAAACAGTAACTTGTTTAAATTTTAAGTATCGTTTCAGAAATAGAGTAAAATTATGTTTATATTCAAATTTGAACAATAACTTGTTTAAATATGAGCAAATTTCAATAAAATTATGCTTATAATTCGAAAAAAATCAGTAATACTTACTTTGATTGTTCTGGAACTCCAGAATCTTCAATTTTTTTCCTGAAACATCATCAAAAAAACAAAAAACCAAAAAATTAGGGTTTTTGTTGCGCAATTTTCAATTAATTTTACACTAAACTTGCAAAACATACTTACTCTTTAGATTTTTGTTTGTTCTTGGTGATTTTTGTTGCGATTGTGCAATTTCGTCTCTAATGTCGGACATTTTTAGACGATTTTACTTGCTATTTGCATGTACGAAAATGGAGTAGAGAGAGAAAATGGAGGTTGAGTGAGAAAATGGAGAAAGAAGATGAGAGAGAAAATGCAGAGTAAATGTGATCATTTGAATAATTTTTTTTTAATTATATATATATGGGTGGGGTAGTGGGAAGTTACTGGCGGTTTAAAGGGAAGTTACTGTGGGGTATGTTGGGATGTGTGGGGGTAGAGGGAAGTTACTGTGGGGTAGGTTGGAATGTGTGGGGTTAGTGGGAAGATACTGAGCGGCGTCGTTTTAGGGGGGGGGGGGTGTAGGTTTGGATGGCTAGACTAGAGTCTAGCCATAAATAATTACCAAAATAAAAGTGTTTAGGAAAAAGCCCACTTACTTTAAGTGTTTTTGGTGGGTTTTATATCAAGTTAATGAACAAATTAAAAGACCAATCTTAACCTTTTTGTTTTTTTCTTTGTTTTTGGTTTTGTTTGTAAAGGAAGTATGAAGGGGGGGGGGGGGGGGGCGGGGGTGGTGAGGTTGGCTGGGCAGCAGGTGGTGGTGACCTGCCGGCGAGGTGGAGGTGGTGCGGCTGGTGGCGCGCGGCCAGGGGGTGGTGGTGCGGTCGGTGGTGGCGCGGAGGAGAGAGAAAGGGGGAAAAAATGGGTTTTGGGGTATTTTAATTTGCTGAAATTTTGTGGGTATAATTTGCATATGAATTTGTAAGGAAATTGTTCAAAATCCTTGCTCTATTTACAGGGAAAATTAGGGATTAAAATAAGATTAAAGATTGAAACTTTAAATTGCAATTGATTGTTTTGGAGGTAAAACTTTGAATTGCAATTGGTTAGTTTGGGGGTGACTGTTGAGAGCAAGTTTGATAATGGTGATGGAGTAGATGAGTTACATGTGGAGGGTGAGGGTGAGGGTGAATGTAGTCAAAAATTATAGTTGGGAGAGGTGTTGGTTGGAAAAGCTAACTTAATGAAGCTTTCATGGAGGAATGGAGAAGATGAACGTAGTTTGTGGTGATTGGGGATAAAATTTTATTTTCTAGTTCCCTTTTTTTTGGCTAAAAGTATGAGTTGGGTTGTAAATATCAATTGGGCTTGTAAGTACTCATATGGGTTAGAATAAATGGCTTACTCACCTAAAACTATGTTCATGAAATAAAATAATAACTTTATAACTAGAGTTTAGGAAATTATGTACAATTTTCTTATTAAAAATTTACTTGAAAGTTGTAATATATTTATAGGAAAAATAATAATTTAAGAATCTGAATATCTTAAGAAAATATTTTATAAGCGTGTGGGAAAATTATTCGTCCATTTTTATAAACGGGATTATAAGATCCGAAATAAGACATACTTAAGCTTAATAATTATAATTAATAATAATTATATTGGTTTAAAAATTAGGGGTATTACATTGTAAGTGTAAAATTAAAATACTAGTGTTTAAATTGTAATTGCCCGAAATACCCCTTTATCGAATTATTTTTGACAAGCTAAGAAGCGCACGTAATGCGTGCACAAAGTTATAAAAATGTTTTAAATAGGATATTGTTTGATTGGAAAGTACATCTTTGAGAAACAAAGAAAAAAAAATTCAATGTAGTTTAGTAAACAATAGAGGTGGGATTAAACATGAATATCTTAGCAATTAGCACTGATATCGTGATGAAATTTTATTTGTTTAATTTCTTTATTTTGGTAACTGTCAATTTTATTGGTGCACTAAAGTTAACTACTTGTTCAACGTGGAGCAGTAGATATGATAGAACAATTTTTAAATTAAATTAAAATAAAATTTAATTTTTATTTTTTAATTGTGAATAGGAGAGGTAATTGTGAAAATTAAGAAGGGCAATTTTGGAATAATGAAATTTATCATCCAAAAGGATGTTTCTCTTTATACTTCGTATATTACTATACTCCCTCCATGTTTTTTTTAAGTGTTACACTTCCCATTTTTGACCGTGTTTTTTTAAAGTGTTACACTTTCTTTTTTGGTAAAAAGCTACATTAAAATATTATATCTCTCTCCTCTCATGGTCCCCATCTAAATCCACTACTACTTTTTTTATTATATCTTTCCTCTCACATTCATTACTTTTCAATAAACTATTAACCCTGTTATCTTTCTTTTACAATTTTTTAATACTCCAACTACCCCACTTACCTCTTATTTTATTTAAGTCAATTAAATTACCTAAAACTATGTGACGGTCAAACTATAACACTTAAAAAATAAAGAGGGAGTAGATAGCTTTTTGGGTAGTTGAGCAGGTGTGGGTTAGGACTCTAGTACTCTACTACTAGTCTACTGCGTATAGTGGGCTCTAAGGTTCAGTAAGAGCCCAAAGTACATAAAAGTGAGTAGAGTTAATGGATTCACACCAAAAAAACATGGAATTTGTAATATGATAATCAAGTGGCAAGAGTCATTTATTAGTCTTAGGGTCTGTTCTCATTGACTGAACTAAACTGAACTGAGCTGAACTGAACTGAACTGAATATTTTGTAAGAGAAAGAAATTAGGAGCTGAACTGAACTGAACTGAACTTATTAGAGCTGAAATGAACTGAACTGAAAATAAACGTATGAGAACAGACCCTTAGTTGAATGATAATCAAGTGGCTAATGATTTGGAGTTTCTAAAGTAACCTTTTTGATCGCATGTGAGGAGCAAAACCCAATACCATATTTGGATGTTTAAGGAGATGATTAGATGGAGAAGTCTTGTTTAATAATTAATTAATTATGGACTGTTCTATGTTCATTGTCTGCTGCCCTTGCATGAATATACTGTATTTTTATTTATTTTTTCATTTTTTTTTCTTGTTTTCGTTTTTAAATTTTTTTTTGGGAAACAAAACATTATAAAATTTAAGAGTTTTGACACACTCAAATGGGGAGGAGGCCCAGGTTACTCATCATGAGTAACTTCAGATGCAACTCAAATGGCATTAAGCGTAAATAATTGCATTGGTTTGCAATTAAATATATTTTTAAAATAAGCCCTGGTGAGTTGGCAAGTGGGAGTGTATAGTAGGTTGTTTAACGGCGTTACTTTGTTATTTTGAAGAGTGAGAAACAAAGTAGATCCTGAACTGATGAAGAGAGAGAAAACAAAGAGAGGGATAACACAGTAGATCGACGATGGCGGTAGGTTGATCTTTATCGGCGAATGTTCTCTGGTCGTCGGCTTGGTCACGATAAACGACATAATTTAAGGTGCGTAATTGGTTTTAAATCGAATGAAGTGATTGGCGAATGTTCTCTGGTGTTGGTGTTGTAGGTGCAATATCTTATAATCGTAATTGACTTTTTCGGACATATTTGCTTGTAATTGTTCGATTGAAGTTTGAAATTGCTGAATTTGGGGTGAATTGATGGTGATTTTGGTTGGAGTTTGCTTTGGTTTGCTTTGAATTTTGCTTTGAATTGGTTTCGTTTTGATTTGGTGTTTCAATTCGCTTAGTTTGCATTGTATTTTTGTTTATTTTTGTACTCCATTTAATTTTGCTTTAATTGGACTGTAATTTGTTTGGAAGCAATTGCTGAATGTTTAGGTGTTTTATTTTGCCTGGACGTTGGTTTGGTCTGCAATTGCTGTATTGTCGATTTGTTTGTGGATTAGTTATGGTTTTCAATTTGGTAATGACTGTAGTTTGTGAATGTAGGGCAAAATGGATGGAATTGATGCTGAATTGAGTGATTCTATGGCCTTTATCGAACATGAATTTTGTAGCAGTCCTAGTGCATCCCCATTGGTTCCCATTCCCGAAAATAAATTCATCACTCCCCAGAGTGGAACTTCATTGATTCCTGATTCTGAAGAAACTTGCACTGTTGTCATGTCACCACCCATTGGTACTGTTCAAAAAGATGAGACCATACATTCTAGTAATAGGGGTGTCCTTGTATTAGAGCCTCCGAAAGTTGGTATGATTTTCAAAAACTGGGAAGATGTGGAAAGGTATTATAAAGATTATGCTGAACAAGTAGGTTTTGGGGTGACTAGGTGTCAGTGGTCTTCGTCTAAGAAAGACAAGAATGTAAAGCTTTGTTGTACTTGGAGGTGTGAGTGTTGGGGTCCACCTAACCTCAAAGCCAGAAGGGAAGCAAACAAACGGGCGAAGGCCATGGGTGAGGCTGGTACTGGAGGTGTTGTGAATGGTGTAATTGGTGAGGATGAGCTTGCACGTGGGAAAAGGAAGTCCAAGAAATGCTTTTGCCTTGCAATGTTATATGCTGGTGTTACTGCAGAAGGTTCTTGGGAGGTCAGAAAGGTTGAGTTGAATCATTTGCATGAGGTGACCCCCGATTTGGCTAAATTAGTCAAAGAATACCGTATGAAGAAATACACCTCTACGGTGAAGAGGAGGTTAGTCAATTATTATGAACAAGGGGTTCCTGTAAAAAAAATCCATGGTTGCTTAGCTGTGGATAAAGGTGGTGTTGAAAACATGCCAAATGTTAAGGACCTCCAACATGAGGTGTATAAGGAGAGGAGACTTAAAATGGAAGGTGGAGATGCTGCCGCCATGATGAGGTATTTTGAATACATGCAATGGGACAACCAAAATTTTTATCATACTATTCGGTTAGATGAAGAGGCTCGATTGAAAGACATTATGTGGGTTGATGCTCGTAGCCGTGTTGCTTATGAGGAATTTGGTGATGCTGTGTGCTTTGATGCAACGTATTTGACGAACGAGTACGAGTTGCCATTTGCTAATTTTGTGGGGGTTAACCATCATGGCCAATCCATCCTGCTTGGATGTGCTCGTCTCTCATGAAACCACAGAGACTTACATATGGGTGTTTGAGCAGTGGTTGTTGGCAATGAACAACAAACCTCCCCGAGCAATACTCACTGATCAAGCACCTGCAATGTGTAGAGCATTGTCTGAAGTGATGCCTGGTTCTAGGCACAGATGGTGCATTTGGCATATTTTGAAGAAACTGCCAGAGAAACTTGGGAAGCTTGAGTTGTAAGTTGTTCACTTATCCTTGTTTGTTTATTTTTTAATTGCTGGAAATGTTAATTATTTTTTGGTCCATCTTTATTGTTTGCAATGTCTTGTGAGAGACCTGTTAGAGAGCTCTTAGAGAGCTTTGCTATTTGGCTTAGAATTTGACTTAGAATGAAATTCTGATCTATTTGGTTTAATAGTTTTATGATCTTTGTATGAACCTTAACATGGTGAGTAATGACTTACTTAGAGCTGTCACATGCAAAGAAATACACATAGAGCTGTCACATGCTAAGAACTACACATAGCCAGGAAAACAACATTATGCCTTTGTCTGAAAAGCATTAGAGCTGTCATATGGGAATAACAGGAAAAGGGCCAAAATAGGAGTATAAGTAGGTACCATTGACTTTGTCTCAACAGCATTGGAGCGAACAGACAGAGAAAACAGGAAAACTAGGAGTATAACTAGGTAGCTTTTGTTTTAAACTATTAAAATTCTAAGCAGTGACCATTTAATATTAAACTTCAAAGAATTTAACTTTATTAAGACATAAATAAGAAGATGCATTTAACAGTTGACTTTTTTTTAGTAAACATATATCAACTAGATAAAACATGTATCAAATATCAAATAGGAAATAGATAAAATGTTGAGGCTAATCTAGAAATCTAAAAATCTAAAAGGGATAAACATAGAGCATAGATATAGATCTATGCCAATGATGTCATGGTTTTACATAAATTGGTCAAATATCATTCATAAATTTTTAATGTTTGAGCAGATACAATGACTTCAAAAATCCCTTGAAGGCCGTCATATACGAGAGCTTTACGGCGGAAGAGTTTGAAAGTCGTTGGTGTTCATCAATGAAAGAGTATGACCTAGAGGGAAATGATTGGTTGGAGGGGTTGTACGATGAGAGACACATGTGGGTGCCAGCCTTCATAAAAGAGCATTTTTGGGCAGGTATGAAGACTACTCAAAGGGTGGAAAGCATTAACAGTTTTTTTGATGGATTTGTTACAAGGAAAACCAAATTATTTGAATTTCCACAACAGTATTGCAAAGCTTTGGAGAAGCGTGTTGCAGATAAAACAACTGTAGACGACAAGGGGATGATATGTGAGGAGGCTAGTAAGTGGTTTCAGGGTTGAAAAGTTATTTCAGAAACTTTATACCGATGCAAAATTTCAAGAAGTCCAACAGGAGTGCGGACGAATGTTGTACGTTGTTCATCACTTTCATCGACAAGTAGATGAAACTAATTGGGAGTATGCCATGGAGGATAGGGTGTGGATTGTTCTCGAAGGTTCTAGCGAGGAAAAACTGACGGAGATGAGAAGGATGTACTCTGTCACATATAATTCTGTCACAAAAGAAGTAAAATGTGACTGTTGCAAGTTTGAAACATTTGGCATCCTTTGCAAACACTGCATTCGTGTACTTGATCAGAATTACGTCTACGATTTGCCTAAGAAATACATCCTTGATCTGTGGAGGAAAGACTTGCCAAGGAAGCATGTCCGGGTAGTAGTGCCATATCATGACCCTACCAAAACTATTGAAGTGAAGAGGTTCAACTTGATGTTGTCTGAGTATGAGGCTGTCTTTGACGACACAGAAACGGCCGATGATGCAACAGTTGACATTGTGATGAAGAATTTAGCTCAGTTAAAAATTGATGTCAAGGAAAGCAGGGAGAAGTTTAGGAACAGACAATTAATTGACTGTTCGGAATTACCTCCACCTTCTGAAATTGGATCTAATAGTCAACAGAAACAACATCGTAGTGCTCATACATCAGCTTTCGCGTTAGGGCATGAGGCTGCAGGAGCAAATTTTCCTTCGGCGATGGAGGTAGGTTTCCAGTCCAACACCACCATTGTTAAGGATCCAAAGTCTTTGAAGAGGCCACGGGGTCGGCCTAAGGGAAGTAGGAACAAGTCGTGGCCAGAGACAGGTTTCAAGTTGCCTAAATGTAAACAGGTTGCTCCCAACAAAAATGTGTCACGTGGACATGAAGTTCCAAATGTGCTTCCCAAGAATCAAGTCAGTTGCTTCGTTGATTTGTTGTTTATAATGTTTATGTTTATGTGTGGTTATGATTTTGTTGTCTTATTTTTTGGGGTTCTATTCAGGGCAAAAAGAATTGCGGGAAGAGGTGTAACGGAGGCAAGGCTGCAACAGCCAGTAATGGAAACCAGAAGCGCGCAACAACGGCGGGAGATACTGTCGTGAAAAGGAAACGATATAAACGTGTGGTTAATGTGTCATCTCCAACCCATTCATTTGAGTTCTGAATTCTGATGTGGTGGTCATATGGGGTGTTTAATTGTAATGGGCTAATGTACCCATTGTAATGGGCAAAATGATTTCCCAACATTTTGGATTTGGACTGTAACAAACTATGGACTGTTCATCATTTTGGACTGTAACTAAATATGGACTGTACATCATTTTGGACTACAACTATTTATGAACTGTAAGCTAATAATTATGGACTGTTAGACCTAATATGGACTGTAAAAGCTTTTATGGACTGTAAGCTACTTATGCACTATAATGGGCCATTTTCAAAATACCTAAAGTACATGGCCCATTTCCAATTACTTTAATTTTTAAATACTAGATTAGCCAAATGCCTAAATCCTTAAGGCCCAAATGCTCAAATGCCTAATCTGTACCAAAATGGCCAAATGCCCCCTGTACCAAAATGGCCAAAATGCCTAATCTCTACTAAAAATGGCCAATCTCTACTAAAAGTCTAATTAAAGACATCTAGTCGAATTTTAAATACCGAATATGCTCCAAAAATTATGAATTAGATAATTCGAGTACACATTTAATTTGTTGTGTGCTCAAACTAACCATATTAACCGGAACTCAACTTTTATCACAAAGTAGTGTAAATGATTATTTCAAATTCCAATGAGATCAAATGTTTTACTTGACAATTGAGTGGTAACAACTCAATTGTTTATTTGTTAGTAAATAAGTTGACAATTTAGTATTAAAATTTTAATTGACATTTCCGGGATAGAAAGTAACATTCAACAATTTTTAAATCTAAATGAAAATATTAACACTAAGATTCAATATTTTTAAAACAAAAGTAAAATAATAACAATCACCAAAGGCAAACTTATCAAAATACATATTAACATCCCATGTACTTCATAATATATTACAAAAGTTAAGACACATATTCAAATTTACCAAAAGTTGACTACTAACACATATGGGTTTACTAACATCAGACTACAAATCATCTAATCATCTTCACACCTACAAGGATACTACCCACCATTTAATACAACAAAAGAAGGTGGATGCCAATGGAGTCCATAATACTCGAGGTACATATGCCTTAACGCTTCCAAAAGGGTGGACCTAGTCCCCATCCAACTTAGTAAGCATTGTTGAAAGCCACCACCTTATCATTGTTACGAATCCCGGCAACGCTCAAGGTCTGGCTTGGATTTAAGTGCTTCCTCTCATGCATAAGTGTGATGTTTGACGGGACAGCTCCAATCCTATTTGCCCACACGAAGAACACCCTATTCATGGAAGTGTGGATACGACCTTTCACCCTTTGTTCAATAGGATCCCGGGAGACATCAACAATCCAAAACTTTTTTACTCTTGTATCAAGGTTGACTACGCCCACCTGGTCATACAAAATATGTGTAGCATAGTGCAATTTTGACTTAATTGATTAAAACAAAATATAATAAAAATAAAATTAAAACAAAATATAATAAAAATAAAATTAAAACAAAACAAATAGAAATACCAGCCCATGGACTAACAACACATCCCCGGTTTGAACACCCACAGTTGCTGGTGTAGCATTGCGCGCAATACGGTTACCTAGCTTGAACAAGTTAATTTGATGACTGATAAGTGTTTTATTTGTCCACTTATCATGGTATTTTTAGCACAATTTTGTTGTCATTTTCCCCTCTTTACCCCCCCTTTCCGACTCCTTTTTGTGTATGATTACAACTTTTGGCTTCCCCATTCCTTTTTATGTGTGTGTTCGTGTTTGTAGATGCAAGGAGAAATTGGTCATATAGCATGAACATGAAGAACTATATTGGAAGCAAAGCACAAGAGGAGAGGGCGTGCAACCCCTTAGGAGAGGGCGCTCCTACCCCAAGCGCCACAATCTGCCTCTCTTTATTCCCAGCTAGGAGAGGGCGTGCACCATAGTAGGAGCGGGCGCTCCTCCCTGATCTTCCACAAACTGCCTCAAATCGCTGCAGGAGGAGAGCGCGCGCAAGAGACAGGAGAGGGCGCTCCAGCCTGAGGAGCGGGCGCTCCTCTATGTAGGAGCAGGCGCTCCTACATGCAGACCCGACTTTTTGGGCGGATTTTACAATGTTATTTCGGGGTGTATAAATACGACCCTTGGCTTCAGTTTTCTGCATCTTCTTCCTTGGAGAAGATCACCTTCTTCCCTTTAGTCTTCTTAGGCCCTTAACTCTCTAAACTCTTATTAATTAGCTTAGTTTCTCTCAAACTCTATCATTGAAGTAGATTAATTGAAGTTTGTATTCTTCCTTTCAACATTTTCTCAACCTTGAAGCTTCATTAGTAATCTCTTTCCTCTATCCCTTACTCTTTATTTTCTGTTTTTAATTCCTTGAATTGTAGATTTCTCTCTTAATCTTGGTTAATTGTTGTTGCATGTTCAATCTACTTTGTTCTTACTACTCTCTTCAATTTGTTAGATTAATTTTGAATTTAGATATTGTTGTTAGAATGTTCTTCACCATGTTTAGTGAGTAGTTTCTTAACTAGGGGTTGGGTGGAGACCCAACCAAGCCATGGGTTAATTGATGTTTGTGTTTGCATGTTCATTTTGGGTTGATGATTGATTGTTAAAGAATTGGTTAATTGCATGTGTAATTGGATGGCCACTTATTGCTCATGTATTCACTTCTATGCTTGCATTGAAAGATGAGGTCTAGATGTGAGCCATTTCTTGTATGATTATGCTAAATTCCTCTTGATTACGGTACCTTGTTTGGATGATGTAGTAGTCTTAGTTGCGGTAATTAGGTGAGAAATCCCAATTATTTGTGCCTTAGTACTATCTCGAATCGATCGAAAGACGAACCCGAGTTAGTAGTCTACTTCCTATTGTTAAGACTTGGTTGGCCTATCTTGCTAGTTGAGTTTGGTTTAAGAATGCTTAGTGTGGTGGCTTCGAAAGAAGACAATGTTGAGTGCCCTTTCTATCACCCAATTTGTGTACATGCTTGCCTATTGTTTTGATTCATTGGTTTGGTTGGTGTCGATTCCCATTTCCCCCTAGTGTTTGTCTCCATATAGTAGTTATTTAATCAAACCTCCCATTTGTGACCGAACTAGATTACAACCGTTTCATATTCTCGGTGTACTCATACCCATTCCCTGTGGATACGATCCTTTACTTGCCCTAGACTTGTCTTAGGTTAGTTTAGGTAGAAATAGTGTTTGGCTTGAGGGTGATTGTCCAACGACCGATTATATTTCCCTCTGCCAAAATGGCGCCGTTGCCGGGGAATGGCATTGAGCATTGAGTTACTTGTGAAACATGTGAGACTAGTTCATTTGTATAGATTTGTTTTTCTTTGATTTCTTTGACTAACTTTTTGTTGTAGGTGTTAGTGAAGAAACCAATCTTCGAATTTTCGTCAAGCTAGTGACGTTAAAGAAGCGCTCCCGGGAGGCAACCCGAGTATTTTTGCTTTTCCTCTAAAAAATAAAAAATTGCTTTTAGAATAGTCCTCAATGAGGATATTGGATTGCATGTGATGGATATTTGCTTTCTTTTGGTAATAAAATTTCGAGCATGGTTTAGATGCCCTTGGTTGAACATAGAATTGGCTAGTTTAGGCTAGTGTGACAATAACCTTACCGAATGTACGAGACCTAAAGTCTAGGATTGTGGTAAGAAGGTTGTCGCCCATATCAAAGGAATTTGAACCCCAAAAGGTAGTAATTGATCCCATATTGTTCCCAAAAGTGAGGTTGTAATATTTTCAAGCCTACTACATTTTGAATGAGTGGCAAGGATCCTCTTTGATTTAGTACCTAGATCGACAACTTGAGTCCCAACTCCCAAGATCGCGGCCTAAACTACTCTTAGTGATTGATGAAGGTTGTTATGTATTGTTTATTCACAAAAAATTAAGGCATATCATTCTTGTTTTCTTAGTTCAATTTTTAATTTATTGTAATTAGTAGTTAGTGATGTAAATGTTCAAGTTTGGAAAAAAAAAAAAAAAAAAGAAAGAAAGAAAGAAAGAAAGAAAAAAAAAGAAAAAAAGAAGGGAAAGAAAAGAAGTGATGAATAGCCATCACCCTAGCAATTAAACAAGCTTGGGGGTGTGTTTTTATTTCAAGTTTATTCATATTTTGTAATTTGGGTCAAAGTTAGAAACCTCTTTAGGTTTGCTCTTAGTGCTATATACCTTAGCTTGACTTTAATTGCAAAGCACTTCTAGTTTTCTCTATGCCTTAACTTGTGTCGTAATCCTTGAGTTTTGTAATGTTAGTAGAGTAGTTGAATCCATTGTCGGTGGAGGGAGTTGGTTCACAAGCATATGGAGAGGGTACTTATCATTGAGATGTCGAGTGTTCTAAACTTTCTTTTGTCTATTTTTCTTCCGGCTCCTTCGAGGAGTCATGAGACACTACCATTAGGGAGAATTTCAACTTTATGTGGGGACGCGGTAAGATTGGTTGAATGGACCAAAGTTGAGTACATTCGGGAAGGTTAGCTAGGCCTTGGTTAGTCATGACCGTGGTTGATCTTAGGCATATACCTCATGCTCGAGTTTTATTGCTTAAGGATTCTTTTATCTTTACATGTGCTTTTCTTTGGACTAATCTATTAGTTTCTTTAGCGCCAAGTGAATTGCTTAGGGACAAGCAATTGGCTAGCTTGGGGGAATTTGATAAGTGTTTTATTTGTCCACTTATCATGGTATTTTTAGCACAATTTTGTTGTCATTTTCCCCTCTTTACCCCCCCTTTCCGACTCCTTTTTGTGTATGATTACAACTTTTGGCTTCCCCATTCCTTTTTATGTGTGTGTTCGTGTTTGTAGATGCAAGGAGAAATTGGTCATATAGCATGAACATGAAGAACTATATTGGAAGCAAAGCACAAGAGGAGAGGGCGTGCAACCCCTTAGGAGAGGGCGCTCCTACCCCAAGCGCCACAATCTGCCTCTCTTTATTCCCAGCTAGGAGAGGGCGTGCACCATAGTAGGAGCGGGCGCTCCTCCCTGATCTTCCACAAACTGCCTCAAATCGCTGCAGGAGGAGAGCGCGCGCAAGAGACAGGAGAGGGCGCTCCAGCCTGAGGAGCGGGCGCTCCTCTATGTAGGAGCAGGCGCTCCTACATGCAGACCCGACTTTTTGGGCGGATTTTACAATGTTATTTCGGGGTGTATAAATACGACCCTTGGCTTCAGTTTTCTGCATCTTCTTCCTTGGAGAAGATCACCTTCTTCCCTTTAGTCTTCTTAGGCCCTTAACTCTCTAAACTCTTATTAATTAGCTTAGTTTCTCTCAAACTCTATCATTGAAGTAGATTAATTGAAGTTTGTATTCTTCCTTTCAACATTTTCTCAACCTTGAAGCTTCATTAGTAATCTCTTTCCTCTATCCCTTACTCTTTATTTTCTGTTTTTAATTTCTTGAATTGTAGATTTCTCTCTTAATCTTGGTTAATTGTTGTTGCATGTTCAATCTACTTTGTTCTTACTACTCTCTTCAATTTGTTAGATTAATTTTGAATTTAGATATTGTTGTTAGAATGTTCTTCACCATGTTTAGTGAGTAGTTTCTTAACTAGGGGTTGGGTGGAGACCCAACCAAGCCATGGGTTAATTGATGTTTGTGTTTGCATGTTCATTTTGGGTTGATGATTGATTGTTAAAGAATTGGTTAATTGCATGTGTAATTGGATGGCCACTTATTGCTCATGTATTCACTTCTATGCTTGCATTGAAAGATGAGGTCTAGATGTGAGCCATTTCTTGTATGATTATGCTAAATTCCTCTTGATTATGGTACCTCGTTTGGATGATGTAGTAGTCTTAGTTGCGGTAATTAGGAGAGAAATCCCAATTATTTGTGCCTTAGTACTATCTCGAACCGATCGAAAGACAAACCCGAGTTAGTAGTCTACTTCCCATCGTTAAAACTTGGTTGGCCTATCTTGTTAGTCGAGTTTAGTTTAGGAATGCTTAGTGTTGTAGTTTCGAGAGAAGTGAACCTTTTCTTGTATGATTAAACCGAATTTCTATCTTGATTACGGTTCCTTGTTTGGATGATGTAGTAGTCTTAGTTGCGATAATTAGGTGAGAAATCCCAATTATTTGTGCCTTAGTACTATCTCGAATCGATCGAAAGACGAACCCGAGTTAGTAGTCTACTTCCTATTGTTAAGACTTGGTTGGCCTATCTTGCTAGTTGAGTTTGGTTTAAGAATGCTTAGTGTGGTGGCTTCGAAAGAAGACAATGTTGAGTGCCCTTTCTATCACCCAATTTGTGTACATGCTTGCCTATTGTTTTGATTCATTGGTTTGGTTGGTGTCGATTCCCATTTCCCCCTAGTGTTTGTCTCCATATAGTAGTTATTTAATCAAACCTCCCATTTGTGACCGAACTAGATTACAACCGTTTCATATTCTCGGTGTACTCATACCCATTCCCTGTGGATACGATCCTTTACTTGCCCTAGACTTGTCTTAGGTTAGTTTAGGTAGAAATAGTGTTTGGCTTGAGGGTGATTGTCCAACGACCGATTATCCCTCTACCAAAATGGCGCCGTTGAACGTCTATCTTTGAGGAGTAGTCGATGTAGATTCCCATGAAGGTTTCATTATCAGCAATATCATACATAACTCCAACATCACCTGGTTCTTCGCTCTTCACCAATATTGAATATCGTGGAACTTCCCCTTCATTATGTGGATGCTCAAGAAGGTCCATATCAATATCAGGCGTGGGTTCCCTAATATTAGGTTCATAATCAGAGTCAGTAGTATCCACATCTCCATTGTAGACCCTCATATCAGCTTCAACAGGGATACCAGTAGTATCTATATTCACTCGACGAGATAGTTCTCGTGCAAAGCTAGGAGTGAAGAATGCTCGTGGCAGCTGCAGAGAACTCCTGCTGATGAAGCGAATTCTTGGTCGTAAAGCAGGTAAGCCAGCAGCAATTGGTATCCGACGAGGTCGTCTTCTTCTGGACCTCCTTGTACTCGAAGGTGGTGGGAGTGAGAGAGCAGGTTGCTGCTGCCTGAAGATTGACCTTGGCAGGTAATCGAAGGCAAAGTAAGGGGGAGGGCTTGCTGCTAGCCCGAAGATTCACCTTGGCAGGTAATCGAAGGCAATGTAAGGGGGGAACGTTTGTTGGATGGTGCCATGGTTGTAAATTTTATAATTAATTAATTTTAATGAAAGCTCTAGAAATGAAGAAAACGAAGAAGAAGACAGGTGGTTTATATAGAAAAACAAATGAACAACAACATATCTTGCCTTCTTATCAAATCACCACTTGACACTTGTCTTGTTTTGGCCATATTTAGTAATTTCCCATTTGTTAATTTTCCATAAAATATAACAATGGTAAATTTTGAAGATTAATTGAAGGTAAACAAACAAAAGATTAATTGTAAACAAAAGATTAATCATAAAATTTGAAGATTAACTGAAGTTAACCAAAATATTAATCATAAAATTTAGAAGATTAATTGAAGTTAAACATATGATTAATCATAAACTTTGTACATTAATTGGAATAAAACAAAAGATTAAGGGCTTGTTTGGCATTGCTGTGGTTTTCTGTTTTTTGTTTTTTGTTTTTCAAAATCATATGATAGATGTCATATATTGAATAAAAAAATAATCAAATTTATTTAAATCGTGATAATTTTGAAAACTGACAACAGAAAAGTAGAAACACCATTTTCTTATTTCCTGTTTTTGGTATTTGGTTTTCAAAAAAACTGAAAACTGAAAATAAAAAACGATGCCAAACAAGCCCTAAACATAAAATTTCAAGATTAATTAAATTTAAACAAAGGATTAATCATAAACTTTACATTAATTAAGTTTTAAAACTACATTTATTCAAAAGTTAGTTATTGAATTAGCGATATTACATCAAATCGTATAAATATTGTGGATTTTCATAACATGTCAATTTTAATAATGAACTATCGATGATAACTATCTTTATTATGAATTTTAATAATCATCTATCAATAATATCTACCGGTCATATGAATTTTGTTAATCATGTGAATGTTAATAACAGTATGAGTTTTAATAATGACCTGGCGAGGATAATTATCATTCAGACTTGTTTGTGCTTATGAGTTCCTTTCAATCATTAAATGTAAAATATCCTCAAAATATGAATTTTATTAATCATGTAAAATATGAATTTTATTAATCATGTAAAATAATCGTCGTGACATTAATTTTATAAATATACTAATCACTTTTATAACATTAATCGTCGTGAAATTAAATATTTATAACATTACTTACAAATATAATAATCACTTTTACAATATTTATAACATTACCTATAAATATAATTACACAATTCTTAAACATAAACCCAAAAACGTCGTAAAATTACTAATATAACATTAACTCTTAAATTATGAAATTTGATCCAATTTTTATTTGCAATTTATAGTGCAAATTATTTTTTCAATGCCCATTGCTAAATTAAAATCGGTTTTCAATCGAAAATTTATTATTAACTATTCCTTGTTTTGCGTGCACAACACTTCATTACCTAAAGGAGTACTTTTTCATAGTCACATCAACTTAAAAAAGTACAATTTTTTCTAGCTACTTAGCTTCACTCTTATTTTAAAACAACACATAGGAATGATAGGATTATAATAATCTACTTCACATCACCCTTGTATCACCCTTGTACATAGGGTTCAATTTTTAATAAACAACAGTAGAGCTAGTAAGATGAAAACAACCGCCCACTACATACAGCCGTCTCCAACCTTGTGCTGTGGTTGCAGGTAAGTCGGGTCAGGTTGTTCGCCAGCTATGAGGTTCACATCCCCTTTATAAATGACATCAGCAGGAGTAATCCACCTGAAATACCCACAAGCAGAACAACAAAAATATGCCCTTCTCAGATTCGTAATTGTAGTTGAAACTCGGACGTCAGTGAATTTGGGTGGGTGACAACCACACAAAGGTGTGTTCAACACCACTGGGGAAGCAAAATCATTAATTACTTGCGTTCGCCGCCCAGGTCTCATCATTGATTTGGTAAATTAAATTTGAAGAGGTACTGGGAGTAGGTTTGGTAGGGAGTGAAGTGTTTTGACAGTGGAGTGTTATAACTATTGGATAAAATTTCAATTTAAATAAAGATCTGGTTGATAATGTTGGGACACTTGTAAAGGCACTCTAGTAGATTGTTGACACTTGTAAAGGAAAATTTTTTGGAAAGGGAAATGTCATACTTTATTTTTTTTTTGGAAGTGAAAAGTAGTAGACTAGCACTGACTCTCTATTAGACTACAAGACAAGACTTTAGACTAGAATTCCACCTACTTCTGTAAAACCAATTGCATTTTTATTAATTTATCCACTTGCATGTCTATTTTTATTTTTTTTTAGGCATGCATTTCTATTTTTATTATTTACTCAAACTTAAAAAATGTCTTTTTTAAATTTTTTTTTGGAGAACTAATTTTTTTTTTTTTTTGAGGCATGCATTTCTATTTTTATTATCCATTAAAAAAGCGTCAAACTTTAACTTTTACAAAGATTACTTATTGTATTTTATTATTATTTATTATAATTAACCTTTTTTTTTTTACATTTTTGTGAGCTCCAATTAATAATGTGGCAGTATAAGATTGTGAAGTGATTAGTTTTGTTTATACTGCTGCACGACCTAATTCTACCACTACCTTCCAATCTACATTTTTTTAACATTTTTTTTAAATTTAATAATTTGTAAGGGAATAGTAGTACACTAGGACTGACTCTCTATTAGACTACAAGAAAAGGCTTTAGACTAGAATTGCACTTCTCAATAATAAAAGTTGTGATTTAAACTAGAATACCACTTCTCAATAAGAAAATTTGTGATTTGACAACACAGTGCAAACACTCAATGACTTGCAAACCAATTTAAACCCACACAATACTCACACACTTCTGAAGGTGGCAGAGCTATCACTATCAACACTACATCCAATTAAACTTTGATTTCATTTTTACAAAACAAGTACTACAACTTCATTTCTTTATCATCACACCGAATTCGCATTGTTAAGTTAAGCATAATTCAAACATTTCACATTTTGTTTTAAAAATATGGTTTTTTTTTTAAAAAAATATATTATTAAAAAAAAAGTGTACTTTCATATATTTTCCATTTAATCTAACAAATTTTATGAATAAAAGTGTACCTATAACATTCAGCTACAAAAAAGGATATTCGAGTATATCTTTAAAAGTATAAAAAAAATTAAATAAAATGTGTTTTCTAAAAAACAAAAAAAAAAAAGGTTTTGGCTTCGTGCTTAAAAATGTCTAATAATTAACCTACATTAACCGTAAATATATAGCTATTGATATATTGTCATATACTTTCCATTTCATCTAACACATTTAAAGTAAACTAATTAAAAATTTTAAAAAAGATGGTAGCTATAATACTCTTGTATATCTTTCTTTTACGTCTATTTATTTTTAAAATAATTGTTGTTAAAAATCAATAATCAATAATACATTTTGGTCATTTATGTTTAGCAACCCTATCAAACATATTCACTATGATATTTCAAGTCATTCTTTATTCTTTTATATGCCTAATTCTTACTCATAATTTATTGGATTAGTTTGTTATTGTTTTTGTTACTTTATTTAAGTTGATAGGTGTTATGATTAGATGGCAATTGCACTGACCTTGTTTTAGACTACATGACCAAGTTGTATACTACAAGACCAAGGTGTAGACTAGAATCGTAAAGGAAAATACTGATTGGACAACTCAAAACTCTTACAAGGTGTAGACTACAATTGTAAAGGAAAGTACTAATTAGACAACTCAAAACTCTTACATGCAACTATTCCCCATACACAATGCATAAAGAGCAAGAAATGATAATAATTGCTATTACATTTTTTAACAAAAGATTATTAAATTGAAGTAGCATGACTTTTACAATTTGTAACAAAAGATTATTAAATTGGAGTAGCATGGCTTTTACAATTTTTAACAAAAGATACGGATGAGACGAGTTTCTTAACTTAATCCTAATGGTAATACATGTGAAATATGGGAGGGTTGTCGCCGTAATATTCTACAATAAATTCTTGTTTAGCCCGGATATTTTTTTGTTGAATCAGATCCGTAATCCCCTTGTTAATGAAACAAGTAATGATTTTATTCCAACCGTCACGTTCTATTTGCAAATTTGCATCCCACTCGTTATCTCCAAATCGTAATAGAGCTGCGGTGTCCTCAGAAAATTCGCTAAAGTACTCCCGTGCAAATTCAATTGGAACACTCTACACGATATTGTAAAAAGTAACAACAAGTTAGAAATATATGACTAGGTTTCAGACAAATACATTTAAATTGGAATAAGCCTTTTACCATGATGCCTAGATGCATGTAAGACCTCGTAAAAGTTGCCAAAAACCATGGTTTTTCTTCTTCTACAACGTGTTGGATATCATTTGGGGCTGGGTCACTAGCATCCACAACCTTTACACCCGCTCTAAACACCCTAACATGGACACCTGTGTTATGACATAAATAGATTTTTAAGACATCTCCAAGTCTTATGTCATTTTCGGTTACAAAAATTCCCCAACCGTCTTCCAAAGAATACTTCCACTTGGATCCCAAATCCACGATCCGGAGGAGTACGTTCCACGATGCGTTACCATATCCCCTAAATATTTCGAGATTTCCATTCGCACCTTGAACTTCTTCAATTAAAGTACCCGAAATACGCTACATTTTGGTGTCCAAAAAATCTTGATTAAATACCCGGAATACGCTACATTTTGGTGTCCAAAAAAGCTTGAATAAATACAGAAAATAATTATGATTAACAAAGACTAGATATTCAAAACACTTACCACACCAACAAGCCTTCTTTCGTTCACCACCACTTCAAAATTCGGATAATTCCATGTCGCCTACAAAAACATTTAAAAATTAACTAAAAATGCACAAGTATTTACAGAATTAATTACCTAACCAAATCATACGAACGAAATTGATACCAAACTACAACGAAGGCTACGCATTGAAAACCATACCATATCAAAATTGTTACTAATACTGTTATAAATTTTTTTGATTTTTAGCCTTTGGTAATTTGTTGCTTATACCCTTATGCTTGAGTTATGGGATTTGTCCATCTTCCTTTTATAGGGTAGAAAAGTAAGTCCCGACGAGACCCGTCAATAAAAGAATCTTGCGTACAATTATTGTGTTTTCTTGATTCAACTCAAAATTATGAAAGTAAAATGTGTATCATTACCTTTACTAAGTTGCGTAAACACGTGGAATGAGCGTATATAAAAACATTATTTTATTAAATGTTCTTTTACCCGACATATGTTTTGGTGTCCAAATAATTAGGAAAGGCACATTATTTTTTTAAGTTTAGTGTAGACATTGGCACATTATTTTTTATAGTTTGTTGGCAGAAATTTAGCTAATTAAATAGTTAATTACACTAAATTTAACTAATAATTGTTAATTACATAGTTAATTATGTTTTATGTTTTTAAGTTTAGTGTAGACATTGGCACATTATTTTTTAACTAATTAAATAGTTAATTAAACTAATAATTGTTAATTACACAAAGCATTGTTAATTACTAACTAATAATTAATATTAGGCAAACAAAATTACACAAAAGTATTGTTAATTAATAAATGGGGCAAAATGTATGATAGCAATACAAAGTAGGCCCCTTAATTACAACATAAGTTTAGGAGCAGCAGACCCAAATTGATTGATACCAAATTCTACTTAATTAATTAAAACAACAACTAAACAAACTACTTAAAACAGGAAAACAAGGATCCCTGCTGAGCTTAGCTTAAAACAACCACCAATGGCTTCCTCAAAATACAACCCAAAACAACAAAACCAACCCAAAGTACTCTTGCTCATTCCACGCCATTGGCAACCACTGTTGTACTACTCAAGGTCGCTAATTCGCCTCGCTGTAGGATAGCCCTGTGACAAAACAGAGGTTAATTATTAATTAACTAAATTAACATAAAAATGTGAAAGTTTATTCACATAACTAAACCCGACACCTGAACATAGGCTTCTAAAATGCAAAGCGACCCCGGACCCTGGTAGTGGGTCTGAGCCTGAAGGACTTCAGACCACCATAGCAGCACTGCCCCTCCTTCAAACGAGTTAAGAACAGAGTGTGCGTATCTGAAATTACCACCAAGTCTTGCAATCGTTTCAACAAGATTACCAACGCTGTTTCTAATTTCTAACAAAATGACAACATCAGGATGATGCATTTGTAACATGAAGTTGAAATTTCGAACGAAGGATGGTCGACCCACCCCTCGCACATTCCAACAAACAAGCTTTGTTGCAGGAGGCATTGGGAGCATGTGCGCATCGTTTGGAGTGCACCGTACTGGTTGAATCACTGCACAACTATAACTTGGCACTTCTCGTGGCAGAGATTGAATGACATAGAGATGTAGAAAACGTGGTGCAGCGGGAAGATACACCACCTGGAAAGCATCACAGAAGGGAGCCATCCGGAGGCGCAAATCCTCATCGTGTATAACAAATGGAGGGGCCGCAAAATCAATTACAGGCTCAGGGTCAATTAAATGCATCAGGAACGACGACAACAGGGAATGTGTCTCCTTCTCTAGTGTTGTGATGAAGTACCAGTCGAGCAAGATCTTAAACTTCTCGTCCATCGGTTGCCAGTCGTTGATGGATGGGAGGTGGGCTGGTCGAAGTGGACCACCAGCCTTAGGTGCCATTTTCAGGTTTGAAGGTTCATTGTCAAAACGGATTGATGGGTCAAAGACTAATCTCCATAGGTAGGAAATTTCAGTTGGGCTAGTTTTGAGGTTGGTTTGGGTGAAGTAAACCATCTCATTCATGTCAACCTCGGCGTTCAAATCGCCTTGTGGGGCAGTGTAGAACAGTAGAACGGGACTGCCTAAAGGGGTGTATCTTAACACAGGCATAATTAGTGTGTGGATTAAAGTTGCGATTAAATTTTAAGGCTTATTGAATTTATGATGGAGAAGAGGATATTTTATAGTTACACGGCCCAATGGAAATGTGACATGTGGCCACTTTTGGGGGGAAAACGAAATTTTAATTTTGGAACACAATTCATATTCAATTCATTGACATAATATATAATCCATCTTAATAAAGTTAATATAGTTATGGGAAAAAATCGAAATTAATTCAAAAAATAACATCCAATTGCAAATAGAGGTGTCAATTCGGATAATCAGATGGAGTTTGGGTCGGATCTATTCGGGTCAGGTCTAATCGGATCGGATATGTTCGGGTCAAAATTATTGTTTTTACTCGGACCGGGTCGGGTTAAATTCGGGTCGGATCAAAATTGGGTCATGGTCTATCGATTACGGATCGGATATGGGCCGGGTCAACTCCAGATCGGTTCACTATTGGTTCGGATAAATTCGGATCGGGTTCAAAACGGGTTTAACCGGGTTAATTTCGGGTCGAATGAATTTGGGTCGGGTTGATTTCCGTTGGTTCATTAATTGGTCAATTTCGAGTTTGGTTTGATTTGGTTAAGATAAGGTTGATCCGTTGATTCATTAATTGGTCAATTTCAATTCAATTCCTTTCTGTGTTTGGCTGGATTTAGGTCGAGTTGAACAAATTCATATCCAAATAAGGTCATTTTTAAACTAGAGTTATTATTGAGTTTTTACCTTTAATATCAAGTCGTATAATATATTTTTATCGTTTGATTATTAATTACGAAGTATAAAATTTTAGTTTTCTCATTTGATCAAGTTATGTGTAATTTGTATATATGAGACAAATTGAGATTGAATAATTATCGATGACTTATCATACCTATATAAGTGAAACGATAAATAATGAGCTAGTGATATATTGAAAAATGATAGTTACATATGGTGATATATACAAATAAGAATGTCATCCTTTTAAGGTTATTACAAATCTTCAATTGTACAATCTTCAATGTCATCTTTTAGATGAGACGAATATAAAGCTTAGAAATTAATTTTATATAATTGTATGTACATGAAGTAAACTTGTTACTTCGGATTATTTCTTTATAGTAAAATAAGTTAACTTATTAATAATTAGTAAATATATTAGTATAAGAACTGGAATAAAAAGGTCGATAATTAATTATGGTCGGGTTATATTCGGATTGGGTGAAAATCAAATCGAGTTAAAATCAGGTCGGGTTGATATCAGTTCGGGTCAAAACAGATCGGATTAGATCGGTTATTTTTCGGGTCAATTTCAGATCGGGTTAAGCTCGGGTCAAATTAAATAGATTCGATTTGAGTTCAAGTTGGGTCAAATCGAATTCGGGTTGTGTTCAGTTTGGATCAAATCGGTGTCGGGTCAAGTTCCAATCGGATCAAGTTCGGATTCGGGTCGAGTTCAGTTCGGTTACAGATCGGGATTGGGTCCTGATTTTCTCGAATCGGTTACAATTCGAAATGGATAATTTTTTTCTGGTTGGTTCGGTTTTGACACCTTTAATTGCAAAGTCGTAAAAGTGAATCGAATAAAGTATTTGTCGTGAAAGTATAAAGACTCAAAAATATGAATCAAAATTATGATTCATAATTACAATAATAAATATTTTGTTAATAACTATTGAATTTATCAACTATTTTCTTTGGTCAATCACCGCATTGATTTTGATCAATAACTATTGAAAGAATGATTTCGGTCAAATATTATTGAGGTAGTAGAATAATTTCGGTCAACGGTTATTCGGTCAAATGATTTCGGTAAGAGGTTATTCGGTAGTTCGGCTAAAGCACCACATTGATTTTGTTAATAATTATTGAATTTCCTTATTTTGTTGGATCAATCACCGCATTGATTTTGTTCAATAACTATTGAAAGAATGATTTTGGTCTAATGATTCTTTCAATAATTATTGAGGTAGTAGAATAATTTCGGTCAAAGATTATTCGGTCAAATGATTTCGGTCAAAGGTTATTCGGTACTTCGGTTAAAGCCATATAATGATGTATCACTGTTACTGATACAAGGGCAAATGTATCACTTTTACTAATCATTGTTACCCGGCCTATGTTATGTACATTTATAATATGCTAAATTACGCTACTCTAATGTGCTTTGATGTTATTTTGTCTTAATATAATCACTTAGGTATTTGAAATTGAATAGAGTTATAATGTCTGACCTTTACTTATCAATTTGTCAACAAGTTTGCCTTTTACTTAGACTTTGACTTTCAACTAAAATATCTTTAATTTAAAATTCGTGTAACTACTTTAACTTCAAAATCGTGTTAATTCTATAGTATTTTCCTATTAAAATATCTCTATTCTCAAATTCTTGTTAATAGTTTGATTTATTAGATCGACTTTTGACTGTAATGCCTATTACACACATAAATTAATAACTTAACCTTATAATGATAGAGAATTTTATGTAAATATATATTTTATCTTAGTCTTCAGTTCATCTCAATGTGTAATTCAAATACAACTACTTATACGAATAAAACTTTGTTAATGACTAGGTAATGGTTAGTGCATAATTAAAGATTGACTAGTTAATGATTAGTGAGTAAATTTTATATTTTTTAAAACTCCAATAGTGACTATTTTTTTTTAAACATGATTAGTGAGTATTTAGGTGTTCGTTTTATTGGCATCTAATCTATCTTTTTTTTCATTCTAATCTATCTTTTTTTCATTCTCAATTACATCATGAATTATTTTTTAATGTGTTGACTTGATTTTCCATTTGCCAATCTTGATTTAATTGTTATAGTAGCATATAGATGATAAATTTTAGCTTCACAGTAAGTTCTTCTTTTTGACTATTATGCCTGATTTTGTGACTAGTAGAAGCTGGTTTTTGGTTACTTGTTTGCTACTCCGTACTAGACTTGTTTGCTATTAGCCTTTGCTACTAGACAAGTTTGCTCCAACACTTGTTGTATTTCTTTATTTTACAACAAAAACAAACATTTTGGATCTCACCATACTAACAATTTTTTCAATGTGATATATAGAACATTCCTTTTACCCTTTGCAAGAGAACATTTTCAAGGTCTTAAAGACAAGTCTGCAGTTGTATTGTATGTGAATCGAAAGTGGAATGCCACAATGCGGATTAAGTATGACAAGAATAAAAAAATCACTAATTGCGACATCAAGAAAGGGGTTCAGAATATGATTGATGGTGAGGGGATTGAAGTCGGTGAAAAAGCATTGATTGAGTTGGAAATGATGGATCCCCCGTTCCTGAGCATTACCTTCACTTGATCGTTGATGGAGGCGGCTTTAATTCGCAGTGTTTTGCGTTTTTGGACCTTTGATTAATCATGTGTATTCGTAGTTGGACCGTTATGTATATTCGTAGTTGGACTTTTTCCTTTTTTAACCAAGTTTATTAAACTATTTTAAGCCTGACTAGAGACTTTTGGGTAGCAAAACTTTGTTTTCCTTCATCTAATTTTCCTGTAATATTTACTATTGATGTAAGGAGAATTTATCAATCATTTTGTTTAATTAACCTTTAACCTTACAATAAGATTATCGCTTTATTTAACCTTACAATAATTTATCAACTTTTAAAAATGTTATCGTCGAAACAAATCTTTAATTATCAACTATTAAATTTTTTGTGATATGGCCAATGTAATTATGGGCCAGACCTGCCAATTAATAAGGAAAAGTGTGTTCATGCAAAACCCAACCCAAACGAAACAAGGTTTGCAAACAAGGCCCTTAAGGTAAGCCATAACATTAATTCAACACAAATAGGTTGAATTAATTATACAACAACATACTATTCACAATTTGTAAGACTCGTCACATAATACTATTCATATATGGATTCACCTATAACCTGTTACAAACAAGAATGTGGTTTCTTGTTTGGTAGCAAAAGGTAAGGCCTTGCTGTAGGGAATATTTCAAGTCATCCCACACTTGAGCCCAACTGTGATCATACACTTAAGCATGGTGGCGTCCAAAGGGAAGGAAGCTAAAGCAAAAGAGTCGCCAACAAGTTTTAGGAACTTGTAAACCGTTCACAAGGTGAAGGTTACACCCCTTAACGATCCATGAGATCGTCAACTCCAAAAGGTCTTGAACCAAATAGGGTTCGGGGATGAAGGTACAAATCCAACCTAAAAGAGATTGAACCTGCCCTAAAAATAGGCCTCTACTTCATTCTACTCACGCGTATTCATGTGCGCTTTCTGACTAACATGCAATCAATAGGATTAACCCTAAACCTGTTTACCTATATTGGTTGAATTTAATGCACAAGCAAAAATATTATTGGCGATCACTTGAATTATAACCATATTAGCCTAAACAAGATTATTAATTATCTTATTAAGCGTGATTACAAGTACAAATTCCCTTTAAACATCCATAAAAGGCGTGATCAAGCAATAACAATGAATAAGCATCAAGCAACATAATAAATCATCATAAAAATAATAATCATCATAACAATCATGATTAAAATAATCATGTTAAAGCATAATAATAGCAAGATCCTAGGCATGATACTAACAAGATTAATAACAAACCCTAACATGTCACTAAGCAATAAAGATCAAAGCTTTAGCCCTAACATGACACTAACATGATATTGATATGATATTAGAAAGCATAGGAAGCACCCTAAACATGATACTAGAAAGCAATAATAACATCCTAACATGATGCTAGGAATTAAACAAATTTAAACATGCTTTCTACAAGAATAGAGCTATAAGATTACATACTTTGATGCCTCGTATCTCTTTCTAATAACAAAATACACGCGTTAGTAACTTCGAGGAAAAGTATTAAACAAAACAATTAAATCAAATAATGGAAATAGAGATTAGGGACCAAACCCTCAAAAATTATAACCTTCCACGTCTAGGGCGTAGGCAACTTCGAACTTGGCTAGATGTTCCTAGATCTCGTGTATGCGGAATTTTGTTTGTGAAAAGCTAGAGAGATGAGAGTTTAGAGAAAAGATTGATTGTAGATGAGAATTGATGGCAATTGATGATTGTTGATTGTTGTTGATCGATAATTGATGAATAAAAACGGAAGTTCAGGACCCTATTTATAAGAAAACAGTCCGGAAATAGGTAGAATTTGATAAGGAATAAAACTCCACTCTGTCGCCGCAAAACCAAACTTGTCGCTTGGCGACAAGGTCTGTCGCGTGGCAATAACCTGGATTCCTACGCGCTTTCAAACACGGAGTCCACTTATCAATCAAAATTGACTCGTAAAGTCCGTATGAAAACTAAAATAGTAAAATAATTTTATTCTAAGTAAAACTTATCAAAATATAATTATTAATTCTAATTTTATTAGGACTTAAAAGAACCTTCTAGAGAGTTCTAGAAGACTATAATTAATTCTAATAACTTTAGGAATAATAATTAACATTGGGCCCTGATAAGTGTCATTAATGTCGCTATTTTTAGGAGTTTTCTAGTTAGTTTTTCATAGTTTTTCTATCTTTTTACTTGGTTTTAATAACGTTTTACTACATTTGTCATGTTTGTGTGTGAAATGTTGTTATTGCTCAATTTTAGCTTTTCTTGCATATTTTGGTGGCTTATGACATTAGATTAAACTTTATTGGTTTACTCTTATGTTTAGGAATAGTTGGATAAGTTCATTGCTCAAGATTGAAGAAATATAAAACATAAAAGAACAAGTAATGAAGAAATGTGCACTTGATTTGCAAAGATCATACTTCAAACGCCTATATCTTTTGATCTACAAAACATTTTGGGGCGATTCTAATTGGAGATGAAATCTTATCTCGAGAGCTTTCCAACGACAGGTCATATGCTGAATTCCGATGTAAAACGTGGGAGATATGCTCATTTGAAGCTGAGCAGTTTGCCCAGTCCGAGAGGAGCGGGCGCTCCGGTTCTTGGAGCGGGCGCTTCAAATTCTGCACGCCCGCTCCTCACAGGAAATCCAAAATAAAAAAACAGATTGTTTCCTCCAGATTTGGAGCGAGCGCTACAACCTTCTGCACGCCCGCTCCGGCACCTGGAGCGGGCGCTCCACCTCCTGCACGCCCGCTCCTCTACGCGCTGCTCGACTTTTTGCGGAGCTTCCTAGGCAATTTAGTAAGGGCTATAAATAGATTTTTTGCTCATTTTAGAGGGGGAATTCATATTTTTCAGTAGTTTTAGGTTTTTAGAGAGAGAAACTCTCAAATTTTGGAGAGAGAAAGTGAGAGAAACAATGGTTTTCATGGATTTTGGATAATCAAAGGAGGAATTTGATGATTTGAAGATCTCCATTTTATATCAATGAGCATTTCTTACTCTCTTCTCTCTTTATGCTTTATTAATTGCTTTGTTAATTATGTTTGAGTAGATTTCCTTCTACTAGGTGTTGAGTGAAGCTTTGTTATGGTTAATTGAGTTATTTGAGATAAATTTGATGATAATTGTGTGATTAAATTGATTGAATTGATGATGGCATGTTGTTTGTTTTAGATTGGATTGATCTCCCAAGATAGCAAACTTAATTGCATGTTAGTTCTAGTTTGACAAGGGATTGTGAATTAGAATTTATATATTTGATTGCATTTTGGGTAAATTTCTTCTATGCACCTAGTCAATGAGGAATCTAGGCTAGGAATTTGAGAGATTGCTCTTGATTGTAATTAATTCCCATTTTAATTCTTTCTTTGCATGATTGATTATCAAATCGATTCCCATTAACTTGTTAATTGTTCAAAGTGGATCTTTGCCCCTAGTAGACTTTGTAATATCTTGATCTTTATATGTGTGTTAGTGTAGTTGTAGTGTCCACTATCCATAAACCGACTTCGGCGTAGCTTAAGCATTAGATCGAGAACAATCCAACATTACCGTTCCTTGTGGTTCGACTCCGAACTTACCACTAGACTTGTTTAGGGGTTAGTTTAGGATTATAATAAATTTTGTTTGGCCGTGAGGAGGTTAGTCAACGACATAATTTCCCCGCGCTCAGGCCCTCCCCTAGATCATCGGGCCGCATGTAAAGATCAAACCGGGCCCAGTTTAGTATTTTGGCCATAACTTCCTCATTATTCATCGGAATTGGGCTTATAATATATCGTTGGAAAGCTCTTTGCAAGACCCTTTGCAAGACCCATCCAACTACACTATTATTGGACCCTTGTTGTGGACCAAACTAAACTGGATTGGCTGTTTTCATAAAATAGAGTTGTTTTCGAAAACAGAAAGAAAGAATTTTTAATAAAAACCAACCGCAACACCTGACCTTTCACACTTTCACCTCGTTCGATAATCATTCGACGCAAAAGGTATTCATCACTGGGTTTGGTTTTGGGGAGACACAAATGGGTGTCTACACTTGCATACAACTTTTGTGGAATTCATCCTCCATTTGTTTCGGGAGATAAATCTGCACGAACAACACCATTTAAGTACTCATAATTGACAAAATCAGAAAACTTCTACTTCATTATACCTTACCATCTTTGACTTCTGGTAGGAGCTGGCTAACATAGAATCTAACACTGTGAACAAGTACTCGAAAGACGAGAGTGCTTTACAAACAACACAAATCCGGAACAATATGGGTTGAGAAAGATTTTCACCCAATGCATCAGCCCCACCAACAAATTGTTCGCGATGCAGCTGAAAATAGAACCCAAATAATATTAAATCACACACAAAACCAAGAAGTCCTCCATAACTCTGAAAAAAAAATGAACTAAACTATACAAAATTTTACCTCGGATACAACCACAAGGACTAGGGACCCTTTGTCCTCCATAAAACGCATTATGGATGACTGCGTAGCTGACACTGATTCACTTCCTCCGATGAAAGATACGACTTCTCGCTGGAAAAGGTCAACAAAACATAAAAAAAGGACAACTGCGGAATTTTGATGTAAAAAGGGAAGTACGATACCTAATTGCTTTATCTGTAAAAGTCCTGGAAGGAACTCTTGTTGGTGCCAATTGCAAGAACCAGTTGTCCATCTACACAGCTTACATATACAGACTCAAAGTCAACATTAAAGGATGAAAAAAATTTACCATTACTACATAAACAAGATAAACATTATTACATATAGACATACCAAGGATGTTAGCAGGGAGAGAGCATCTGTTGAGATCCACCTGACAAAAACAAAGGATTTCAATTTCAGATCAAGGGGTCAGAAATAAAGATTGAGTACAAGAATTTCAAAACAAAAGATTATATGAAACATGATAAATGGGATTTGATAGATATGACAAAAGCAAGATCAAACCTAACAAACACATCCATGAGGGGACTAGGTTGTGTTCCACCGTTTTCATATAATTGGCCAGAATCCTCTGATGTATAAGCCTCTATTGCTGTTGCTGATATCTTGTCACCATTGTTTATTCTTGTGATGCAGCATTTCTTCACTGGCCTGGTGTCCACCAAACCAGGGTCATCTCCATCCATGTTGCAAAAATGAGGTGTAGATTCCTTTTCAATTTTCTTCTTTGTGTATCGACGTCGTGCTCTACGTTTCGTAACAAATGGCACATACAGACATGAAGCATCCTGGATTCCACAGACTGGTCCACTGCTGTCTCTGGCATCTTTCGAATGAGTCTCACCATATGCAACATCCAACAGATGTGCGACATAAACAGATGAAATTCTCAACATTACAAACATTTTCAATATTATGCACCACCCAAATTCAATGTCACCTACCCCTAGATGTCTAAAGTCTCCCGCCATATTTGGCCGATCTTCCTTGCTAGCAGCCCATATCTGTTTCATGTTCCACACCTTTAAGCTAGGGAACACACCCCACCTAATCGGCTCCCTACAGAGCCTGTCAAGGTAGAAAACCTATTCAAGATGCAATTTAACTATCATTAGTATCAACCAATAATGTTTTTATCAACCAAATAATAAACTTAAAAGAAAAATACCGGGTATTACCACTATAAATATTACACATCCGCCACATCCACCAGCATAGCCTTCACGGTAAAACCGACGTGCAAATGACATCACGCTAGCCATAAGCTTTTCAAGCACTAATTCACACCAATCATACTCAGCAGCTTGTAGAGCACAACAGAGCGCGGGAACGAGATCAGAAGCCAACCTAGGAGACATGCGTTGGAGCTAATATCATCTCCAAAGCAACTAACAGAAACAACGTCTTGAACTCTTCCTCCTCATGTACCTCCCAGCGCCCTTCTAACCGATCCATTACTTTTGAAGTAACTGGAATACCATTTAATGTGTACACCCTACCACCATGGTTTGGTTTAGTCACCCATGTCTTCCCATACTATTTCTGAATTTGCATCACCTTGTCCTTGTTCTCTCTATTTAATGTTTTCCAAGTTGGTATTTCCTTCCCACCGTTAGGAATCCCCAAAACCCAATGAACTTGATTAGGAAACAACTTCATACGCATCCCATCAGGAGCAATTAGTACCTTACCAAACGGATCAATTCGTGTCATTAGCCAGTATGCCAACTGTCTAGGCAGATACATCTCAATAAGATTTAATAGGCTCCCGAACCCCATTTCCCTAACCCAACGCTGCCGTTGCTCATCAAATGTTTGACATATCCTTCCAAAACTCTCAACCCGACAATTGATATTGGGTGCCTGTTTATAAAACATCAACCTTAGGTTGCATCACTATACTCATTATAACAAAAAAAAAGGGAACAAACAACGTTCTTACACTCTTCCCAGGCTTAGTCAATTCCTTAAGAACTTTGCCTCTGCCTTTTACACCTCCACCAATTGTGTTATTATCATCCTGTTATTAATAATGCATGCTTGAATGAGAAACGATTCCTAATGTATCAGAAACAATTACCAAGTTTTAATACATAATATTTTAGATACCTGAAACATTTTAGGGACCAATGGGTGTCTATCCTTCATCACAGGGTATTCAACAACCTATCACAAGGTATTCAGCAACCTATCATAGGGAATCAATGAACACAACCCTATCACAGAGATGCATATTCCATCTTCAATGGCACTGAGTTTTTTTAGATTAACAAAACACTTTAGGTCTTCAATGGCAAACAATCAATAGCAACCAATGAACAATTTATAAAATCAGGTATATTATATTCTAACTTTAATAATTTATAAACATTCATAAATCGCAAGCAATGAACACTTTAGCAAATCTTGAGTACCCAACCAAATCAATTAACAACAACACAGGTATGCACACTTGATCAAATCAACTAACACCAACACAGAACACTTTATCAGATCAATTATCAAATCAATTAACACCAACACAGGTATATGAATAACTTACCTTCAAAAACCACGATTTAAAGCTCGCAAAACTAGATATTGGCCAAAAACCACGATTTCGACCTCGCAAAGCTTACAGCGAACTCCCACTCGAATTCACAGTCTCTTTCCCGGCGACACCACTCTCTTACTTGAATTCACAGTCTCTTTACACTCTTTTACTTGAATTCGATAAACAAAACCAAAACCCTAACTTTTCCTATTTTCCTCCAAAAACAAGGTTAACGACTGTTTACTCATCCATTACTCAGAAATAGGCCGTGGACATTTTTACCCCCAACTTACTAGCGAGAAATTACAACCGTGCCCCATGAGTAACATTTGTTGTTACTCAGATGAGTAACTTGTATTTCCTCCTCAAATGGGTAATTATAAATTTATAATCTTACAAAAAAAAATGCACAAGTTTGATTGATTTTGGGCTGAGAAGACTAAAGAAAACCATGTTCTGAATTCTCACAATGTCAAAACTAATTTAGATGTCGAAGGAGAGTGAAAAATAGGAATTGTGAAAACACTATAATTAATTTAGTGTTCTCAATTTGGTACATTAGTGTGCATGAGCTTCCAAAGGAGAGAGAATTAAAAATTAAAGGGCAATTTATTTCATCTTATTTTTAGCTCATTTAAATTTTACATCAGAAAAGTTAGTTCATACAAAGAATAAAATAACAATTTTGAATAAGATAAGCTATTGATGCCCGCACGCAAATTTTGTGCGGCTGACTTGGCTGGTATGTTTTACTAGCTGGCTGATATGTTTCATGTGTTGGGTGATGTGTATGTATATATATATATATATATATATATATATATATATATATATATATATATATATATATATATATATTCTTTTTGTTGGCTGATATCAGACTTCATCATTTGGCTTATATGTATCTTTTTGGCCGATGTATTCCTCTTATTGGGTGATATATATCTTTTGTTGGTTAATATGTTTTTATTAATTTTTGATACGTCCCTAATGTTAACTAATATCAGACATTAATTGACTTATATATTCAGTGTAATGGCTGAGATACAAAATTATTTTATTTCCTTCTCTCTCCTTTTTCCCCCTTTTCCTCTTCCTCTAGTACAAACTATTTTTATGGATGATATGTTTGTTATAGCAGCTCCTGATCACGCCACAAATTCTCACGCCCACTCCCACCGCACCCACCAACCACCGACCATCGACCCACCGAACCCACCACCTCCACCTCTTTCATCGCACCTCTTTCTCTCTCTTCCTCCATTCTCGCCCAATCACAACTCCACCAGCAGCAAACCACGACCACCACCAATCGAACCTCTGATTCCCCTGCCTCACTCCACCGTACCAGCCGTTGTTTCAAATCCAGAGTTCCAATCGCAAATCCACCATTGTTGCCGTCATTTTTCGATCGTCATCGACATCGTCGTCATCCACCATTGCTATCGACCATTGTCGTGTTCATTGTCATCGTCGTCTCCTCGAATAATTTAGTCTAAGTTCAGACAAAATATGAAAAGGTTTTGCGTGATATCGGACTCACCATGAATCCAATATATCAAATATTAATCGTATAATATTTGACAGTAATAATCTAATATCTGGCATTAATAATCTAATTTTTGACATTAATAATCTAATATATGACAATAATAATCTAATATATAACAATATAAATCTAACATTAGCAATCTAATATCTAACAATAGTCATCTAAATGACATGAGTATATTTGATTAGTAATGCCATATATTAGATTATTAATAGGAAAAATTGGTAAAAATAATCCCAACTTTCACGTATTCGCTTTAAATAATCCCAACTTTCGATTATTATTAAATAATCCCAACTTTAGGGTGTATTCGCTCAAAACAGGCCCTAACCGGTTACTAACCTATTATACCAAGTTTTTGGGACACGTGGCATCACGTGATTAGTTATTTTAAAAAAAATGTTTAAAATAAAAATATTTAAAAAAAATTGAAAATAAAAGAAAACCTTAAAAAATTAATAAAACAAAACTGTTCAGCACTGTCCACCCAGAACCACCTTTACCAACACCATTGCAACGGCCAGAACACTCTTCCCCACCCACGCGCCGGCCAGAACTTCCTCTTCTACACCGGTAAGCTCCCCGACCCTTTAATTACCAACACTCCTTCCCCCAAAACCACAAAACCAGCCACCTAAAACCCCCCGAATTCCCTAAAAACGACATCCTCGCTGGCGAAACCACATTGCAGCAACCCTGTAAAAAACTACAGCCGCCCAACCTTCGACAGCCCAACCTCTCAGTAGTAATTGTTGTAATACCTCGTATTTTTGAAACGTATTTTCTAATTAGTATTCTCTTAAAAAGGGTATTTTAGTAATTTATTTTACTATTTGAATTTTGGAGCCAAAATGATATTTGAATTTCGGCGCCAAAAGTATTTTAAAATTCAATTATTATTTTTGGATAAGATTTATTATTCATTTATTTTATTTAAAAATCGGATTATTTATATATATTCCGGATATTTTAATTAAATAAAATTATGTTTTATTATTTATTTAAGATGGCCGAAAATTCCTAATTTAATGACTATGATTTTCGGATTTTCTATGTATAGAAAATCTAATTTTCTTAGTTATTTTATTTAGTGAATAATTGGAATTTTATTAATTAATTATTTTATACAATAAATATTATTTACACAATTATTTTTAATTCCTTAAAATTAGCAAATTAATTCCCTAAATATCTAAAGCCACCATGATGGATTTTTGGGTGACTTATTTTGGTAAATTATATTTTTAATTATCTCCCAAAATCTCTTATTTTCCTTAATTCTAATTCTACGTCTTTTTAATATCTAATCATCATATTTTCTTGCCATTCATTCTTCTTAATTATTCTCCAAGTAATTCTAATTTCCTTATTATTTTTCATGACATACATACCTTCCATATTCAAGTATACACAATCACCTTAATATCTAAACTTTCCTTAATTCTTTTATTCACTTCTCCAAGTAATTCCTTAATTGTTTTTACCATAATTCTTCCCACATTCTCTTGTCATAATTCTTACATGAGCTAGCCTATAAATACCCCTTCATACCTTTCATATTCTTCACACCAAAAACCCAATTCTCTTCTTCTCTATTATTCTTCTTTTCCATAAACCTTTTCATACTTTTCTTCTCCTCTTTTCATACAAATATTATCCCGTATACCTTTGAAGCCAGTTTTCGGGCACTTCTGGTCAGTTTTTGAGGTATTGGTGTTTCACAAAAGATTGTTCCTCTCGAAAAATCCTTGAGGTTAGGCTCAAGAATCACCCAATTCAGAGTTATATTGAAGGAGTTATGACCTCTGCAAGTTTTGCCTATTTTTTCCTACGAAAATTCAATTCTCTTTAATCCTATTCTTTTATCTTCTTCATGGTTAGTTTTCTAAAATACAAATACCTATTTCAAAGCTATAATTTTATATTAAAGTATTATTTTAAAAGAGTTTTATAGTCCAAGCACATTTGATTTGAGTTTATGTTGTGATAAACTTATGGTTATGTTATTTGCAAGGTGTATTCGTGATTGAACTTTGAAAGTGCGAAGTATTGATTGATATTCGGAATCAAGATTCTTGAGGTTCTTTTTGTGTGGTTTTTCTAGCAAGGATCAAGGTACGTTTAGGTGGCTAGATACCTTTAAAAGTGATTGGTTTGAATAACATGTTTTGAATGATTTTATGATGATTGAATTAAATTGATTTGAATTATGATTTTGAAATAAATTATGTTTGAAGGTATTGATTTTAATAAAAGTATTTTGAATGGTTGATTTTTAAATCATGTTTTGAATGGTTTGAATTACTTATCATGTTTAAATAAAGGAATTGATTTTAAAAGGTTTGTTGAATTAAATAAAAGGTTTTTCAAGGAAGAGTTATTGATTTTGAAAAGTTATTAATATGAGATTTTATTCTCAAGTATCTATTTAAAAGGTTTTGATTTTGAAAGTATGTGGAATTATTGAAATAGAGCTTGAATTATATTGGAATTTATGGGATATTAAAAGGATTTATTGAACCATTAAATTATTATTATTAATGCTTTATAAGCATGTTGGTAATCCCACTATGCGGATTTGGTTTATTGATAAGGCCTTGGACTTTGTATGACCGGGTCTTTCTTCAAGAATAGCCTTGTAACATAAGGAGACTAGCTTGGGGGGTGTGCACACTTGGGTGAGAAATTGGATTAAAATAAATTGGTTCTTAATAAAGGAATTGTTTTATTAACTATTATTTTGAATATTGAATCATTGGAATCGGTTTTGGAATAATGAGTTTGAAATTATTGGATTAATTATTGGAATTGATTTTTAAAGCATGTTTGCAAATAAATTGAGTTTACATTATCTTGCACTTATCGTACTTAGCATAGTTTGCTAATCCGTATTTCTTATTTGTTTTGGTTCGCCCTGTTTACCGTGATGGTAAGCAGTGTTGACTATTTTCAGGCGGAGTCATGAATGAGCATATGTGAGTCCTGGGAGTTGCTTCACCTAGTTTAGGAATGTTGGTCACGTCTTTATTTTGAGTACTCATAACAATGTTACTATTTTTATAAGTATTAATAAAAGAAAGTTGAGTTTCCGCTGCAAGTTTTGTTATTGAGTTAAGTAGTTTGAGTAGCCTTGCGTAATCACGCGGCGGTAATACGCCCAAGTCTATCTCTACGGTATAATTATACGTATTATACTGATATTTCCGTAGAGGGAGATTTGGGGGTGTTACAATTGCACCCAAATCGCCACCACAAGAAGCCTGCCGCACCGCCTCCAGCACAACCCTCGCATCCTCACAACCTAGCTAGCGACGACGGTGACGCACATGAAGGAAAACGACCACAAAGCCAACCAAATCCTTAAATTACTCTGGATTCTTCGCATTATTCAAGTCGCAACGCTCTGTTAAAGCTTCCATTGATGATTCTACAAAGATTAATCTAGAAATTGCTGCAAGATCTGGGGGAAATTGTTAGGGTTAATTGCAAAGGAGGTTTTGTGGTGGCGGTTTGGTGGTTTAGGGTTATGGGGAGGGGGTAGCGTCGGCTCCAGCATCGGCGTGGGGGAGGGGTGGTCTCGGCAGGTCGTTGGGAGAAGTCTGCCAGAAATGCGGCTGGTGGTGGTGGTTGTCGTGGGTTAGGGTTGGGGATGATGTTTTTTGTTTTAGTCTTTTTGTTTTTTTGATTTATTTTAAAATATATATTTTTTTAATTTTCAGCTAATCTCACGATGACACGTGTTACCAAAAAACCAATATTTTTTTTACCTCTTTAACCGGTTACCGGTCACTTAGACCTATTTTGAGCGGATAACCCCCAAAGTTAGGATTATTTAATAATAATCGAAAGTTGAGATTATTTAAAGCGAATATGTGAAAGTTGGGATTATTTTTACTAATTTTTCCTTATTAATATCATATATTAGATTATTAATGTCAAATATATTGAACTCACCGTGAGTCCGACTCACCCATTTTTTTCACAAAATATTAGTTTCCCTTTTTTTAGTTGACACGTTTATTTTATCATGCGTGTCAACTAAAGGTGATATAAAATCGGGTTCCAGCCTTTGAATGAAGTCTTGTGCCCAAAATCGCAATATAATATCGGGCTTGCTAGGCAAAAAAGGGTTGGGATAGGATTTTGAACTAAAAATATATAAATATCAATTCTTTTATGTCAACTCTTAAATGACAAGATAGGATTTTATAATTTTGGAATTTTTTTTCCAGAATAATCCAACATTTGCCTTATCCGCCCAAAATAATCCCATTTTTCGATTATTTTTTAATTATCCAATTTTTATATCCAATCCGCTAAAAATGGTCCCAACTGGTTATGCAACTTGTTATACCAAGTTACCTGACACGTGGCGGCTTGTGATTGGTAAAAAAAAAATTAACACTTTGTTAATTTTTTTAAAGAAAAATGAAAATAAAAAATTAATTTTTTAAAAACCACCTCACCAGCTGCGCCAGTCGCCGTCCTTGTTGCCTAATCCCTTATCCCGCAGATTTGGCCATCGGACACCCAACCCTAGTGCCGACGTCGTGTAATACCCCGTATTTTTATACGTATTTTATTTTAAATAAGTATTTTGTGAAGTATTTAAATAATTCGAAATGAATTATTTATGGCATTTTAATTATTTATTTTAAATAAGTTTGAAAATATTTTATAAAAGAAAAGTTTTATTTAATTAATTATTTTATTAAGTTGGGATTTATTTTAAGAAAGTTTTATAAAAAGGAAAATTTTGTAAAAGTTAAGTTTTATTAGGAAAAGGATTAGTAAGGAAAGAAAGAGAAATTAAGGTTAGAAGGGTTTCTAGAGAAAGGGGTATAAATATTCAACACAAGAGCAAATTAAACTTTGCTCAGAGTGGAGAATAACCAAGGTAAACTTTCTCTCCCTTTCTCCTTTATTTTCTTTTTCTTCTTTTCCCCTCCCCCTTTGTTTTGCATGGCTGGCACCACCACCACGCACCACCGACCGCCACCACAGCCACCGGCGCAAGCGCCAGCAGCCGCAGCGGCACTAGCCCAGCCGTGTCGTGGTGGCTACTACTTGCGGCTGTCGAACAATATATATATATATATATATATATATATATATATATATATATATATATATATATATATATATATATATATATATATATATTTCTTTTGTTTAATCCTAAATCTAATTATTAGTTATGGGTTTTGTGATGATTTTATGATGTTTGATTTTAAGTATGGTGCAAATTAATTTTCAGATTTTAATTTTAATTAAAAAGCCCCAAATTTGAAACCTTAGATTTGTAAATAATTGATCATTGAAGGAATATGATTTAGGGTGGTTTAAATCTTTAATTTGAGGGTTTTAAAGTATATTTACAGCAAGTTTTTATGAATTTATATTGCTGGAAATTTTGTTAGTAAGCTAAAAGTTAAGTTTCTTGAAGGAATTTTAACTACCCATTAATTGGGATTAAAATAAGGGGTTTCAAATTAATTTTCAATTTGTTTTAATTAAGTTTTGAGTGATTTAATAAGACTATATATTGCTGGAAATTTGTGTGGAGTAGATTTTTATGCCATGTTATAATTTTGGATTGTAGGAGACTTCCAAGTGAGTGATTTCTGTTAGTCGTGGCGATTTTAAGATCGTATTCAAGGTACGTTCGCATACTTGGTATTTATTTGGTGATGTAGGAACATGCTAGGTTTTGAATAATTGATTCCAAATAGTATCATGATAGTTTTTTGTTGGAATTTATTATTTAGTTGATGTTGGTGATTGAATTATGAAGCATAGATTATTTGTGATGGATTATTGAATGGAAATAATTATTTTGACATGTTATATATGAACCACACTTTTATTACTGGCATGATAGAGAGCATGTTTGATTAAACTAAATGTTTAATTTGGTTTGGAATATTAAAAAGGAATTTTATTATGGTTCATATAATTTTTATTGATGCTATAAGCATGAGAAAAAAGCTATGTAAATGTTTATGTACACGAGGAATAAATTATATATTGGTGCCTTAGTGCACTTAAGGTGTTTCTAACACTGAGCGGGGGATAGGAATTGTGGCGCATTACGCGTTTAAGATGTCTTTGATACCGAGTTAAATTTAAAAAAGGGTTCAACATTAAATTTTATGTGGTCACTAATTATTCAAGAATTAAATTAGAATGTTTAATTGTTTGAATAATTATAATGTTTGATTGTGTTATGGTTTGAGAGTCATCACCAAGTTTAATAATATGTAAATAACGTAAAGTGAAATAGATTACGCACCAAAACTCTTGGAACGTATATACCTTGAGTATGAACATATGGGGGGAGTTATGTGACTTTATATATGACCATAACTTCTGCTGGCCTGGGAGTACAGGACGCTGTATTTTCCTTTTATTATTATGCGCAGGAATTTCACAATTTACGAGTGGTTATTTTATATTGGCACAGTTAACTCCCGTGTTAGTACCCCTTTATTGGGGCAGGTTAGGGGGAAACCCGTTCGATGCATAATCAATGCTAAATGAATCAATTAGTTATTTTAATTGAGAGTCATGTTGTATATTGTATGCTTGTAAACAGATGCAACGAAGTAAGTTGTGTGTTGATAGGTGATAGCATGTTAGTGTGTTTAATTACGCTTATGTACTCAGCTTTGCTGATTATGTGTTTGATGGCCTTGTCTTTACCTTGGCCTGTGATGACCCATTTTTAATGGAGAGTTGTGGACTCAAGTAGAGAGAAACTTTTCAGGTGATGAAGCATATTCATGATGGGCATGAGTGAAGAGCGAATCATGTTAGTTTCCATAAGTTTATGTTGTGTTTATTGCTTTAATTATTTTATTATGTTATGTTTGTGAGACTAACGCAAAGGTTTTGAATTGGTTCGGTTTTGTTAAGGGCCTACAATGGTTCCAAGTTGTAGGTTGATTTCGTTTTACTTTGATTTGACTTTACTTTTGTTGGTTGACTTTTTAAATTGAGTTGTTTTGAATGTTTAAAAGATAGTCTTCCGTTGTGTGCCTTTGATAGTTGCCTTAGCCGTTTTGACGGTGGCAGTAATGTCTTAGATTTTCCTATATTTGAGTTTTAAAAAGAGCAAAATAGGTATTTTAAAAGAAAAGGATTTCTAGGGTAGTGTTTTGAAAAAGCACCGACGACGATAGAATCATCCCTTAGCCCTCGAAAACCCCTTCTCTATTTCGATCCTGACTCCCCTCCCCTCCCCTCCCCTCCCCTCGTCCCTTTTCCAACGACCTTCCCGTCCCCACACCCCGATTTCGGCCCCAATGCCCTTCCCATGCCTCAATTTTGGCACTTTTCCCCCTCCCGCACCCTGACTTTGGTGATGCTTGTGGTGGTTTAGTGCCAATGTAAACATACAACTAAGGTCTGGTCACGATAAGTTGAGACGATGGTAGGGGTGGGGAGGTGGCTGGGGTCACAATGGGGCTGGGTCTGATTTTAATTTTTATAATTATTATTTTTTGATAAAAAAGTTAAAATAGTTAATTACTAAAAATCATTTCTTAAAACAAAATTAAAATTCAAACTTATTTTTTGACCAATCACGTGGTCACACGTGTAAATTAAACTTAATGAAAATAATAATTACCTACTCAACCGGTTACAGGTCACTTGAGACCATTTTGAGCGGATAGGGTATTAAGGTCAGATTATTAAAAACTAATCGAAATGTGGGATTATTTTGGGCGAATGAGGCTAAGGTCGGATTCTTTTGAACAATTTTTCCTATAATTTTTAAAATCAACTCTTATAATATGTAATTATGGATTAATTAAATGTATTATTAATCAAATATGTCATGTCTTGTTAGTACCTCATGGACATTTACTTATTTACTAGTTGTTGGTGCGCGCGCAATGCGCGCGCCCCCCCAACACTATGATCTTGATATGGATATTGGTGCGTGTTTTGTGTGCTGTTATCTTGAGAATCGTTAAGATATTGACTAATTGCATTGTATGCCTTAATTATATAGAAGTAGGAATGTAGATTAGTGATGTATATTGTGTTTTATATCAAGGCAAGTAATTATTAAGTGCCGCATATGTGATGTCAAAAAAGAAAAAAAAAATCATTGATTTAAAAACAATCTTGTAGCAAATGAATCAATGTGTGCCCGTTAAAAATAAAAAAAAAAAAAAAAAAATAAAAAAAAAAAAAAATAAAAAAAAAAAATTAAAGTATGAGATGAGCATAGAAAATTAAACAATGTTACATATATGAACATCATTATTGGTGCAAAGGTAAATATTAACATTAATAAACATGTATAACATTGATTTTATTAATCATTTCCATTCATGTAACTATCCTGAGATACACGATTACATTATATTACACAATATTGAAGTTCAGTAAAAGTTTAATGAAAATCTAACCCAAAGTTTGACTTAAACAGTACATATAAGACAGTTTAGGATGGATTTAAGGTTAGTTTTTATATAATAGGACTTTCACTCTTAAGAAATATGATACAAATTTTTCCAACTTATCCTGCATTCGCAAGTAGTGGCGTTGTAGGAATTCATTTGTTATTCTGTTGTAAATATTGCCATATAGTCGAAATACAATATTTCAACTTAAGCGTCCTACATCTTGTGGCACCATAGCAAAGCTGAATTTGTGTATGCTTATTGACATGAAAGAAGACTTTCCTAGCAAACTCTTTTTCAGCTCGCCTTCTCTCTCACAAGAGTCTTGACCCTTCTTTTTCTAGGCTCCTTATCTCTCTCACACACACACACTCTCTCTCAATCTCTCTCTCTCTTTCCCGAAACTTTTTCTCTCCCTTCCTCCCTCCTCTATCCCATCCTCTCCCTTTTTCTTCCTTTCACTCTTTCTCCCCCTTCTTCGATCCATCTCCACTCTTGTCCCTCCATCCTCCATCTCTTTTTAAAGCTAGCTATTACTATGATTGTACAAACAATACAGGTAAAAAAACACTTACGGATGAATCTAACACGATTTTCATAGAATGATTTTATTTTGGCTCCTTATAGCCTTTTGGTACTTTTTTTGTCTTAAAATTAGAGTTGATAATATTCAAAATATTTACAACATATTTCACCCTTATTATTGAACCTAAGGTCATCCTTACTCGAAATATTTAAAAACAACTTCTTTGTTTAGTTTTTATTTATTACCAACCCATTTGAATATCATGCTGATAGACTACAGACAAACAATAGTGAAAATTTAACACTTGCTTCATCCTCTTCTTTTGTTTTTCTTCATTTTTACACTCTTAATCTCGCAATTAAATTATATTGATCATTAACTTATTGCTTTTTAACACTTGCTCTCATTATCACCCCTTCTAAAATGTTTATCTCTTTCGATCTCCTTTGTTGAAGCCTCTCATCCTTTTTCTTTCATTTTCATACTCCTAATTTCTATCCATTTCTCTACTTCGTAACCTTTTTCACTATCGTACATAAAACATGGTCTATTGAAGGGTTTCAAACCTCTTCCTTCCTCTATTGCCGCAAAATCTCTCTCTATATCTTTCTCTCCCCTCTCTAAATCTATATAATTCCCCTTATGTCCTCCATCACTAAGTAGTGAACTACATATTTGCCCTTACCTCTATTTCATGACCCAAGTATTCCTGATTTTCCTCATCATCATTCATTTCGTTTGCTTCCATGGCTCCCTCTCATCATTCACTCCTGATTTACTAATTTTCCCTTCCCTCACCTCCCTTTCCCCTCCCTTTCTCTATTATTGTTATCTAAACATAGTGTAAGAATGGTTTTTTTTGAAGTGCTTCCAACCTCTTCCTTCCTCTATTGTATCGAAATCTCTCTATATCTCAGTCTTTCTTTTTCTCTCTAATTTCTCTCTCTCTCTTTAATTTATCCGTCCTTCCTTCCTTATCCAATGGTGTAGCATAATTTACAAAGTTAATCCCTACTTGCTATCACTTCCCCCTCTTCTCATATCCCTTCTAACCCTTTTCTATCTTTGTTTACAACTTAACACTTTATTCATATGGTTTTACAAAACTTAAATTCTTTTTAAAAAGTGTTGTTTACCTAATCCTTGATTACATACTAAAGATGGACATCTAAAGAGTTCTTCATCTCGTTGCATTTCCTCAAAGCCTCTCACCATTTTTCTTTCTTCATTTCACAATCCTCTTTTTTTTAAAATTTTTTTTTTATCCATATTCCTCCCCCATAGGTTCTAAGTCTCTCTTATAATTAAACTCATACTAAGAATTGAAGTGTTTCTTACCTCTTTCCTCCTCTATTTACTCCCTCTCACTCATTTCTTTCTTTATTAGCCCAAACACTATGTGCGAGTAAAGATAAATTGAGTGAAAAAAGAAGAATAAATGAGGGAAGCATCATCAATCAGAAGTATTTATTTTTCTTCCACTTTTAATTAACAAAAATCTCTCTAATTTGGAAGGAAATAAAAGGTTCACCTGGCCTTCTCCCTCCGCTTACCTCCTTTCCCCTTTCCTCTTTTTCTTTCTCCTCTCTTTCCCTTCACTATATATTATTATCCATACATTGTGAAACTTATTCTGTCATGCTCTTTCTTTCTTTTATTCATTCACAATCCTTCTTATCCTTGGTCCATCCTCTAAAAGCCTTTAAAAATCATAGGTTTTTTACTGTCTCACTCTCTCCCCCCTAGATTCTCTATCTCTCTAAGCTTTCTTTACCTCCTCCTTTTTCCAGACCTCCCTATCTATTTTCTCTCTCGACCTATCTATCTCTTTCAACCCATCTCTCTCTTTATCTCTCTATTACTTTCAAGAGCTTTCCCCTCTCTCTCTCACTCTATTTCTTTCTCTTCAGGCCTTTCTCTACCATTCTCTCTCTCTCTCTCTCTCCTACTCTGTTTTTTCCCTAGTCCATGTCCCTTTCTCTTTATCTTACTCTCTTTTTCTCCCATTCCTTCTCTCTCTATTGATCTCTTACTCTCTTTTTGTCCCAGTCCTTCTTTCTCTTCCAAATATTGTATGTATTTGTTACCCCGTCCCCAACAACCACTTTATCTTATTCAAGGTTAACTCTCTCCTCTACAATGACTTGACTAATTTTTTTCCAGTCAATAATAGGTAAGTTTAAAAAGTCTAAAATCTTTTCAAAAAGTATTGTTTATGTACTCCTTGATTACATACTAAAGATGGTCATTAAAAAGTTCTTCATCTCGTTCCTTTTAATTTCCTCAAAGCCCCTCACCATTTTTCTTTCTTCATTTCACATTTCTATTTTTTCTCTATTTTCCTCCCCCATAGCTTCTAAGTCTCTTCCACAAATAAACACTAAGAATGGTCTGACCTTAGCTTGCATCCCTGCTCCATCTAGTTTCTCTTTTTTTTATTCTTTGAAAAATAAAGGTCACATTTGCTTCCCTCTCACTCAATTCTTCCTTGCTTTATTGGCCCAAAACTATGTTTAGATAAAGAGAGATGGACGGAAAGGAAGAGAAAAAGAAAAGGAGGGAAACATTATCATTGTTTGGATATTCAATGCAAGGAAGGAAAGGGTGGGTATTGGAAAGATCTATTCCCTTTTGATTTAATAAATCAAATCTTTATATTGTTGGAGATATTTTGAAGGAAAAATAGAAACTCACCTTCTCCCTTCCCCAACCTCCCTTTCATTTCCCTCTTTTTCCTTCCCATCCTTTTCCTTTAACTATTATTATATTATACACATGCTCTTTCTCCCCTAGCCTTTCCATCTCTTTCTCCCTCCGACCTCATTATATCTCTCATAGAAAGCTTTCTCTGTTTCTCTTTTTCTTTCGGCCTCCTCTCTCTCTCTTTTTTTTTTCTTCCTGTCCCTCTGTTTTTCTATCCTAACACCTCTCTCAACCCCTTTTTCCATCTCCTAGCCCTCTTTCTCCTTTCTCTCTCTCCTAACCCTCTTCTTCTATTCTTCTAACTCCTCTCTCCTGGCCCTTATTATTTCACACTCGCTCACATCCTCCCTTTGCTCTCTCTCTCTCTCTCTCTCTCTCTCTCTCTATATATATATATATATATATATATATATATATATATATATATATATATATATATATATATATATATATATATATATATATATATATATATATATATATATATATATGAAATTCCAAGAATAGAAATAAGCTTGAAGTTGACCACTATTAAACCACTAAATCTGCATGTAGATATATCAAATAGAATGATAATTTAGTAATTTAGCTGCCCTAATCCCAACTCACTCTGAGGTGAGTGGAGAAAAGAGATAAATTAAATACAGAAAAAGTGCAAGACAGAAGCTAGCTTAAAACTTCTTCACAGGGAGTACCATAACAAAATAAAACATAATTAAGAAAACTACCTTCATCTTAATTATTCCTTAATACTACCAAATTCATTGCAATACTTACAACAATAATATATTACATTCCTAATTATTATTTGATAATCAGGAAAATTCTCTATAAAAACTTCCTCTCCACACAAGCCAAGAAGACCTTGTAGAATGTCAACACATTTCCTACCTGGCCTAATGTGCAGCTAATACCAAGGTCAACACATCTGTTTATAAAGGACCTCGTAGCAAGCTTGTTCTCACAGCAAGTTCTCAAGAACACAACCTTGGCTCAACAACGCCTGCCAATCTACCAAGTTAGATTTGTTAGGCTTGCAATCCTAACTCACGGAAAAAAGGTACTATAAATAATTGCAGCTATAATAATGTAAATTGAAGTAATGAATTAATATGCATGCTCCTGAAATAACAATGATAGCTTTAGAAACAAAACCATTCAACAAAACTTGATTTCAAAAACACAAGATATTTCAGACATAGTGGCAAGAAAAAGATGTATTGGTGAAAGAATCCAACGGAATCACTAAAACTTATTTGAATCCCAACAACTGAGACAACAGGGGATAATTAACACTGTACAATGGAAAAGGAGGAGATCCCATAGATGGAGAACACTGTACAAGGGACACACCATATCAACAACTTTGTTAATCATGTATACAAATTAATTAGAGCGAGCTCTGCTCTTTCTAAAACAACAAAAGTTGACTATTGAAATGCATCAAGCAAGCAAAAAGCATCTTGTGAAATACCAGAGGATTAAAACTTTTCAAAGAATTTCAAAATATGGTTGCTTAATTCTCCTGACTTTTCTTGATTGATGAAGTAAGCAGCTCCTTGTTTCTTTTCTTTTCTTTTTTTTTTTTTTTTTTTGGCGTGGAGCAGCTCCTTACCCTTTAACAACCTCAACCAAAAGTGCTACATCTCTCTTGAACCACCCTAGTGTAAGTAATCCATCATGTACGGAAGACTATAGGTTATGTCCAGCTCCCCCAAAATGAACTTAACAGTTACTTTAACTTGCACCCCTGTCCATGGTGCTATGAGCTCCCACGTCCTACCAATAAAAGGGGAAAAAAAAGTGTAACAGCATTCATTATTCTGTGGCCTATTGATATTGAAATGCCACAAAAGCATAAATTCAAGACATTTGCATTGGCAACTTTGTTAATCCTAAGAATTAAGTAAAGGATTCCTAGTGATTCAAATCCTAATTGCTGTGACAATGAGTCAGCACTAACATGCTAAAGCTATAAACGGATTACTGACCTCTATTCACACCTAATCAGTTTGTTGACATAATGGAAGCTAAAGAAGTATCAACTGAACAAAGAAAACATCCCTTAGCTCAGAAATCAGAGAGAGAAACATAGTAATCTTTCCACTTTCCTGCACTTATTTATATTATCCCACTTCATCATGAATAAAGAGCCCTTCCCATTGTTATTCCCACTGCTTATAGTTCCTCAATCGATATAACAGTATCAATTCGATAACCTCACATTCATTTTGTTCCATATTGAATCGCTCAACGCTTTCCCCAATAATCCCCCCATGCTTATCACAATTCCTGCTACACATCAAGATATTACTGAATAACTAATCTTTAGATATACTACTTGCATCACAGTTCAATAATTATTATATCAACAAAAAAAACAGCTCAATAATCAAAATTCCCTAACCTCCCCAATAATTTAATTTTCTAAAAATTTAATAACAGTAATCGCAAATACAATTATTATAATTCAACCACAAACCTTCCACGTCTCTAGTAAAATTTTGACTCCTTTTTCAATATAAAACTGCAAGGGCAATAGCAACAGCAACAACCAGTTGATAAACATCAAATTAAAGTTTTCAAAATATAGCAAGTAGTAAATGAGAGCTATAGGTACCTAAATTCATCACTATATCCATATGAAAATATTATGTCAGCATACTCCTCCATGACAGCAGCAGCACATGATCAACTCCAAGGCTATTCTATCACGAGGCTTCTCAAATTTATGAACTTCAGAGAACCTGTCATATCAAGTTCACCCAGGTAAGAGAAACTTAGTTAGCAAGTACAGGGGACAACCGTGCAATACAAGGAGGGAAAAAAGGTTTAGAAGGGTAGTTAAGAAAATAAGCCTTCAACACTTCACCATATACCTTATGAAAATAACTTTCATATTGTGACAATCAATACCGTTTCAACCACTCAAGAAAATTTATCAACTTGATTTTAGCGAAGAACCAAATCAAAAGAAAAAGAGTTGTTCAAACTCTAAATAGAAGCAAGTCCTCCGGTATATAAACTTATACCCATTAATCAGATTCAATTCATTATTCTTAACAATAATCAAAGTAGCAAAGCATGAGTATAAAATTGATATAATCAACAACAAAAACCAAAACAAAGAAAAGTTTTGTACTCTTAACTTACTTACAATTATTAGAAAATTGACCAAAATAGTGTACTTAACAATAATCTGAGGATGTAAGGAGTATTGATTTTTTAATTTATGTTTACATCACTTGGATTCTTTAATACTTGCTTCTTTGTATTGGTTTTTGTTGTTGATATCTCAATTTTATATTCATGCTTTACTACTTTGATTATTTTTAAGAATAATGATTGAATCAATTTAATCAACAACACCCCCTAATGTTGTGTGAATACTCTAGTTGAACTCTAACAATGGAATGAGTGTGAATCTTGGTAAAATGATTATTGGCAATGCCAAGTTATTTAATAAGCTGATAAATAAGTGGCTATAATAATCAAGCAAACAAGGATATATACTCAAATAAGCGGCTATTATAATCATGATACAAGAGTCATCTAGGAAGACCATCTTTTTAAAGCAAAAAATAGAGACTCACCTTTGAAAATTCCGGCCGTCAATGACAACAACAATCATAGTGGGCAGCATAATTTTGTCTTGAACTTCAAAGGACTTAACATACTGGTTGTGAGCATCTAAAACAAACAACTCATCAGAAAACTCCCGTAGTCCCGCCATATATCCTTAATCAAGTTACATTGAACAAGGATCCTTTGATTACAATAACATCAAATTTCGATGAAGTAATAACCAAAAATAGCAAAATTAATCTCCACTTACAATTCTCATAATACAGGTAAAAAATTTACACACAAATTATGCAAAGAACTGAAAGAAGTATTAGCAGGCCACAAAAAAAGTAAATAAAATAAATAAAAAAAAAACCCAATTCAAACATGCAAGAGTAGAGATTTCGAGGAAACCTTGATAATTTGACACATTTAATCCCGAATCAAACCAAACCGATGCTATCATAAGATGAAAGACGAATTCAATCACAGCAAGAAAGCAATAAAATCATTGAGAGTTAAGGATTAGAGTTTGCGAACCTTGAGAACAAGGTCAGGAGTTTTTTGACAATGAAGGATGTTCAAGTTCATCAATCCATTTGAGATAGGCTAGCCGTAAACCATGGATGTGGTGATTGTAGTTTGCATCTATCGATAGTCGCGGCGGCGTAGGTTGTGGTGATGGTAGAACTCTTCATCGCTTCAAATTAAAGAGAGGATACATAGAAAAATTCAATTACAAACTTAAATTAAACCACAAAAAACTCAAATTTTCAAATACCCACAAAGATTCACATTACCCCATTTCACAATCAACAAAAGTAACTCAAAATGTTGGGTAATTAACCATCAAATGAACAACAATAATAATCAGAAATTTATTTTTAAGTTACCGAAAAGCAGTGACGGAGGGAAAATTGGTGGTGGTATTTGAGCCGCCGCCCTTGATTTCACCGCTGCTGCTCCATTCTTGCTCAGAAAATGTAAAATGGAGGGAGGAGAGAAAATGGAGGTAAGGAGAGAGAAAGCCAGAAAGTTGACTGTTTTGAGGGGATTCGGGAAGAAGCGGCAAAACGAAAGGCAGGGAGGAAAACCAGGAACCGACCATGGGAAAACCACCTACTTAAGAAAACCCAGTCAAAGCAAGCAAGGGCAAATCTGGCAATACATTAATGTTGGGGGCAAGAGGGTAATAGCGCCAGAAGTTACTATTCATAAGAACAGTAACTTCCCTCTTGAACTTTTATATGGTTTATTTATAGATTATAGATTTGATAGGTGAGATGAAGGATATTATTGGATCGAAACCCGTCACGAGTCGACATTTACTTATTTATTGGAGTACGATATCGTGTGTAATAACTCCGTATTTTAATACAGTGCTACCGACCACATCATCCTTTAATCAAAGTCTAAACAAAACGGGCAGCAAGATTTGCAGAATATTTCAATCAACTTTCAAAAATGTTGACGTGTCTCACACGAACAATTCTCTAAATTTTTTTTTTTTTTTTTTTTTTTATTTTCTCTCTCTACGTCTTCCGTTTCGTATGTCTTTGCCCATTTGTTTTGTGTTTGAGGGCGGGAACTTCACACAACTTTGCCCCTAATTTAACCCCCTTTCTCTCCCCTCTAGGGTTTATTCAACTTCCAATTTCCCCCAATTTAACTTGCAATTCTACTGGAAAACTGTCGAATTCTAGGGTTTTTGATGTTTTGAGGAAATTGTGAAGTATTTTGTTGAAATTTAAGGATTAAGAATGAGTAGTATTCGAAAAGGTGCAAATGTCTGGGTTGAAGATAAGGATTTGGCTTGGATTCCAGCTGAAGTCATTGATTTTATTGGAAAGGATGTTCAAGTTCTTACTTCTTCTGGAAAGAAGGTGAATTACTTTTTGTCTTTGAATTTTCTGATTTTCTTAAAAAGTTAAAGTTGATTTCTGGTATAATTTATGCATAAAAAGTTAATATAATTGTGTTTTGTGGTGTGAATCTTGTGATCAATGATTATGTCAAAAGTGAAAATTAGTTGGAGAGCTGAAATTGACTTCTGGTGGTTGGCGATTTTAAGTTGAACTGATTAACTTTGCGAATTGCGACGCATTTGGTGTGATATAGTTAATGGTTCGTGGTTTAGTCGTTATTGAACTCGAATATTGATTTTGATGAATTTAGTGGACCACATTTCGAGTGCAATCAGTAAAAAGTACAACGTACATTTCTGTTAAAGCACAACAGGCAACAAACTTCGTATTATTGGAATCAGTTTTTAGACTTTATAGTTTATACCTCGGACAAGTTAATGTGGGATAATGCAGTGTTTTAAATTTGTGCGGGAAAGAATATCGTGTAATTGGAAACTAATTATTCTGTCCTTTGATGCACGTATGTAGAATACCAATCATGTTGATTGGCTCTTGTTGACTTATTTTATCGATCAATCAAATGAGTGGTGTGGCCTTAATATTTCGTATTGGTGTGAATCCTAAGATAAAAAAGTACGGTGTAAGGTTTGGATTTGATTTATCGATGGTAATTGTGCTACCTGCATGTGTTGTATGAAGCGAGGAGGTGCTCTTGTGGTTACCTACAAAGAATTTAGATTTACAAGAGTTACTTAAGCACTGCTTATTAGTAGGGCTGTGAGGTTCCTATAGCTACGTAAGTCATTGATGCAATCGAGATGAACCAACATGGTAATTAAATTGCCATTTCAGTATTAGTACTAAGCCAGTAAGGATTTAATGCAATTGAAGTGCATCACACGTCTTCTTAACAGTGAGATAGTCAGCCATTTGTTGTCTTATTGCAAGCTGGCTATGAACTCATGGTACCAATGGAGTGGGTTTGTCCCGGTATCTTTGGATTACTTATAGCCTTAATGTCAGTTCTAGAAATCTTGAATGGTGGAAAGTTACGTGGCAGTCTACTTTGGCTGTCATCTGGTAATATAGTTGAAGAGGAATGATATGGTTTGTTTTCTACCCAAATTTTCTTTGTTAAGTAAGTGGTGTGTCTAAATATACTTCGGTCCCATGCTCATGCAGTTTTCCTGGAATGCCCTTGTTTGATGTGGAACTTAAGTTGCATATATTATAAATTTTTTGAATTGTTTGTAGACCCTCCCTTTATGTACGTGGTTCTATCATTCAATGGAAAAGACAAATTGGCAAGTTTATATTATCAATAAGAAAAATCCTAAGTGCCTGAAATAAGAAAGATTCCTAAGTGCTAACTGGAAATTTGAAAATTAATAAGTAGACTAACAATTTACTGTCTGTCTTTAATTTCAAGTCTTGAATATTTGTTTTTACACTTCTACGGTGGACATTTATCTGTATTTTCCCTCCAAGTTTTAGCGAGTTTGGTTTTGTTTGTCAGGTTCTATCTTCTCCAGAAAAGTTACTTTTAAGGGATCCAGATGCTGATCTTGGTGGAGTTGATGACATGACCAAATTGACGTACTTGAATGAGCCTGGAGTTCTATATAATCTAGAGAGAAGATATGCATTAGACACCATATATGTAAGTTAATTGTATTTCTTGGTCTTTTCTTATACTTCTGTAATTGTATCTGAAATAAATATTATCTGAATGACATACTCTTGTAGTTCCTATTATATACTCTTTTTCCCTTGAAAGATTACTTGTAAATAAGGAGGCATTAATTATTATGTCATCAGATTGTATTAAATTGTTTTATTTGCTTACTTTCACTCCTATTTCCTTCCATGAAATGTGACTAAAATAATGATATATTCCAGGGGGCAACTCATTAAATAAGGGCCATTTGGAGATTATATAAGATTGTAAATTCTTTTGCCATAGTTACAAACCTTATCTGTATTCTTGAAGTATGTAGCATAATTAATAATTTGATTGTGATGGGAAATTTGAGGAGGCTGGATTTGGAATGATAAACTCAGTGGACATTTAGAAGGATATTATAGCTGTTTTGAAATCTGAAATGTGACAAAATGGTGACCACAGCATAAATAATTCGACGGATTGCTTGTGGGTCTATTTTACTTTGCTTCTTAGCTGGTTGCTTGAATATAATAATTCAGACCTTTAGCGCATCAGAAAGATCCTTTATATCGAATCCTCTATATCTTTATATGGGAGGTTTGATTCAATATATAAAATCTGAAATGTTTCTGTTCTTATTGTCGTATAAAAGTAGATTTATGTGCAACATTACAATATATGATTGACTTCTTTATTAGTGAGGATAAAGAGACATGTATTTGGGGGGGGGGGGGTATGGGTTTATGGATAAATTCAGTATTTTTGGGATAACCTCCCATGCAATTTTGTCCTGTTGTTGACATTTTCTTTTTTTGTTTGTCTCAGACTTACACTGGAAGCATTTTGATTGCCGTGAATCCTTTCACTAAACTTCCACATCTTTATAATGTGCACATGATGGAACAATATAAAGGAGCGCCGTTTGGTGAGCTGGATCCCCATGTCTTTGCAGTGGCTGATGCAGCATATAGGTATCCTCTAATAAAACATAGATATTAGACATGCTCATTTGTGAAAGTTTACCTATAAGAATCAGATGATTGGTGCTTGGATTGGCCCTCATAGACAGATTAACTTGTAAATTACTTCAGAGAATGATGTACTTGGATTTTGGAATGGCCTTCATGATGCAGAGCAATGATTAATGAGCATAGGAGCCAGTCTATATTGGTCAGTGGAGAAAGCGGGGCTGGGAAAACGGAGACGACAAAACTAATCATGCAGTATCTTGCTTATATGGGTGGCCGTGCTTCTAATGGTGAAAGATCAGTTGAGCAGCAAGTTCTAGAAGTATGTCTTCAACTAGTCTTCTTTTAATGTTATGAATTTCCATCTTTTAGGGTGTTAATTGTTAATATTTTCTGTATGATTCCTGTTTTGAAAGGAAATAAAAGCACTCAACCCTCTTGGCAGTAAATTTATGTTTATTTGATCCTCTGTTTCACTTAGGGAGGACTCTGAAAATATGAAATATGAATTCAATGATGTTCATTTTTGTATTCCTTTTGCATTCGTGTAAAGTAGTTGAGATACTGGGACTTTTAGGAGCTCTTGTAGCTACTCCCACGCACTTCTAGCCATTAAGTCAGCTTTTCAAGTGGTATTCCTTTGTTAGCTGGAGGTTTGCTTGATGTATTGCATGTCTCACTTAATATGTTCAAATTGCTAACTTATGTTTTTTTTGGGTGTGTGTGTTTAGTCAAATCCACTCTTGGAGGCATTTGGTAATGCAAGGACTGTGAGAAATGATAACTCAAGGTCTGTGTGCACATTGTGCTTTGGTAACTTTTTTTGTTGTATATTTCTATTATATTTTGTGTCATATATGTGGTTTTCCTACAGTATTTTTATTTATTTATTTATTTATTTTTTATTTTTAAATTTTTAAATTTTTATTTTTAATGTGAATTCAACTTATTATCTCTATATCCATGCATTGCACATCTTTAACTTTAACGGAAGTTAATTGATGTTCTTAGAATTTATCTGCCGTTTTGGACTTTCTTGTATTAAACAGTGTTTTTTTTTGAAACAAGTCAATTCATTAATAAAAAGTCATCCGACATTTACAAATGAAATCTATATTAACAAATACATAAAATTGAATCAAACTAAGGTTTCTTCATCAAAGCTACGATCGTTGAAAATATCTTGCACTGTGGTACATCTCTCGCACACATCGGTGGAATATACAACATATTCGGAGAGACGGTCTAACGATTTGTTGTAGCCGTAAGGATGATTTTCATCTGATTCGCTTGAACGCATTTGAAAACTTGACAACCGTTGTTATCTCGAACAAATCTTTACCAACAAATTGACAATAGGGCAAAAGATGATTACCTTTTTGATAAACCCTAATACGCAAGCAAACCCTAAACATAAACAAACAACTAAACTACAAAAAACTAACGACTCCACCATAGGGAGACGGACGAATATCTTCACTACTAATGTAGATTTATTGAAATCTAAATTACAAAACTAAAGAAAATTAAGGGAAAAAAATTAGACTATTTTCGGCCTAAACGGCCAATATTTTAGAAAACCCTAGAAGAGAGGAGGAGAGATGAGAGAGAATAATTACTCGTGAACAGTGTAGTGTTTATTTGAGTTGGAACTTATTCTCCCTATTTTTTCATGCTAAGGTGAATAGTTAAAAGTTGGAATCTTTCCTTGCTATCATTAATTTTATATTTTTAGAAAGGATATTATGGTAATTATGTGAGCACCTTTATAACCTACTCTCTCTGTCCCTATCTTTTTACCCCATTTGGCTTTTCACGGTCTCCAAGATATGTTTTAAAACATATATAACTCCTTTTCTATATGCTTAAAAATTATTAAAACTTGATTTTAATAAAATATACAATGAGACAACTTCAACAAGACTCAATATTATCTCTTATAGAATAATGAGAATTTGCGGTCAAAGTATTTAAAGTTTGACCCAATAATTTGTAATGGGGACAAAAAATAGGGACAAAGGGAGTAATGATAGGGAGTTGCAAATTTAGTTAGTGATGATGAGCATTCCTTCCGTCCCTATTGTTTTGCCCCTGTTTTGTTTTTTTGACGTCAAAAAGTCTGAAAACTTTGATCACAAATACTCACTCACTAATCTATTAGATATATTTTTAAGAGGGGTCTTGTTAGATTCGTTACAACGTCCCTTTAAGAATATCAAATTTGTACAATTTTTGCGCATATAAAATCAGAGATATTTATGTTTCAAGCATATCTCAGGGACCGCAAAAAATCAAATGCGGCAAATAGTTAGGGACAGAGGGAGTATTTAATCTCTTATGTGGATGATCCTGGTCGAGAATCTCTGTCCTCTAGGACATTGTATGCAACTTTCCACATATACTTGTTAGTTGTTACCGTTCCTTCAATTTTCAACCTTGTACTAATTCGGCAGTTGGTGTAAATTGTTGAAGGGAGTAGGCTAAATGGGTTTGGCTATATATATGTGCATGAATGGGTCTATCCCTTTGCCGCAGAGATATTTATTGCAATTTTTGACAGTTGGTTGATGTTCAATATTTAATATTGATTTTGCATAGAAAACAAAAAAATTGGGTTTATGCTTAAAACATTGATGGGTGTTTACTTAGCTATGACCTTAAATGCAAATTGGCATATAGAGTGTAAACCTGAATTACCTGATGATTAGATTTTCACTATAGTAATTGGTAGGCGATTTTTGCTGTATTATACTTGGTATCCACGTTTACATAAGTGAAAAAATAATTGATGTTATTTGGTTGAACTAGATGCTACTGAATGCCTACTAGCAATTGACATTTGACTGTAACTCGGCCTTTTCTTTAGCATCCTAATATAGTAATATCTAAGAAATAGGAATTTTTAATGTTGGTTCTTTTTCCTGAAATAATGGATTTGCGCCATCAGTGGAGCTTTATGCTGCGATAGGTTTTGATTACTGATCAAAATATGACTGAAGCCACATACTTGAATTCTCCCCCTTTGTTGATAGTGCTTTTCTAATCTTACCTGGAATTAGGGTTGTGTTATTCCTCATTATTTAAACAACTTTGTCAAGTTTTGGGAGCTTACTAAATCTTGGATTATTTGATTTTTATGCTTGTGGACAGGCCACTAACTGATAAGACAGGCAACACCGTATTCTTGGTAGTTACATGTGGTTGTTGTATTTATGGCTCTTCTAAGAAATGTTATTTGGACTTAATGCTTTGTACTTGAGCTAGCTGCTCACTCTGCAGATTTAATTTCAGGATTCAACTTTACTTGATTTAATCTTATATGAAATTGAATATTTATATATTTTTTTCTTTTCATTTTGCTAGGTTTTTCATGTAAATACTAACAGACATCATGCTGATTGTAATTAATTTGTATCTTGGAATATGAGGCTTTGCGCATTGTTTTCTTGTATACTTAACCATCATTATGAATTTTTCAGTGAATGGAGGGTTTTTATGATTGGTCTTTCTTTGGAAGCAGTAAACTTTTGTTAGGTATATCATGGTTATGTAAGGGGTTGTTTTTGAATATGCCACTACACAGTAATTAGTTGTGCAGCAGTGAAAATTTCTTATGTTTAACCTTAGCTGATTGGGTTATTAGAGACCTATTGTTGGCCGTGCCATGTGACCGAAACAAATCTGTTGAGAATTTAGTATTAGAACTTCTGGTCCTCTAAAAAGCAACAGTGATTTGGCGTTTTTTCCTTTTTTTTTTTTTGGTGTGTGTGTGTGTGGGTGTTTTTTTTTTCCTCTAATTGTGTTTCTATTTCCGGTTTATTATCTTGTTTTCCTTTATCTTACCGGAAGTTGGTTATTCTTCTCCATTGGTTTTTGCAGTCGTTTTGGCAAATTTGTTGAGATACAATTTGATGATAATGGTAGAATATCTGGTGCTGCAATTAGAACCTATCTTTTAGAGCGGTCTCGTGTTGTTCAAATTACAGATCCTGAAAGGAATTATCACTGCTTTTACCAACTTTGTGCATCTAAAGAGGTAATTTTGAGACTTTTCATTGACATTGATGACTGTGAAGGTCTATTAGCAATTGCTGAAGGTTTCTTGAATCTAGTAGGTTCGTCATTCCGTAATGTACTACCTTCTGAGTTTTGGTTCTGTTTGTCACGCTGTGATGTATTATCTTCTGAGTTGTGATTATGTTTGTCACATGCCTTGTGTTAATTCCCAATCATTTATTGTTGCTAGAGAACCCTTCCTATGCCAATAAAATGAAGGAAAAGTGAATAAACATAAATGGTGCTTTGGATGGCAAAATAGCTAGATTTTGTACGATTAATATTCTTATTTATTTGTTTGTAATATACTTGTAGTTCTGCGAGCTTTCCATCTTTTCTACTTTTCTCTCTTTTCCCGGTTATCTTTTTTACTTGTATACTTTTTGCCTCCTTCCCTTGTTTGAATTGTTTGATACAAATGGTTGCCATATCATTTCTCATCTGAATGTTGTTTGTCCCATGCTTAGAATAATATTGGATTTTTTTCTCCTTATGTTATAATGCTTTGTTCTGATCAAGACTTGGCTTTTTATGTGGGAAAAAGTTGCTAGTTTAAGCCCTTGATACCTCTTCCTTCAATTCTTCCTTGCAACTGCTGATTTTGCAAGGAGGAAGGTTATTTAGGTAGCTATTCTTCATCTCTTGGGTGTGTTGGGTAGACAAGAGGTCATGGTGTCACAGATGAGATAGCTAACATCTACAGTTTTCTGTACAGAGATGATGATTCAATGAGCTTTATGTTAGTCTTAGAGGGTCTAGTTGCTCTGTTCATTTGTCATTGCTAGTGAATCGCTACTTGGTTTGTGGGAATACTTATAGGAGTAGTGAAGTGGAAGTGGTGATAAAGCATTACACTCCATTGTTTGTGATACCAGTTTGTTGTACTTGCGTGAAGGAGAAAGAACTGTATATGAAATAGAAGATTTTCTAAAATGGTATGTTCAAGATTTTAAGTGCCAATATCCTGTTGTCTTAATGTAGCATGTATATTATTATTGGATCAACAAGTTTATATTTATTGCTCTATTCATCTGAGTGGGGGTGAAAAATGTTGCGGTTATCTTCTCTGTGACAGATTGTTGATTTCTTTACTACTCTGCTTTCATCTTCTCCTGTTGCTCTTTCTCCACTGTTAAATTTGTTAATGACTTGCTGAATGGAGTCAATGGACAACAAATTTAGGGACTGGAGTTCTAGGCATGAAAGCTGACTTTAAAAAAGGAAAAAAGTTGGATAGTGATTGCACTACATACTGTATAAAGAACATTCCAGAAAAATCCTGAAGCAAAGAGCTTTGGAGAAGCAAAAAATTGAGTCAGTATGATTGGGATTAAGTGTATGCCTGCCTATATTTGTCAAGATGGCTGGATGGAGCTTATTTCCTTCTATGACGAAGTTAAAACCTTATGGAGCTAGTGCTCATAGCTTCTCCATACTTAAGTCGCTGTTTAATGTGTTAGTGCCAGGTGTAGTAGGATGCTGCATGACATACTTTCTCGAGTTTGCTGTCTTTGGTTGGTAGAACTAGAATCCTTCAAATTCACAAGCCTTTTAGATCATTCATCTGGTGTGGGTTGCTTGTGGTTGGTCTGTTGTTCACCAATAAGCCTTGTTATCTATGTCTAAATGAGTGATCATTTAAGTGATACGACCTATGTATGCTGTCTTTTATTTTAGCTCACATATATTGATTCAAAGTAATTGTTCATTAAGGATTGAGGAAGACTTTTGATTCCCTTAATATCACTATGACATTGCATTTTTATGTGCCTCAAGTCATTTCTATGTGGGTGAATTCTTTTTCCATTTTTAGTTGAAGCATTTAATGTGATCTGTAAGCAGGATTCTGAGAAGTACAAGCTGGAAGATCCAAGGCAATTTCACTATTTAAATCAAAGTAAAATATATGAGCTAGAGGGGGTTAGCAATAGAGATGAATACATGAAAACGCGAAGGGCAATGACCATTGTTGGCATAAGCGAGGATGAACAGGTTATAATGGTTTTTTTTAGTTTGCAATCTTTGCATTATTTGCTCTTCAGTTTGCTTGATAAACTGTTATTTGTACAGGAAGCAATATTTCGTGCATTGGCTGCTATTCTGCATTTGGGTAATGTAGAGTTTTCTCCTGGAAAAGAGCACGACTCTTCAATAATAAAGGACCAGACATCTAGCTTCCATCTTCAGATGGCTGCTGACCTCTTTCAGTAAGTTCTTTTTGCCGAGCTATGTGTGAGTACATCTCTTAAAACAAGTATAAGATCTATTATTTGTACATTAACATTCAGCTTTTAAAAGTTCCTTTAGTTTTAAAGAACTGAACTTGGTTAGTTTTAAATCCTGATCTGTCTGAAAACATGATTGAGCAAAAAATTGGTCCTTTAGTTTAAAAAGGTGACCTGATAATTGGTTTCTAGTTAAAAAGAATGGAGTCGGTCTTTATGACTCTGTTTGTTTGGACGGAAAATATTTGCAACTGAAAACAATTTTCAAAGAAAAACGTATTCTAAAAACAATTCCATCTCATTGAGTCGGTAAGCAAGATGCAGCAATCTTGACAAAAAAGTGGCATTCCTCCTAATTGGTTTCCTTTGTTTTTTTTTCATCCGGTTTAAACCAAAAAAGGAAAGTTGGAAAAGAGTGGAAAACACTTTCCTCCAAAATACTGCCTAAATAAAAAAGATGTTAGAATCTTTTATAGCTAAATATCAAGTAACAAAAAATATGAACCTTTTGTGCAAACCAGATGAACCTGAAAACTGAGATTCTGTTAAAAAAAATTATTATTGCATCTGCAGTTAGTTTTCAAAAATTAAGCCTGCTGTAAAAAAAACCTTTAGTTAAAAAAGATAAACTTTATGTACCCATCTTAAGAAATAGGTTTCCTGTCTTGTTTTGATTGCAGTGCAATGTTTTTCAGTTGATTCTAATGAATAGCAATGGCTCTTACAGGTGTGATGTTAATCTTTTGCTGTCATCACTTTGTACACGATCGATTCAAACTCGTGAGGGAACCATTATCAAAGCCTTGGATTGTAATGCTGCTTTGGCTAGTCGTGATGCTTTGGCTAAGACTGTTTATTCTCGTTTGTTTGATTGGTATGCTTTCCATTTTGAAGTAGTGGAAAGATGATTGGAGAAATGGTGATTGAAACTTATGTTTTGTGGGACTTGTTCAGGCTTGTTGAGAAGATTAATAGTTCTATTGGGCAAGATTCGAGTTCTCGTATACAAATTGGACTTTTGGATATTTATGGCTTTGAATGTTTTAAGCATAACAGGTAGCTGATTTCGTTTTAATATTTTGCAACTGATATAGCAGAGGTTGTTATCTTTCCTAGATGTGCTGTCATACTTTTTAGTTTTTGTTTTATTGCCCAAAGGCATGTATGATTGGCGGGGGAGTAATCTTCTTTTGTGTATTTAGACGAAGGCAGTTTCTATTTTGATCCACAAATACCCATGTACATGTACCATCAATTTCATGACATACTATCGCCATTAAAACCTTAGATTGTAGCACTTGGACTTAAAAAGCTCATAAATTTTGGAAAAAACAAGGCTAACTATATATAATACTCTGTACTTTTGTATGAGCTACACTTTACTCTGTGGTTTTAAGAAGTGAGAAGAAGAGCAATAATGAATATATCAATCAATCATCCATTGATTTTGTAAAGAAAATAAAGGTACGATTTACTATTGTTGCAGAATGTAGGGAACACATAACCTTATTGATTACTTCGTATTTATGATATAATTCAACAAAAATGAAAATTTGCACTTCCGGCACCTAGTTTACATTTTAACATGTTTTAAGGCCTTTATAAGATGAGAATGTAAGCATGTCCTTTCAGGGCTGAAATTAGGACTGCCAACCTTCCCCCCAACCCCATGAGTGACAAAGCCGGGAGCTAGGTACAGAAAATGGGAGAACATCCATTGCTTTCAAGCTTGTGACTCGTTTTATTGGATTTTTATTCTCTTAAACAACCTTGAATATTTCGGTTTTGATATGCTAGAATTTTTTTTGTACAATCTTGTTTTTGTTTTTCAATTAGAATTTTGTGCCGTGTTTGTATTTTGTGAGTGTCTGCAATTCTGCGTTCTGATTGTATGCTTTTCATGTTATTTTATCTAATTTGTCCTTGGTTTTGTGCTGTGTTAAACAAAGACTTAGTTTTTTTTTTTTTTTTTTTTTTAATTTTATTTTATTTCCTTTTTCAAGTTTGTGTGGCTTAATCTGTTTTTGCACAATCTTAGATCACCAATACTTTAATTCTGCAGTTTTGAGCAGTTCTGTATCAATTTTGCAAACGAAAAGCTCCAACAACATTTTAATGAGGTCTGTGGTGATGTTAACTTGAATTCTCTATGGCCCATCTGTTAATGATATACTTCTTTCCATTAAATATTTTAACTGCTTTTCTCTTTTCCAGCATGTATTTAAGATGGAGCAGGAAGAGTATAATAGAGAAGAGATTGATTGGAGCTACATTGAGTTTGTTGATAATCAGGATGTTCTTGACTTAATTGAGAAGGTTTATCTTCCCACACTTTTTTCTCCTTTCTGTTTGCCTGTTTTTAATAAATTTTTCTTTTTTAGGAAGGTGTGGGTTTTTTGGTTGTTACATTGTTCCATATTCTTTTGTTGTCCCAATTTATCCTTTATGTAATTTCCTCATAAAGTTATGTAATTCATACTCTGATGTTATGACTTATGAGCTTATCTATAACCTGATATGTTATTTGAAACATCACTTTATGAGCTTTTAGACTAGTTATAAACTTATAATATAAGGGCCTATGCTTTGACCAGGCTTGACGCTGAAGGTTTTGTGTACCATTTTTGGTGATAAAATAATTTTCTGCATAGTACTGATCTGCGTAGTGCATATAGTGTTGCTTCATTTGCTTATGAATTATTGTATGTATCTAATTTGCAGAAACCAATTGGGATAATTGCTCTTATGGATGAAGCTTGGTAAAATTTCGTTTCCTACTTGATTATGGTTATACATTTCTTGAAGGAATTTTGCTCGTTTTTTTTTTGGGGGTCATTTTCCTGGTTCTCAATTTGCAGCATGTTTCCTAAATCAACACATGATACATTTACCACCAAGCTATTCCAAAATTTCCAGTCACACCCAAGGTTGGAGAAGGCAAAGTTCTCACGTACGGATTTTACCGTCTCTCATTATGCTGGCAAGGTATGTCCGTGATTCTATTGTTTATTAATTTTTGTTCTCAAGTTTGTTTTAATCTTTTCAGTCTTGTTCGTATAAACTTTGCTTTAATTTTATATATATATTTTCCTAAATATCTGGCTCTTTGTAGGTTACGTATCAAACTGAAAAATTTATTGACAAAAATCGTGACTATGTGGTTGTGGAGCACTGTCATGTTTTATCCTCCTCAAAGTGTCAATTGATTGCTGGTCTTTTTCCTTCTATATCCGAGGAGACAACACGTTCATCATACAAGTTTTCTTCTGTATCCTCGAGATTTAAGGTATGACATATTAGATCACTTCTCGAATGTTGAGTGTGAATTTGATAATTATGTCCATGTTATCTACAGGAATTTTTTTTCAAAGAAATACTTTATCTATAATTGCTGGAAGGCTTAATGATCATTTTATTGAGTTGGTATTGAATCAGTCAGACTAAACAGTTTTTATTGGTTGCAATCTATATGATTTTCTAAATTACCTGTTGCATAAATGAAAACAAACTTTAGATGTGGCGATTGATTTATAATTTAAATGTCCGGGAAATCAATAAACTGAATTTTAGGTTCAGGGAATCAGGCGGGGAATTAGCTTTTAAGAGTTTTTCTGATGGATCCAGAGGGTGAAAGAAGAGGTCTCTAAATTCTAATGTATAGTTGCTTTGTCTGACTGAAATTTGCTGCCTTGGTAGGTGCAGGAATGTTGTCTTCTAATGCAGTTAATTAATATGTTAATTAAATTGAGCTTTTTTATCTGATTGCCTCTGATTATAGATAAGAGGTTTATGGCATTTTCTTTTATGATTGACACATTTGCATGATGATTTACCTCTATGACCATCCAAATCATTTGTTTTGGCAATCATGTCTTATTTCTCTTTTCTGTGTAGCAACAACTTCAAGCGCTGATGGAGACTTTAAACTGTACGGAACCTCACTATGTCCGTTGTATCAAGCCAAACTCGTTAAATCGACCCAGTATATTTGAGAATCGGAGTATATTACACCAATTGCGCTGTGGGGTGAGTCTCAAGAAGCAACTTACAGCTTTGAATGATATTTTCGATGCAATGCGTACCTAATGTGTATAAATGAGAAATACACTCATGCTGTTATACTCCAATAAACTTGTTTTTTTTTTAAATTTATTTTTATTATATGAAATATATCCTTCAAAGTTTTTAGCTTTTACAACTATTTTGATCTGCCTTGTGCTTTTGGGGAGTTAAGACAACTGCTCCATATTTTTTTCACTTTGTATATTACTTCCTCTGTCCCAATATGAACGCTACCCTTTCTTTTACACGCACATCCCAACTTACTTTCCACATCTCTTTTTGGCCCACTAATATTATAACTGTTTTTTTTTCTTTTTTTTTTTCAATAATTTTTTTATTTTTTATTTTTTTTTTATTGACATTGGCACACCATAATGTTTCGATACCCACCTTCCTTGTGAAACACACTATCTATTTACAAAAGTGGTCCACATGCTATTCCTATGATATAAAATACTTTTCTATAACTATCATAGCTAGTACTCTATTAAAATAACGATAAGTATGCTAACCACAATTTATCTTTTAAAGCTCTGTAAAAGCTGGTGTAGAAGTCAAATGTGGGACTGAGGGAGTAGATTTTCGTTGTCGACTAGTCTTTTTGCTTTGTTTTAAATGATCGCGAACTCCATATCCAATTGATATTCTTATGCTGTCGCACTGTTTCTTTAACAGCTTTAAGAGCTTTAAAGCGTAAGAAAAGCCTTTAAATTCACTGAGAACCTCTCCCTTAAAGCATATTTAAAGAGTGGGATTAGCTAAATTGAATATGCTAATCTAACTGTAAGATAGTCAAAGAAAAGCTCCTGAAATTGTCTTAGGGAATGTTGCTAGAGATATCGAACTACTGCTTAAAGTGAATTTATTTGCATCGTGCCAGAACTCAATTATGGTAGAACACCCCCTCCTTTTATGAGTGAGGAGGAACTGTTGCTGTCAGAATGTCGTTTGGATGGGAAAGAGCTGTCGTAGGAGCAATATAATGGAATATCTTTGTTTATTCTGTTTCGAAATTATGTTGCAGCTCATATTTCACCAAATGTTACAATAGTCGAAAAAAGTAGCATGCTTACTTTGCTTGTAGTTATTTTTTCATCGCATCCGATATTCTGCAAAATATCTGTTTTTACCATGTTTGGCTTTAACTCTGTACTCACATTCGGCTGTCACATCAAGCAAATCAGGCTCCTCAATGTCCTAGAATGGTGACAGTTTTTTTTTTTCTTTTTTTTCTCCCATGGTTAATTTTCCTGTCACTTACTTTTTGATGTCTATGTTTTCAATTAGGGAAAGCTTAGTGGTCACTTACGTTTTGACATCTATGTTTTAAATTAGAGAAAGCTTAGTGTTGCCTCAAAAACTGTGGAACCCCTTAGGTTCCATATTAGGTCTAACTTCACATTCCGCTTGTATATCATGTTTGAAGTGGCTTAATGCATTAATTATATGCAGGGTGTCTTGGAAGCAGTGCGGATAAGTCTTGCTGGTTATCCAACTCGAAGGACTTATGCTGAGTTTGTTGATCGCTTTGGTCTTCTAGTTCCGGAAGTTATGGATGGAAGGTTTGACTATCACTTTATTTTGTTTCCATTCTATTTCTTTCTCAAATTGAATGTGATGAAATCATGCTTTCCATATTTTTTCATAATACTAGTAGGCTAATAGCAAGAGTATGAAATCAGCTGTTTCTTCACTTGATAAGTATTGTCTCATTACCTTTTCATTTATTTTTGTATGTTTATTTTTGTAAGGTGAGCTAATAAAGTTCCTCTGGTTCTCTAATTTGGCATTTTTTTTTCTGTCTGTTGACGATTTTCTTTCTTGAAAGTCCTTATATCTTATGCACACTTTTCTGTAGTTTTTGAGTATTGTTGTTTTATATCATTTAACTGTTTTAAGTACTGAAACCTTAAAGTTTTATACCCTTAACTAAAATTTTTATGTACTTGTACTAATAATGCTAGCATCTTGCTCTTTGATATTTATATTTTCTACCCTGTTATTTATATTCTTGTCTTATATTATTCTACATTGTTTTGCCATTAAGTTTAATTAAAATAAATTGTTCTGTGCTATACTACCTCCAATATTTTTGTTCTACTCAATTGCTGTATATACATAGGTCCAGAAATTTCTTAAAATTCTGAAAGAAGTGGATAAAGTAAGAGAGATGGAGTATAAAGGTCGGTGAGTTTAATAAAAAGGCAGATAAAGTAAGAGAGATTGACTGGAAAGGCGTAAATATTGTGGGGGTAACTGGTGTTAGATAGTAAGGAGCTTTGCTAAAATTTGAATTAGGTAGAAGTGATTAAAACCAAAAAAATTTAAATAAAAAAAATACAAAGATAATATTATGTTTTATTTTCTTATTGATTGTAGTTTAGTTTTTATCTAAAATAATGTATGATTAAACAATCTGTTTAGAGATAAATGGTATTCCTTATGTTTCTTTTTTATTTTGTTATTTCTGTTTTTGCACAATTTTCAATACACAAATTCAAATAAAATTACTCCCTCCGTTTTTTTAAGTATTACACTTTAATCGACACATAATTTTAGGTAATTTTATTGACTTTAATATAATAAGAATTAAGAAGTATGTATGGCAGTTGGCGTATTAAAAAATCATAAGAAAAAATAGTGGGGTTAATATTTATTGTAAATTAAGATATGTGCAAGAAAAAGAAATAATAAAAATGTAGCAGTAGGTTTGGGTGGGGATCATGAGAGGAGAGATGTATAATACTAAAATTTAGTAGTTTGCCTAAAATGGAAGTACAACACTTTAAAAAAACGGCCTCATTTGGTACGGGTAACACTAAAAAAAAAGGAACAAGTTTCTTCAATTATGTATTATAATCATAAAAGGAAGTTTATATTTTGCAACCACATTGAGATGAAGCAAACAAGATCTCACATGAATACAATTTTCATTGTATGTCTATTGAGAGTATTAGGTTCCATTTGCATGATAATCTATAAAGATTCCAAGTAGAATGGTCAAAAAGAAATGGAGGGTACTGATTACGCTAAGTATTACTTCCTCAGTTTTGTTTTTTGTCATACTAGGACTTGCTCTATGCTGTGAATGAATGGTTTGTTAAACATGCTTTCCCCTAATATGTGACAACATTTTTTCGTTTGTGGAATACTAATAATAGAAATCATTAAAATCTTCTAGTCATGTTTGTAACCAACCGCTTCATAACTCGGCCAAAGGGGGAATATTACTCCATGGTAATTCTCAATCAATAAGGTACTTTAAGGACTTGTTTGATTGACAAAATAAAATGGGGAAGTGGAGAATCATGGGAATTGTTAATTTGTATAGTTGTTTGATTTACACAAAAAAGCAAAAATGATGGGAGGAAGGGAGAATTCATGGGAATTTCAACTTCCTACAAAACATAAGACGTAAATTACCAAGGTCTCACTTGGTCAATCAAAATTCCTCGGAATTTCAACTTTCCATTGTCAAAACCAAACAATTTAAGGAAATTTCTAGGAATTATTTCCCATGAATTACAACATCCTAGAGGAATTTAATTTTCATGTCAACCAAACGAGGCATATTAAGGGGCACATTATGTTATATATGGATCATTATTAAGCTTGTCAAGGAGGCAGATGCTAATTAACCTAGGGACTAATACATATCTTAAAATGGTATATTAAACAGGGAATTTATGACAAAAATACGAGTCAATTTGTGTCATTGACTAATTAGTTTTTCTACGTTGGGATATACTTCCTCCATCACAAAATAATTGCATCTTTTTAATGGCACATTTTATAAGGAGGACAGGGGATGTTAGATGACAACTCCATCCTTGACCAACCAACTCACCACAAAATAGGCTGCCAGCCCTTCGTAAATAGTGATCCCCCACCATCTTATACAACATCTAACCACCATTACAATTCCAGCTCAATCTGCTCTACTACACTCATTAACTCAACCCAGCCACTATTACCTTTAAACTGCTGCTGTGACCTTTCTTTTTTGGGTTAAAAGGTGGACATTTACATGTAGCAACTGAGACGATTCCTTGTCCATAAATCTTTTTGACAACTTCTCCCCCTTAATCGAATGGCTCAGATCTGATATTGAAACGGATTGAATGTGCGGAATTCGAAATCAAAGGAATTGAATTATGAAGGAATTCGAGGAAGTTTGAAGTTCATGGCGGCGGCTTGTTGGTGCTTTGAGGTGAAGGGGAGTTGGTGTTATTGACGTTGCTTTTGGCGTGACCAGGGGGCGCAATGGCAGGGCTGAAGGTGGTGGTTGGAAGTAGTGACGTTGCTTTTGGCGTGAAGGGGGCTGGCGGTAGTGGCAGTTTTTTTTACAGTGCTGGAGGTGGTGTTGATGCTTTCTGGGGTGAAAGGGGGCTGGTGGTAGTGTAGCTGGGGACTGGGGTGAGGGGGGCTGGTGGTGATGTCGGTGGCAGCCATGGAAAAGGGGAATGGAGAGGTGAAGAGAGTTAAATGTAAAGAGGGGAGTGGAAGGTTAGGTAATCAAACTAGGAAGTGCAACTTGGTCTCATGACTCTTATCATTAAAATTATACTAACAAGTAATGGTGCAACTATTCACTAATGAAGTTTCCGAAGAAGTAATGTGGTGTGATTTGATTGAAATGGAGGAAGTGTAATAATTCTGAAACATAGCTGCAGGGCTTTGTTTACAATTATAATATTAATGGTTATGGTGTGCTTCGGCTCTGCTTATAGGGGTTCTGACCTGCTGTTGTTTTTCTTAAGCACTACTATAAACATGTAGAATGAGAAACTAGAAATAATTTTAGTATGATGGTTCATAGATATCATTAAAAAATTATTGTAACTTGATTTTTGAATATGAAGTAAGTGTTCTATTTTGTTTCACTTTTCCCATTTTATTTTAAAATACTTGGTATTCACAATTTAGAGATGTAATTTATGCTGTTACTCTGTTGATGTATCTCCTTTAATGTGCTGCAGCTATGATGAAAAGACCATATCCCTCAAAATCCTTCAGAAATTGAAGCTTGAAAATTTCCAAGTAAGTTCTTGTGTGTCTATAGTTATAGATATGTAACTTGGCAATTTATTTCACATATTACGTATCCAATAACATTTGAAGTTTGTTAATTTGTGTTATATTTTATACTTTCAGGTAAATTGTATGCTGTTTAATCAGCATCTAGCTTTGTAATATGTTCTAGCATATATGTTAATGTATTTGCAGGATGTTTTGCCATTGTATCATGTTGGTGCATAGGACTTGTGTTTGTCGAAAACTGTTAAATGCTCTTACAAAACATGAATTCATAATTTTGCCGTGCTCTTTTCTTGAAGTTTATACTTCTTATAACTATATCACGTTATAAGAATGGTTGGCATATATTGCAACTTCATACGTAAGAGTAAAAAAATGTTGAAAAGGTGGACCTTAGAAAGAGGTTGATAAATGTTATGTATCAGATTTCACTCAATTCTAATTAAGCTAATTGCATATAATTTAGAAGGTAAAAGCTTGAGTATTAATTGATTAGGAATTGGATTACAAACTAAGAGGGATAAGTATAGCTTTAGGCTATATATCTCAAGGTAGCTTGAGGCTACTAATCTCACAAGAGTTCACTCAATTTTCTGGATGTCTTTCTTGTTACACATACTACAATACTTATACTCTAGACTCTAATGGTCAAGGCTGACTAAGGGAGAATACATGTGACTTCTTTACTAATTTAGAAAACCCTAAGTAGACATTGCTGAAGCTGGTTGCTTTTCTTCCTTCATTTCCTCATAATTGAATTTGTCTTGTTGCATAGAAATGCTTGCTGCTGTCATCCTTTGTTGTTGACCCTTGTTGCTCCCTTTTTTGCGCCTTGTGTACACCAACAAAGGTTGGCTTGGGCTATAGATCCGATCCATAACAATAAAGTAGCAAAGAAAGTGTGGAAAGGTGTAAATTTTATGGGGTAAGATGTAAGGAGTTGCCAAAAATGGAATAAAGGAGTAATGAGTAGAAAAGGCTGACTTCCACAAAAGTGAGTTGGTAAAAAATGGAGGTAGTATATGTTTTCAATTATTTTGTTAATAATATTTAATATTTATGGAAAATCAATTTTAAATTTTGGAACCAAATATCTTCTACTTTTCTGAATACCAGACTCAAAAACTTTGGTATTTTTGGTTCTGTTAAAAGTATTATGAAACATCGTTGATCTCCATTTCTTTATCCTTTTTCTCTCTTGTTCTCACAGGTTTTGTTAAATGATTTATTTTCTTTTCTGTTTGCTTAGGATGCATGGTTTTCCGTATTTACCCCATGATCTCTGTCTGTTTTCTTGACAGCTGGGGAAGTCAAAAGTTTTTCTTCGAGCAGGTCAGATTGGTGTACTAGATGCTCGAAGGACTGAGGTCTTAGATTCTGCTGCCAGGCTTGTACAGGGTCGTTTTAAAATGTACATAGCACACAAAGATTTCATTTCCACTCGAGCTGCCGCATTATCTGTCCAAGCATATTGCAGAGGTTATATAATATCTTTACTTGTGCTCCGTTAGCTTGATGCTTTAAATACAATTGACCACATTACTTTTGACGATGAAAGTTCTGGCCTTAAATAATTGTTGGTTGTTTGGTTTATGGAAATGAATAGTTTTACAATTTGTGCCTCTTACAAGACACCTTATATGATTTATGACTAAATTAATGTTGACTCCTGAAATATTTAAAGAATTTTAACTGTTTTATGATTAAATTAATGTTTGCTCCTGAAGTATTGATAGCCTTTGAAATCATATTAGTGTGCACTGAACTTTCTTAGGTTTATTAGCTTTAAAATGTAATCTCTGTTTAATGCTTTGTATCATATGCTTTATTGTTTCACTGTGGCATATGGTCATCTATTCATCTGTTTCTATTATTTAATTAATTTGTACATTACCCTTTGTTATTCTACTCAAGCTTAATTGGGGATTATATGTGATGCATCTTTTGATAACGTCTCACTTGGCTTTTGTACTCACCTTTTGATGTATCTGTAGGCTGTCTTGTGAGAAGAATGTATGCTGAAAAACGGGAGACACTTGCTGCTATCTATTTGCAGAAATATGTGCGTGGCTGGCTATCAAGAATCGCCTACTTACAGCTGTACAGCTCGGCTATCGTGCTTCAATCTTGCATACGTGGGCTTTCAGCTCGACAAAGATTTATGTTAGGGAAGGAACATAGAGCTGCAATCCTCATTCAGGTCAGCATCTTTCAAATCATGGTCTGTCTGTTATAAATTGTTGTTCTCTCTGCATCAAGAACTCTATTAATTCACATTATATGCCTGTTAGAGATGTTTAATAATTTGCATTTGTTTGCTAAGACCTCCTTCCTCGGCAAAATTTTTCTTTTTTTTTTGGTATTAGATCAGTAATTCAGAGCAGTACATGCTAATAGGCTACTATCTTAAATCTTAATCAAAGTCTTACTTAACTCGTCTTCCTAGTGGCTAGTGTAACCAATTTTCTTTGTTAATGTCTGTTTATATACAGAACTTGAATTTCCTTGCTCCTGAACAAAATGAGGCCTTAATTTTAAATTGCTACCTAACTCATCCGTGTTCACATATCTGATTATCCATGCAATTCCTGTGATTATTCATATTTGTGAATTTATTATTGTTACTTCGCTAAGTTGCATGATTAATGAATGCTATCTCAAGTATACAAACTGTGATAGGGACTACTTAGCTTCTACGCAAGGTACTGATTTGGTAAATTTCTGTGAGTTCGGGAAAAGGCATATGATGCTTATGATGAAGCATTGATTCCAATTGTCAAATAACGAGAAAAAAAGGATACCTGAAAATAAAAATCATCTGCAGGAGTTTGTGTCTCCTTTAGTGTTGGTTGACCTAGATGTTTTTGGGTGGTCGGATTACTGAGCACCATAAGCCTAGATTTAGCCCTTTTAAAGACAGCACCTGAATGAGATAGATGCTGGAGTCCTTGTGATTAATGGCGACGATGATGAAAGAAGAAAGGCTATTGTGGAGGAGCACTGTGATAGATGAGTTGGGAAAGCTTGGGTGATTCGAGGATCATAAGGTTTTGTTAATCTACCAACTACAAACTAAACATCTAAACATAGAGAATGGAAGTAATTGTCATTTTTACTTCCCAACTCCAAACGAATGGCCCCTTAGATGATCCATATTTGATATCATCTTCAATTCTTACCTTTTCCTTCACTCCATATGAATGGCCCCTTGATGATCCATCGAGTGGTAGATTTGTCTTTCTGTTATGGCCTCACATTGTGGGTAAAATTATTCTGATTATCGATGTTTTAATCGACAACATGCTTTGCTATCTAAAAGGCATTGCTGGCAGATTTTTGTGCGAATTTCCTGTAATGGGTTTGTCATACATTAGATTTATAGTAGTCATAGTAACTCTTGAATATTATTCCCTCCCTTTCATATTGTCTTATTGTTTACGTTATGTAAATTAATTACAGATCTGGTAGCTACCTAATTGACTTGTTATATTTCATTGGTGCTTTTTAGTGACAAATTGGTAATTTATTTGCATTGTGAATGTATAGTGGGCTTAGCGGTAGATATGGTTTTAAATAGCTGGTATAGTGAATGTTGTGGAACAGAGGGAGTAGTATTCTTCTTAACTTATATGGAACATGTGGTCAATGCTTAATATGTTCTGGAGTTGGGGGATATATGTTTCTATATGTTTCTTTTACCTTGGAAAAAGAGGTGATACTTAAAGGTGAATGAGCAGTGTAAAAGCTTCATTTTTTGAATTTGTTATGGATTTAATTTCTGTTTTGTCTGTATATTCGACTGTGTTACTGAAACAGCATTCTTTTGTGTGTCTATATATCTGTTCTTTAGGCGCGATGGAGAATGTTCAAGGTCCGATCAGCTTTCTGTCAACATCAGAAATCAATTGTTGTAGTACAGAGTCTTTGGAGGCGTAAAATGGCAAGGCATATGCTTAGAAGGCTCAAGCAAGTATGTCTAACTGTTTTTCAGGTGTTGTTTGACAATTTTATCGTTCAATTTCTCTTCCGTGTCTTTTGCACTGCAACCCAATCAACGTTACTAGAATTTTACGTAAAAATAACCTCATAATCATCAACAGCCAGAAAGGTGTATTGGACAGTGCCTTTATTTTATTTATTTGGTTTTGATCTCATGTGGTTACGTTTTCCTTTTTACCTTGGTCATGTATGAACTAGGTGTGCTGATGATGGTGAATTAGTGGGTGAAGGATTCTCAGCATAATTGGGGAAGATTTTCAATTTTTTTTTTCATTTTCATACTAAAGTTTGAAGTTGAGTGATATGAGGGGGCTGGTTTTCTGTTGATGGTTGAAGTCCTTAGGGTCTTTAAAGCTCTATGGGAATTTCTATTCTATAAGCGTTAGGATTCAGGTTATGTAAATGTTTATTATTAAAAATTCTATGGTGGATTGTATGATCTCTACCTACATCAATTAGGGGAGAATTTTCTGAGTAGAATTGACTTTGGTGAAAAGGGTAGATGATTCTGAGGAAGAATGGGTATTGGTATGGTTGTGATGTTCCTCTCAAGAAGGAAATGGCTTTTAGGGTGATCGGTAGTTGGTACAGTAATAAATAAATGAATGAGATGCGGTAGCCGGACTCTTTCTCCCTATAAATTTTTTTACAAGTATTGTAACTGAGAGCACATTGCTGTTGTAGTGGATTCTTTGGTGAAGTAGCAACCTCAAAGTATTTCTCCCTCACTGTAATAGCTTGTCTACTGTTTGTTATACTCTTTTTTTAAAAGGAGTTCATTGTACTCTTATTATTGCTTGGTGGGGAGTGGGACAATTGCCTTGATTCTTTTAAATATAAAGGAAACCCTCTTGTGTGGGAGTAGGGCTGAGTATAAACTTGTTTGACATAGTTAATCTTTTGTTTTGTTGCTTTGTCAACTTAGTATTCGTCAAGCTTCTTTTTCAGTTGTCTTGTTAGAGATACCTATGATATTCCTAACTCGCAGCATTCTTTTATGGCTACCTTAATTAGAAAGACTATTGTTTCAAAGTGGGTTTTGAATTGGGTCAAAGCCTCACATGGTTGCTAATATGCTATTAGCAAAAAACTTGATACTGTAATTCTTTTCTATTTTAGCTAATGGAGATATGGGAAACCACATTGTTGTGCTGTGGTACAGCGTTTTTTTTTTTTTTTTTTTTTTTTTTTTTTTTGTATCGGAAGATTGGAAGTTGTAGGGTACGTTTTATTTTGTGAAACAGTAAAAGCTGCTGGGGTTAAGTGTCTTCATTGATAGGCTTACACTGTCGGCTCTGTTGGGGTGGCTCTTTTGGATGTAGGTTTAATGCTTGATTGGACATTGGAGATCTTATATGTCGTATTACTTTAGTTTGGTGTACTTCTGGATTCATTTTCTTGTGTCTCACTTTCTTTTTTTTCTTTTCCTTGTCTAACTACGTTTTCTTATCTTAAGAAAATAATTTGGAAAGTTAGGTTGGTGGGGGAAGGGGCAAAGGAGACGTTGATTAATATGACGATATATATATATATATATATATATATATATATATATATATATATATATATATATATATATATATATATATATAGGCTAAGATTTTGTGGGATAGAGGGTGTAAATGATGTTACTATTGGTCAATTTTAATTGCAGGTGAGGAATAATTTCTTTGATTAGCATTTAGATATCCATTTTACCTGTATAAACAAGTTAAATCTAACTGTTAATTTTTCAGGAGGCCAATGAAGCTGGTGCCTTGCGCAAGGCAAAGACTAAACTTGAAAAGCAACTTGAAGATCTTACCCTGAGGTTGCATTTGGAGAAGAGACTACGGGTATTGCATTCTCAACTATATACTGCTTCTCTTCTTATCAAACACTGGCACCTTCAAATTCATACAGTTGAGCATGATTCTTGGAAATTAATTTCATTGATGGGCCAATGGGGACATGGTGAGGGTTTCATTGTGTGGCTTGATTTGTGCCTAGTTTTGTTGGCTTTTTCTGTTTTTCTCTTTTCGGTGCCTATTTTTGCTTCTCAGCATCTCAGGATCACACACCTGTTTTTATTTGTTTATTTATTTTAAGTCATTTTGCTTTTTAATTTAAACGTATCTGTAGCAATATCTAGGAAAACTATTTCATAGCATTGGTGTTGAATTTGCAGAGTTCTTAGGTGGCTTTTACATACCAAAATGATTATTGTATCCTTTTTAATCAATGGTGTCCGTTGATAGTAAATAGTGTCAATGTTGGAGGAATATTTGTAGTTTGTATATATTGCTCGTTTGTAACCGTGTGTGTCAGAGGAATGTTTGTTCATAATGGCCATTTGTAACCAAATCAAATTACCCAAAATACAGGTTTCAGTTGAAGAGGCAAAGGTGGCTGAAATAACAAAACAGCAGAGGGTTATAGAAGCTTTAAATCTTGAGTTAGAGGAAGCTAAGTCACAGACCGTTAAACAGGGTAGTAAAAATGCGCAGCGTCAAAGTGACTTGGAATTTTCAATGAAAGAAAAATATGAGCTGCAAAAGCAACTTCAGGACATGGAAGATTTCAAGAAGGAAAATGCAATTTTGCGGGTCAGTATCTTTGTTGCATATATCTGATGAATAATACAGCACTATGATAGTGAAATGTCAAAAAGACAAAATTATTTTGGGTGATGTAAATAAAGCTATCTTGGATGCAAATGTTCATTAAATTGCCTATTATTTATCTAGCACTTTTTGCATTCTTTAAAAAGAGCAAAGCACTTTCAACACATTATGTGGGGGTATAGTAGTACACAGCTGTGGAGGACGTGGCCCATAAATGCCTCTTTAACGTCTGGGTCATCTATTAAAAGTAGCTCTACACAATAGCTGCGCTTAAAATGGTTTTTTGTTTTTATTTTTTTATTTATTTTTATTTATTTATTAATACCACCAGGCACACCTTAAGACCTCTCAAATAATGGGTAGTACTGTAGTAAATCAAGTTCACCTAAGAGATTTTTCTTTATAGAAATGATGCATGTATTGTAAAACATTCCAAGCGTAATACTCATATATATCATGAATTGAGAAATGATCAAGTATTTCCTTACTATACCCAAACTATTGTTTCAAACTTTCTGGTAATATCTAAAAAAAAAATTTAACATTCCTAATAGAATAGGAGCTAAAAAAACCAAGAGTATAATTTTCTCTAATTTGTATAATGTGATAAGAGGTCCCATGTTATTTTTGTGAGCAAGAGGTGAGTAAAACAGTAGGTTCTTGGATGAGGGAAGAAGTGAGTAGACCAAAGACATTGCAGATGGTTTTTTTTTAATTTATTATTATTTTTTTAATTTATTAATTTTTTTTTATATTTTCATTACTTTCTTAAAATATTTCATGTTTATTTCTTTTGGAACTTATGTTAGAAAAACTTAATAGTTGTGAATAATGCGTTTTACCTTTTTGTACACAGGCATGCCTCCGTAATTCTAAACATTACATGTTTGCCTTTCATTGCCTTTAATTTTTAATTATATCATCTTAGTTTCAAGTACCTGTTGTTAAATATTATGATTTAAACATTTTGCAGAGCTCTTTTGAAAATTTGGAAAAGAAGAATTTATTATTGGAGACTCAGCTGGCTAGTGCTCAGAAAGAGAATAGTCATACAATGCAAAAGTTGCGTGATGTTGAACAAAAGTGTGAACAACTGCAACAAAACTTGCGAAGGTCCATATTGTGACTTTGGTATTTGAAAGTATACTATTGAGATGCTTTACATATCTTGGTTGCATAGCATATCGTTTACAAATTCAGTTTTGTTTTAACCCTTCTTGCTATATTTAATTATATATACAATATATTAAAACTGTAGGCAGAAAGCTATTAAATCAGACTATTTGTTTGTTAGTTGTTAGTCTCAACATCAAATGTTCCCCCCCCCCCCCCTTCTTCTGTTAAATAACATTATGATTTATGAAACTGGCAAAAACGGAACATGTTATGAAAATTATAAAACAGAGGTAGTTTTTTGTTTTGTTAAAGAAATAGTTCCGGGAACAATATGAAAATTATCTGGCACACTAAATCATCTTGTTAGCATTTTATATATTTATGTTGTTTGTTATTGATTATTTAAAGATCTGGATGCTTATTTATTTGCGCATCAATTTTTTTTAGTTGACGAGATTGAAGAAAGACTATATGATTAAGTTTGTTTAGTATCTTTGGAATTTTGGTAAATGATGCCTAGCCGCCTCTGAATACAATACATTTTTATATTAAATTGATTTTTCCTCTTGTCTTTTATTAAAGCTTCCCAAATCTCGTTTGGTGGGTAGTGGTGGTACCTTGTCGGCTGCTGTATTGGTTTATTACTCTCTCACCCACTTAATTCAGGCTTCTTTCTGTTTGGTATCATGTACTCTATATTGTTTTAATTAGTGCTGACAAATACAATGAATTTCTCTGCTGTAGTATGGAGGACAAGGTGTCAAATTTGGAGAATGAAAATCTTGTGTTGCGGCAAAAAGCACTGAACATGTCCCCGAAGAGAAATCGACCAGGTTTTGTGAAATCCTTTTCTGATGTAAGTATAGGCTCTCAGCTTTTTATGCATTTTAAAATGTTTAACATTGTATTCGGAAAAATCATATTTCTAGTTGTGTTGTGTAAGCAAAACCGAATTATGGAACTTTTGTTTCAGGTCTACTACTATCGTTTGCACAGTATACTCAACAATATTTTGAAAGTTTGCACTAAATTATCGTTTTTGTGTATAATTGTATTGTGGCGACCATACCATTTTTCAGCTGTTTGTCCCCTTCATGCTGCTTTCATATACTGTCTTGTAGATTTTACATGCTTTATGTTGAGATGTTTTCGCCACTTTGTTGTTTCCCCAGATGTACTCAAGTGCATTGAGTCTTCCATATCAGGAAAAGAAACCCATCTATGTAAGTTCTACTGTAGCTGCCTTTTCAATTTGAAGCTTTCTGATATAGGTACATGTGTTTATGCTTAAGGGTTGATTTGAACAGGAGACACCCCCACCAACAAAACATATTTCAGTTACTCAAGGACTATCAGAATCACGTTGGTCAAAACAAACTGTTGAAAAGCACCAGGTTGATGTTAGTCATGATTAAAGTTTTTGTTTTCCACGAGTGAACATTTCATAGCCAAAGTGGTAAAGCAGAACATATTCTTCTAATCATGTTAGTGCTTTAAATTACTGTCTTGTTTTGCAGGAAAATTATGAATTCCTCTCGAAATGCATCAAAGAAAATATGGGATTTCAAGATAATAAACCTGTGGCTGCTTGTGTCATCTATAAATGTCTTCTTCACTGGCACGCCTTTGAATCAGAGAGGACAACCATATTTGACCATATTATTGAGGGCATCAATAATGCCTTGAAGGTAATATTTCTGGGATTTGTCTCATCTTTTACCTAATTCTAGATGATACCTGAAATTGGTTTTCTCTGCATGTTGTTGATTGATTCCTCTTTCACATAATGCTTTCAGGTTGGGGATGAGAATGACACATTACCCTATTGGCTATCTAATGTATCTGCACTTTTATGCATCCTTCAGAGGTGTTTAAGGTCAAATAGTTTCTTGAATTCAGCTTCCAATCGAGCTGCTGGATCTGCTGGTATAAGTGGAAGGTTTGCACAAGTAAGTGCATTGTTGGTAACTAGTTTTTTAATGACTTTTTTAAATGAATCTTTTGTGACTCAACTTTTCCTATTCAATGCTGTTCCCAGATAGGTATGTGGGAAAAAATATGCTACAAAGGGAATTTACTTTCTGTACTTTTCAAATTTGAGGCATCTATCTGGAAAGAATTATTGTTTTTCAAGTTTGTGGGATGTTTATTTAGAATGGGAGTTGCAGATCCCTTCCATTTATTGAGCCTGTTCATGAAAGCCTTAAGATCATATTAGGAGGGAAACTATGATTTATCCTATATAGAATTTGAATAGGCACATTATTTGAATACGAAGAGGATAATTAGAATTATGAATAATACGAAGTAATAGTTATCTATATTCAAGTTTCTTGTATTTATGCTCAATTTTTATATGATAGGGTATGAAGACTCCCCTGAAGCTTATTGGGTTTGATGATGGTGTATCGCACATTGAAGCAAGATATCCAGCAATCCTGTTTAAGCAACAGTTGACTGCGTCTGTTGAGAAGATATTTGGCTTGATTCGTGATAATTTGAAGAAAGAAATATCTCCTTTGTTAGGAGTTTGCATACATGTGTGTATATGCCCCTCTGTAGTTGTGGTCCTAAGACAGCATATAAGTCTTCTTTATTGATTGTTGATTGGTAATTTACTGAAGTATTTTTTGTAGGCTCCAAAAACTGCACGAGGTGGAAAGTCATCCAGATCACCTGGTGGTGTACCACAGCAGCTGACGAATAATCAATGGGATAGCATCATCCAATTCTTGGATTCCCTCATGAGTCATTTACATAAAAATCATGTATGTGGAGATTGTTGTCCTTATCCTTATTGCTAATATCCCTCATGATTCATTTACATAAAAATCAACTTTATGCTGTTTAAAATGGAATAAGACTGACATCAATGACATTCCCAATGCATAATTGATAATTGAAGAGAGATGATGCATGTCCCTCTATTATCTTTTTAGTTGACACAATTTTTACTTTTGGCACTTTTCACAATAGTTACTTTGACTTCTATTGGCGGTTTATTCTTAAAAAAACAAAAGTCATGTGGGGTCTTCTTAGATTCATAGTTTCATTATTTTAATGTCTATTTTCCAATTGTAAAACTATTATATTTTTTGCTTATACATAATTAAGATATTAATACATGAAGTTGTGTGTTGGATACCATGTCTAAAAGAAATGTGTCAACTAAAATGAAATGGAGGAAGAGTGCATGCACGTGCATGTGTGTTTGCGTGTGTGTCTGTGTGTGTGTGTGTGGGGGGGGGGGAGATGCAATCGTCTGCTAAATGTTTATGCTGATCTTGGAACTTGTTTTAGGTACCCTCCTTTTTTATCCGCAAGCTCATTACCCAGGTTTTCTCTTTTATCAACATTAATCTCTTCAATAGGTACGTACTTTTATAGGTTTGTCTTTGGCTGTTACAGACGTAGTTCTGCTTTTTATGCTAAAGAAAATGTTTTGCAGTCTACTACTGCGACGTGAATGCTGCACTTTTTCGAATGGTGAATATGTAAAATCTGGTTTGGCTGAACTAGAGAAATGGATTGCAAGTGTGACAGATGAGGTAAAGGCCCCCTTTTGGCTCTTCCTTTCAATTTTTGATCTTTACTTAATAGAGTGGTTATGTCATACTGAAACTTCTTTACTGATGGTATTGTAGTTTGCTGGGACAGCCTGGCATGAGCTTAACTATATCAGACAAGCTGTTGGTTTCCTGGTATGTTTTGTGTAGTAGTAGCAGTATGTTTTTGTTTTGCATCTGGATCTATTAAGATTTCTAATGTATTGACTTGTGGAATACTCATTAATAATCTTTAGGTGATACATCAAAAGAGGAAGAAGTCTTTGGAAGAGATTAAGCATGATTTATGCCCAGTATGATCCTTTACCCTTTTAGACTTATATTCAGATCTTTTCCTCTTATAGTTTTATTTTCCGTTTTTAACCGGGTCTTGCTTCACTATTCATTTTGACATTGGATTTTGGTGGAAAAATATTTGTTTACCCTTTTTCAGGCCTTAACTGTAAGACAAATCTATAGAATAGGCACTATGTACTGGGATGATAAATATGGCACCCAAAGTGTTTCCAATGAGGTTAGCTGCATTCCTGGTTCTTTCTGTTTAAATGATACTGCCCATGTTTTGGCTACAACAAATGGATTAATATTGTAAATGTTATATCATCTGACTTGTTGCCTGGCATGTTGTCTAAAGATTTTCTTTTGAAAATGTACATGAGCTTGGCAATAGTTTTGTGTACCGAATATGTAAAACTAAAGTATTGTGGGCTTATTAAATTGGCTTTGGCTGTCAGGTGGTGGCTCAAATGAGGGAGATGTTGAATAAAGATAACCAGAATCTAGCCACAAACTCATTCTTGCTGGATGATGATTTAAGGTATATGCGTTTGTTGCAGTTTAATTCACTCTGAACGTTGTTATAGTTGAGCTGCTGGAGTGCTGGGTATATTATGTCCCAGTTGAACCCCCCCCCCCCCCCCCCCCCCCCCTCTCTTATGATCTAACAAATTAAACTGTCATATCTTTTTATGTCATTCATTGAAGCCTGGTCCTTCCTTCGGTGACTTCAATATGATCACCAAAAACATTATCCATTCTAAGCTTCTTCAATTGGCTAGCTACATAGGTTGAACAGTAACACACCACAATGCCAATTTCTGTCACTGAAAATACAATTCTTTTATACTACCATTCCAAATCAATTAATATCCTGACTTTCATACTGGGAAAAGAGAAATGATAAATTGTAAGGGGATCCAGTTCATAAAAGTGTGAAAATAATATTGAGATAAACGTATGTGAATAGTTAGCCAATTTAATTGGGACAAATTGTAGTAACAGGAACAATGCACCACTTATGTGGGTGCTTTAACCTTCGGGATGAGAAACTTTAAGATGGATTAATGTACCACTCTTGTGAGAGGAGGAACTTTTTTACGTTGTAGGGTCTCACATGTATGGCCCTGTAGGAGATGATCCGAATAAATATTTTATGATTAAGGGGATATAGCAAAACTCAATTAAAATAGATGAAAACGGAAAGTGAGTAGAGCTTGGGATAACTGAGGCACTACTCCCGCAATCCTAAATAATCTTCCCATTTTGAATCGAGTCACTATATTGTTAGACATCGATTTGGCTTTTGGTCTTCAAGGGTGAAGGCCAAGTGCCTTAAGTTGTTCTGTAGGCTACCACCTATAGGCGATTCCTGTACCAAGTCTTTGAACAAGGACTTGTTCTCTTCACCTGAAACAAGGAGATTTAGGCTGATTTTATTAAGGTTTGGTCTGATCTGAATTTTTCTGATTTGATTTGATCTAATCTGATCAATGATTTGACTAAACTTTGACCGCATTTTAATTTTAATACTAATCTATATAAAAAAAAAAAAAAAAAAAAAAAAAAAAAAAAAAAAAAAACATTATCAAAATAGATCTTGTTAGATTCATCTCATTATAAACTTTTAAAATATGTAATTTTCATAATTTTTTTTAAGACGCAATTAACGATATTTAGCAATAAGTAAATGATAATTAAAAGTGCTGATCTAATCTGAATGTTTTTGGTCTGGTTTGATCTGATATGAATTTATTAAGGAATAAGTAATAAGTATCTGAAACAAGTTGAATAGAACAGTCCTAACTCTGGAAGCATTGACTGCAAATTTAGAGTTTACTAAAGCACTCTCTTTCTGATCATTAAACCCTTGATGAATTTCATAGTGTAAGGTCGGCCCTATTATACCTTTGTTAATCCAAAATTCCAAATGCATAAACTTTCTGGCATCATAGTATTGAATTAACAGTAAATCAACCTTACAGTAAACCATAAGTCGCATACCATATTGAATTAACCGAAATCTTTTTGGCATTATGATTAACTTCTTGTGAACTTCCTTGCTGATCTGATATGAAATTATGTATTGCTGCCGATTGACCTTGTGTTTATTTCTGATTTCTTCTGCAGCATACCCTTTTCTACCGAAGATATATCAAAAGCCATCCCAGCTACAGATCCAATGGATGTCAAAATCCCAGCCTGCCTATCAAATGTTCCTGCTGCTAAGTTCTTACTCGATGGTACTACAGAAACTTGTTTGACACCTCTTGCTGCTGTTTGAGTCAACAGCGTTACTTTCAGAGGTATGATCTAGCTCTGTATGCAGAGCTCACGATACCTATTCTTGTACAACTTTGTACATGGAAGACAACAGGGAAGACACTTATTCTGGATAAATCATAACAAGATAATGGTACATCATTGGCAAATCCTTTCTTCTGTGATCTCCCATAGCAAAGTCCTATTTGGTAAAGAGGAAAAGGGTTTGCAGGTTTGGGCGAAGTAAATATGTGTTGGGAATTGTCAATATTGTGAGGTTTATTTCAGTTCTACATCGTGAAAATTAAGGTTGACCGTAGTTTTTATCATGGCTGGCCTTATAAATGATGTAATATCTAGTGTTCATACATCAGATCTGTAATTTACTTGTCATTTGTCTGTACATATACGTAGGTATTGCAGTGGCATTACTTTGTAGAAGAATAGGTGTATGATTCTAATGTAAATATTGGCATATTCAATATCAGGGAAATCCGGATAAGCTTGGTGCTAATGAAGCTTCATTTCAGCTCCTGATGAATATAAGGCATTATTAAACCTCACTAGCTTGTATCAAATAGGATCTTACTCGCATTCTTTCATTTATACCATTTTTTGGTCTCTGAACTTGTAACTTGTTCAGTAAAACACCTGTTTGTCCACATAATCTACTGTGATAAAAATTCTAGAAGCTGACAACTAAGGTTGATGATGCTTTGTTAGCATTATTTGAAATTGTTTTGTACCAAAAATCTATCTGTTCTCGGTTCTTCGTTCACTAGCTTGTTTGAAATAAGTCATTTGATAAAAAAAATCTGGTTTCTCCATCTGAGGGGAAATTTTTGTTAGCATTTTATCTAACATTTAGCATATGCTTTTCATCTAATTTAACCTTATTACCAGTACAATTGCTACGATTGTGTTTGATTTGATTTAACGCGAATAGGTTGAGTTTAGTTTAACTAAAAGAAGTGTGGAACACAAGAGATTATCAGTTCAAACATGAATAACCTATTTTTTGGTTCGATTTGGCTACCAAAAAATGTGAAAAAGAATACATTTGGTTTCTTCTTTTATCAAGTAACCTTTATAAATTACTAAAATAGTTAATTTGTAGGATAAATATACAAGATAAGAAGACATTTGATACTAGATAAGCCACTAAGTGCCTGTTCTCATTGATTGAAATGAGATGAGCTGAGCTGAACTGAACTGAAGTGAACTTATTAGAGCTGAATTGAACTGAACTTATTAATTAGTGATTTTTAACTACTAATTAATGATCTTTGATTATTTTTTATTATTATATATATGTGTATATACAAATATACATATTAAAATATTTAAGAAAAATATACTATATAATTAAAATATTTATGAAAAATATACTATATAATTAAAATATTTATGAAAAATATATTAAAAACATGGAATCCCAAAACATTTTAAAAACATATACTATATAATTAAAAAAATAAAATATTAAAATGACAAAAGAACACAAAACACTTTTTAAAAAATTCTCAAAATGAAAAAAAAATATAAATAAATAAAAAACAACAAAGAGTTGGACCGGTCTTATTTAAAAACTAACTTGATCCTATTTTTACTCCTAACTCGTCAAATAATGAAATATGGTATAATAGTCATTAAATGAAATATGGTATAACCGTATAATAATAACTCCTATCTCGTCAAATAATGAAATATGGTATAATAGTCATTAAGTGAAATATAGTTTAACCGTATAATAGTCATTATTATTATTATTATTGTTGTTTTATTGTTGTTGTTGTTGTTATTATTATTATTATTATTATTATTATTATTATTATTATTATTATTATTATTATTATTATTATTATTATTATTGTCATTGTTGTAATGTAAGCTTAATAGTATGAAATTTGGCTTTATATCATTAGATATGAACTGAACTGAACTAAACTAAACTAAACTGAACTTAATAGAGCTAAAATTAACTGAACTGAACTAAACTAAACTGAACTTAATAGAGCTGAAATTAACTAAACTGAATTGAACTAAATTAATCTAATGAGAACGGGCCCCAAATAGGAAAGTAGCCTAAAAAGCACTTTACTTGTCTGATGTCGTGTTAGGTTCACATTTCAATCCTTGAGGCAACTTGTTATAGAACTATTCTAGTATGAGTCCATCAATTTAGTTTATCTATGCATAGCAAGAATAGTTAACTTGATGAACTTTGTGATCTTCACCTTCAAGTCTTTGATTATATAGGTAAAAAGTCCATATACACCTGGATGTATGCATGTAACATGGCATATGTTTGTTCTAGTAACATGCAAAATGATTGTCATGATGTGACGCTTGGTATGAAAAATACGGAGTATGGATTAAGGAGATAATGGTGAGATAAGGATAAGAAATTATTGTAAGAGAGAAGGATGATATGATTAAATATTCTTCCCTGTTTGATATGAGTTGGGAATAAGAAAGCAACAAGTAGCAAAGTAACTAAAACCTAACGTTCCTCGTTTATGATTTGCTTTTTAAGTATATCTAATTGGTAATTTAGAATATATGGACTTTGATTGAACAAGATCGGGCCAACCCTAAATAAAGTAAAAGTTCTCCCAACAATTATTGTAAGTCTGAATTTGAAATCTCTATTTAAAGTGTGTTTTATTCACTCTATTTTCACTTATCTAAACTTATTTTATCTAAACTTATTAGACTTTTAAACTAATTTGAACTTGGAGGCTCATCAAAATTTTATTATCCTAAACTTATATATTGTAAATAGAATTAGACCAATTACCTTGTCATCTGATTGAAACAATTATTTGCCCTTATTCAAAAAAAAAAAAAAAAAAAAAAAAAACAATTATTTGCCCCCAACATTATTTTGGTAAGATATGCCCATAAAAATGTCTATGATAATTGCTCTCACGTCTCAACTCCATATCATCTTGTAATACTTGCTTCATGTCTTAAAAGTTGTAACAATTTGAGTTTTAGCACAATCTTCACACTTTTTTCATTATATATTATATGATATGGTGATTTATAATTAAAGAGCTTATCAAAACTTCAAAGTATTGATAGTTGAAATATGCATTATAATCAAGCATTAAAATACAAGCATCTCAAGCACTATATAATATGATTTCAAATTTTGAACGGTTAATCAGGTTGATAGAACTTGAACTAGTTCTACAAGTAGTAATCCTAGAATTAGATAATTTGTCAAATATTTAACCCTTTATCAAGCTAAATAAGCACTTTCAAGTTTCAACAGATGATTTTGCCTCGAATACTAATACTATTGTGCATAAAAGTCAACATGCAGGTTGAACACTGCCTACTATATATGATTGTTAATAGTCATTAACAAAAGCCTACATTTATCTGTCAAGATACTTCATCATGTTTATTCCTTTTACCAATTAAAGGTGAAGATAAGTTAGAGTTCACAACACTAGCACTAACAGCACAATGCTGCAAATCAGCAAGGGAAAACGACCGCCAAGGCGCAGGAGGCAGAGGAGATAACGGTGAGGAGGGGGAAGTGTTTCTCGCCTCGCTCCTCCCATTCGTTTCAGTAACGGGACCATCTTCATTGGCATGAGATTCACAATTTTTCATAGCAACTGCAATTGCTAGTGTGCTTCGGCTAGAGTTGGTTGGTCTTTTCGCTATGCCACCTCCAAACCCGGAACCTCCTTTCAACAACGATGTCCTGCCATTGTCACAGAGAAGATTATATGCAAGAAGGTTTTTACGTTTCCGTGAGTAAGCATTCTCTGGTTTCGTAATCTCTTTGATAGACGTACAAGCTGCATCGCCTAAACTTGCAAATGACTTCGATTTACCATTGTAGAAATTGGATATTCCTCTCCTGCAAAATTGGAAAAATAATTTCAAACATGTTAAGAGAATATTCAAAGAATATATACCATTCAACAACAGGCAACGTTATTTAAAACAAAAAAGAACAAAACACATCAAATTTGAGCAATAATAGAGCCTAAAATGAGGCATTGAAAGTTCTTTTCCTCAAAAATAATATTCTTTGATGACCTTTTCTTAAAAAGGCATCATTCCTTCAAGCATTTTGATGGATGCTCTTCAAATTAGTAGTGACCATTTAGACCATAAATGGTCAGAATCAATGGATTAAAGAATACCCAATATGAAAATTTACTAAATCTCTTCGCCGCCGTCGAATCAGAATCATTTAGAAGGATTCCTAGTAATTTTCATTTTCAAATGCACAAAAAAGAATCAAAATCAAGGACATTATCACTTCAAAGATCTCAATTTGATTGTGAATTCCCAGTCCAAATTCTGGGGTATAGATTGAACAACTTAGTACCTTCTTACTAAACATCAATTAATTGAACATGTAATAAAGTTGTCACCTTTATTTTGACTATTGTTATCAAATTGGTAAAATTTCTGCCATTCACAACCACAAAATCAACTATCAGTTCATCTTGTTCTAAATCAGCAAAATTCTAACTTCAACCAACAAAATTAGTAACCCTTCAATTCTATCAAAATTTAACTCCAATTTCACAAAATTAACACTCAAATTTTCTAATTAAACCTAACAAAATCTAAAAAAATTTAACACGACAATTAAAACAATTCAGCCCCATTTCAGATTCAGACCAGCAACCAAATTAAGAACTAATTGGAAAATATAAAAGGACAAAACTCATCAAGACAATCAATCAAACCAAACAAATCTAACAAAATCAAATCAAAGCAAATCACAAAAATTTATCTTTAATTCCAAAATACCCAGGAAAAAAAAAATCAGTTCAAATTTTACAGGACAAACTTCATTCAATACAATAAATTAATTAAAAAATGAAAAAAAATACTGTAATAAACAAGCGAGATCAAATTTTTAACAAAACCCCAAATCAAAAAAAAAATCAAAATCAACCAAAAAAATCAAAAATTTAAGAAAAAAACCTGATGGGTAAAGCTTGTTCTAAAGCATCAACAGCAGAATCAAACGAAGTATTATTTAATTTACTTTCAACTTCATTTTCTTCATCAATTTCTTCATCATCACTATTCATTCCAATCGAAGAAGATGAAGAACTGCATGGATCTGAATACCCATTTTCTCTCTCCTCCTCTTTCACAACCACCCTTATCGCCGTCCGATCGCCGGAATCTAAAATCGACGGCAGATTATACGGCGGAGACATTTTGTTATTCCGCCGTAAATACCCACTTGAAATCTGTTCAACCCGATTATTACCCAGAGCAATTGACATGATTTTTTTGGATAATTTATAGATAATAATGAAATAATAATTAAAATAATTTTGGAAAATATAATAAAGTTGGGATTTTTTATTATATTTTGGAGGAAATGTTGAAGAAGAAGAGTAAAGAAGAAAAGTTTACTAACATAATTTTATTTTTAAGAGAGAGAAAGAGAAAGAGAGGAGAAATGTGGGATAATTTGAGGATAAAGATAGGGTGTGAGATAAAAATCCAAAAGATTTATGTAAAAGAAAATAAAAATGGTAGAAATGAATATTAATTGCAATCTATATTATAATTTAAGAGTCATTTTTTCAACTTTTAACCACAACACTCTAATTTGTGAATGGAGCAATTCTATGCATTCTACTTTTTTTTTTTTTTTTTTTTTTTTTTTAAATTTTTATTTTTTGTTTAATGATAACTTCCTCTCGAACTTCCATTACTTTAACCATATCACTTCAACTTCTCTTATTTCTTTTAACCACAACACTCTAATTTGTGAATGGAGCAATTCTATGCATTCTACTTTTTTTTTTTTTTTTTTTTTTTAAAAATTTTTATTTTTTGTTTAATGATAACTTCCTCTCGAACTTCCATTACTTTAACCATATCACTTCAACTTCTCTTATTTTTATATTTTTTAAGAAAAAAAAAACAATAACAGTATAACTTCCGCATAATTCCTTTTCTTTTATATATACATACAAGTACACGACATACGTATATTCCGTGCGCTAGCACGGATACACTCTCATGCATTTTTTTTTATTTTTTTTTTAAGAATAAAATAACTACCAATCCCACTACCCATCCACTATATCCTTTTTGTTTTTTTTAATGGACTACTACTAACATTTCACTTTGTGGTTTTTTTTTTTATTTTTTTTTTTTATTTTTATTTTTATTTTTACGGTACATATTATAACATATGACATGCATTAGCACGAGTATACAATTCCTTTATCAACAATTCACTATAGCACTCAAAATCCCCAACATTTCACTTTTTATTTAAGCACTACGTACTAACATTTCACTTTGTTTTACAAGTATTTTTTTTTTTGATATATAGTACTTCGTATAATATATGTCATGCATTAGCACGAGTATACGGTTCCTTTATCAACAATTCACTATAGTACTCTACATCCCAAACCCTTCAATTATATGCATTTTTTTAGGGACTACCCTCTGAACAATTTCCACTACTCTAATCATCAAAAACAAAAAAAAAATGTACAACACGTTTTTGTGCAATTGGCCTCAGTGAATAACTACTTTACTTGCAACAGAACAAAGTATCTAACTCCTAGAGCAAGACACTAACCCATATGACACTAACCGAGTAACACGAGTAACCCTTATAACACTGAACTGGTAACCTTTATAACTTTGACAAAGTAAACCCCATAATAGCATTGCGTGGCCACCGACTTAAAAGATTAAGACCATGTTTATTGAGTTTCTAAGCAAAGCGTAGAATAACATATTTCAGCAGAGCAGAGCAGGTGTCAGCACAACAGAACAAGTATCAGCACATTATTAATACGATTATTAATACTCAGTACAATAGAGCTAATTAGGGTTCAACAGAGCCGACCAGTCCAAAATCTAATTAGGGTTCAACAGAGCCGACCAGTCCAAAACCGACCATTACAGCTCAAGTCTAAATTACAACATCAAAATTAATTTTCCCATATTTTAAATATATCTTTTCTTATATATCCCGTGCATTTTGCACATAAAAAAAGAAAAAGGACACGATGTGGTGTTCTTATCCATTAGACTTATCCACTTGCTTGCCCCATGTTAGACGGGAATAAATTAATGATTTTTTTTTTTTTTTTTTTTTTTTTTGAATTGTTGATTTGGTGGATTAAATGTTAGGTTTAGGATGATTGATTGATGAGTCATTAGACACATCGAGTCGTGTTTTAATTTTATTTTTGGAAATTGTCTCAAGCAATTAGGATTATTTCTTAACATATCTTATTGAAATTATATTATCGACACGATTATTATATCCGTATATAATTTAGAATTTTGGATTGACTTGTTTATATTATACGAGTATTGACTATAGAGTACATAATTAACTGATAATCCTAGGTGAAATATGGAAATTATTATGGATTTGAAAGTTACTCCGTATTATAGATTATTGATTTGATTCCAAAAATATCAACTCCTAAATTTATGGAAAAATATGATGGTTCACATATAATCAAAGTTAGGCCTCGTTCACTTCACTTTACTATTGCTGAACTGAAATTATTTTTACTGTAACAAAATTATATTTGCAGAACTTATATTATTTTTACTGAACTTAAATTAATTTTAGTGAACTTAAATTATTTTTGCTGAATTGAAATGATTTTTAATGATTTTCTATTATAATTCTTCTTTATGATAACTTAATTTACTGAACTGAACTTATTTTTACTGAACTGAAATTAATTTTACTGAACTGAACTTATTTTTACTGAATTGATTTTATTTTTACTTAATATTATTTTTTCTAAGGTGAAGTAAACAGGGTCTTATATTGATAATTTTTAATTAGGGTCTTTTTTTCATCATATTTGAACTTATTTTATCTTGTTTCATCCAAAGTATAAAAAAATTTAAGACGAACAAGGGCCTGTTTACTTCACCTTTCAAAAACAATATTCATTACCAATAATTATAGTTTAGCAAAAAAATAATTCCAATTTAGTAAAAATTTCAATTTAGTAAAAATAAGTAACTTTAAAAAAATATAATAGAGAATCAATAAAAATAATTTCACTTCAGAAAAAATAATTTCAATTTAGTAAAAATTATTTACGTTTAGCAAAATTTAATTTCAAATTTATTTGTTATTAGTGGTTTGAACAAGTCAAATCATTACAAGCTACGTAAAAGCTACTCCAACACTAGCGCCGAACACGCTCGTTAACAGCTACCTGCTACTCGACCGCTAAAAGCTACCCGCTACCGCTACTTTTGTCAAACAGGACCTTAGTGAAAATAATTCAGTCAGCAAGTGGTAGTGTTTGAGGTAGCGGTTAGCGTTTTGACTAGTCAAAACAATACTTGAGAAAATTTGAGAGTTTGGCAAGGTAGCGATCCCAGTAGCAAATAGCGATAGAGGTAGCGTTTAGGTAGTTTTTTTTAAACGTTAAAAATAGCAACGTTTAGAAGTAGCGGATAGCGTTTGGCAAATTTTTATTACTTTTTAAACAATATTTATATGAATTTTGATATATTTTATTATTACAACCGCTGCTTTTTACCAAACACTCGTATTATCAACCGTTACTTTGACAGCTAACCTCTACCCACTACTAATTGACAGCTACTCGCTATCTTAACAGCTACCCGCTACTCGACTGCTAAAAGCTACCCGTTACTGCTACTTTTGCCAAATAGGACCTTAATAAAAATAATTTCAATCAGCAAAAATAAGGTGAAGTGAATAGTGTAACACCCTAGAAATTTCTTTCCTTTGAAATACCTGTTTTGCTCTTTTAGAGAATTAAAATAGGAAAATCTAAGATATTACCGCCACCATGAAAATGGCTAAGGCAACTATCAAAGACACACAGCGGAAGACTATCTTTAAAAACAATTCAACTTAAAAAGTCAACCAAATGAAAGTAAAGTCAACCCAAAGTAAAACTGTAATACCCCGTATTTTTATACGTATTTTATTTTAAATAAGTATTTTGTGAGATATTTAAATAATTTGAAATAAATTATTTATGGCATTTTAATTATTTATTTCAAATAAGGTTGGAAATATTTTATAAAGGGAAAGTTTTATTTAATTAATTATTTTATTAAGTTGGGATTTAATTTAGGAAAGTTTTATTTTAGTAAAGTTTTATTAGGAAAGATTAAAAAAGGAAAGTTTAGGTAAGAAGGGTTTCTAGAGAAAAGGGGTATAAATATTCAACACTTGGGCAAATTAAACTTTGCCCAGAGTGGAGAATACTCAAGGTAAACTTTCTCTCCCTTCTCCTTTATTTATTTTTCTTTTTCTTTCTATTCCCCTTCCTGTTTTTGCACGGTCGGCCACCACCACACACCACCGGCCGCCACCACAGCCACCGGCGCAACGGCCAGCAGCCGCGACGGCACTGGCAGCAGCCCAGTCGTGCCTTGGTGGTTGCTGCTGTCCGGCCACCCTCTTTCGGAAGAATATATATATATATTCTTTATTATTTTTCTTTTGTTTACTCTAGATCTAATTATAAATTATGAGTTTTGTGATGGTTTTATGATGATTGATTTTAAGTACGATGTGAAATAATTTTCAGATTTTAAATTTAATTAAAAAGCCCCAATTTTTACAACCCTAAATTTATAAATAATTGATTATTGAAGGAATATGATTTAGGGTGGTTTAAACCTTTAATTTGAGGGTTTTAAAGTATAATTACATCAATTTTTCATGAATTAATATTGGTGGAATTTTTGTTAATAAGAAAAATTAAGTTTCTTGAAGGGATTTTGACTACCCATTAATTGGGATTAAAGTATGAGGTTTTAAATTAATTTTCAGCTTGTTTTAATTAAATTATGATTGGTTTAATAAGAGTATATATTGCTGGAAATTTGTGTGGAATAGATTTTAATGTCATATTATGATTTTGAATTGTAGGAGACTTTGAAGTGAGTGATTTCTATTAGTCGTGGCGATTTTAAGATCGTATTCAAGGTATGTTCGCGTACTTGGTATTTATTTGGTGATATAGGATCATGCTAGGCTTTGAATAATAGATTTCAAATAAAATTATGATAGTTTTGGTTGGAATTTATTATTTGGTTGATGTTGGTGATTGAATTATGAAGCATGGATTATTTGTGAGGGATTATTGAATGTAAATAATTATTTTAAGATTGTCTCACTTCGCTTAAAGTGCCTGAACATAGGCTCATTACAAAGGCACCGACATAATAGTTCATAAATAACAAAGGCACCGACATACTGGTTCATAAACAGCAGAAGCACCAACACACTGGTTCACAAGCAGCAAAAGCACCGACGTACTGGCACAGCGGAAGCAAAGTTCAAGCGAACTTTAAAGGATCATCAGGCATTGGTCATCGGTGATATTCTTTGGAGTATTGTCGCAACAAATGAGGATGACTTCAGGCGAAGATATCTTCGACAGCGTTCCCTAGCTTGTGGAGGGTTGTCACAAACAACTGAAGATGGCTACAAGCAGAGTTATCTTTGATCGTGTTCCCTAGGATGTGGAAGATGGTCACAAGCGGCGAAGAATGACTACAAGCAGAGTCATCTTCGATGAAATAGGAGGCAGCTACAAGCAGAGCGGTCTTTAACAAATGCAACAAACCGGTGACTTTCAGAGACGTGTGCTCGACGGTGCAAGATACGCGTTTCTTAACTCTTTTATCTGTTTAACTAACGCTAGTTTGCAGGTATCGGCGTTACAAGAATGATTTAGGATCGCAGAACGTTCTGAATCATTCTCCGTCCTTATCGCTACTTTGACTTTCGTTTTTCGGGACTTGCGTTTCTCCAAACTCAGTCAAAGTGGGGGCTTCTGTAGACACCCATTTGTGTCTCCCCAAAACCAAACCCAGTGATGAATACCTTTTGCGTCGAATGATTATCGAACGAGGTCAAAGTGTGAAAGGTCAAGTGTTGCGGTTAGTTTTATTAAAAATTCTTTCTTTCTGTCTTTGAAAACAACTCTATTTTATGAAAACAGCCAATCCAGTTTAGTTTGGTCCACGACAAGGGTCCAATAATAGTGTAGTTGGATGGGGTTTGCAAAGAGCTTTCCAACGAAATATTATAAGCTCAATTCCGATGAATAATGAGGAAGTTATGGCCAAAATACTAAACTGGGTCCGGTTTGATCTTTACATGCGGCCTAATGATCTAGGGGATGGCCCAATGATAATTATTATTCCTAAAGTTATTTAGAATTAATTATAGTCTTCTAGAATTCTCTAGAAGGTTCTTTTAAGTCCTAATAGAATTAGAATTAATAATTAGATTTTGATAAGTTTTATTTGGAATAAAATATTATTTTATGAAAAATACGATTTCAGTTTTCATACGGACTTTACAAGTCAATTTTGATTGATAAATGGACTCCATGTTTGAAAGCGCGTAGGAATCCAGGCTGTCGCCAAACGACAGGCCTGTCGCCACGCGACAGAGCTTATCGCCAAACGACAGGACTGTCGCTACGCGACAGAGCTTGTCGCCAAGCGACAAAGTCGGTTTTGCGGCGACAGAGTGGAGTTTTATTCCTTATCAAATTCTACCTATTTCCGGACTGTTTTCTTATAAATAGGGTCATGAACCTTCGTTTTTATTCATCTACAATTCACAATCATCAATTCTCATCAATCATTCACAATCATCAATTCTCATCAATCATTCACAATCATCAATCAATCATCTATTCTCTCTATGCTCTCATATCTATCTAGCTTTTCTCAAACAAAATTCCGCATTCACGAGTTCTAGAAACACCTAGCCAAGTTCGAAGTTGCCTTCGCCCTAGACGTGAAAGGTTATAATTTCTGAGGGTTTGGTCCCTAATCTCTATTTCAATTATTTGATTTAATTGTTTGATTTCATATTTTCCTTGAAGTTACTAACGCGTGTATTTTGTTATTAGAAAGAGATACGAGGCATCAAAGTATGTAGTCTCATTGCTCTATTCTTGTAGAAAGCATGTTTAAATTTGTTTAATTCCTAGTGTCATGTTAGGATGTTATTATTGCTTTCTAGTATCATGTTTAGGGTGCTTCCTATGCTTTCTAGTATCATATCAATATCATGTTAGTATCATGCTAGGGCTAAAGCCTTGATTTTTATTGTTTAGTGACATACTATGGTTTGTTATTAATCTTGTTAGTATCATGCCTAGGATCTTGCTATTAATATTATGCTTTAACATGATTATGATAATTATGATTATTATGATTGTTATTATGATGATGATTATAATTATTATGATTTATGATTATTATGTTGCTTGATATTCATCGTTATTGCTTGATCACGCCTTTTATGCATGTTTAAAGGGAATTTGTACTTGTAATCACGCTTAATAAGATAATTAATAATCTTGTTTAGGGTTAATATGATTATAATTCAAGTGATCACCAATAATAGTTTTGTCTGTGCATTAAATTCAACCAACATAGATAAACAGGTTTAGGGTTAACCTATTGATTGCATGTTAGTCAGAAAGCGCACATGAATACGAGAAGAATGAAGTAGAGGCCTATTTAGGGCAGGTTCAATCTCTTTTAGGTTGGATTTGTACCTTCATCCCCGAACCCTATTTGGTTCAAGACCTTTTAGAGTTGACGGTCTCATGGATCGTTAAGGGGTGTAATCTTCACCTTGTGAACGGTTTACAAGTTCCTAAAACTTGTTGGCGACTCTTTTTCTCTCTCTTCCTTCCCTTTGAACGCCACCATGCTTAAGTGTATGATCACAGTGGGGTTCAAGCTTGGGGTTAATGGCTTGAAATATTCCCTACACTTAGATGTTCCTATTTTAAGTTTTAAACAGGGCAAAACAGGTATTTTATAAGAAAGGAATTTCTAGGGTGTTACCTAACATGCTAAGAATGTTAATGAGGCTTTCATAAAAAAATGTTGGTACTAATTGAAGTAGACTATTACAACAAATTTGTGTCCAACTACCACCACAAATTCTTTTAAGTTTTAAATTGACTTAGGGCCTTTTCTGATTGATTGAAGGAAATTAAGATAAGAACTGAATAGAACTGTACTGAACTAAACTAAACTTATTGAAGCTGAACTGAACTGAACAGAACTGAAAATAAGCTAAAGAGAACAGGCCCTTAGGCCATGTTCTGTTCACCTTATTTTCACTTATTTCAGGAGAAATAAGTTCAGGAAAGTTCAAATTAGTTGTGATACGGATTAATCAGGGCTACTCAAATTCAATTTATAAATAAAATTAGCTCTAATAAGGGCTAATAAGTTCAGATAAGATCAAATAAGTTCAGATAAGTAAAAATCAGGTGAATAAAACGCACCCTGCATTTTTAGAACTTATTTATTTATTGTTTTAAATATATATTAATGTTTTATAAAAAAAAATCATTTATATGCTACACCCTTTGTGTTAGAATATATAGTATAGTGTCTATTTCTATTTAAATTTATGGTCATCAAAGCTTAAAAATTCTTGCCATCAAAATGAAAAAAAAGCTTAAAAATTCTTAATCATAAATTCTCTTTAATACATTACAAAATAATACTAATAATAACAAAAAAGTATATTAGATTTTGTAAGATATATGTTTTAATGTGTAGATTTATAATATCAATAATTTAGAGTTTGTGTTAATATATGTAGGGAGTAATTGAAGATGTTAATAGTCAAAGAAATTAGCATTATATTATTGAAATTTATAGGATGGAGAGAGTAATACAAAGTATTTTATACGATGAATTTCTTATGTCACCCTACCACATGCCATTTTTTTTTTTTTTGGATTGTGTAAGGGTCTGTTCTGTTCACCTTATTTTCACTTATTTCAAGTTTAATAAGTTCAGGGTTAATAAGATCTAAATTAGCGTTCTCCTCACCTTTTTTCCACTTATTATATTTATATAGAGTTATTACTAATCAAGATTGCTTTTCACTTTTTTTTTGTAAAATTTTATATGTTTTATTATCATTATTTCATATAAGAATAAAGTAACATTTGCATAAAAAATATAATTAAAGTAACGTTATACTCATAAGTTATGGTAAGACTAACATGTCAATCACATAAATTTTGCTTAAATAAAAGTCAAGCAAATAAACAAGTTTATTATTTTTGTGAAAAAAACAAAGGGAAATTAATGAGAATGAAAGTCAGATCAACAACAAAACCAAAGGAAAATTTTTACTATTTCTAAACTATAAAATAGTAGTGTTGTTAGCCGTTAACTTTTTACTATTCATAAGCTATAGAATAGTGATTAATTTCATGTTGTTAAAAGTCAAGTACACACTATTTCTAAGCTATAAAATAGTGGTTTTAGTTTCTTCATGCATGAGATTAGTTACCATTACTAATATATATATATATACACGCACATACTTTTTCTTATTCAACAACTAATTAGGTGTTTCTTCACAAAACACCAAGAAGGTACGAGAGCTTGTTTATGAGTATTGTAGATAACTTCATTATTTTGATACTAATATACTATTTTCATACAATATTTTTCAGGTTTTGCGGAGGTAGTTTCAATAAAAAAGTGTACTTGATCGACAAACAAGCTACATACGTAAGTCTATATTAGCTACTAAATTTGAAATATGTTATACTATCTTACATTATCGTTGACAATATTTATTATTTCATATACAAGGACATGATTTGCTAACTTATACGAATTTCGGAATTGAGTAGTACGTGTACCTTGGTTTTTAAACTATTGCTTTAGAGTGTTTGTTGTTTTGTGCATTTTTGATCTTAGCACCTATATTTGTAAGTCCCAACATCACCCATATTAGTATCTTATTGACTTCATATAGTTAATAATGCTTTGAAAAATTTTATTTATTAGCAAAACTACAATGGCTTCTAAGGAAAGGACATCATGGAACAATGAGGATACTGCGATATTTTTGGATTTAATTAAAGAAAACAAAAAGTCAAGAGGTGGCAAGTATAATTGAGACACAATTCTATTACTTTTGAATGCACAAACAGGGAAAGAGTTCGAAAAGAAACAATTGAAAAACTTTTATAGTGACATTAGAGGAAAATTTAAAACTTGGAACGAACTTAAAAGTTGGATAGGAATTGGTTGGAATGAGGAAACGGGTTGCCCTGTGATTGATCCAAAAGATGAGAAGTAGAAGACATTTATAAAGGTATTTAGGTTATGAATTTTGCTTTTCCTACTTATATTTTTGTTATTATTACCGGGAATAATATCAATAATATTTTTTTTATTGTATTGCTTTATAGAAACATAAGAACTCTTCAAGCTTTCTAAAGAAACCCTTGATGTTTGAGGATAAGTTGTATGATATATTTGTTGGGACGTATGCGACAAGTAACAAATCTTGGTCTCCCACCGTTGGAGGACCGACCATACAAACCAAACACAAACAACCCATGATTCTTGTTCAAGATGATTCTAAGGAAGGAGCTGGGGATTCTGATGAAGAACTTAGAACAAAGATGATGATATGGAAGATACTGAAAGGTCATCTTACGAAAGCAGGTCCCCTCCCAAGAGCATATCTTCTAACAAACGTAAGAGTTCAGATTGCGGTGCTACCTCTAGTAGAAAGAGTGTGAAGGATGACATTGAAACTTGCATGGATTATTTAAGAAGAAACATGCAACTTGGTTCCTCTAAGACACAACCTAGACCATCTCCATCAAAATATGAAAAAATGATTTCAATATTGGAAGGAATGCCGGCATTAGCAATTACGGAAAGTCTTTCATTCTTCAAGTGTTGGAGTTCTTACGTGATCCAGATGAAAGTGATTTGTTTTTTTCTCTTCCGGGTAATGAGTTTAGAATCTTGTATTTGAAGACAAAAATCTCATTCCCAGATGATTGCTATAGGCCTAGCTTCGATGATAACTTGGATAATGATTATTAAACTATCATAAGTCGTCTAAGATGCTTAGCACTTGTTATTTTAAAGTTTGGGTGTGTAAGTTTCATTTTTTCCAATATGGAATAAGTTAAATTTTGGTAACTAATGTGTTTTTATTGTGATATGTGAAACTTTATTTTATTATGTTTCAATGACAAGTAAGAAGAGTCGCATATTATTAATTACGTATTCGTTGATTTTTTTTTTTTTTTTTGAGAAATTAACTTTTATTTTGATTTGTAGAATGGACGAAACATTGCACCAAAATTGTATGATGTATATTGCCTTGCACGAGTTGAAGAGATTACTTACTCAAATAGAACGAATGCCTCTACATGTAGGGGGTGAACCTGGAAGTGAGTGGATACATAGGTTATTGACTGGACATCCTAATTTGTGCAAAGAGCAAATAAGGTTGACAAAGATATCTTCATAAAGCTTGTTGATGTATTAAGAGGGAAAGAACTATTATCTGATGGTCGATTTCGTGGAAGAGCAAGTCGGCATATGTCTATTCATGATGGCTAAAGCTGATTCATATCGTGATGCTGCGGAGAGATTTCAACATTCGATATCAACCATTTCTATCTACTTCAGAGTAGTGTTGAAAGCTTTGGTTTCATTATCTTGTGATATTATTCGACCATATCAGAGTTTCAATGAATCACCACCAAAATTAAAAACAATTCATTATACTGGCCATTTTTCAAGGTAATAATTCTAATGTATTTAGTTAGTAAAAATGTTTATCCTAACATGCTACATTTTTTCATTCTAATATTAATAACAAAAAATCATTCTTAGGATTGTGTCGGAGCATTAGATGGTACCCATATAGAAGCAGTTGTTGATGATGTTGGTGGTAAGCCATATGGAGGACGTAAAGGAAACAATACATGGAATGTCATGGATGCGCGTTCGTTTAACATGTTATTTACTTTTCTTAATGTGGGCTTCCAAGGAAGTGCACATGACACGATAGTTTGGACACATTGTTTAGGTAATGTAACCAAGAAATTCCCCCATCCACCTTCAGGTACTATTTAAAGTTAAAATTTGTTGTTACTTACATAAATATGCTACCTTATTTTTAGTGTATACTAATATTTTCTTCTGAATGAATAGAAAAATACTTTTTAGTTGACTCAGCATATCCAAATACTCTTGGATATCTAAGCCCACATATGGGCAAAGACTTGAGGTATCATTTGCCAGATTTTGAAGAAAGGGGTCCACCTATTGGAAACTTAGAGCATTATTATTATCGACATTCCTCTTTACATTCAACAATTGAAAGATGTTTCGGCGTATTAAAGAAAAAATGGAAAATCTTAAAGATGATGCCACCGATGGATGAAGCATTTCAATTGTCTATCATTGTTGCAACATTTACGCTTCACAATTTTATCCGTCTATACGAATTAGGGATACCAATATTTCAAGAGGTTGAAGAAATGGAGACTAGAGCAGATTATAATATGTATGATATCCAAAGGAAAAAAGCTATGAACCGTATTCGAGATAAAATAACAAATGATATATGGAAGTCGGTTGGAAGTGCCGTAGAGGATGATACAGAAGAAGGAAATGATGAGAATGATGATGATGAAGCATTAGAAGATTAAAATTTTATTTGGTGTTATTGCGACATACACTTTTGATTGTTTCAGTGTTTATTTTTTTTTAATATTTGAAATTATAAAAATGCTCATATTTTCATATTTTATTGCTTTTATTTTAATATATTGTTATATATATACTCATATTATATTACCAATATGTTACACAATATGTTTCAAGAATGACAAATAATGTCTAATAAAGTCTTACAAGTGTTAATAAGGTTTAATAAGGTCAAATAAGTGAAAAATATGTGTTAATAAGGTGTAATAAGTTCAGATAAGGGTTGATAAACTCAGATAAGTTCAGTTAAGTTTAGATAAGTAAAAATCAGGTGAATAGAACACACCCTTATTAATTATGTGATTCTTGTTGTCTTCCTTCAATTCTTAGTTCATCTATCTTCCTTAACCTTTCAAATTCCAACTCGATCTCTTACATTTTTGTATTTAATTTGCATCTAATGAAATTCAAGTTGAGGAATAATGATTTTATTTTATCCTCCGTAATTAGAATTATATAAATAAAATTAAAGAGAAAATGTGCAAGCAAAACAAAGATTGGGACTTTTCGCCAATAAAATTTGATTGAAACCCCTCCAAATTACGGAGTACAACATTACAGGCTATACTTTAAGAGAGTGGAGAGAGTTATTTAAATTTTAACGGATTATTGTACATATAATTCAAGCTAATTTTAATTTTTAATTTTGTAGCCTTTCTATTACTAATGTTCTTTTAAGGTTTGTTAAATGCAAGTGCTGTAGGGATCCATAATTTGTTGCCACTTTTTTTTTTTTTTTTTTTTTTTTTTGTAACAGATTATATTGTATGTAGTGATTTCTTTTTTTTTTTTTTTTTTTTCATAATAAGGATCAATCAACTTTTTACAAATCACTGAAACCAATGGCTTCCGCCCATCCGTATGCACTATGCAGTCATGCATCCAATCATACTTCCTATATAAATTTAATAATGTATAAATAAAATAATTGTTTTATAAAGGTACAACGTGATTAAGGGCCTGTTCATATTTACTAAACTGAGCTGAACTGAACTGAACTGAACTAATTGGAGCTGAACTGAACTGAACTGAACTGATTGGAACTGAACTGAACTGAACTGAACTGAACTGAACTGAATTGAGCTGAAATGAATATTTTATGTGAGAGGGAAATTAAGAGCTGAACTGAACTGAACTGATTGGAACTGAACTGAACTGAACTGAACTGATTGGAGCTGAACTGAAATGAACTGAACTGAAATTAAGTAAATATGAACAGGCCCTAAGATTTAAGAAGTATATATGACTACTAATTATATTCAACTATTTTCTCTAAAATAAAATAAGACTATTAAACTAAAAAAAACCCTATCCCTTTATATTGGTATGCATTAAATTTTATCAGAAAAGAATAATTCATTGTGGCTTTAGTCTTTGTATGCCGAGATGAAAAACTTTCCATTGTAAAGGAATTTATACTACTCGTATATATATATATATATATATATATATATATATATATATGTATATATATATATATATGTATATATATATATATATGTATGTATATATTGAATGTCCTACTTTGATTAGGCATGTCGACACGAATTAAAAATTGTTACTTGTAAGTCATAACATATGAATTTATGTTGAATTCATGAACAAATCCACATATGAGTGGAAGTATTATCCCATATTAATTGCGTATAAAAATAAGAGTGAGTATTAACATATGTATCCCAATTCCCACATCAAAGAATAGAGACAATTGTATTAACTTAATAAGGCTATGAAGCTACTTTCTTCTTTGTTGTATGTTTTTGAGGTGGACGTTGGTGAATCTCCTTAGACTTATAAGATGGACACTTGATCTCATTCATCAATTTACACTTTATATATGATTTTTTTAAATGTTCGCACTATAACACGGATACGCAAAATATTTAGTTATTACACTTGTAAACATAATAATGGTCTTGCATAGTATCATTCTTTTTTAAAATTAATTTTAACACATTAAAAATTGATTTTGGTACACCCATTAAGATAGTATTTTTTTTTTTAATGCTCTTCTTGTCTTCTTGCATGGGATGCCAATATACATTTCCTTTTTTTTTCTTTTCCCCTTCATATATATGTATTTTCTGTCTTACAAATTTTACAATCCTATTCTTTGTTATCCTAAACTAAGATAGACACCAACAAATAAAATATAAAAAAATTATTTATTTATTTTTTTAAAAAAAAAGTAAAAAGGTTGAAAGGATAAAGTAAATGGGATTAATCATGATTGAGGTGGTCCCTTTGTATTATTGATGATAATTGATAAAATGGTAATTGTCGATGTAAACATTTTGGAAAGACATGAACAAAAGAAGCAGCCACCTGTCCCAAAGACTAAGGAACTATTCAACTAACTATCGCATATTCGTTATTTGCTTCTAAACTATTAGGTCTCTTTCCTACCTCTTCTTTTTGGCTTTCATTCATTTTCTTATCCCTTCTTTTGAAAGTTATTAGACATTGCTGTTTTTTCTTTTTTGGTGTTTAGGGAATGGTGTAGTGTTATGTGGTTTGGAATCGAAGCTATGATAATCGAGAGGATAATTAGACATGTTGTATACAAATACACTCTTAGAAAAGACATTCTGATTGTATTGGATTGATTATTGCGTCAATTATATTATATGAATACCAATTGATTTGATAAAGTAGGATAAGGTTTTTAGAATGAATTTTTTTTTTTTTTTAGTGATTCCTAATCTATGCAACAAAACTAAAAGCCTTAGGAAAGATAGGAAAATATATTTGAAAATATAGAATTATAAAGGCATTATTGGGAATTTTAGTTTAATTTTCCTTGTAATTGAAGAATTCATTACTTTCCTATCTTTTCAATGATTGATACAAGAAAATATATCTTTTTCACAAGGTTTTTTTCCCCTGATCTTTAATACGGAGTACAGAGTAGGGAGTATCATTTTAATTCTCAAATATGTAATCTAGGACTTGTTTGACACTATTTTTGGTTTTCAGTTTTCTGATTCTTTGAAAACAAAAAAACCAAAAAAAAAGAAATAAAAAAAAAAGAAAGGTGTTTTCACTTTTTAATTGTCAGTTTTCAAAATTATCATGATTTTAATAAGTTTGACCAATTTTTGATTCATCATATAAAATTTATACACATGATTTTGAGAAGAGGAAAAAAAATGTGAAAAAACCCACAACCATACCAAATGAACTCTAGTATTGTACTCCCTCCGTCCCTTATTGATGGTCACTTTTGCTAAAAAATCAAGGGAATTAAGGAGAAATAAAGAAAGTACATTGAAAAAGTAAATTTACATTGGGTATGCAAAAAAGTAAAGAGAGAAAGTAATTAAAGTACATGGGAAAGTAAAATTTACATGGGAAAGTTAAATTTCCACAAATATTTTTGCAAATGTTAGAGAACTTTGGTAAAAAAATAATATTAATGGTACTTGAAAAAAGCAAATGTGACTAACATTTTGAGAAGTGACCATCAATAGGGGACGGAAGAAGTAGAAAACTAGAGTGTACCCGTGCTCATGCACGTGATATATGTAGTATATATATTTAAGAGAAAAAAATGGTAGAAGTGATAGTTATTAAAGGGTGGCTATTGGTTTTTTTTTTTTTTTTTTTTTTTTTTTTTTTTTTTTTTTTTTCTCTTTTTTAAGGAAAAAATAGAGGGCTAGATTTTAATTGAGTGATATGGGTAGTTATGAGTAAAAATGGTGGTTATTGGTTATTTTTTTCAAAAAAAAAATAATAATAAATAAAAGGGCTAGAATTGCAAGGATGAGAATTTGGAGGGCTGTGAATGAAAGTTGGAAAAACAACTCTACAATTATATATAAGATATATTGAATATTATGGTGAATAAAATTTATGAATTAGGCTAATATGGCACCATCGAATGAATGCCACATCATATAATGACAACTATTTATTGTTTTCAATGGATCCTAATTTTCTAATGTCATTATTCTTCTTTATATAATTCAAAATTATAAAGTGTAAAGTTATTTATTTTCTATTATTATCGCAATATCGGACCCACCATTCGCAAATGAGATATGGTATTGTAAATTTGTAATACTAACTCTTATTAAAACCGCATTACCATCGTACAAGTGATTCAACCACTTTTGCGAGTTATTAGAAGCAAAGATAGATCTATAGTGGGGCCTAAGTGGCACAAGCCCTAGGTGCCACTAAAATCAGTATATTTTATTTTATTTTATTTTATTTATGTAAGGTGCAATTCAATAATTTAATTACAATTTCAATGTAATATAGGACATTAAACATGCTTTGGTTCACTAGTAATGCTCTTATCTTGCCTTTGATCTTCGGTTCAATCCTTAAAACAAGCATTTTACTTTATTTATTTACTTTTATTTATAAACTAAGTGCCTTCTCCAAAGTAAATTTTCGACATCTTCCAATTTAGCAAAAAAAAAGGGAATTTACGAACCATACATAAGAAGTACAAGTATAATCTTAGCGTACGAGTTCCCTAAAAATAAGATGCACCTTGTTCATAAATTTGTTTCTTAATATTACCATCAATTATTTTTTATTTTTTTATTTTTTCGACCAGGCTGGCTATTACACAAAAAGTATTTGGGCCAACGCTAGAATGATAAAGGGCCATGAGTTTTGGCAATGGGTCAAATAAGCAAGTGGCAGGCTTAATTCGTGACATTTACTTATTTATTATTATTCAGAAAAAGATGCCATCACAATGAGAATCATGAGATATCATAGAATTAGAGAGCTTCAAAACCACTATACTGCAAATCTGCAATTGGTACCAAACTAATGTAAGCTATGTTCATATAAACAAGCTTTGTTTTATCCAAATTTCTCTAATTGCATGTGTATGAGCTAAGATTATACACAAGATCTTGAAAAATGCATGCACTTTGCCCTGAATTACTCGCATTAAATAATAATCATCTTGTTTGATTTATAAAACAAATTAAACAAAGGGTTAGATTAGAGAAAAGATTTAGGTGAACACGAGCTGATGTAAGATGTCTTCCTATTACGTACATATTAAAGCCGCACATTGTTTGAAAATCCCAAATAGGGTTTATAATGATAACTAAAATGTGGAAATTGCATATTGAAACAGAAACAAATTATAGTTAGTTTTGAATGCTATTCAAACATGATAATCTCATTGTTTGCAATTTTGCATTATCCATATATTAAAACTCGTCTACATCATATGATTCATACGGAGTATCATATTAATATACAATTTCGTGATACTTTTCACCTTAACATTTGGCATATGTGCAAGTGTACAACAACATAATGTATTGAAATTAGCTTACCAATTAAGTAGTAAAGTACATGTTGATGCAACTTAACAGTTAACACTGGATATTAACGTATTTTAGAGGCAACCACAAAGTTAGTTTACACCAAATTAATACTCAACTCTAATAAAGTTTTATCTTCCCAATAACCTACTCCGTATTAGTAATATAATGAAACTTCTACATTTGGAAGTATTGACTGTTCAAACAATCAACTTGTTCATTAAACGCTTAATCCTCGGGATTTCTATCATTACTAAAAATATCTAATTTTAAGAAAGAAATTAATAAAAAGTACTTAAAAAAAAAAAACACTAAACTTGCCGTTGAAGGTGTCTTCCCGTCGTGGTCTAGTTGGTTATCACGTCGGTCTAACACACTGAAGGTCTCCGGTTTGAATCCGGGCGACGCCACTTTATTCGCCTTTAATTTTCTCCTTAAAATGAATATGAGCTACATCGCTACATTTACTGTTCAATGTATAAACACACAAAAACCTTATCTAATAAATTTTTCATATACTTCCTCCGTTCTATTAATATTGCAATAATGGACTATTTGTACTATTTATTACTATTCTTTGACCATATAATATGATTTATACGTTAAGTAAAATATAGTCATTTGGAATCTTATTGGATTCGTCTCATAAAATACTTTCACAATTTCAACTTTTTAATAATTTTTACTCTTACATAATATATATATTTAGCATATAAATGTGGAACGATTTGCTAATGTGGTGTTGAAAAATAAAGAAATTACTAGAATAGTGTTCACCTAAAAATATTTCTCAGTTTAGTGTTCATTTAGGTTCGGAAATTACGAACCTAGGTTATGGTTAAAAAAATCATTGAAGAGAACTTTTTTTCTAATAAAATCCTAAAAAATATGTATACCATCAAATTCTTTATTATTTTTTTTTATTATTTTATTTTTGACACGAAGAGGGTTCCTTTTATTAACTACTCAAACCTTAATCAAGGAGAACATCAGAGATTACAACATCAGAAATTACAGTAGGTGGGATTTCTTCAAGCTAAACTTTCATTTATGCATAAGATATATCTTAATTTATCAAGTCAAACATTAAATTTTTTTTATCTTAAATAATGCTTATGATATCGTAATTTATTTTAGCATTGAGCCTCATCAATTCATTATTAATACTTTTGTATTTTATTAATAGTAAAAATGGATATAAGCATTATGGATTATGAATATGATGTAGTAATATAAATGTTTAAAAATTTTCTAGCATTTTTTTTACAGCAAGCTAAGTAACCAAGAATATTATCAAGCTAAGCTAGAAAAATCTAGCAAAACAGCAGGGCTAGTAACCAATAATTTTATTAAGCTGAGCTAGAAATATCTAACAAAATAGCAGAGCTAATACAAGAAGAATATATACTTTTCCACCCAAACTCTCAAATCCTCATAATTTCTACTATTTTGAGCAAGTTTGTGGACGTCACGTTCTCACATCTGCTGACTTGCGAGTAATCAATAAAGGAGAACAAAACAGCTAGCTTAAGGATGTCCCTGACAATGATAAGAACAAAGCTAGACATTTCCTGCTTCTCCTCCTTCAAATAAGTGAATAGATTGCTGCAGTGTGTTTCCAGCATATTTGCAATGGATATAAGTTGTCAAAAAAATATATAACATAAAACATCAACGTTTGAAACAATGGTAAATTAAACCCTTAGAGAATAGTTTTGAGACTCAAATGATTTTTTTATTTAGACTTTAAATACGAAGCGATAAAAATTAGGTTTAAAGTTTTCCAATCCTAAATGAACACTACTTTGAGAAATATATTAAAGTGAACATTATTTTAGTAATTTCTTTATTTTTTAACACCAATCTAGCAAATTGTTCATAAATGTGCTTTGGGATGCGTAATTTCATCCTTGTTGCAATATTAATAAAATGAAGAAAGTACAATCTAGGTCAGGAGAACCTGCGAGAGATTCCAGCCCAATAGGGCCTTCTCCTTACCAAATATAGTAAAATAAAATAAAAATAAATAAGTAAATGAAAAATAGAGCGGACATTTTATTATTTGTACACTATAATAATGCTTATGATCACATTTGTTTACAAACACGAAACATCACCAATATTCCTCCATAAAATGAATATCGGCCACATTTAAAAACACTACATCTCACACTTCATCAATTTACAAACACAAAAAAAAACCTTAGACCATCTCCAATGGTGTGAGACTCAAGTGAGTATTTTTAGGAGAGAGAGAGTATTTTTTACAATGTATACCAATAAGTTGGTATTTAAACTTAGCAACTCCAAAAAAAAATTGCTAAATTTAAATACTCAACTTTGAATCTCATTTGACAAAAAGTGTGGACCCCTTATCAATATTCTAATATATTTTGTAATTTATGTAAGTTTACCTTTTTTTATTTATTTTTTATTTTTTAATCTTACAATATTTGATATTAAAAAGAAATGGATTTGGTGGACCGTAAACTGAAAGTGACATTTGTATTAGAGAGTCTCACCATTGGAAAATTAGATTTCACATGAGTTGCTAAATTGAGAAGTGGGTATGGTATCACCATTGGAGGTAAAAAACAACTCATTTTGTATTTCAATACTCAAACTTGAGTCTCACCATTGAAAATGGTCTTACATAACTACATAATCATTATTCATATACGGAGTACTTCGTAATAGATACTTTTCGAGAGAAAGATAGAGAGAACATTTTATTATTCGTAGTAATAGTACTCCCCCTATTTTTAAATACTCGCTCCATTTCTCCATGCACGGAGTTTTAGGAGAAATTAATAAAATATGGAGGTAGTGGGGTAAGTGGAAGAATAAAAAATTGTACTCCCTCTGTTTTTAAATACTTGCTCCATTTCTCCATGCGCGGAGTTTTAGGAGAAATTGGAATAAGTAATAAAATATGGAGGTAGTGGGGTAAGTGGAAAAAAATTGTAAAAAACAAAAGTAGTGGAGAGAATTGGAAGAGAGAGTATAAAATTAATAAACTATAATTTATGTTGGGTCCACTAGGTGAGAGAAATGAATTAAATATTGTAAAAAATTTCCAAATAAGGAAATAGAGCAAGTATTTAAAAACGGTCAAAAAAGGAAAGTAGAGCAAGTATTTAAAAACGGAGGGAGTAAAAAACAAAAGTAGTGGGGAGAATTGAAGGAGAGAGAATATGAAATTAATAAAATATGATTTATAGTGGGTCTACTAGGTGAGAGAAATTAATTAAATATTATAAAAGCTTTTTAAAACGAAGGGAGTATATTATTATGATGCTTACTATTATAACGAATGTGAGAAAGGACAAATATTGAATGTAAAATTAACAAGAAAAACAGACACAAATTTACGTGGTTCACCAATAATGTGTTGGCTACGTCCACAGGACACGCGAGAGTAATAGTTTTATTGATTTTGGGGAAAACAGAATACAGATTCAGAACAGATTTGAGGCCAATCACAGAAACAGATTGATTGTCTATTAGATTTCTAATGTTATCTCTCTCATATCTCACAGATGAGAAATACACAAAAGACTATCAGATTTCTGAATTTTCACTCAACTCAACTAATCAACTGATTCGGCTAGGAGTAACCCTAAGAGGTATATATATAGAGCTCTCTAAAATAGAAACTGATTTGGGCCAAAACCCAATTAATACCAACGGACCAAAACCACACGACCGTGTACCTTGACCCACACGACCGTGTGACATATCTTGTAGTAGCGGAACCACACGACCATGTACCATGAACCACATTACCATGTATATTGAAGAGTATATAATAACACTGACTACATGATCGTGTACCTACTCGGTCACCGATTCAAGGCATATTTTACAATTACAATTTAATACAAAAATGAACAATATTCATGGATATTGAATAATCAAAGGGCGATTACAAAAGGAGCAAAGAAACTTGCGTTTGGTACGGGTGTACAAAGGGACGTACCACAAACGCCATGCTTTCTCAACATCTAAAGCCTGAACTTGACCTCCGCAGTAGGGGCACGCGCCGCCTGCTGCGTACCGCCCGATCACCTTCTCGTCTTCGTCTACAATAAACACCAAACACATAATGATATTTGAATTTGATCGTGAACTTTTGTTTGATTTATGTAACGAGTTAATTTGACTAGTGTTTTATTGAAGTTTTCCTATATGTATAATAGGATGTATTTGTTAATGGGAAGAAATAATCTGGAAGGTGTGAAGGTGAGTCTAGAAGATTCTCAATTCACAAAGATATACACAAATTAGGATTGAAATTAAACTTGGAAGCGGTGTTGTTCTTATTCGTGTTGTAACCGTGTTAGCATATATTCTTATGCTGACTAGCTAATGGAATATGTCCAATTCCAACTATTTATTGAGTAAAATAAGGTGATTAATGTTTCAAAGAAAAATAAGTTGATTAAAAGAGGTAAATGAACAAATTAGCTTATATAATTTAAATATTAATAAGAGAGTCGTGTTGTGTTATCCGTGCTAATTAAATTGTTTTAATTATTTTTGTCCAATTACTTTATCTAATATAAGGGTATCTATATCAAGAAATAATATGTAACGTTTATAAAAAAAAAAAAAAAAAAAAAAAAAAAACCGAAGAATCATGGAAATTAGATGTTGTACAATATAGAGTAAAAGAAATATTGATAACTTGTGTGCTTATGTACAAATACTACTGTGTAACATTAAAATAGATAGGTGATCGAGCTAGTATATAGGGGTGGCAAGAAAAAAATTACTAAGCATTAAATTTAAATGAGATGTTAGTGAATAGTTGAATACATGCATACATTGTTTTTGACCATTAACAGTATCCTAGCTTTGAATGTTCATACTTTTCCTTTTTTTTTTTTTTTTTTTTTTTTTTCTGATTTTGACAAAGATGTTCATATTTTAATAGAGTACATTGAAAACTTCGATAAATAAAATCTTTTGGGATAAAACAAAGGGATCACACACTATCTCTCATGTTTCTTATTCCTCTTGCAATTATAATTGCTTTTATTCTGTACTTGATTGGATAAATTTAATGGATGTGATGGAATTGATGATAAATTGTTAAGTTTAAATGGTTTTCATTTTTACAATTATTAGAGAGATGGATGGATTTTTGGGTGTTATTTAGAAAAAGCTGGTTATTATAGGGATATATTCTCAACTTCTGGTAAAATGAAGAATGCAAGAGAAAGATTATCACTTTATAATAATTAAGGTTTTATCATTTTTCTCTCACAAAAAAATTTCAAATGTAAAGATTTAATAGTGATAGAGGGAGTATTTAATAATTAATTATAAGAGTTCATGATCATAAATAGACAATAATGTGATCATGAATTCTAAATTCAGTAGAGTTATTGTCCACTTTGTTATAGAGGTTGAATTACATACAAGAGCATCATATGTCGGATTTTACATACATTAAAGTAAGGATCATTGTTTATTAAATTTAGGGGGCATTTTTAATATATCTAATTTTCAATTATCTGAATTGACTTACATACAATAATTGGACTTCTTAACTCATATTGGTTTATTTTGAATGTAAATAACTAAACAAGCCATTGCTTATACAGGTTAAATAAGCCATTGCCTAAATGAATAGAATAAGCACATATGAGTTAAGATAAAATAGTCAATGTATCACAAAAATTATATATCTTACTACTTTCTATATAAGCAGATAAAAATGAATAGAATAAGGTAAAGGTTCGAAATCCTTTAATTTATACTTCATAAAGCATAAGGGATTAGAAAACTCACCTAAATTTTTAATATTTTTCTCATCGCGTTATCTATTATATATTTACCCGGTATTCACATTTACACTTTTTGAAATTTAACTCCTCACGTGCTCTACACATGACGACATGGAGGGGCCCTTGTTGTTCACATGGAGAAACAAAAATTATTTAATTTTTCAAAGGGTAATTAAGTAATCTCAACTAATTATTGAAGGATAAATATGTAATTTGCTTTGTACTTGAGTTAACTTTATGAAACTCAAGTTAACTTGCTCCTTCTTCCTCAATCTATTTCTTCACTCACACCGTCAATCTCCTTCTTTCTCCTCCTTGCTCCTCCATTGAAGCTCACATCGAAGGCAACACCATTGAAGACCACTGAAGATGACCCCATCCAGTGCCGATATAAACGAAAAACCCTAGAAAAAGGGTGAAATTAAGGGCATGGTCAATTCCAAAGGGTAAGGGTGACCATGCCCTCCATTAAAACTAAAATTGAGCTTGAAGTTTGTTTTTCTCCATTATAATTATCTGAAATTTCTCCATTACAAGTTGTTAAATTAAATAAACACAATAGCTTGATTCTCATTAATGACGGCCATAGCCAATATATAATACAAGAATACCCTAATAAGATAGAATTAGGAAAGTAATCAAAGATACCCCAAAAGATATTCTATAAAATATGGTCACAAAATATATCCCATGATTTCCTAAATATATCCTCAATACCCCCTTTAAGTTGGAGTATGGGGACTAAAAATGCCCAACTTGGAAAGAAGAGTATCAAACTGAGTCTTCCCAAGCGCCTTAGTAAAAAACATCCGCCAATTGCTCTTTAGTGGAAACATAGGATGGAGCAATTAAGCCCTCTGTAATAGCATCAGATCACGAACAATATGACAATCAATCTCAATGTGCTTCGTTCGTTCATGAAAAACTGGATTTTTGGCTATATGTAGGGCAGATTGACTATCACAAAACAACTTGATTGCCTTAGGGTGTTGAACCCCCAAACTAAAAAGTAACGCTTTTAACCATTTCAACTCATTTGTGATCGATGCCATGGATCGATACTCGGCCTCAGCAGAAGATGTAGATACTGTAGGTTGTTTCTTGGTTTTCCAAGAAATAGGAGAATGACCAAGAAACACAAGCCAACCTGTCAACGAACGACGAGTTAGAGGACACGCCGCCCAATCTGAATCACACCAACCCTGCAAAGTTAGGTCACTATCTGCACTCAACAAAATACCTTGTCCCGGGGTGCCCTTTAAATAACGAACTACCCTTAGAGCTGCCTCCCAGTGCTCACTGTGAGGCTCTTGCATATACCGCGAGAGAATATGAACATAATACGCCAAGTAACCGAGAGATAAATTAACCGCCCTACCAGGAGTCGCAAGTAACTCACCACTAGCAAGACAAAAGCTTGTAATTTTGCTCAATCAGAAAACCACTTGGCTTTGCCCCTAATAACCCTTCTTCTGAAATAATATCCAATATGGTCACAAAATATATCCCATGATTTCCTAAATATATCCTCAATACAAGTTTATTAATTTTCTAGAATTTTCTCTATTATACATACACTAAAGTGTTGTCGGAGATTGTTCCTCGCCTGATTCAAAAATCAATATTATCCGTTCACTTGTCGTATTGAGCTACTGTAAAAAAACCCCGACTACTAGCTCCTTCACTGCTGTATCGAGCTTTAGACTTGGTTTAGCTCTTAACCAAGGTTACCCTGAGTTACTTGCCAGTAGCAATTTTTTAATTGTTTTTTCGTTTTTCAAAGTAACTTATTTACACAAATGAGAAACATGTCTCATTTTATAGATTTAAATTTGCTCGATGTCTATTTTTTTATATTAGAAGGTGTAACTTAACTTCAAACACATGTATCATCACCTGCTCAAATATAAACAAATGACTATATGATGGGTCATTAACATATTATATGGAATTAATTGAACAGAATTCTTCCAATAAAACTACTCCACTCAACAATAATAAAAAGTTTGACAGTTACTTGAACATAGTTGACATTACAGCCTAAGGCATTTCTTCAATTTATTTATTTAGGAGTCGTTTTTCCCAACCAACTACTGTCTTAGATCAGGCACACCTCATTAGTTTTGTTCGAATCCTCTTTCAAATTATCGTTTCTAACTATACGATTTTAGGTTGGATAACATAGTTTCAATATTAAAATTACGATTGTATTTTATAATTAAATATAAAATTCAATAAAATAACATACTTTCTTGAAAAGAAACTTTTTGTATTGAACTAAACAAAAAAGGAATATTATGCCTAAAATTTACTCTATTTAAAAATCTTATCATAATGTCATTTTTATACAAAGACGACACAAAATATATAAGCATCAAGCTAAGTTAAATTAGATAATGTAAGAATTTGGAGAACCTAATACTAAGGCCCTATTCTCATCGGATTATTTTCAGTTCACTTCACTTTAGTTCAGTTCAGCTCAGTTCAGTTCAGCTCAAATAAGTTCAGTTCAGTCAATGAGAACAACCCTTGAACTGAACTTGTGATTTTTAACTACGGATTAATGATCTTTGATTATTTATTATTATTATTATATATATGTGTATATACAGATATACATATTAAAATATTTAAGAAAAATATACTATATAATTAAAATATTTATGAAAAATATATTAAAAACATGGAACCCTAAAACATTTTAAAAACATATACTATATAATTAAAAAATAAAATATTAAAATGACAAAAGAACACAAAACACTTTTTAAGAAAATCTCAAAATGAAAAAAAAAAAAAAAAAAAAGTTGGGCCGGTCTTATTTAAAAACTAACTTGATCCTATTTTTACTCCTAGCTCGTCAAATAATGAAATATGGTATAATAGTCATTAAGTGAAATATGGTATAACCGTATAATAGTCATTATTATTATTGTTGTTGTTGTTGTTGTTGTTGTTGTTGTTGTTGTTGTTGTCATTGTTGTAATATAAGTTTAAAAGTATGAAATTTGGCTTTATATCATTAACAATATCATTAGACATGAACTGAACTGAACTTATTAAAGCTGAACTGAACTGAAATTAATCTAATGAGAACAGGCCCTAAAAATGTTAAATCTAAGTGCGTGTCTATTGAGTAGCCTTCCCTTTGTCTTTATTTAAATTCTAACCAGCTAGGTTGAGTATTTACTTTATATAACAATTGTAATCATTCTAACATGATATTTTTTTTTATCTGATTCGATTTGTTATATAAAGTAAATAAATGTATTTGTTTCACATCTCAATAATAAATAATCTATTTTATTAATTGTCCATCGACTCAAACTTGTGTGTAACTCAACAAATTGTGATTTTTTTATTAGACATGGTCGAACTTAAAGTGGATAGTGATGAAAAAAAATAAGACTTCATAAATTTTAGACATTACGAAGCTTTACAAGTTTAAATTACGTGAGATTTCTTTAGTATTTGTTTATTGCATGCTACCTTAAACATGCAATTAGAAGACCAGCCAAATTTTGCCTTCATAGGAAATGATTTCACTCAAACCCGAATTGCTCTACAATGTATGTCTCAAAATTGACCAAAAAAGATGAGTTTGTCTCAAGAACAAATCAAACATTTTATAATAAACTAGCCAATAATAGACCCAACTAAAAATGGCTTTGGGTGTCTTGATGCCTAATAGGCTCGGTTCACAACCTAAATTATTGAACACATATCATACCATGAGCAACTTAGATGAGACTGAGCCTGATGCATGTGAAACCTCGTGCTTTCATCAAAGCCAACTTTTAGTTATTTCTGCGTGATTTATCATCTAGCTCATGTTGCATCATACGATCATAGCACAAGTCAGTCCAATCGAGTGCCACAAGCTAAGACACACAATTAGTCAATTATTCAATGTATTTCATTCCAACTCAATCATATCAAATCCTACCCAAACAAATACTAAACCAATTGACTATCACTTATTACAATATCTAAACTAAACTCAATCTAATCAACTATTAATTGAGATAATTCTAGCCAAAATCAATCCAAACATCTCATTTGTCACTTCTTTGCAAATTTGGATAACTTCTTTTATTTCATTCCTCCATTATACGAGTGACAGTACAGTATGCACAAAACAAATTTCAGAGCATTCTAGTTGAAATCAAATCTGTCTACTTAATCATGGAACTCATGTTATTCAACATTCAACCGACACCCCATTCCAAATTATTATGAGCAAAAAAGTAACTATGCACATGTTCACATGCCATTCCCTTGAATTTTCAGTCCTAAATCCTGACATCATAATTCATATCTTCATTAATTACTTTACCTAAATATAACGCCAATTAAATGCAACCAAAATCCATTTTCATCCACCAATTTTTGCCAATTTTACTAATTTATTAATTATGTAAAAAAATTCACTAATCAAGTAATCAGTTATGTAAGTTAAGAAAAAATAGCAACTTTTTTCTCTAACATGTTCTTTCCCTTTAAATTCGCTCCCTAACATGGGAAATTGGCTCATTTAGCAACTAACTTTACTCCATTATTATTATATAAACCTTGATTACAACTTGCTAAATTACAATCATTTGTAACCTCAAATTCATTAAAAAAACATTATTTCCCCCCCCCCCCCCCCCCCTTTTTTTTTTTAAAAAAAAAGCATAGAAATTCCACTATATATATACCAAAATTTGATAATCAAATACCCAAAACAAAACCATAAAGTAACACACATCCTCCTCTCAATTTCCTCAACCAATGGTAGCTAAGCTAATAATTGCTTACTTTTTCTTGGCAACATTATTAATATTATTTTCATTGCCTAAACAATGTTTAGGCTTAGAAAATAGAAGGCTTTTAACAACTTCTAAGGATACAATAAACCAATACTTAATACCACATAACAAAGTTAGAGCAAGACTAGGGTTGCCACCCTTAAAATGGAGTGAACAACTAGCAAGCTACGCCCGGTGGTGGGCGCACCAACGGCAAGGCGATTGCGCAATGATACATTCGAGTTCCGATTACGGTGAAAACCTCTTTTGGGGGAGTACCGGGAGGCAATGGGGTGCCGAAGACGCGGTGGCGTATTGGGCGGGTGAGTATAGATTCTACAATTATTACACTAATACATGTGCTCAAGGGGAGGAATGCCTGCATTATACACAGATTATTTGGAAGCAAAGTAAAAGAGTTGGTTGTGCTAAGGTTATTTGTTATAATGGGTATACTTTTATTGGTTGTAATTATGATCCTCATGGTAATATTCTAGGACAAAAGCCTTTCTAATAATTAAGGTTTCAAATATATGTATCATGAATTCATGATCCTCTGTAACAATGTATTTCTACTGTATTAGATGATATAGATCCCCTCTGCTTACGAGTCGTGATGATACTTGTCGTAAAGATGGGTAAAATCGATCAATCTTAGGGGTTATTCTTTGAATATACAACTCATCACCTGTGTAAAAGGTTGAGAATGTATGTTATTTGTATTGTTTGAGATGGGTTTATTATCGGAGCTGTCTATCCTTTCCCATTTAAAAGGAGCTGTCTCAAGCATGAAAGTAAATTGTTACCTCAACTTTTGTCTATAATTAATAATTAGCACAATAGCGTTTTGTTTATTGCAATATTTAAATTTTCACAAATTAATTAACTATACTTGTATCGACCTGATATTGAAAGTATATATATAACGAGACAATCTAACAAAATCTCACGTGACAAAATAATTCCGTGCGTAAAAATCATAACAAATAGATGATCAAGGGATGTTGGATGAATAACGTAACAGCTTGAATGTGCAATTAAAAAAGATTAGGGAAATAGAAGATTGTAGAAGCCGGTATGAGTGTATGATAAATATTGTACTAGCCTTCTTAGCTTTTATCATTCTTCAATTTAAACTTTAAAGATTAGGGAGATGATGCACACATAAATCTAAGGAAATCTTTGAGCATCAACTATCTTTTGTCTATTCAATGCTATAAGAAATCTGCTTTGAAGTTCAAGCAACAGTAACAATCAGGCATCTATCTCACAGGCTAGGCAAATGGTGCTCATAAATACGAGCTTAATATACAAAAAGAGCTATTAAAACCACCACCTACTTCATTAATTTTTGCGAATTATAAACACTTAAATAGGTTTTAATATATTCTTTTACAATGAATAAATCTGAAACTGAAATGATGAACTAAACTGAAATAATAATAAGGCTTCATAATACAAGGACTATAATACGGAGTAATTAATAAGGGCATAGGGTTTTTGACCTTTTGGTTTATCAATTTTCAATTCTATTCCGATCCATGATTTCCATCTTATGTTTCCTTTTCAATAATTTTGTCCAACATATATGCTGAGTGCATATATAATAAGCTCGGTTAGTTGAGAAATGAGCTAGTCTTTTAATAATTTTGTTTGAAAATTCTAATCACTCGTTATCTTAATTAACGCAATCCTTTCACTACGTCATTGTACTTGTAATACTACGTATATGTAAGTCTGTAACTAACACTTTATGCACGTTATATTTCCAAAAGGCTGGTTTCATATGCAAGCCTCCCTTCCTCTGGGAAAAAAAAGAGCCTACCTTCAAAGGTTAAAGCTTCATGTTTTTCGTGATATTAAGGTTATAGGATCAACCCCCTAGGTTGTCTTACCTTTCTCTATCGTCATTGTCAATGCTTTGACCTGTGAAGCTAGACTGAATTAACAACGGTGAAATGTGACAATTTAGTAGGATATTCTTTAACCACAAATATTCATCAAGCTAGATAACACCTATTTTGTTGGAAAAAACCTTATAAAAATTTTTTGGCAAGGAGAAACCAAATTATAAAATAATTTTGTTGAAGACAACCTGAGACCTTTAATCACTCAATTAACCACTAATGTTCCCTTAATTCTTCTAATTACTCATAACTCTAACTTAATATCTTTAATAATTAAGCTGATTTATAAATTTAAAAAAAAAATATATCACCCTCACCACCACCAATCCACCATCCACCCTCTTCTTCTCCCCCTCCCATGGCAGCAGCTCAGCAGCCCCCTCCCCCACCCCCAGCCGCCGCCTAACCAACCTCCACCACCAAACCGACTCCCTCCCTTTTCCCTTTACCGTCGTCGAACACCCTCCTCCGGAAAACCACCCACCAATACCACCTTCTGCCATAACCAAAACCCAGAAAACCACCCTAAAACCCCAACGAAAATGCTTCATACGCAACCAAATCCCCTCCTCGATCTTCAACAATCCCTTCTTAAACGCCACAATCTCTCTCCTCCCATCTAATTTCAACTTCAAAATTCACAAATACAAAGAAGATCTAGTGTTGGTGGTTTCTTTGAATGAAATTTTTGGGTTAGGGTTTAGGAGGGTGGTCACGACGAGGAAGAAGGGGGAAAGGAAGGGGGTCGGTTCGGTGGTGGAGGCTGATCGGTGGGGGGTTAGGGGTTCCAGGCGGCGGTTGGGGATGGGGGGGGGGGGGGGCTGCTGCTAGGAGGGGGAGAAGGAGAGGGTGGATGGTGGTGGTTAGAGTTTTTTTTTTATTATTTAAATTTATAAATCAACTTAATTATTAAAGATATTAAGTTAGAGTTATGAGTAATTAGAAGAATTAAGGGAAAATTAGTGGTTAATTGAGTGATTAGAGATATTTGGTTGTCTTCAACAAAAATATTTTACAATTTGGTTTCTCCTTGCCAAAAAATTTTTATAAGGTTTTTTCCAGCAAAATAGTTGTTATAAATGGTTTTTTCTAACAAAATTTCCTTAATTAATCTATGAAATGTGTCAATTTAGTAGTAAATATTCATGTGTGATTTTAGTAGATTAATTTAAGTGTATAACTCCAACATATTAGCTAACCTTTAAAAGTGATAAGACGTGGATTGTAAACTACTCCGTACAAAAAGTGACCGAGACAAACACTATGGAGTGGAAGTAGTTATTCTAAATATGCTGTATTGGTTAAGAGGAAGCCCCATTTAATCTCTGTGATAAACAAAATAAATTAATAACTTTATCCAGTCATCATCACTGTGGGACCCACTTTTATTGAAAAAGTTGTTGATTTATTTACAAAATTGTCATGTGTTAAACAAATTTTGTGCATCTCAGAGATTAATTTGTAGTTACCCTATTAAAAGGGCATGTAATACTGTAGCTCAATCACAGATAGTAAGATTGGTAGTCCCTACCTTATAAAAAGTTGGAGATTGTTCTTATGAATAGTGCATGGACTATTATACCTCTCTAAAAGTGTGTTTACCTTCTTACTTCCATGTGTTATTTTGTAATTTATACCCCTCAAAATGTTTGTTTACCTTTTTACCCCCATGTATTATTTTGTAATTTACTTAAGATCCATGGGATTCGAACACCTAATCACGTATAACAAAGTTGGCTATTTAACCATCTTAGCCCATTATCAAGCATGTTATAACTATTGAAAAGAAATGTACATAAGTGTAAACCACATGATTTAATTATTAAAAAAAAAACACATTCAATAATGTCTTTTTAAGATGTCAAAATCCTTTAAAAAATATCCCTACTGCGCGATTACAAAAATAGCAATCCGAGGCAACACCCGAGCTATTCAGTAGTTAGAAATTAAATGGAGAATGGAATAATAAAGTTTAAAATATTCTATATTTAATTTAATGGGGTTTGTGGTTTAATTACGTGAAACATTAGTCACTGGATAACGAAAGGTTGTTGTTTTATGTGGGCGTTTTTTTTTTCTTTATTTTGTGAAAGTCAAAATTAATGACTTATACATAATTGTGTTTAAAAGACATTGAAACTAATGAAATTGATCTATGATTGTGCTGAAATAGATGCACTAGGAAGAAAACAAATCAAACTGAATACGGTGAAAAGGGGAAGAAAGCAAGAAGAGATTCAAGGGAATTATGGGGCTGCATAGAACTTATTTTACTGCAAAACCAAATTATTTTACTGCTATATGTTATACCTTATTGTTTCCAATTAGATCAATGAGCACAAAAGATATATTAGTATCATAAATTCCTATATAAAGTGTTAACAACAGTTTTTTTTTTTCCACTAATTAAATAAGGGTGCAACCTGTTGTATCAGATTTCCTAAAATATCACTACAAAATCAAAGACAAGAGTTCTTAATAGGGGACAATTAACTCCATGTGAAGTACAAACACAAGCTAAGAAAAATTAAGGCTAAGCAATAGAAAAGATATATTCATTTATCAGTCCATTAACTCCATGTCAAGTGCAAACATAAGCCAAGAATAATTAAGGGCCTGTTTACATTTACTAAACTGAGCTGAACTGAACTGAATATTTTATGAGAGAGGGAAATTATTGGCATATTCTTACATGCATCCTCATGCATGTAGAATAGGTGCAACACCCTTAAATGCAAGATATTCTGCATTAAACACATCCCAAACTCAAATCAATCAACACAACTCTTTGTTTCCTTTTTAAAATTTTTTGTTTCCTTCTTCCAAATTCTCTCTCTTCTGTTTTCTTTCTTGTAATAATTTTGATCCAAATTATCATCAAATTCTTCAATATAATTTTCTTCTCATCTGTTTTTCTCCTTTAATTTGTTCTTCATTTTCTCTCTCCTCTGTTTTTTTTTTCACTTTTATTTCACTTTTTTGATTGAATTTGTTTCTTACAATGTGGAATTGTTTTTTACAACATGAAAATTAGTTGTTATTCTCGAAGAGATCGTCAATGCAGATTAGCGTTTTGTTTTATTGATTTGTAATTAGGTTTTTTATGTTAGTTGGAATTGTATTTTTTTTTTGTTTGATTTTTGGTTAGCTTTGATCACTTTCGATTTATTATGTATGAATTATGTGTAAATTTCGTTCTTCATAATTTTTATATATGAATTTCGATTTAATATGTGGTGATTTTGTGCTTAATTTCGATTGATTAGGTTTTATCTGGTTTTTTGAATTCATATGAATTGCATTTTGTTAGCTTCGATCAATTTGATCTGTGTATGAATTTCGATTAAAAATATGAATATGCATTAAAAATATGAACATGCATTAAAAATATGAATACATGCTTTTTAGAAAATGAACATACGCATTCAAAATATGAAGATATGCATTGGTTCTTTTTTTGAATGCGTATGAACATATAAGCATTTCAGAAGATGAAAATATACATAAAAAATATGAACATATGGATTTCAGAAAGTGAACATATACATTTCAGAAAGTTTACAAAAGTATTTTAGAAAGTTTACATAAGTATTCAAAATATGAACATAAGCATTTAAGAAAGTGAACATATGCATTTTACAAAGTGAACATAATCAAGCAAAATATGAAGACATGCTTAGGTTCCCTAAAAGTGAACATAAGCTTTTCAGAAAGTGAACATAGGCATAAAATATATGAACACATGCATTTTAGAATAGATATATGAACATAGGCATGCTTTTCAGAAAGTGAACATAGGCATAAAATATATGAACACATGCATTTTAAAAAGTGAACATAACCATTCAAAATATGAACATATTAATTGTTTTCCTTAGTGAATGCATAAAGAATATGAACAAAAAATTTCACTAATTAACAGAAAATTTTCGAAGAACAGAGTTTCGTAAAATTCACATAAATTCGAACAAAAATTAGTGAAAATTTACTTTTTATTGGGATAATCTTGTTGATTTTGCATCTCTTCTCGTATATCCATTGTTGACTTTTCAGTTTTAGTGAACTAAAATCATGTAGAGGAGAGAGAATGAAGTTTGGAGAGAGAAAATTAGAGAAATTAATTGCATAAACTTTTGAAAAATTAATGAGAGAGAAGTAAAATGAATTTTTTTTTTAAAATAAGTAAATTGAAAGCCAAAATATGGCGGTTGGAAAGTGGGTCGCGTTTTCGTTTGGGCGAGTTTTGCAACTAGACTTCTTTATTGGGCCAATGTTGCACCTATCCTAGGTGCATAAGGATGCATGTAAGATCAATTGGAAATTAGGAGCTGAACTGAAAAATGTGAACAAGCCCTAACTCCAAAGGATTTAGAGTTTAACGCGCAACGCGCGTTTTGACTGCCCTAGCAATCTAAATACGCAGTGTATGTATTGGTTCGTTTCCTCGAACCTTAATGGCTTGGGCGGAAATTGATTTAATGAATGCCCGAGCTATCTTTCTATTAAAAAACAAATTAATTTTTTCGTAATTAAAATCTTGAATTTTCTGGTTCACAAAACATCATCACAAAGCACAGTAGTCTGTCTCTAAACAGTAAACACTACACTCCAGCAGTTGAGCAAAAGGTGTTTTGGACCCCACAATTTCCCCGCCAATTTCATCAGCATTATCTTCTTCTCCAGATTCTCTCTATCTCTGTTTCTGTTTCTCCAAACTTCTTCAGATTCCGATAATGGGTAATGGGTTAGCTTCAATTTCATAAAATGCATTCTCAAATTTCCAAATTTCCAACCCATAAATTCATTTCAATTTCTACCCATTTCCCTAATTTTCCCTCTATTTCTTCCCAAAATGATTATCATTTTTCTACCCATTTTTCTCCAATCTTCAGTAATCTTTCTCCTAAAAAACCCCGCAAATCCAATCTCAAGCGTCTTACTTCTCGCATTGTTCAGTTAACTCGTCGCAGGCAACTCAATCAGGTTCTCAAATTTTGTGAATTTCCCTTTTTTTTTTTTCTGGGATAAATGTGAAATTTGAGTTGAAAGTTAAACTGGGTTTTTTGTAATTTGATGTGGGTTTTTGGTAATTTTTGTGATTTGGGTTGTTTTTTTGTGTAGGTTTTTGAGGAAATTGAGGTAGCGAAAAAAAGATATGGAGGGATCAATACAATTGTGATGAATGCGGTGTTAGAGGCTTGTGTTCATTGTGGTGATATTGATTCTGCACTTAAGGTGTTTGATGAAATGTCTAAGTCAAGGAGTTGCCGTGTTGATAGTGTCTCTTATGGTACTTTGTTGAAGGTATTGAATCTTACTTACGTCATATAATTTTATGGGCTGTTTTAGTTGCTTCATCAAGGTTGATCATTTCATGGTTGTATGTTGTATACCAATTGACCTATAAAGTAATTTCCTTTTATAGAATTAGTACTAATTATGACTTATGAGATGATCTTGTTAAGTAACTCTATGGTTCGAAGTGTAAGGATGGCGGCATTTAAATAAGCATGATACATGATACCAAATCATGGAATAATAATTGAAGTCGATTGATGGATAATCTACCTTAGTCTGCCTCTCATGCCATTTGATTGAAATCTATTCTCTTACCCTTGTTCCTGATTAAAGTGTGGTAAGCGAGATATTATAGGGAGAAAGCTCTTGACCCTATAATCCCATATGTATGTATACTTCATACAATTTGTAGTTACATTGTAAAGGGGTTAGGGTGCTTGAAGTCCTTCAAATGTACAGGTTAGGTATGAGTATTGTGTTGCTTGATGTCTAAACCATACATGCATGATGCATCCAATGGTTTTTTGGAGGGAATCAAGGGATCCCCCCTCCTTTTTTTGATGGGGAGGGGGGTGGTGGAAGTGGGAGATGAAGGTTTATGATGTGACATTGTCATGACTCATGAGGTAGGCATAATTTGAAGCATATACCTTGATCGTGATTACATGTTAAGCCACAAGTCTGTATTAGGACTTCAACATGGGACCTAAGGTATCTGATATTTCAGTCTTGACCACTGGGCCGAAACTTCTTTGGTGAGTTTGGTCAATGCTGATATATATATTTTGGAATTGACGTCTCTAGTGAACTGTGTGTCCTTACACACTTGTAGGAAGTTTTAAAAAATAAAACATGAAGAACCAGTATTATAACTTTGATAAATGAACAATCTGAAATCCTGAATGTCCCAAACTTAAGCTATTGCTTATATTTATATATTTGGTCCTTTGGGAAATATAATTAAATGATGGATTCATGGTTTTCAAGTGTTTGAGTTTTGGGGAAAATTTTCAATTAGATGTGACACAGAGCTGATTTAAAGATCTGAAATATGATTGAGGGATTCCTTAACAAACCATTTGTATATAACTTATCAAGCATGGATTCCCTAAATAAATTTTGATGTAACTGAAGGGTTTGGGTAAGGCTCGACGAATTGATGAAGCATTTCAACTCCTTGAAGCAGTGGAGCGAGGTAGTGCCATTGGCAATCCAGAATTATCAGCATCACTTCTCCACGGTTTGCTTAATGCTCTTCTTGATGCAGGTAGTATTTCATGCAGTAAGTGATATTAAACTGTTCTTCCCTTTTTTGTTCTTTTAAAATTCTTACCTGTTACCCCCAAAGTTGGCCTAGCGATGGTTGATGTACCTGTAGTTTTTTAATTTTTGTATGAGTTTTAGTCTTTAACTTTCTGTAATCCATAGACAGACTTATATACAAAATATTTTGTTACCGATTGAGACGGAATTATAAAGTTTTACTACACTAAGTATGAAGTCATTCAGTGTGATAGATATCTTCTGTGACCAGTGCTGGAGGCCTCAACCGCAGTCACTATTGCTGTGAAATGAACAAAAATATTACTTATACCCCCTTATCATAGAGTTTTTTTTTTTTTTTTTTCCCCCTGTTTTTGCAAAGGTTTGGAAGGGTGGGTGCTGTCTTGTTTGGATGTTGCTGAAAATTCAATGCTTTATATTTCTCTGACCATTTCAACTCTAAAATTCTCAAAGGTTAAAAATGCACTGTATGATTCCTCTTATGTAATTTTTTCTGTTATTAGAGCATAGTTTAAGTGGGGATACCTTGAGAGTTTCAACCTACAGAGATATTACTTTGCTTGTTTTCTTCTTTTTGTGGAAACTTACTCACATTTGTAGGGAGATGTGACAATGTGAGTGGGTAACAATGGCAGCTGGTTTAATGGAGCACCATTAAATTTCTAAATTTATGTTTTACTCCGTCAACTCTTCCCAGTTGAAGAAACCATCTTTCTTACTTCAATATGAACTTGAAAAAATGACATATGCTATAAGTTTGCATTAAGAAATTCCTGGACAACGTTTTCATGTTCGCAATAGTTTATTGCAGGAGACTTACGCCGTGCCAATGGTCTTCTTGCACGCTATGGATTTGTGTTCCATGAAGGTGGGAGCCCTTCAATCTTGATATACAACTTGTTAATGAAGGTGTGATACTGAAATTATCTTCTTAATGCAATAGGAATATATACATTTGCTTTACGTTCCTTCTTTTGTTTCTTACTTTATTGTTTTAGCACTCTTTACTTTTTTCTATTTTAACTGGACAATGTCTCTAATATATACAAATTACATATAATAGTCATAAGCTTATTAATAAATTCCTGCCTTGGCAATAACCATCCCCTCTTATTTCAGGGGTACATAAGTTCAGGCTCTCCCGAGGCTTCATTTACTGTACATGATGAGATGTTACGCCAAGGCTTAAAACCAGATAAGCTTACCTATAATATGCTTATCCTTGCTGCAGTGAAGACAGAAAAACTGGATTCTGCAATGCAGTATTTGGAGGAAATGAAGGTCTTAAGAAAGTGTTGAAAGGCCAGTTTAGAGCTTCAATATCATGCTGAGCCTGAGAGTATGCAACCAGTTACTCATATCTCCCCTCTTTTTCAGGATGCTGCACTGAAGTACAATTCTGATTTTCTTTTTCCGGATAATGTAACATATACTACTCTATTGAAGGTCAGTATACTTACCCTTTTTTTTTTTTTTTTTTTTTTGATGCTAAGTATACTTACCTTATATAACCTTTTTCTGGAAGCTCTCCATGCTGTCTAGACTGTAAGTGTTGTTTGGTCTAGTTTTGAATTGTATCGTTGCTACTTTCAATTGTTGTTTACAGGGTGCTGCACTTGCTAAAGATATCCATCTGGTTCAGAAGATAATGCTGGAAATGCAAACTTCTGAAAAGTTTTCTACTGACCGAGTTGCCTATACTACACTTGTTGATGCTCTGCTATGCTGCAGCTTAATCAATGGTATGACCTAAACCAAATTTGAAAAGTTCTGCTGACACTAGGCTTATTGATAATACTTAAAAAAACCAGGGTTTGGTGACAAAACATTACCTTCTGTCTAACAACTTTTTAAGATCTAGAGTGCCAATTTATGTGACACTACTAATTCTCCCTTGGTTGATGTAAATTCCAATTTTAGAGTACTTTTTTACTGATCTAACATGCAACCTTTCTCTATTACTGTATATTGGGAAGGGAAATGTAGGTTAGGGAAGAGGCTAGACAATTTCTCCTATGTGCACCTATAATTTTAACCATTTTTCTTCCCTTAAGATCAATATTTGTTGTTGCTCAGAGCAAGCCCAGTTTGTGACCTTGCTGGAAATGGTGTGAGATTTCTCAGAATTGCACTTCGAGTAAACATAATTGTTGGGATTATTATTTCTTTGTACAATATTTTTTGATTTCAAAATGGATTACATCTGTTCATTGAACTTAGGTAAGAGTATTGCTTCAAGGGTATTGTAATAATGCTATTTAATAACTAGTTTCAGTTCTGGGCTTGTTGTAGTTGCTAGAATGTATCAACCTATGCACAATGGTCTCTTTCATCAATGCTCATTTTGCTAGAATGCTAGAAGGCCTAGGATCCTATCCTACATATATTTTTAATGACATTGAGGCATGAAAGGATACTCCAATAATTTGATAGTAGTCTCTGAATGTATTTCACTTACATTGTGGTCTCTAGTCTTAATCAAATATTGTTGATCCTCCCAACACCTGCAGTCATTAAGTCTATATTGGTCTGTTGTAAGCATTGCTAGTGAATTGTATACAGATTGTCTCATAAAGAGTGAAAACTGTAGGATCTAGGATCTGTTATAAATGGAGATATGGGACAGGAATGTGAGGAGCCAAGTAACTAAGATGGATAAAACCCTTTCCCCAAAGCTTAGAGGCTTATGATGCTATAATTGCTACACCTTAGCCACCGCCCAATTTCCTGTCATATTGGTTTTTGAAAGTCTTATAGGATTGGTTATTCTTTAGTCGTTGCCCTTGTTGGACCTTTTAAAGTTTTCCAACTATACTGTTTTCCAAATTCTGCCTTGTGACCTTGGCTGAAATTTTTTAGTGGTCCCCTGAATTGGACTATTCCTCAAGCTGGAATCTGATAGAAACAGGAAAGTTGCTACAGCAAGACTCGTTAGACAATGACAGAGAGCTTGGTTGGTGAACAAAAATCAATTGCAATGATTTCACCATGAATCCTTGTAGAATTTGAAATCATCACCTTCTGCTGTGATACAGAGCAAAATACATCTTCATTCTTTACCAGATTCATTGATTTTTTCTTTTTTTTTTTTCTTTTTTTTCCCTGCATGGCTTGGGGGTGAGGGAGAGAAATCTTTTGTTTGCTGAACAGCTTTATGTTGTTCCTGGCTTTTGGGTTTCCTCCAACGTGGAGGCATAGTTTCCTGTTGTAATATGCAATTAGTATGTGACAAGTAAAACATCAATTGCTTTCTCAGATGCTCTATGTGTGTTCGGGAAGATATTAAAGAAGGCAGGAGAAAATTCAGAATTGCGGCCAAAGCCTCACCTTTATCTTTCCTTGATGCGTGCTTTGGCTCACATTGGTGATTTTTTTATGGTGAAGAACTTACACAATCGCATGTGGCTGGATACCTCAGGAACCATCACTCCAGCATCTCAGGAAGCAGCTGATCACCTTCTAATGGAAGCTGCTTTGAATTCTGGCCAGGTTCTTATGCCCTGTTACTGATCCAGAATATTTGTTTTGCTCTTACTGAGAAGAAAGTTCTCATGCGTAGAGGTTCTATCCTTTTTTACCATCCTACATATAGTTGTTTACTCTGCTACTGGTTTTTTGTATCTTGCCAGGTTGAAGTTGCTGTACAGATACTTTCAAATGTTAATGCTAGATGGAAAGGACTATCTTGGACAAGTCCTGGTGGCCTGGTGAGTATTACTAACATTATGTTTTCTTTTGTACTAATTCAATCACCCAACCCTATATAGATCAACAGGGTTTTTTTACTAAAGAGGGATTGCCTAGGGGACGGGGTGTATCAGTTAAATTTTTGGGCGACCATGTCTGGGATGAATCATTTCCTGCAATTTATTAGTACCTCGACTAGTGTGTGGCCATTGGCCTAACATTTGGAAGTCATATTATTGAGTTTGGCTTATGTATTTTGTTGATCATTATCCAAAGTATATATTTATCTATTTGAAACCATACAGTTGCCAAGTTATTTGCTTACAAATTTATGATGTCTTGCAATCAATATCTAGTTGAAATTACCACATAGCATAAGAATAATTGATGAAATTAGTACATAATTCATCTGTTTATTCTTAGTTACAACATTTCAACTTTCACTATTCACACACCTTGCTTTGATTGTGTTTGATGATTAATCAAAGTTATTAATGCTTGAAGTTATGCATTGACTATTGTGAAATTAGAAACGTTGCAATGAAAAATAAACAGATGATGTAATAAACACTCACGTAGCATAGCTGATATAAAGCTGAGATGGTAAGACTTCTTATTTAGGTCTTGTTGGCCGGATCCCATGTTCAATTCCTACTATAAGAACGTTTTATTGTCTGTTGTAGCACATGTCTCTTGCTGAGTGAATAACATGGAAAATTTCAAGTGAATGAGGGGGTTCCGCATGGCATGCATATATTGTTCAGGAACACATATCAACACATATTATATTAACTTCATAATTCCTATTTCCTTTCTATAGAAACTGTTAAACTAAATATAGTTAGAAATCTCATTTTGTTGTTATTACTTTTCTTATTTTCTAGCTATGTTGATATGTCTATGCAAATGCAGGCAGCTCTACGCCTTGAGGCTTTGTTGGGCTTTGACCGGTCCATATTTTATCCCTATATTCTGCCCCAGGTATGTTGTGCTTCTCTGCTTTACACATTCTTGGGAGTTGGGAATCTTGGGATTACTGTCCTTTCTATGTAGATTTGGGTATTTGACTCAGCCTTCTGCATTATTGTTTTTTTTATGAAATAGAATAGAAGTATTTCTTATAGTCTAATATATATGATTGTTATGATTTTTTTTTTTTTTTTTTGTTCCTCATTGCTGATCGTAGGTATTATTTATACAAGCTATTTATGATACTGGCAGTTTAATACTCTAGAACTGTCTTAAGAGTCAGTTGTCATAATGATATGACACGGAAACATTATTACATATTTACATATTCAAATGAAGAAACTTGTACTTTTTTGTTTGTAGAAACATATGATTTATACCAAGTATAAAATAAAGGAGAAGCTCTACAGATCCAATACATAAATTTAGGAGATTGTACACTTTCTTGAACTAGCTCCTCATATCCATATTTCTGTATGATCACTTGCCACGCCTATAGAAGACAGCTGCCACAAAGTATCAACATTCATTATAACAACTCAGTCAAATCCTAAACTTGAACTTGAAGAGACTAGAATTTTATTTATTTATTTACTGATTTGTCATCTTTAGCTTGTGTATGTTTTCTGTTTTTTTTTTTTTTTTTTTTTTTTTTTTTTTATTATTACTTTTGTGTCTACTGGTTGAAGGCATAGATTTAGTTGTGTTTGTTGTACCTTTTGATTGGTGATGCCCTTGGTCACCTAAATGGGATGATGAACATGAATGATCGTGATAGTTCACCGTTCCTGTACATCAATGCCGGTAGCTAACTCACCTGTGCTTCACATATTTGAACTTTTTCTGCTAATAGGTATCAGTAGATGATACAGTGGAAAGTATCATGATTCCATTTGAAGAAGCTCGCCCTCTACAAGCTACCTTAATGCTTAAGGAAGTGACCATGCGTTTTCTGGAGGAATCAGTTGTGCCCATCATAGATGATTGGGGCAATTGTGTGGGACTACTGCACCGCGAAGACTGTACAGATGTATGTTTTTTTGTGTGAAAAACTTTCACTGATTTGCCTATCTGCTTAAGCTCATCCATTCTAATCATATTTACTTTTGGGTTGGGTCATCCAGTTTCGGGTACAATTAGGTTTAGGTCATGTCGCTTTTGTGACCTCTCAAGTACCCTGTCACAAACATTTAAATAAAATGGATGTTCAGTAATTTACTGAACATCCGTTATAAAGTGACAATAAAATGTGCAAAAGTTACACTAAAACGCACAAAAGTTACCCTGGCATATATAAGAGTTATTTATGCTTCATTGATAAATTTGACAAAAGTGACACTAAATTTGACAAAAGTAACACTAAATCTGACAAAAGTGTACCCGATGTACAGTAAATTACTGAAAACCGGGTGTATACAAAAGTTTTCCGTACTCTGTATGAAGGAGTGAAAGTTGTGACCTCTCATGTTGCTTTTGTGACCTCTCAAGTACTCTGTATGAAGGAGTGAAAGTTGTGACCTCTCATGTCGCTTTTGTGACCTCTCAAGACTAAGATATGATGTCCTAAAATGCTTTATTAGCCTTGAGTCACTTGCTCTGAACCTGTCTACTGGGAAGTCTACAGATAGTATTCATATAGTGTGGTTCTGTGCTACTTTCAGAGTTCGTCATTGTTAATTATTATTTGTGTGTTTGATATGATGGTGCAGCTAAATAAACCACTATCAGCAATGATGAAGAGCCCTCCTCCTTATGTGGCAGCCTCAACCTCCGCTGGCCGTGTGATTAACCAAATCTTGGAGAAACGGTTCAAGATGGTGATAGTTGTAACATATAGCAACATGTACAGTTCTTCCGGTTCTAGGCCTGTTGGAGTGTTTACTTCTGAGCAATTACACAAGCTTATTGATAATAAGCCTGCTTCAAAATTGTTAGGACAAAATTCTTCACTATATGTAAGACCTTCATAAACTCATAATATACCTCACTTTCCTGTAACATTTTGCAATCATCTACATAACTAGTAGTTCAAGCTAAATAATTTTAGGAATCATTGGCATAAAACAAAAGGTTTACCTACATTGGTTACATATAGTAATAACATTTCAACATGGTTTAATCTAATAGTTAAAGGGTGATGAAAAGAACAAACTAAGAAATCCATTTCAACATGCATGCTTTAATTTTGCTTTTTCACTGTGAAATCGGACTAGTTTGATGTATGATTTTCAGCAAAATCTAACAAGCAATAACTTATTGTGAGACGAGGTTTTTTTTTTCTATTTCAATCTCCAAGTGTAAGTGTTTGATTTTTTTTTTTTTTTTTCCCCTTCTTTTTTCTTCTTCCTTTTTCCTAGGATGAAATGCCAATGCATACAATAACACTTGATATTTAACCTTTTTCTTTCTAGCAAATTGGTAATAATAAAGAAGCAAGTAATTTTTTCAAAAAAAAAAAAAAAAAAAAAAAAAAAAAGAGAGAGAGAGAGAGAGTAAAGATGGGGATGTTTGATGACTTAGATATTTGATTCTTACAAACATAGCCAAAGTATGAGAATGTCTTGCATGGTTGTCCATATGTCTTATTTTCCGTACATCTCGTTCAATCAAAATCTTAAGCAAAAAATGAAAGTTATTGAAAGAAAGAAGGAAAGAAAGAGGGGAAAGTAGCCTAAAAGGTAGTAAAATATGTTGTTATCCAAACAATCTTGGCGGTATTAGCCGTTAGTTTTTGAGCTAATTTTAGTCGAGCAATATCAGCATGATGTATTGATTTTCTTTACGACTAAGGTATATCATACTACTATATGTATATTATGGAGTATCATTCATTCTGTTTACCCTTTTTTTTTTTTGGTAGTCTTGGCATTATTTAATTAATTGTCACGTTGTTTGAACCTCTAATTTTAATAATATTACAATATGTTAATCAAATTTTTTTAAGTCGATAGAGTGTCATTTATTCAATTGCCATATTTTGCCAAAACTAATCACAAATTTTTCAAATATTCTAGAAGTATACGGAACTATGAGTGTTATTTGTTTACATACACAAGAAAAGCATTTATGAATCATTTGTATTATCTTATAATTCTTATCTAGAAGTATTATACAACTAAGTCCCTAAATAACACATCGCATTACAAATAAGTCTGTCTCAAAATATTGTGTCACTCCTATACTTCAGTTACTTTATATTTCAGCCTTATTACTTCAATTCCTTACAATTAAAACCCTCATAATATGTAAGATTGGTTACACATATTGTAGTTTTACCGAACAATCAAACAGTAATTTCGCAAATCAAGGAAAAAAATGAAAGATTTTGCATTGAGATTAAGATTGAAACTTACAAGGCTCTCAATATAAAGAAAATGTGGCAACCCTTTATTTATTTCTTAACGTTCACTTTAATAATCAGTTACACATAAATCCCTCTTCAATCTTAAGTACAACTTATCTCATTATTTTATGAAAGAATTTTCAACACGCTTCTCTCATTAAACCGAGTAACTTCTCTCACAAACTTTTCTCTTTCTTATTTATGTAATCCTATATATATTCCATCACTTCTTAGCTTGTACACAAATAATTCCTTTACAAAAAATGACTCATAACAATGCTACCAAGAAATGGTTTTTGCTAAACAAGCTAAGAAGGGCTGTTAAGAAGCTTAATGTTATCTTAAGTTCGACGTTTAAGTATAGCCAATGGAGCTTGATCTCGATCCTAGGAGCTCCATCGAGTGCTAGAAGACGTTACACTCGTCATTTGAGCTTCAATGATAATTTGGGAATATACAATGGATGTTCTGAAGATATGTTATTCAATGGAGAAAGTAATGGTAGTGATAATAGACGCGATTTGTGTTCGTTTAGAAGTTTTGGAAGGATGAGCTATAATAACTATGGTACTGAAGATATTGATAGAAGGGCTGATTTGTTTATTGAGAATTTTCATCGTCAACTTCGGATGGAAAGACAGATTTCTTTGGAGCTTAGATAATGTAATAATAATGACAATGTTAATAGTAATTTGGAGAATAGTGTTACAAACTCTAGGATATGAATTTTTGATTTTTTTTTTTTTTTCCTGAATTTTATGAGAAAATACAGTATTAGATTATGCCTATATATAATGTTATATTAGTAAATGGATCTATATAAATATTTGTATGAATGTATGATGTATCTGTTTTCACCTTATGATCTTTTGTCATTTTTTTGATGTCATCCTTATATTTTACCCTGTGTTGATATATGCCTTAAAATTTTGTTTTCCGCTGTATGTAAACATAGTTAACACATTATTGGTGAACCACGTGTATATGTTTTCTGTTTCTTCATTGTTTCTTGCATTCGATTTTTTTCCTCGTTTCTTCCCTGATCCAGTTGTTTAAATAGTTTTGCTATTTGTCTTATAAATATATCATAACTTCATCCCTATACTATTAAGCTGAAATTGCTAATTAATTTCAAAGGAGGAGTTAAATCTGAGTAAGGAGTTGCATAATCACAAAAATGTTTCATTTCAACTGATCATAATTCAAAAATACAATGATACAAAGACTAGTAAAAATTTCTGGACTCTTCACTATATATGAATTTCTAAGTTGTTTTCGCCTTTCCTTGAAATAATCTATGAATAGTTTCTTTTTAACAAAACCGAAGATGAAAAGAACAAAACTTGAAATTAAAAAGGAAGACATTGTACAAAGGATTTTTTTTTTTTTTAAAATTACCACCCTAAAATGTACCATGTGTCGAAATAACCACCCATTTTTGTTGAAATTAAAAATAACCACCTATATTCTACAAAACTGTAGGTTTTACCACCCTGACCTATACTCCGGCTAGTTTTCCGAGCATGTGTCCCACAATTTCATTATGAAAAACCCTAATTTTCAATTCAAGTCAAATAAAATAAATCAAACAACGATTACATCATTAAATTTATAATAAAACACATTCCAAACAACAAATATTGTATGACTTGAATTCTACTTCATAAAACATTGCAAAATAACCAAAAAAAATGAAAATTAAGTGCGTTCTTCAATTACCTTGTTGTACAAATTGGTGTAAAAAAATTTAAGTGCGTTCTTCAAAGGATTCGCTTGTTAATTTGCAAAACTTAGTGTAAAAATTGATAGAATTTGTGGAAAAAATGCAGAATTTTAAGTTTGGGAGTAGTTTGTGAAACAAGGGAGGAAATAAATCGAGAAACAACTTTTATAAAAATCAAAAAACAGCCGTTATGTGGGGCCCATGCTTGGAAAACTGGTCGGAGTATAGGCCGGGTGGTAAAACCTACATGTTTTGTAAAATATGGGTGATTAGGGTGGTTATTTCAACGCAAGGTACATTTTGGAGTGGTAATTTACAAAAAAATCCTTGTACAAAAGCAAAGCAAACTGTTTCCCAATTAATTTCCAACCTCAAAGAACAGCTGGTCTAACCCAGTAAAAGAAAAACAATAAAAGGGAAAATGTAAATTATGTAATAGACAAATTAATTAATGAATAAAACCAATCCTCTTCTTCTCACCCCCAGCAACTCGAAATCGACTCCAATGTATAAGTATGATGATGATCAGCCCTTTTTAGTGTCTTGCAAAGAAATGACAGTCTCAAATGCACCAGCTAAGGCCAAAACCTTGTTTGGCTTCTTTGAGCCGCTGGTTCCCATAAGCTTAGATGCAGTCTCTTCAATCACATCATTATAATCTTGCTTTTCTTTCTTTTCGGCTGCAACAGCCTGTGTTTTCACAGGTGCAGCAGCAGTGTCTGCAGGCGGACTGCTAACAGCTTCTTCTACCGGCTTCTCATCCTTTGCTTCTGTTTTTTCCTCTGCCTTTTCCTTTTCGGCTTCTGGCTCCTTTGGCTCTTCTACTTTTTCCTTCTTTGTTTCTTCGACTTTTATTTCAGGGGGATCCACTTCTAGTACCTTAATGTCAGAGTCATCTTCGTAATCCTCTGCATCCTCTGCCAGATTCTGTTCTTCTGCAGGCTCAACCTTTGTCTGATTATCAACTGATTCGACAGTCTGATTCCGATCTTCGGATTTTTCACTTTCCTGTTCTGCTGCAGTTTCCTCCAATTCTGCTGCAGGCTCCTCCGTTACCTGTTCAACAACTGTCAATTTATCCTCATGATGAGGTTGATGATCTTCCTCCACAATGCTTTCCTTTGGATCCTCTTCAACATGTTCGAGTTCCTTCATCTCTACATCAGTAGGGTCAGCAAGCTCACTATTACTGTCAGGCATCTCTGACATCTCAGGAAGAGACTGAACCTCACTGTCATCAATATTCACAAACTCATCCTCGATAACCAAACGATCAACTGATCGACTCTCACAATCTACACTTGATTCCGATGTTACACTCCTAGGAGGCTTCTTTGTAGAAGAGGAAGATGATGATGTAGGCTCCCTTTTAGTACTTGGTGATGACAATGTACTCTTTTTGATACTCCAAGACTTACTCATCTGAGGTCCTACCTTCCTATCCTTCAAACTCGAGGTCCTAGCATAGCTTTTCTCTGAGGATGACTTTGTGGAGGAGGAAGAGGACTCAGAGGGAGTAACTGATTTATTCGAGAATGATGTTGATCGTTGAGGCTTAATGTCACGAGTCCCTGCAGAAGGACCGCGAATGGCCTTATTGACTTGGGATGCAGGTGGGGGGCGCTCAAAGGACCTCCTCCTATTGAGAGCCGGTTTTTGGGCAGAGGCCTCTGTGCTCGATTTCTTAGGAATTCTCGAGAAGTCAAGACTCGAGCTCATGGTAGGTTTGAGATAGTTAGGGACAGGTTTCCTGGTGTCTGAAGTTGAGCTGGTTTTTTCATCATTAGGATTAGATGATGAAGGTTTAGGAGATTTCTTGATAATAGAACTTGAAGGAGATGTTCCCCTCTTTATTTCCTTTCCTCCACCACCATTTCCCCTTAATGTTGCCATGAATTTTCCCTTTTAATTATCAAATTCAAACTCAACCTGCATATATATAGTAGCTTAATTCAGTTTTTTAAGAATAGTTTTATAAAAGAAGAATAATTATCAGTATAATAAACCAGGTTAAATATATTAATGAAGGTAAATGCAGAAAAATTTGGAGAATAAGGCAGACATGATCAACATTGACATTCATTTTTCTCCTGAAAAGAATATATATACATGGTTACCACTACTATGATTTTTGACCAATTGTAAATTAACAATTAATTTCTTAAAAATCTTTTTTGCGATTTTCAAATGTTGGTTGTTAGTTGTTGTATGATGACCAATTATGCATAATCATGCTTCACACCTACAAACAGAACTATAAATTTAAAATGGTATATATTCAATGGGCTATGTAATCTTGATTTTGTCCTGAGAGTATAGGTTGCACGCCTAATCGCTTGCACATAATTATTTTAGAGCATCTATTATGCACTTGGGTGTACCTCGCTCTAGCCTTCTAGGTGCATTCCCTCACATTTATTTACTCACATATCATATTCATGAACTCATGACCTTTTTTTTTCTCTCTCTCTTTTTCTCTTAATTTAAATGAGAGAAATTGCACCTAGCTTATTCCCAAATGTATATAATAATTTTAGGACTTTTAAGGTAAAATCTTGCTATCTTGAACCATGCCTATATAAATACGTACAAATAATTTTGTCTTAAGCTCCCGACCTAATAACTAATGTGAGAGCTTAAACTTTTACGTTATATAGCTCATATATATATTTTGAAACTCACAAGGAAAGACAAGAGGAAATTAATAGGAAAATCTTTTGATACAATGAATGAAATCCTACACACTAAATGATCAATTCATACTATTAACTCCGTATTTCTTTATAAGGAAAACACTTATTGGCATTATTGCACTAAAACAATTGTTTAAGTACATACAAATAACAATCATGTATCAAGAATTCAAGACATTGGGGAGACTTTTCTTTTTCAAGTGACACCAATTTTCTATTCATTGTAATTTATTACTATTAGTGGCTATATTATTGTGATTTGTTATTAGTCCATTTTCTTGGATGGCACAAACATCCATCATAACATTTTTCTGATACCATATAGAGAAACAAATCGGTTAGCACAATATGTTTTCAGTCCAAAAAATTGCACCTTTACAATACAAATGATATTGCATCACTTTTTATGGAATGATGAAATTGGTGCATTATTAATACTATATTATGGTGAAAGAAAAATATAAATAAGAGTAATCAATTTGTCAAAGTCAAAAAAGAGGAATAAGTCATGCACAAAGATATGATCCTGTTTCAGCATTGGTCATTTGGTATGGAGAAAAAAAAAATAACAAAATCAATGGAATTTACCATACAATTGATACATAGTTGTTACATTTTAACATAAAATTCAACATTTAATTGTAAAATGTTTTTTTTTAATAAAAATAAAAATTGTTCGATAAAATAAGATAGAGATTAATGATATATCATTGTAGCATTTGGATGTTATGAAGAAATGGTATTCAAACAACAACCTTATTCATCAAAACCTATCACAAACTAAACGTAATCTCCTTTAAATGATAATATTAAAACAATGCAAAATTTGCAACATACTAAAAAGAGCTAGATCCTCCTTGGTAGGCCTAATTCTCAAAAAACGGAAGAATATGCCTGAGGAGATGAAGTAGGAGGTTTGGGGATAAATTTTTTTATTTCATACGACGTAATAAAGTTTTAAGACATGAATTTAATGAACAAATGGATAATATAAAGGGTGTTACGAAATATAAGTACCTCTTATCTCAAAAATTCCTTGGTTTTGTTGAGATCAACAAGATAATGAAGCTCTAAATCTCCATTGATGAAAAGAACAAAAAAAAAAAGAGATGTATAGAGAAATGAGAAATATATGAAGCCAAACAAACAAGAAAGGTGGGAGAGGTGATTGAAAACAAAGAAAGAAAGAGGGATCAGAGAAAGAATATTTGCTGTCTTTTGATTAATTAATACCTTAAATGTTGCAGTAAATATTATAATTAAAATAAATCTAATTCTTAAAAAAAGTAGTGAAAATAGGTGGGGAGCAAAATACGCATTAGGTTATCAACCAATAATATCTTGCCACCTAGGATAGGAAGAGGGGTTGACCTTTTTAACTGTATTTGAATTTTTTTTATTTGGATAGAATTTAATTAGTTGGTTGTTTCTGATGTGTTGTGTTGATAGTTGATTTTTATTTTATTTTTTAAAAAAAAATTAAAATTACCGTAGGCCTTAAAACTTAACTCGATTTAATTTAATGGGCTATACATTTTGCAATGAGAAAGGTAAGGAAATTCACCATCAAAGTGCTTCTAGTGAAAAATGAACCCGGGTTGAAAAGTAAAAATTCATACAACAAATAGGTCTTGTTTGGTAATGAGCTTTTTTGAGAGCTTTCAACTTACTAAAGTCAATTAAAGGTTTGACCAATTGAAAAAACTAATTTGAGTGTTAGGTTAATTACTTACTAAAAATGTCTTTTGGGCTCAAAAAGCTCTTTTTGAAAAATATAAAAATAAAAACAAAAGATAATAAAAAGCTTTATTAATTAGTTTTTTTTATTTTATTTTTTTTATTTTTTTATTTTATTTTTTTTTTAAAAAAAATATTTAGCTTTTTAGCTATAACTTATGTGAAACTAGACTTACCGTGAGTCCAATAAGTTTGACAATAATATTCTAATATCTGGCAATAATTATCTAATATCTGACATTAATAATCTAATATTCTAATATATGAAAATAATATTCTAATATCTGACAGTAGTAATCTAACATGTAACATTAATATTTGGAAATTTTGACTTTACCACCATGAAAAAACCACTTATTAGCTTTTACCACCTCCATAATTGGGTTTTACCACCAACTAACGGATTTCGTCCATGAATCACCTTTTTGACATTTCCTCTTCATCTGTCCCGATTTTCCATACCAATCACCCGGGAACGAAATCAACCCCACCTTAGTTGGTCAAAATTTGGTGGTGTTTAGGGAGGGGGTCGAAATTAGGTGGTGACTAAGGAAGGGGTCGAAATTAGGTGGTGGCTAGGGTTTTAGGAGTGTTCGGAATTCGGTAGGTGGAAAAGGGGTCGGAATCCGGTGTTGGGGCTGGGTCGGAATGGGAAGGGGATCGAAGTTTGAGGTCTGAAAAGGGAGGAGAAGGGCGAGGCAAGGTCGGTGATCATAAAAAGGAAAGGGAAGGGGAGGAGGAGAGGCCACCGAAAACAGTGGGGAAGAGGGGTTGCCGGAAAAGTAGGGGAAGGGGGTTGTCGGAAACGGACCGACTATGTGGGCACTTGGGAGTCGGTCCAGCGATAGGGGCTACGGAAGGGGTGCCGATGGCAGTGGTTGGCTTGGATGGTTTTGATTTTATTAATTTTTACTTTTTTCTTTTTTTACACCTAATAATATGGTGACATGTGTACATAGTAGGCGCCATTAACGGATTTATGGACGGAATCCGTTAATTGGAGGTGATTGGTGGTAAAAGCCAAGATGTTTTTACTGTGTCATTTTTCAAAAAATAAAACATAACATGATGATGTGTCATGTTATAATTGGTCAATTTTTTATTCATTTTTTAAAAGCCTAAATGTACTATACATGTATGTATAATTGTAAATACATATATTTTTTTTAAAGAATACGTAATTATAGTTTTTAAAAATTGATTTTTTATCTTTCTGAAATCATTTTCGAAAATTAAATTATATTAAAATTTAAAAAATAAAAAAATCATCATTGTTCTTCATTAATGATCTAAATTAACCACCCCAAAATCTTGTACAATTTATTCGCAACTTAGACCAAAATTCCGACCAAAAAATTCTGTCCAAACATCGGATTTTATTAGGTTTCGAATTTGCTTCCATGGTCCATATACAAATTTCGTTTTAGGGTTCGATTGATAATTTTGATTTATGTAAAAATCAAGTTGTTTGATAGTTTTGAGGATGAAAATAGCCTTAGGAGCATGTATTACAATGATTTAAAGCACGGATCTTTCAATTTTTATGAAGATCAATGGATAACGAGGGTGTAATATGCAATTTAGAGTACAATTTTTTTTCGCAAACTTTTTGATCTAGAATCAAGATCTACGATTTTTTTAATCTGTTTGTGGTTAGGTAATTACCTGTATTGAGTTAGGTGATTACTTGTATTTATTTAGGTCATTACCTAACCCACAAACAAGTTCGAGAAAACTTAATTACATTTATCGGATCAAATAGGGGTTGCGAACAAAAAAAATGCGACCACTTCATCTTCTACACACTTGATACTCCTTGCTCTTTGACAAAATTGCACAATTTGAGTTCACATAAATCATATTTTTAAACCATTCAAAGCGGAATTCATTCTTTGCAGATACTTATAAATGAGATTGTTGTTGAGATTTTTTTATTAACAAAAACCTAAAATAAAAAATTGCAAAAAACAAAAAGCAAAAACACATTTTGTTTTCGAATTTTTACCCCGATTTTAGTTTGGATTTAAAAATTTATCAACAACTAACATTGATTTTGGGAATGGGGAGCTAATCTATGACATGGTTGATGAACATGGATGAACAATATGAACAATGATGAACAATTTTAATTTTTTGATTTTTAGTTATAATTATAAATTTGGAAATTAATTAATATTATAAATATAGACTTTCATAATTTATAATTATGTATTTCTTACAAAAAAATACATATATTAAAAAGAATACATACAAAAATAAAATTTTAGTACATAAACAATAAAAATAATTCAAAATAAAAATAAAAATACTAAATACAGGCCAATTAAATTTCGCCACATCAGCAAATTGTGGTGTCATTTTTAAATAATGACATTGTATAATTTTCATAAAAGTCATACAGGTCAACTTTAATTTTTTTTTTATGTGGTGGTAAAATAAAACTTTTTTTTATGAAAGTGATAATAACCAATAAGTGATTATTTAGAGGTGGTAAAACTCAAAATTTCCTTAATATTTTAAGGGCTTATCATGTATAATTCAACACTCTTTAGTCTTCACTTCCCCACATGCACTCTCCTCTCATTTTCTTCCTCCTCAACCACCCATGTCAGACCACCACCACCTCCTCCTCTCTACCTCCAATGGCGGCAGCAAAAGCAAAAGCTAAACCTCGTAAGAAAACCAGTAAAAAGGCCGCAAACTTAGTCAACCTGTCGGTCAATCCTCGATGAGCCTGTTCTACACAATTTTTTTGAATTACTATTAAACAACTTAATAGAATAGAATGAGTTTTATTTACACCCTCAAAAGCTTGGTTTGCGAGAGTGTGGGGAGGTCGGTGTGTGATTAGTCTGTAACAGAAAGTGGTGGTCGGGGTAGGAGAATGAAGGGGCAAGGAGGAGGAGAGATCGGTGATTATGGGAGGAGGGCGCCAGTGAGGAGAGTGGCCAGTGGCAGGGGCAGTTATGCGGTGGGGGTAAAGTTTTTTTTAAAAACAAAATTAATTGAAATAATTAACTAAATTTAGCAAATACTAACAAACGTCCCGGGGGCGTTGGATAATCTAGTTAAAATTAGAAAGATTAAATTAAAATTAACATTAATTACACCGATCGACGCGTGATTTTGTTATGCTTTCCCAAATTAATACCAGTTTAGGTAAGATTTTAAATTCTTATCCAACGTCCCAGGGGCGTTCGTTAGCAAGATCCTAATTATAATCAACACTAATATTTTAAAACAGGAAGTTGAAAGGACACTTGTCCACTTCCTGTTTTTTCTGGGTTTTTTTTCATTTTTTTTCCTCTTGATTTATCCTAAATTTTCCAAATTTCTGTTTTCCAGATTTTTTTTTCTTTTTTCTTCTTGATTTATTCAAAAAAATAAATAAATTCCAATCAACGTTTCAGTTTCATTCTCTGTTTTTTAAGTGTTTAGGATTCTAAAACAATGTTATTCTGTTCCAGTTTCTCCATTCAATTTCGTGAATTAAATCTGAAGTGCCATATTAATTTCCCAAAAAAAAAAAAAAAAAAAAAAAAAAAAACAAAACTAACACTTCATTCAATTTCTTCTTCTCAAATGACACTATTCTCTTTCAGTTCCTCCATTAAATATTTACAGATAAATTGATTCCAAATTCTTCACTGCTTTCCTGAAAAAATAAAATTCATCACTGCTACAGTGCTGCCCTATCAATCCTCTTTCTCTCTCCTAACAATCTGTCTTATTTTATAAGATTAGTTGTAAAAAAAATTTCCCCCTTAATTCCTCAAAATTTGTCTATTTTTGTGTTCAAATTTTGTCCGAGCATTTCACTTCCTTTTCTGATAAAGGTGTTGAATGTTGATGGTGTTGATTTACGGGACAAGGAAGTCGCTACTTTTAGTTTTAACCTTATACTCCAAATTTTGACGTTTAAGTTCAATGAAGAGAATGTAATTAATTGTTCATGTAGATTACAAGTAATTCAATTATGATGTAAAGGTTATACTGAGAATAATCATAAGGAGAAATTATGTTAAAAGTTTGCATGTTTTATATAGTTTTACAATCATTAATAATTTGCTCTTGAATTTTAATTTCAGAAAGTTAGAGATGAATTGCAAAAGGTTTGGAGAATCCTGAACATGGAATAGTTTGGGAAGATGATTGAGAATATTGTCATTCTTAGTTCCTATAGCTTGTACATGTAAACCTATTGAATTTTATATATTTGTTTATAAATTTGAAAAATAATTTAATTCGATCTACAGGCATCAATATTTCAAATCCTTTTATATCATACAAGTTTTAATCTTTAAGTTTTAATCACTACACTTGGCATAATGATATGGTACATGAGCTAAGAGTGGTTTTTCAACCGCACATGTATGTACTGAATTTGTATGTATAGTACATTAGTATATTCTTCATCACTAAGACCTGGCAAACGGGTTGGGTACGGGTCAGGTCAGTTTGGGTCGGCTCAATTTCGAGTCAATCAACATTCGGGTTGGGTTCGGGTCGAGTCAATTTGGGTTCGAGTCAGTTTCGGGTTAATGGTAATTCGGTTCGGGTTGGGTATCGGGTCAACAATTCTGGTTGAGTTCGGGTCAGGTCGAGTTCGGGTCGAGTCATTTTAGGTCGGGTCAATTCGGGTCGGGTTAGTCTTCGGGTTTAATTATCGGGTCGGGTCAGTCTTCGGGTTCAATTATCGGGTCAAGTTCGGGTCTGGTCAATCTTCGTCTATGTCGATGTAGAAATTTGACCAATAATATATTAGAATTATCAATAAGTATAAAGTAAAACAATTGAATATTAATAATATATATACTCCATCCGTCCCTATTTGATAGTCACTTTTGGGCAATTTTCACGGGAATTAATAAACATGAATAAGAAGTAGCAAAAGTACATTGAAAAAATAAATTTACATTGGGTATGCAAAAAAGTAGAGAGAGAAAGTAATTAAAGTATATGGGAATGCAACATTTACATGGGAAAGTTAAATTTGCACAAATATTTTTGCAAATTGGAGAGAATTTTGGTAAAAAATTAATATTAATGGTACTTGAAAAAAACAAATGTGACTAACATTTTGAGGCATCAAAAATAGAATAAGTGACTATCAAATAGGGACGGAGGGAGTATTCATTAGACAATTCCAACATACACAAAACTGTATTGTTTCATATGTATGATCACTATCATTGAATTGTTCAAATTAGATAAAGTGAATAGTGGAAAAAAATTCAACGTAACACTTAAAAGAAGAAGCTAAGAGTAATAGTATTTATAAAAATAACAATAACTAGTGTTCTTAATAAAATGGAACTCTTTATGAATTAGGAGTACTAAATTACACGCACATTTCAACAGTATTATACACACAATACTATACTGTTTAATTTAGGTTAATTTCGATAAGTGTTTATTCGGGTAAAGTAATTAAGCCCTAAATCAGGTAGGTCATTTTGAGTATTTGTTAATTTTAGATCGGGTCATTTCGGGTATAGTTCGGATCACTTTGGGTTTCGGGTCCGTTCGGGTAAATCAATTTGGGTCAAAATCAGGTCGGGTCACTTCGGGTCAGGTCAATTCGGGTATCGGGTCAACTCCACTTCGAGACGAGTATGGATTAGGTCGGGTCAGCTTTGTGTTCGGGTCAATTTCGGGTCTACCGTTTTCGGGTCAATTTCGGGTCACGGGTCGGGCCATTTGGGTCAGGATTGCCAGCTCTAATCACTATAGGTCATTGATTTTATTTTATTTTATTTTATTTTTTTTTTTTTTTTGAAGCATAGATAAGCAACTTTAAATTCACAATTTGTGTTTAGCTTCTTTATTAACTTCTATCACTATAATTTGGTGCTGTAATATTATCACATTTCACTCTTTAAATAATAATTAAATACTAGTTTAACCCGTGCATTGCACTGGCTAAATACTAGTTATAATATAAATCAATCATGTAGTAACACGTGGCATTATCAACCAAACAACCAGTTAACCTAAAATCAACCGGTCATTACTAATTTTTGGAAGATACCTTATAAAAGTCAACTTATTTTGACTTAATCAAAAAGTTTGCTTATTTTGGGAAGATCGGACAAAGATTTGCTTATTTTTGACAAAATTTTCAAAAGAAAAAAAAAATCTAAAACAACATTTCAAGTTTTCAACAATTTAATACGGAGTACAAATTAACAAATTTACGTAAGTTGAAAATGCTATTAACTTATTTTATGACTTTTTCATACTTGTGCTAGGGCATGGCATCACTTCTTAGTTAGCCTAAGCTTGTGTATAAGGTACATTCAAGGGGGTGTCAGTGGTGGATTCAGGATATTCGAGATGGTGAGTCACCATCAATTATTGATCACTTGTGCAAGTACAAATTTTTTTTGTCTAAATCTTGTTCATAATTAATTTCGATCCAAACATTATATAAAAAAAAAATTATATTTACCATATTGATTTCAATCCAAATATAGGACACAAAAATCCATACTACAACCAAATACTCCCTCTGTCTTTAAATACTTGCTCCATTTTTCCATACACGGAGTTTAAAAAGAAATTGGAGAAACTAATAAAATATGGAGGTATAGTGGGGAAATGAGAAGAATAAAAAATTGTAAAAAGCAAAAGTAGTTGAGAAAATTAAGGGAAAAATAAAATACTATAAAAAGCAAAAGTATGTTGGGTCTACCAGGTGAGAGAAATAAATTAAATATTATAAAATAAGGAAATAGAGCAAATATTTAAAAACGGCCGAAAAAGAAAAGTGAAAAACGGAGGGAGTAGTGCTTAAAAATTCAATCTTGCAAGTTGAAAGTACTACAAATAACATATTACAAACAAATGGTACTATAAAACTATTACATTAACTTTATGATTTTTTACTTAATTGATAAGCTTTGGGGAAATACATTAAAATTGATTGCAGTCCTATAGAATATAAATAGAAGCAAAAAAAAAAAAAAAAAAAAAAAAAAAAAAAAAAAAAAAAAAAAAAGAGTGAGATAACTGAAAAGATTGGTTATTAAATATAACTGGTCTATTTAATTATAAAATAAAGCAGCACAAAACTCATGAAATGCAATAGCAACATCAAAGAGGTTGGTTATCTATGATTTCGGGTCTCTTTGTTTTTTTTTTTTTTTTTTTTTTTTTTTTGTTAAAAAAATATCAAATTTTTTTTTTTTTAATCAGTGAGTGATAGCTTGTAATTTTGTATGATTTAGAGTGGTTTTGAGCCTTAGAATTATGAGAAATCCATGTCTTAGTTCCCTAATTACTCTATTTTTATGCATTTTTTGTATATCCTATGCTTCACAGAGTTGCTAGTGTTTTGGTGCATATTTAGGTATAAAGATGACATTTTGAAGATTTTAGATAAAGAAGCAAAGAAGTTGGAGGCAAGAAGAAGAAAGAAGGGAGCTATGGAATAATGAATCAATGAAGGAAGAATGAAATAAACAAATAGTTGTAGATTTTTTAGCGATCGGCTCCATTATTTTCAACGACCGGTTGCAAAACGGTCACAATTCTTATTCTTTGCGATCGTTTTCTGACCGGTCGCAAAATTTTCAAATTTGCGACTGCCTGGCAGTCGCTAAAATTATAAAAAAAAATTAAAAAAATAATACTGAATGCACTGCCAGCCTATCCCACTGTACATCCCACCAGAAAGTTTCACCACCAACGACCTCTCGCCCTTAAAAACCTCTACCTACCACCACCCTAAAAAAAACCCACTAAATCGATCTAACAACAAAAATCAAAAACAAAGACAACCAAAAATCAAACAAAATCCACATTGAACAAAAATCAGAAACAAAAACACACAAAATCAAACAACAAAAACCAAACAATATATCAACCAAATATTAAACCAATTAAAAAGCATAAATCAAAAACAAAAAGAAACCAGAAAAAAAAAATTAACATAAAATCAAACCTAGAAAAAAAATGTATAACAAAAAAAAAAAAAAAAATCAAACAGAAAAAAGACCAGAAAAAAATTAACAAAAAATCAAATCTAGAAAAAAAAAATATAACAAAAAATCAAAAATCAAAAAGAAATTAGAAAAAAAAAATTAACATAAATTAAAAAGAAAAAAGACCAGAAAAAAAAAATTAACAAAAAAATCAAAAATGAAAAAGAAACCAGAAAAAAAAAAACAAAAAATTAAAACGAAGACCAAACCCAAATTGAACAAAAATCAAACGTAAAAAATCATGCTTCGAACAAGGTAATTCGAACAACAACCCAAACAAAAGTCGAACAAAAATTCGAATCAAATTCGAACAAAAGAACTTATAAACACAAAAACGTACCTCAAATCCAGAATTGATTTCGAAATTCACCTCGAATTTGGTTTAATAAGGCCAAATTTGACCATAAAAACTCTAGATCTAGAGTTTTCATAGTCGAATTCGACCTTAAAAACCAGTAATTTGTTACACCACCACCTACACATCGAACCAAGCAAGAGAAAGAAGAAGAGGAAAGAGAAGGGAGAAGTTTCCGAACTTGCTAACACCGAAGAAAGAGAAGGAGAAGAGGTTAAAATTCGTTGAAAGAGAAAGAGAAGAGAGGAGAAAGAGGAGAAGCGTGAGAAGAGAGAGAAAGAGAGAAGAAGAAGAGAGGGAAGCGTGAGAATACAGAGAAATGAAAGAGAGGAGAGAGAAAGGAAAGAAGAAAGAGAAAGAAAAGAGTGAGAAAGAGTGGCTCTTCACCGAAGTAGGGTTAGGGTGCACATCTTATATACCTTTATTTTTTTAATAAAAATAATAACACTTTTGCGACCATTTTATAGCCCAAAAACGGTCGCAAATCTGCGACCGCTTTGGAAACGGTCACAAAATTGCGACTGTGTAATAATCGGTCACAAATTTTATATTTTGTGACCATTTTTGTGACGGTCGCAATTTGACCGAATTTTAGTAGTGATCCGTGCAAGGTCAGACTGTAGCTACTGCACTTATTTTAACAGGTTTGCACATCCGTGCAACCTTTGGCACGTTTGTGCCGACCTGTAGACGGGTTGTTTCCTCGTTTTCTCTGTACTTTTACTTGGGGTTATATAATACCTCCTTGGCTTCATTTGTTGGGGAGATCTTCTTCTCCCTTGGTCTTCTTAGGCCTTTTCTCTTAGTTAACAATGTAGATCTTTAATTAATTAGTTATTTTTGCTTAGAATCTCTCAAACTCAAGCATTGTAGTTGTAGAAGATAATTTCAAACTTTAATTTATTCTCTCAATTTCAACATTTCTCCTCAACTTTGAAGCTTCAAGTAGTAATTTCTTCCTCTCTTCCCTTCTTAATTTTCTATTTTATTTGGTTTTGTGGATCTTAAATTTTCTTATAATCCTTGTTAATGTTCTTGCATGTTCAATGTTAGAATGTTACTCTTATCCATGATTTGTGAGTAGTTACTTAGCTAGAGGTTGGATGAAATTCCAACTAAGTCATGGGTTGATTCATTTTGATTTATTCATGTTGTTCTACTTTGGGTTGATAGTTGTTTGTGCTTGAATTGATTGTTGCATGTGTATTTTGGTGGCCACTTTATGCTCATGTGTTCATTCCCTTAAATTACTCGCATGAATTGAAAGATGGGGTTTGGTAGTGAGTCCCTTCTTGTGCAATTGGATTATGCCTCTTTCATAACTATGGATGCTTTGTTTCAATGAATAGGATGCTTTAGTTTGATAATTTAGGTGAAAAATCCCAATTATTTGTGCTTCATGCTATCTCAGAGCGATCAAAAGACAAACTCGAGTTAGAAACCCACTTCCTATCATTGAGATTTTGTTTCTTATCATGTTAATTGTTTAGTCTAGGAAATGCTTAGTGTTGTGGCTTTGAAAGAAGACAACATTGAGTTACCATTTTATCACCCAATTAAGTACAATCCATGTCTCATTCATTTTATCGATTCATTGGCTTGGTATGTGTTGATACCCATTTATCCCTAGCACGGCTTTCCCTTGTCATTTCTTTAGTCTAAACTAGTTAGTCCATAAACTTCCAATCCTTGATTCGGTCTAGCTTAATTATTATTATAATTAACACTTGTCGGTGAATCCCTTCATCATACGACTAATATTAATACTTATAGGCGTAAGTCAACAAGGGTAGATACATGAAATTGATTAAATAGTGTAAAATAAGTTCAACTTAAGATATTTTTAAGGTTTACAAACATCATAATTTATATAGTGTTTCAAGAGGAACTTTCGGTTTATCATCATAATGAAAAAAAAAATTGATAACAAGTGTCATTTGTATAATTAAATGAACAAAAAATCCTAGTTGACATGACATTTTCACAAATAAATCAACAATGGTCCCATATTTAACAAAGTTTTTGATTTATTTACAAAAATGCCATTAGATAAGCATTTTTTTTAATCATGATGATAAACTTGTATATTTCCAATTTTTAAAACCTTTTGTATACACTATGTATGTATCTGAGTGTATATAAAAATTTTGACAGATTTTTAAATAAAATTTTCTAATGTGATTATGTGATGACTAACTAGATATTTCTAGGAATGTTATTATGCTCATAAAGTCATAAATAACAACAATAAAAAGTGTGGGTTCATATTTAGGTCAGACTGAACCTAACGTTAAGATTTCTCCTCATGTGTGTCTAGCTAGTTTTAATCTTACTTCCATTCATCTAGACTTAAACATGCATAATACTCTTTTGTATTCATTTTTTTTTTTTTTTTTTTTTTTACTCTACGCCTAAGACACTAGAATATGAGGTATTCTAAAGGTATATGTGTTATACAAAATCAGATGCATAACTGGAGGTAATTTACAACTCAGTGGTACTCATACCAATATCGTTTCTTATTTCTTTATCCCTCTATTTACCGCTTTGTCATGTTATATAACTACCTATCTAATGTTATACAACTATGTACATATACATATCAACACTACATCACTACTTCCTCGTAAATATATAGAACCACGAACTCAAGAAATTCATACTTAGAGCCTGTTCTCTTCAACTTAATTTCAGTTCATTTCAATTCAGTTCCTAATTTCCTTCTCTCATAAACAATTCATTTTAGTTTACTTTAGTTAAGTTTAGTTTAGCTCCAATCAATTCAATTCAATTCACTTCACTTCAGTAAACCAAATCAGAACAGACCCTTAGTTATATGTCCGGAGTATTATTATTAACTTTACGGGTGGGGCCATCAAAGGTCTATGCCCTTTCGTATCTTGAATAATAGAGATCATATAGCTCAAGGAGGGCCAATATTTTTGGTTTTATTATATGAGGCTATCATAACTTTAGGGTAAAGGTTGAATGCTTTGATTGAAAATCAGTGCAAATAAATAATTCTATGTCATCATCTCTTTAACAATAATTTCAATTCAATTGATTAAAATGGGATTATAACGATGCAACTATATATGTAAATCTTAGTCTAAACATCAGTTATTGATAAGCCCTTTTGTCATAATTAGTGAAAGCTACTAGTTTAGATAATATATCTTCCAAAACATTATTTTTAAAAACAAATGGAACTATCTTAGTGGACTACTTTTAGCACTGAAATGACTCAAATAATTTAATCAATTATATGACATCAAACCCTTATCAAAGACATCGTTCAAGTTTGATGATAAGTTTGCTGTTGATAATCTATTAATTTTTTTGCAAATTTTATCTATTCTAATAAGAAATGATAGAGTTAATCAAGTACTTGTAGTAGTCAAGCTTCTATGTCACATAACAAATTAATTTTTATAGTGATATGAATATAAAATTATAAAGCACTTCATGGAGTAGTATGAGTATCTTTTATTTCAGGTTCTAAATCTCGATAATTATAAGAGATTGTGAAAGATTTAACTATTAAAGTCGAAATATGACAGATGAAAAGAATTTAATTTCTGATTATGTTATATTATACGTAAAATGTTATGTGACCAAGTGTTAGTTATTTAGCCTCACTCATAAATTTTGAAGGGAAACTTTATGAGAAGTTTGACAAAGTCCTTTACCTACAATTTTCAATTTCAATTGGTATGTAATTGTTAAGGCTAAAAAGCAACGTTCAACTTGGATTCTTTTTAATTTCATCACGTTTCTGACTAAAAGCAAAGTATCCAATTTTACAAACTTTTTTGGAAGACAAACTATAGTGGTTTGAATATCTCACAATCAAGCAAAGTTGTCAAATTATAGAACTTCTCAAGATTCAGGGTAAGAAGACGACTCATCAAAAGTAAAATACTTCGTCCAAAGTAGTTTAGTTTCTATTTATACCTTCCTCTTTTATCAAAGAAAATACCGAGTACACTTTCGTTGTTTTAAAATAGTTATTATATTTGATTTTGTACAAATTTAATGTACAGTTAACTTCAAATTTTAATACCAATTGGTTGTTGGTGTAGTAGTGATTGGGACTACACTTGATAGAGAGGACCCGCGTTCAATCTTCCGCAACAACAATTGGGAGAGAACTGGAACCTAACCACCCAAAAGGACCAGAACTGATCCTCGAAACCGGATTAGCCCAAAGGGTGAACCAGCTAGCTAGAACACTTAAAAAAAAAAATTAAAAAAAAAAAAAAAAATCAAATTTTAATATCTTGGTAAGTATGCCCTTCCTTTGTTTATGAACGAATACCTCAACAATTTGACTTCAAATTCTAATTACTATTAATAAACTAAGAAGAAAAAAAAACTTCTTATATAATTTTCTTACTAATATTATATTTAATGATTGATTGTCAATATTACACATTAGCAAAATTGAATATCAAAATGTTGTATGTATTTTTAAAATATAATGAATTTAAAAAACTATATATTGAAGCAAATTTAGTTTTTTTTTCTTCTTACAAGTATAATTAAACTTTGACCTTAAAAAGTCAACTACATCCATCATTTTGGAATAGACGGCTTATGTTGTGGGTGCTTTCTGGGCTAATTCCATAAAGGTAATTAATACTTTGTACTTCATAAGTTGTTATTAGTCATGCATCCATATGAAGAAGTTATTTCATCCTTTTGCAATGAAACTACAAACAATAAAAATTATCTAGAGGTATGATTATTCAAGAATAAACGTAAGACAGGATTACTTTGAGAAAATGGACAAAAGTTAGAGTATGTTCTGATTTACTGAAAATAACTGAACTGATAGAGCTAAAGAGAAGGAAATTAGAACTGAATTGAACTGATTGGAGCAATAGAACATAAATTAAGCTGAATAGAACAGATGCTTAATTTATTCTTGTTAAATTTTCCTAAAAAATTAATAAATATATATCATCATTTTTATATTATTGCCATAAGCCCATAACCATTAAACATGTCCCAAATCCCTAAACTAAACTATTTGTACGGAACATAATTGTATGCTCACTTTCGTTTTTTTTAATTTATTTTCAATTAGCAATTTTATTAGGACACTGTGTTGGGTTGGAAGGGTAATTTCAATTCCCATTGATTAATAAAAAAAAGTATGAGTGGTTAGCAACACTAATTATTATATAGGTACTAGACTACATATAAGGATTAAATTTAAATTGTTGATATTCTTAAGAAGAAATCTAAATTGTTAGTTGCTTTAGCATCATAATATTGTTAAAATAATACAAAATGTAAATACCTATTTTTTTTTTTTTGACAACGGATACAAACAAATTACATATTAATATTAAAGCTAATAAAATTAACCGCCGCTTCCCCAGCAATTTGATGAGCTCGATGAACGCGCGAACGATCCGCCTTATGTATCCTACAATACAAAAAGGTTGAGCCAAGTAGTTGAATCTTGCGAATAAGCCAGAGGTAATCCACATCACCATGGCCATCCCCCCGAAGAAGAGTAACCAGATTATAAGAATCCGTAAAACCGTGATAGAATGAAACCGACGATTCGAAGGCCATTGAAGCCCGTACAAGCACGCCAAAGCTTCGGCATGCAAAGCTGAAGTACACACCCCAAAGTTACTTCCTCCAATGATTCGAGCATCCAACAGGTCATTATTATCCAAACACCAACCCATCCCAGCATGACGAGAGTCTTGGAACCAAGCACCATCAACTTGTAGTGACAGTAAAGTACCATCCTGGTTACTCTGACCTAGCTGAGCTGAGTAAAACCCAGGCGGAGGAGAGGCACCTACGTCACCTCCTGCAGTAGTAAGGGAATTAGCTAAATCTGCTGAGGATACAAAGACTGAATGAGTGTCCATGACCTCAACAAACTGTGAATCAAAGGGCCTGGAAGCAAAAGAATCCCTAAAGATCCTAGCATTCCGACATAACCACAAACACCAAAGCGTGCCAACAAAGGTACCTAAGCGAGCACTGGAAGGGCCATCCTGACTAATAAAAAGTCGGATATAATCTTGGATCCAATCTGAGAGAGAAAGGTCTCCATTAAATTCTGAGCGGATACCAAGGCATCCACCCCTCCAAACTGAGCGTGCATTAAAGCACATTCTGAAGAGATGCTGTAAATCCTCAGTTTCTGAATGACAGAGGTCACATGTCACATCTGAAACCGGAACACCTCTGTGATGAAGTTCCACCTTAACTGCTAGTGCCCGATGGAGCAGTTTCCATAGGAACAACACTACTACAAAATTACCTTTAAAATTCGCCCTTTTAGAGTCGCTTGTTAAAAATATGTGACACATTAGCCTTTGGAGTCACCCCTTATAGATGAGGCGACACTATAGGTAGTATAATAAGTTTTTAAAAAATGTAATATGTCGCTTGATTATTATTGTGTGACTCATAAATGATTGGAGTCGCCTCATATAAATTAAGTGATGCGTAAGGTTGTTGTATAAATATAACTATTAAGTCTAATACATCGCCTGAAATTAAAATCTGACTCATAAACTTTACGAGTCACTAGCTATAAATTAGGCGACACATTAGGTCGTATTAGAAATTGAAAATAAGTCTAAAGTGTCAAATGTTCTTGATATGTGACTCGTAAACCTTTGGAGTCGCCTATTATATATAACGTGATGCGTAAGGTTTGAATATGAATTTATCTAAATATTTTATTGACTCGTCCCTTAATTAGTATATGATACTAGTAATACTACTTACATATTTTAAGAGTTACTTGTCTTGTATATATGAGTACCATAAATCAATGCGTAAGGTTTCATCTTACATTTGAATAGTAAAATTGTTATTGGATGTCACTTCCTCGGTTTTTAGATAATTGAAACTGTCAAACTTGACTGTCAATACATGTTGGTTTGATCTTATATCTATAATAAAAAAAAAAAGTTGATATTATGAAAGTTTATATTAATAACTATTTCACAATATGTTTCATAAAAATATTTGTTTTTTTACACTTTATTGGATTAGATGCAAGGAGTCTCTCCTGCGCAATAAGAGTCTATTACCTGTATAGACGGCTATCTCGTAGATTTTTTCCTCACCAGAGGTTTTTTATTAAAAAAAACGATGGTCAAACTTAGTATATGTATTGTGAAAAAAGTCAAAAGTGTTAATTATTTATGAACGGAGTGTGTAACGTGCGACCTATTAACATTTTGAGTCATATAATACGGAGTAACATTTTAAGTTATCTAATATTGAGTACTCCGTCCGTCCCTTATTTTTGCCCCAATTGCTTCATTAAAATCTTATACTACTAAGAGATTAAGTAATACAATTGTAATTTTTTTAAAAAAAAGTCATTAGAATCTTATATAGAAAAAAAATAAATAAACTAACTTAATTCATATACTACTAAAAGAAAGAGTACTGGGTCTTAATTTTTTTTTTTTTTTTAAAAAAAAAAAAAAAAAAGGAGAATGAGTACTACGGTTTTTTAATCACCTTTTTTTAATCAAAAAGAAAAAACAAAGAAAGGAAAAAAAAGAGGTAAAAGAGTACTGCATTTTTTTTTAATCCAAAAATAAAGTAAAAAAAGTTAAAACCCTTGAAAACTAAACCATCCATATTCATCTTCTTTAACAATACTGTGATTTCCCACGCAAACCAAACCCCTAAATCTTGATTCCCATTCAAACCCCAGTATATTCCCTTGCAATTTGAAGCGACGGATCATCTAATATTGCGTCTCAACCCCAGCAACTAAATTTTCCGGCTTAATTGTGATAATTCGGCGGTGGGTCTCATCTAATAATTTGTAGAATTTTCGAATTCGAAGGTAAGCATCTGATAAACTATAATTTCATTTATTTATACATGGGCTATTATAATTTTGGTGTTTTAGTTTATCAAAATTCATTGTCTTTCATTGTCTTGTTATTTAAATTAGGCTGAATTCTTTTTTTTGAGATCTTATGCTTAATTGAATTTCTACTTTTTTGGGGGTTTTTTTTTCATAAAGTACGGTTATGTTCATATGTTGGACCATTGCATGTTGATTATTGATGTGATTTTGTTAATCTTGGACTTAATTTACATTTTGTATTCCACTAGAAACTTAAATAATTAAGAAATATGAAGATTATGCATCCCGTATCAGTTTGACATCTTTTAAAATTGATTTTCAATTAATTTATTAGTCACGTGAATATTGACTATATAGATGCTCTCGTATTAATTATATAAATTATTGATGAAACTATTTTGATTCCGATGCATATATGGTAGACACTACGATGTGATCTTATGCTATTACGTACTCTGCTACTACTAATAAAAAAAATCTAGAATGAGTTCAACCAGAGTGATAAGGACATTGTCAAAAAGTCATATATTATTAAATTCTTGTATATTGGTTTATGAGATTTAATGTTTATTAATTAAATATATGTGGGACATGTATTTGTTAGAGATCAAATGGACAAAACTTGGATTACACGAAAGCGTACTACGCCTGAATTTCAACAAGGGGTTGAAGTTTTTATTCAATTTGCCTTGAAACATAAAAAAAAAAGGGGAGAAAATATGTTGTCCTTGTAAGACTTGTGGAAATATGGGTACGGTGTCTAATGAAAATGAACTACGAGATCATATTTTTTGTAATGGGTTTTTGAAGAATTATACTGAATGGGTTTGGCATGGTGAGGGAATATTAGATGATGATATTAACTACGATGATAATGTAGTGGGCTTAAATAATGTTGATGATGATTATGAAGATAATCAGTTTGAAGAGATGTTACATGATATGGAGGAAAATATGGATGAGAGGGGACATGTTTCAGCGTTGATGTTGAGTTTGAAGAGAATATATTCTATTATCCTGAGAGAGTCACTTTTACTGCTTACATATTTGGTGAGGATCTTAAGCAATTATTTGAAATGGCATGGCTAAACATATCATGTGTTCATATTTGGATAAGGTAATAATACTTAGATCGTGAAATTTCCTGTAAATTTTGACTAAAAATGCTTATTATTTATCATATTAATATTTTTGCAATTGGTTTAGGTGTTTGCAAAACGAAATCAATAAGAATGAAGTTCAAGACACCATTGGATTTTTTTGTCCCCAAAGGTTAGGAATGGTTAAATCTCGTCCTTCCTCGCTGACAAGTTATTTGAACCATTCTATGACCAAGCAACGTACGAAACAATACATACTTGCCCCTTTCTATCAAGAGTAAGCACACACAACTCATAATTAATCTCATTACTTTGTTAACCTCTGTTTTTTTTTCTTTTTTTTGAATGATTTATCTGACTTTTTTTTTCTTACTGTATGTTGTTTATTTATAAGTCATCATTGGATGCTAGTTGTGATTTGTCCCCAAAAAGGAGAAGCTTTTTTCTTCAATTCTTTGGCAGATTGGTCATTAGATAGTGTGCATCTCAAAGGAGCATTATCTGTGTAAGTATTACAAGTTAATCTTTTTCTGTTACTTGTTTGATAATATATGGATGCTGGTGGTGATAAGATGAATTGCCAAAGGTTATAAGTGATGATTTTCATGGTGTTTGAGAAGAGTTGGTTGTATATTGTAATGTTACAGATGTTATATGCCGGAAGTATTGGTGGTTTTAGATGCTTTTAATAATGGCATAGTGCCGTATAGGTCAATTTTATGGAGAGATGCTGCCGATTTTTTTGTAGGTTTGACTAGTTTTTTATGTCCATATGTAATGCATTCGTATCACATTTGTGTACAGGGCATATAGAACTTTAATGAATATTAACAAAGGATCTCGGAAAACAAAGCTAACGTGGAATGTCATTAAGGTAGATGTTGCTGGTTTACATTATATTACTATGGTCATTTAAGTTTTATGTGTGTATTGACATTACTAGAAAAAAATATTATTATTTGCATTTCAGTGTTCTCGACAAACAGGCGGAGTTGAGTGTGGCTATTATGTCATGAAGTATATGGATCAAATTGTCTCACTTATAATACAAAAAGATAACGATTGGGAAAAGGTATTAAATAAATATTTATTTTTATAAAATTAGCGGTTGTTTATGTTACATGTATGTATAACTAATGTATCTATTTATTATGTATGTAGCATTTCTCTCTTGAGCCTTTCACTAAGGAGGTGATCGATGATATTCGAGAAAGATGGTGTAGATTTTTTTATGATAAATGTTTGTAGTTTAATGAGAATGAAACTTGTACTCAAAAGTTAGCGAACAAAGTTATTTCAGTTTTTTTCTTCGTTTTATATAGCATAGAATTTTTCATGTATGTACTCGTTTTATAATAAAATTTTCAATTATTAATATATTTTAGTTAATTTTGTCTTTATTAGTTTAAATTAGTCAAATATCGTCATTTTTAGTTTATTCATTTTTATGATTATAAATAAATTTTAATATTATGCATGTTTAGGATAGCTGCACGTAGCAGGGCCATTACATTATAAGCATCGCCTCTAATGAATAGGTGACTCATAATTTTAATCATACGCATCGCCTCTAATAAATAAGTGACTCATAAATTTTATCATACACATCGCCTCTAATAAATAAGTGACTCATAAATTTTACCATACGCATCGCCTTTACTGAATAAGGAACACATAATTTTTATTATATACATCGCATTTTTGTAAATAAATGACTTATAAAATAGACCTTACCCGTCGCCTCTACAGTAATGTGTGACTCGAAAACTATATTTTTAAAGTCGCATCTAAAGAAACAAGTGACTCATAAACTATATTACAGTGACTCCTATACCTTATTTTATGCATCGCCTATAATCAACCAAGCGACTCGTAAAGTACTCTAACGCATCAGGTCATAGGCGACACGTAAGGGGGGTACCTATTGTGTCGGTGCCTGTAGTGTCGCCCTTGAAGCGATGTGTAAGATGGTTTAGAGGCGACACGATAGGGGTTTTTTGTAGTAGTGCAACTTCCATTTTGGTTGTAACTGGAGAGACCAAAGTACCTTCCAGAAAGAATGAGAAGAAGAAAGAGTAGCCTCTGGAGACAGTTGTTGTTGAAGCATTGCGTAGCCCGTTTTTACCGAATACCTACCCGAACGGGTACCTTCCCAATAGCGGAAGTCTTCTTGAGTCGACTCAGGTGCTTCCAATGCAAGGATTGCAGATGCATCCGCAGGCACAAACTAGTCGAGCACTTTAGTAGAATCCCACCCCATTGACTGAGGATGGATGAAAAAACTAACAGTCTGAGCTGCAGAATTGGCCAATTGAATTCCGGGTTTAAACTTTAGAATGCGACCATTGACCCATTTAGCCGAACCAGCGAGAGTAGACCTACCGTTACCAATTTTCCAGTTGCAACCCTAGTTTAACAGGGTATCTGCCTTCAGTAACCCCCGAAGACCATATGAAGGACGCCCAGAAAAGGTAGGGCCAGTATGAGGGTTGTTGGAGAGAAAGGTCGTTCGGGCGCCGAAAGCTCTGGAAACAAGAAGCTGCAGATTGGAAAAGAGTCTCCATACCTGTTTCATGAGCAACGCCTTATTTAAGGAAGACAAGCAGCGAATGCCCAAGCCACCCAAGCCACGAGGAAGATGCATGGTATCCTTATTAACCCAATGCATTCCTTTTGTGTCCGAATGCGCGCAGAAGAAGCGCATTATTAAGGAATCAATTTTCCCAGTAACAGAGACCGGTAACTCATAGCAAGCGAGAACATGGGACGCCATTGCCACCAGGATAGAGTTAATGAAAATCAACTTCTGCGATTGTGAGAGCCGGGCAGCATTTAAGCAATTAATTCTTCCAGTAATTTTGTCGATGATGAATTGGAAGTGGTCCTTCTTTTTCCCAACGAAATCGATTGGAGCCCCCAGGTGATGATCGAACACCTGGACATGCTTCATTTGGAATATTGATTTGAACTCCGCCTGAGAAGATGGCCATATATTCGGGCAAAACTTTATCAAGGATTTTAACAAGTTTAACTCTTCTCCTGAAATCTTAGTAAACCGCTGAATGATCTGCATGATATTAGAACAAGAAGCAGAAGTTGCACGAAAGAAGATAAGAGCGTCATCCGCAAAGAATAAATGCGAGATTGAAGGGCTCGCTCTAGACAGTTTGATTCCATGAAAAAGCTTTAAATCCTATCCCAGATGCAACATCCGGGAGAAAATATCCATGCAGAATAGGAAAAGATATGGAGAGATAGGATCACCCTGACGAAGACCACACTGTGGTTTAAAGGTGTCCGAGGTAGTGCCATTGATCAAAGATTTGGACGTAACCGTGGCGAGGCATTGTTGGATCATCTGTAACCAACGAGTCGGGAACCCATAGGCTTTCAAAACCTGCAAAAGAAAACTCCAGTGAACTCTGTCATAGGCTTTGCTCATATCAATTTTGATCGAAGCCAGCCAATTAGTGCCTGTTTTGGAACAATTGATTTTCTCCATTAATGACTCAGTAAAATATTATCCGTCATAACACGGCCTTGCACAAAGGCGTGCTGAGAGTCTTAAATTAGAAGGGGGAGATACTGGCGCAGTCTAGCCACCAAGCATTTAGAAGCACATTTGTACACTGTGTTACACAGGCTGATCGGACGTAAATGCCCTATCTCTGTTGGGTTTCCAATCTTAGGAATCATAACAAGGAGTGACTAATTCCATTCTTTCAAGAGGAACCTCGTTTGAAAGAAACTTTGAATGCCTGCAACCACTGAATCTCCCACTACGTCCCAATGAGTCTTGAAAAATTCTACTGTAATTCCGTCTGGCCCTGGAGACTTACAGTTGCCTAACGAAAACATGGCAATTCGAATCTCAGAAGCAGTGAAGGGACGTTCCAAATTAGAAATTGTGAGGAATTGAACCGAGGAAGATCCAACTCCCGCAGGATGGTATCAATTTCCGGATCATAAGGAGGCATGTAATCGGTTTTGAAGGTCTTTTTGAGAGATTGCACAACAACATGCTGAACATCTGTCTGCCCATGTTGGAGAACGCCAAGATCATCAAGTAACGAGCTAATTTCATTTTTCTTCTGCCGCCATTTGACCTTTGTAAATAGAAGTTTAGACGGGCAATCACCTTTAAGTATCCAGTTTTTCTTGCATCGTTGTCTCCAGAATTGTAGTTGCAATAAGATACTCTCCTTTGAACTAACAACATTTCACATGTAGAGAGAGGCATTCTGAACCGAGCGAAGTAACTCTCCCTCATTGGAAAGATCCTTAGAGAAATTTTTCCAATCGACACCCCAAAATTTATTATTGTTAAGACACCAATTCCTGATAAGTGACTTAACATGATGCAGATTCTTAGAGAGAACGAACATGGGAGAGCCAGAGAAATTTCTTTGCCAAGTAGAGAAAACGAAGCCATGTATTTCTTGGTAATTCAGACACCAGTTGTCCAATTGATATGGCCGGTTGGACTGTCTTTTAAACGGGGAGTCGTCAAAGAAAATAGCAGCATGATCAGAAATGAGAATCGGTTGATTGAGTAATCGGCTATCCGGAAATTCCTGAAACCAATCAGAGGACATGTATGCCTGATCCAGACGCTGTAAAATGAGTTGGTCAGCATCCCGATTATTCGTCCAAGTATAGGGCGGGTCCTTTAAAGGGGGTTGCAAGTAAACTTGACTTGAGTCTGAAATCAATAAAGGAGTCCCAACCCTTAATGACATTTGAACCTCCCAACCTATCATAATGGTGCTCAATTTGATTGATATCTCCAATAATCAAGCAATTAGGGGCGATAACAAGTAAATACCTATTATTAAAGTGAGGGTGTCAACCCATTTATCTTGTTTACAATGATATTACTATATTAGAATTGACAGCATGTTATTTGATGTCTGTAATTTTAAGCACATTAAGCGTTTGTGTAATACGGTTGCCCACTTGATTGTTAGGTGGGAAACTAGTGATAGTACTGAACTTGTACGTTTGGAATTGTTTCCCCAAAGCTTTATAACTTTAACGGAACTTGATATTACTTAAAAATAAAAAAAAAATAGTAAGGGTGTCAAAGAAAAAAATAAAAGAGAGAGGATAAGGCCAAGTCAACATGACGGTTCTGCAAAATCGGGGTAACTTTAAGACATAATTACTCAAAAAATATTACGGCGTACTAATTTAAGCTAGATGTGTAATCTAATTAAATTTCAAGCCAATTTGAGTTTTGAGTCGTATTGGACTTAATTAGTTTATATTGATTTATGAACTGTAATTTATGCAAATCGTGATATTTCAGTATAGCATAATAATATGGTTGCAGACTTTTTTGTACCTTATCAATTTTTAACAAGTATATTGGTCTTGTGTCAAAAAAAAAGAAAAAAAAAAGGTATATTGATCTACCTTTAGAAGTTTTCATGAGTTAAGAATGTGTAGTTAAAAATAGTTATAATAAATTATTGAGTCATTTTTTTTTATCAGTATAAACGAGCTTAAGTAATTTTGATTGAAAACAATCAAATTTTGATCATTTGGTTCGTTCTTAGATATGATTGGACTTTTGTTATGGTCAATTTCAAATAATACGTGATATTATTAAGAGTAAGTGACGGATCCACGAAGGCAATGTGCTACCCCTAAAGAAAAAAAAGTTCAAAAAAGACATGTTATCTTAAATAACTGGTCTCTTTGAGTCTACTATAACAAATACCAACAATCCCGCTGCTTGTTAAAAGAAAAGAGACCTATTTATAGGTTCTAACTGTTTCTTTTTATGCTTTCCTTGTTAAAAGAAAAGAGACCTGCTTATATAAAACGTAAAAAAAAAAAAAAAAAAAAAAAGGGTGGGGGGCTCTTAGGTTGATTTTTTTTTTCTTTTTTTTTTTTTTGAAACAAATTAACTATACTTATATTTGTACATAATATAATTTTTGTAAAAACTCTCATTTAAGTTATAAAAAATTACAAAGTAGTAGAATCTTAAAATTTTAAATTATAAAATATATATACTTATACTTTAATTATTTTAATCACCGTACATAATACCAAATATAATAATAAAAAAAATATAATTCTTAAAAACTCCTTGATTGATAAAATTTCTTCCCATTTTTGTTGCACTTTTCAATGCACATATTTATTTGGTAAGTAATTAATATATTTACTATTTAGTTTCATATGGGTAAATCAATAATTTATATTAAATAAAATAATTTTATAGTTTTGTATTTACCTTCTGAATGGTAAATTAGGAATACATACAAAAATATACTATTAAACATATGAAATACTTTGTAATTTGATCATATTGATAATTAGAATATAATTTATTCCATATTCGTTAATTGAAAATTCATCTACCAAAATGAATTTTTAAAATTTAAAGGCTAATTATTAAACGATAATATATACTAGTATATAATATAGAAATTTTTTTAATTTTTATTTTCTCCCTTATTATTCTATGCTACCCCTAATTAGAATTCCTGGATTCCCCCTGATTAAGACCCTTTTCGCTTTCAATTTGTTAATTTTGTTTTCATACTAAAATTATAGTTTGTTAACCTTTTTTTTTTCACCTTATGATCATATAATTATACATATGCTTCAATCAATCGATCACGTAGGGTAGTATATGCATCTTGATTTTTAGTTTATAGTTTAATATATTAAATTTGTATAATTTTTTTGTAGTACGTAATTAGAAATATTGTTATTACAACATTAAATTAGTAAGTGTACAAGATTTTTTAACGAGACAATCAAACTAATTAAACATAGGAAGTAACTTACATAATTAGAGATAAATACTACCTAAGTTAAATATTGGACAAACTAGATCAGTTTCTCGAAGACGGGATGGGTTGAAGTTAGTCGTGGAATTGGAGCTAGTCACGACTACCCACCAACACAAAACCACATACCACGTCCAACAACTACAATACCCTCACTATTGTATCACCACCACAAATTGCCTAACTACATACAACTAAAAAACACCAATAATCCAAAATGAGTGATGAACACAATCCCACTAATTTAATTCATTTATAGTTTTATACCAAACTTTTGTTAAGTAAAAGTACCAGAAAATGTCCACACTATGCATGCCATTTGGCCAAAACTCCCTCAATTTCAGAGAGAATCTTTTTATTAAACTCTTAGTTTAAACTTGAAAGTGCAATTCACAACATAAATATTATGTAATGTCACAATCTAAAGAATCCCAATTTTTAAAAATTTGTCACCCAACAAACACTTAACTATCCCCAATTCTTTCTTTTTTTACTCCGTAACTAATTGAACTTGTATATTAAATTGATTAATCAATTAAAGATAACAACCTTAAGATAAAGTGGGAGAAGTTTGGAGCAATGGAGGACAATAAACTTTGGGTTAGCTGTCATTGTGGGGTTGGTCCAAATATTTATAATTTCTTAAATGTGTTGAAGAATATTAATTTATTATTATATGTTTATAATTATTCTTTATAATTTATGTGGCTTTTAGTTTCAGCTATCTTAATCGATATTATGTAAAATCTTGAATAAACGATATCTATTTTGTGACAATCAGACAAACCTCGTTTAAATTTTCTCATTTAAATTTTGTTGAAATTTTTTATAACGTTATTTACGTACGTAATATCGTATTAACAATTCTTTAAATTAGAAAATACCATACAACATGTTCGACAACTTTAAAAGAAATCTTAAAAGATTAAACTTTTACCTATGAGTCACCATCTTTTTTAAATTCAAAATAAATTAAAAATCTCTATTAGGAAATAAACTAAACTTATCAAAATCAAGAGGTTGAATTCGTTTTGGGGAATGATATATTTTACGGTGTATTTTTTATTTTTGTTGTTTGTTTCTATGTTTTTCCTAGCTAAACAAGATTTCCAAGTTAACCTAAAAGAGGATTAGGCGAACTAAAAAAAATGTATAATGGTTTAATGAGGAGGAGAATCGAAACTTAATAAAACAGTATTCCGTATTATTTGATGTAAAAAAATGTAAATTTCCCCATACACTTTTTTTAATTGTTTTTTGCTGTTTGTGTTTGAGGATGAGTCTTCAAATCGCTTTTGTGGCACATACTTCATAACGAAATGTACTCTCCATTCTCATTGATAGAATATGATGATTTCTTTTATCACTTCGAATGCTTCTGAAGTTTTTTCAATTTGATTTTATCAGTTCAGTAATTCAATTCAGTTTTTAATTTTCTTCTCTTATAAACAATTCATTTCATTTCAGTTCTAACCATTTTAGTTCAATTATTTTCAGTAAATCGGAACAGACCCTAAGTACTATTTGAGTCCACAAATACGGAGTAACAACATATTATATGGTTATGGCGTAATACCACAAGAATAAGAATTTATCTTTCTTTGGTACTTAAAAATGACGTAATAGTCATCAAAAAGCCGTTGATAATTGACGTCCAACTACATCCAACGGCTGTGATTTCACCAAACTTCATATTTTTTGGTAATTGAAAGAAACCTTTTATTAAATTGTTAGGCCTTGGATCTTACATCACACGTCTCTTTCTCCTCTTTCTTTGTGCGTCTCTCTATTTTACACGCTTTTGTTGCTATCTACCTTCTTCCCTTCTTGTTTGATGGTATTTTTACGAAGAAAAATACAACACAATTTTTAAAAAATTATTATCCAAAATACCCAGAAATTCTTCTCAATTATTACAAAATTTCATTTAAAATATTCTCTTTTCTTGTTATCCAGCTATTTTTATGAGGTAGGCCTTTATTTCCCATGTAATTTCATTATCTCAAACTTTTTTATTTTATTATTACAAATAAGGGCAGTCATAAAAATCAAATCTTTTTTAGTCGTAAATGTCAACTAATTTAGTGGATACTATTTCAAAATAAGGTTGAATGTGGGGATCGAATCCGGTCTACATTATTATTATTGTGCGTCGTCGTGTATTACTGTACACCTAAAGTATATTATCTAGTGAATTTGGTGATATGGGTTTTGTTTAATTATCAATAATATTCCCTTTTTTGTGGTTTTAATGTTTATTTGTTTGTGTTGAAGAAAAATATTTAAGGTTGTGAAGCTTAATAAGTCCCTGAAGTTGCGGATAAAAGTGATCTTGGTCATAAATAGAAATTATATATAAATTGATGATAAAAGAGATTGTCTAAAGAATTGTTCAAAGAAAGCTTCTTTACCTGTCCTTCAATAAAGGCGGTGAACAAGTTTTAGAGAGAGAAAGAGGGAGATAGTTAGAGAGAGAAACAAGGCCGCCTTCTTTTTTGGGTGGAATACATGAGTTGCTGACCATGTGGGTTTTTCCTCTCCTTTCTTCTAATCTTAGTTTTTGTCTTTAATTAATTTTTAAGATTAGGATGATCAGAAATTGTCAATGAAATTTTTAGCTTCTTTTTTGTCAGAACAGATTTTGTGTTTTTCTTTGGTGATTTTGTTATTGATTACTGATTACAGGTGCTTAATTAATTCTTTGTTATCTATTCTTGTCTTTTGATTGAAATTTGTAGTTGCAATTCATGTTGTTTGATTGTGTTTAGTTTATGACATGGGTGCTTTTTTTTGTTACATGTCAGAAAACCTTTTGGTGGGAGGTTTCTATTTTTGTTTGGTGTGACTTTATGTTATGTAAGGTTTTTTTGATGGGTTGTTATCTATTTTTAGAAATTTTTAGGTAGCTACCAAATGATTCTCCTTTGTGTAGGAGTTTTTTGGGTAATACAAAAGAAGAAAGTATGATATGATTTCCTGTTGATTATGCCTTGCAAAATTAGTATGAATTAATAAGCTTTTGAAGTTTTGAGGATATGGGAATAGCTTGTTGAGATTGGTGGAAGAATTTGAGGTGATTGTTGGTGATACCTTTGTGCACTTGGCTTTTGCTGCTGTTGGAAGTAATAGTTAGGGACACATACCTTGAATTTCTATGATCAATAATATGGCCTCAACCTTTAGAGCCGTGTTGTTGTTGTAAAGGTAAGGAAATTAAGAGCCTCTCAGGAAGGAGTCCTTTTTCGGCCAAGGGTTTTCTTTGGAAACATTGGAGGTTTTTTCATGTTGATGTTGTTAATACTCCTCCAGTCCTCCGTCTGGTTGAGTACTGGGCATATGAGGAGAAATGTGTTGAACCATTTGAAGTGGTGAAAATTTGAATTTGTTGACGATTTTCAATGATTATCAAATCATTTGGGATAGTTTTGACTGGAGGAGGAATTGTTTGGCCCGTCATTTGACTATTACTAATAAATTTTGTGCTGATTGATATGTTGTGTTTCTTGTGAAGGCTTATAGTGACCGAGTTGACTTCGTTCATTACCAAAGTAGTGAACTAGAGACTGAGTTTGTTTTTTGAATGACACATAAGTAAGTTGAGCAATGTTGAAGTGGAATGGAGTGGCTCACTTGGTGCCTTTTCTTTCTGATGGTCCCGGTGAAATCTGTAATCTGTGATTGGCTGCCTTTTGGTGGTGACTATCGAACTTTTTCTGAACTTTTATTGGGAGTTTTTATATTTGGTCTGAATTCACAACCGTTGAATTAGATTGCTATATTACCCTGAAACCAGCTGAAATTCTATTGAGTTCATAAATCAAGATTATCGCCTAATTTGTAACCTTGGGATTTCAACTGTTTTTATGATCTAATACTGTTATTGATATTTCTTTGTGATAAGTCGGTGAATGGAAGAGCTTGTTGCAACTTGCAAGTCCATGAAACTGACATATTTGAGGCTGCTTTGGTTGCAAGGTTTTTTTTTTTTTTTTTTCCTTCACGAAGATTAACAGCTCTTTCTTTGTTCTGGTTTTAGTTTCTTTGTTTCCAAGTTAAGAATCTGTGCTGAAAGAAAGTTAAAGGGTATTTATTGGTAAACATGATGACCCTTGTGGCCTTGGGTGTACCCTTCTTGATATGTTCTATGAAAGGAGGTTTTTTTCCCTCAATTGCTCATTGTATACCTTTTCTGAAACCTTATGGTTGAAAGCTACATACCTTGATTTTGTGGGTTGGACTTTTACATTCGATAGGAGAATTTTTTGCTCCCCATGTTTGATATTGTTTACGAGGCAGTAGCGACACTGCTTTTCATGTAAAACTTGTTTTGAATTTCATATAAATTGTAGTTGTACGAATGGTATTCCATGCTTAGTAATTGCTACTATTAGTGGACATGGTTTACACATGTCTTGAGAGAACAGAACTTTTTTCTGTTTAATGTCAGAGTTGTTATGAATCCGTTCTTGTTATGCGACTTTTGTGGATTCAAATCCCTGTTATACATCTTTACTTGTGATACTGCTATACTGAGAGCTTATTCATAGTTGATGAGATAGAAAGTAAAAAATTTCCCTATATGTTCTTAGCTGAGATGTAAAATGCCTGAAACTATTTTCATGCTATCGTGCAGAACTGAAACTTTGTAAGTCTACTCATGGATGAATATTCCAATAGAAGAGCTTCTGGGGGACTCGCTGTCTCTAGAAGAGGGCCTAGCCTTGCTTTGAGAGAGACAGCTCAGAACAATAGAGATAAAAATGTTCAGGTTTGCAGTCGGGTTGGATGTAGTAGCAGGTTGAACTCGATGAAGGATGCACAGACTGGCTCTCCTAGTAAAGTCAAAACACCAAAAACTCCTTTTCGTTCATCTGCTCTAAGAAAGGAAAGCATTGGCAGTTCATCCAGATCTCCTGCTTCTCCTAATACTCCCAAAAAGCCAGTCTCGGGCTCAAAAAAGAAATTGTCTTCCCACCTTGACACTGATTCAGAAACGTGCAGTCTACAAGAGGAATCCGAGAAAGTTTCTGGGAAAACCCAGATGAGGGTTCATCCTGAGCCAGAAGATCATGATCATCCTGAAGCTACATCTTCTGAAGCTGGGAGTTCTAATTCGGGATCCACTAGAAAACTTGCGAAGAAAAGTGCTCCGAGGTTTGGATTGGGGCGCCAAGATTCAGCTGCAAGTTCATCTACCTCATTTGGTTTTAAACAGGCCAACCAAGGGGCAAGAAATGGTGGGGCTAGTACAAGCAGGTACAATTTAAGGAATTTAAAATGCAACTCAATCTCTGACGTCGTACCATCAGGTTCTTCTCTCTCTCCTGATTCAAATGTTAGTAAGAAGAGGGACACGAGTGGTAGGAAGAGGTTTGGTGAAGCTGAGAGTAGTTTACCTGTGAGAGGAAAGAAGATGAATGGAACTATACTGGATGATAGAAGGAATGAATCTTCAAACCATGGAATCTCAATCTCTGATTCAAGACGTACCAGAAGCTTGAATCCTGGGAATAATGACTCTGCACCAGTTAGGACTCGGAGGTCATCTGCTAGAACAAGGCTTTCAAATCAGGAAAGTCGGGACAGATTGCCATTGGTTGAGTCACCTCGAATGAGCCCATCTTCATCTCAACCTGACTTAATAACTGATGAAACTGATTTTTGTTTGGAAAATCAGTTCTCTGTCCAAACTTCAGCTGGTTATTCAAATTCCCTGGTTAGACCAGGTAGCGGCATCGAACACATGCATCCTAATAGGTCTAGTGATTCCTATGATGCTGGCCTTGCTCGTTCTTTTATGAATCGTGATGCTTTAAGACAGTACAACTTGGATGGGATTGCAGAGGTATTGTGTTGGTAGTATGCTCATGTTTCAAGTATATTATTATTAAGGAATTGATTGTTTGATATATCGCTTTCTGGTATTATGCAGATGTTACTAGCACTAGAGAGAATTGAACAAGAAGAAGAGCCAACATACGAGGTAACTGTCATAAACTCATAACCTACTTCAAGGCTTCAAGCATCTTAAGAACTTTCTATTTTTATAATGGACTGTTTTTGTTTACTGCTTTCACCTGATTTTGCAGCAATTGCTTGTTCTGGAGTCTAATCTTTTCTTAAGTGGACTTTCATTCCATGATCAGCACAGGGACATGAGGCTGGATATTGACAATATGTCATATGAGGTATATCTTTGATTTGCATCATTGCATTACTACAATTTTAATGTTTCCTTGGATAAAGAAACCCAGAATCATCTGACCATGACCGGTAAAGTTAATGAAATTAGGTTTCTCCTTGTGTGTGATTTTGGATAAGAACTAAGAAGCTTATCTTTGCTATTTTAAAAGGAACTATTAGCCTTAGAAGAGAGGATGGGAACTGTGAGTACAGCCGTGCCAGAAAACGTTTTGGCTAATTGCCTTGAAAGAAGCATCTACCAGGGTATTGCAGAATGTAGAGAGGATGAGAAAGATGTCAAATGCAGTATATGCCAGGTTTCGACTCTTGATCTTTTTTGCATTTCCCTTTTTACTTATCTATTGACTTGTGATCAACTTAATTACTGAAAGGGAAGAAAACAGAAAACTCGTTATTGTGAAAACTACATGTTGCTTGAACTTGTGCATGGCATTCTGAAAAACTACTTTAATGATTAGGTGCATCTTAGGTGTTTTTTGTATAATCAATTCCCTCGATTTATTCCGTCTCTCTGTGTTTCTGAAGTGAAAGAGGATTGTCTTTTCACTCATTCCCGAACACCAAAGGCAGTGCCCTTGCTTTGACTTTTCAACACTGACTAGTTGAAGGAAATCCTATACTTATATCGACACCAGCTTTATTTGCCAACTTAATACCAGGACAATTTGGCATACATTCAGCCCGGCCACTGATATCTCTATCTATTGCCATTCCACCAAATATATGAGTTTCCTCTTTCTTAAATATATTCTCCTTAGCTTGTGTCGAGTCCATACCCTACAGATCTGCTACTGTGCTAGCTGCAGGTTTTTCTTGTAGAAAGATTCTAGGAATTGCAAAATGAACTGCAGCTGGACTAATTTGATAGTCAAACAGGGCTGCTAGACTGTGGAGGCTATTTGATCACATTTGTCGTACCCCTGGGAAAAAGAACAGTGTGATAGGGTGTCTTTCAAGGATTTTTCTGTCAAGCTATTAATTTCGTGATTTGTATATTTTATGAGTGATTTATGTGCTGAAGTTGTGTGCATAGCATAAGGTTGTTCAGAACGCGGAACCCTTTTGCTTTTCAATAGTTTCACTCCTTGGAAGATAAAATAAGTGAAAAGCACTCGCTTCCACGGTCGTGCTTTTCTACATATTTTTATAGTTTTAATTGTTCATAGATTTTCAGACACTGTGAAATTGTGCTAACCTATCTGAACGAATTGCTTGGTGCAGGAAGAGTATGCAGACACAGAAGAACTGGGAAGACTTAGTTGTAATCATAGATACCACTTTGATTGTATAAATCAATGGCTGAAACTGAAGAATTGGTGCCCTGTCTGCAAGAATTCTGTAGCGCCTCCACCTTCAGCGTCCCTGCCTCCGTGAACTCCACTGTTATGTTCTTTCATCGTTTTCTCAGTTTGTACAGATCAAATTCGGTCTGCCTCATTTCTTCATCAGAAATTTGATTATATTTTTTTTCCATAGTTCGCCACTTTTCCCACTCTTTTGTACATAGAAATCTCTTAAATCCTTCAACTAATAATCCTAGCCCTTTTCAGAGGCTCCATTATGGGAATTGGTTGATTTCGCCTCCTTATCTATCATCAGATTCTCAAGTAAATATACCCCCTCCCCAAATTTCTTCTCTACTTGCGATGAACATCATAATGGTTCTTGGTATATGTATAGCGATTACTTCTAATCGGAAAAAGCTTGAGCTTATCGAGCCAAATACTAATGCATTCGATAGCAAAATGGTCTCATGAAGCATGTTACAAATACATGCAAGGAAGGTGTTTGTCAGTCAAACTCTACAGCATTAAGTGGTTTGATTGAGATTAGTGAACAACTTTTATAAAAGTCCCACATCGGACAAAAGAAACAATGGAGTTGCCAAACATTACTATAAATAAAAACCAGCTGATATCACTAAAAATTTAAAAGGGTCGGTTGGCTAAATATGCCATGCTCGCCCTGAGATAAGGCGAGTGCTGTATGGCTATCAAGACATATGGCCGACATAATTTGTGGAAACTATTATAGGGTTGGCTCGCTCGGCCGACCCTCCTTAACATAATCTAAAATATTTGTATAATTATTTATAAAAGTTAATTTTTTTTTTATTTTTTTTTTTTGACAAAGATAAACTCAAAAGTAAAGGACTTAAAATAAACAATTAATTAACCGACGTTTCCTAGCTGACGTAGCCAAAAGATGAGCAGGATGAACTTCACTTCGAGGAACCTTCCGAACAAAACAAAGCTGAAACGAAGGTAGAATATCCCGAAGTTGCTGCTGAATCCAAACAGTAGAAATGTCCGTACACGAACCCTGAATAACGGGAATCAATAAGGAACAGTCAGTGTGAAGAAGGATGCGAGAATAACCGCGTTGGAGAGCCATTTTCAGGCCAAAAAGGCAAGCCTGAAGTTCAGCCTGAAAAGCTGAAACTGCAAAACAAGCACGAGCTGCACCCCCCAAACTGGCACCTGTATCCCGAGTGTAAAAGCACCAACCCACACCAGCACGACAGTCCGTAGGATCCCAAGCACCATCCACTACAAGAGTCACAGTGGGAGAGACTGTATCATTCCCTACAAGATAGAAGAAATGTTTTGTCGAAGCAAACCCAGGAGGAAGAGTGTAGTCTGACGAAGGAAAGTCTCTAGAAGCCTGGCTACGAACTGTCCAATCATGAGCAATTTGAAATACCTCAGTTGGTGAACAACTTGCCTGTCTGAATCTGATATGATTACGGTGCACCCAAATGGCCCACCCAAAAGATAAAATGGAATCCAGACCATCCCAATCTTTTAATGAAATAACAGAGAAAAGTAGAGAGCTAAACCACTGAGGGAAGGAAGTATTGGGACTAGGCAATCGAACTCCGAGAGGACCACAGCTCCAAAGCCGTTGAGTGAACGAGCAGTGAAGGAATAAATGCCCTATAGTTTCAGGAGCCTGACGACAAAAGGAACAGGAGGGGTCGACTGGACGACCCTTAGTCCTCAAAATATCTGCCACAGGGAGAGCATTGTGGAAGATTTTCCAGATAAAGAGCTTCCATTTGGGTAAAATAGGAAAAGCCCAAATTTTAGTCCATCTTAGCAACTGAACCGAGGATAAACCCGAAGAAGGAGTGTCCGAGAGAGCAATTAATTGTGCATAAGCCGATTTTGTAGTAAATTCACCATCTTTAGTGTATTTCCAGTAAACATAATCATCCATCATCTCTGGAGGGCGCTCAAGACCCAGAATTCTGGAAGCAGTGGCCGGGGGAAATAAGGTATGAATGAGAGTAGAATCCCAAATATTCGAAATGGGATCCAAAAGAGAAGACACCAGAGTCGGGCGAACCGATCCAGCAAAAGAATCCTTAAAGTGTACTGGAGGACCAGGCACCCAAGAATCCTGAAGAATACGAACCTGTGAACCATTACCTATCTTCCAACATAGGCCAATCTTCAAAGTATTTAAACCATGAAGAACACTGCGACCACCCCAAGACAGAGTGGGAATACGACCTTCTGAACGAAAAACCAAGAGTGAGGGATACTTGGCCTTAAGAACACGAGAAATAAGCAGTTGCGGATTCCGCATAAGACGCCAAGATTGTTTATTCAATAATGTTAATTGAGGATGTAATTTTCATGAAACCAAAAAAATATATGTATGAAGTACTGCAAAAAAATGTTTGTATATCTTCCTCTTTGATACGGAGTAGTTTAGAGTTGTACTCTGTATTATTCCGTAATATAATTATGTGTACTTAGTAAGGTTTTAGTTCTCTATAACAAGGTAGTTTACCTCTCTTAATTAATACTGAGTATAATTATGAATAGGACGATTTCTTAATGTTTCTCTTATTTAAAAAAGAAAAAGGAAAAAAGGAACGCCCACCGTGGGGCTCGAACCCACGACCACAAGGTTAAGAGCCTTGCGCTCTACCAACTGAGCTAGACGGGCTTGTTGTTTTTCTAAGCAGCTAATTTTATTTATTTTATATATGTAGTATTATTCAATCCTAAATTCCGTATAAGCTAGAGTTTTTTTTTTTTTTTTTTTTTTTTTTTTTTTTTCGGGAAAGGATTTTGAAGTTAGATAATTACAAAATTAACAAAATATTTTCAGCAATTTTTTGAATTTGTTTTATATTAAATATAATTTGGTCATGGTAATATTAAACCAACCATGGGCGGCCATGTGGAAAAGACTATGTGTGTGCCCCGTTATGGTAGCATGGAGTGGTGTTACAGTAGCAGCCACCCTCATGGCCATGCCCCCAATCAGGCACCAAATGTTGCACCCTCGTCCTTGACCTTGTCCTCTATTGCCCTGCCCAAGGAGCCCATTGGTGGTGTAGGTTGCATTGTGGTTGACAAGTAATCATATCAACTAAAACAACTACTTAAGGCGATCAAACACACACAAGATTATTGGAGGAAATCAGATTAGATTGATGGATGACACTGGTGGATAACACTCATTGTCTCATTTTACCCTTGAATGTTCGATGCACCCACATTTGCTTATTTTGGAGAGCTTCAAATTAAGCGAGTGTGGATGTTTTGTATGCATGGTACATCCAAGTGTATAATAGACACTCTAATATTAGTAATTGTTTTTCTTAAAATTCAAATTGCAAGTATATATCTTCATTCCAACATAATTTGGCCACATTTATTATTTGAGTTTCATTTGTAAAGGAATTGAGTTTAAATTTCATACATCTAAAAGGGCTTATTAGTCTTTTAACTTTATTTTATTATAATAATAAAGAAACTCGTATGTAAGATCTTGCACCTGTATTTAACATTTGTGTAAATTTTATATGCAGGATACTTTATATCTGTTTTGTTTAATCTATGTTAGTTACATTAATTAAGAGTGGTGTTAAAATGCAGCTGTAAATACTGGAGCATTGCATCTGTAGGTTTTGTTTAAGGTCTTCTGTTTTCACTTCATCATAATTTCAGGCTATTTTAAATTTCAAAACAAGATGTGCAACTTCTTGAGATTTCAACATGGATATCAATATCCATCTGTTGGCTTGTTGCAGCCACAAATGACAAATATACAGTACCATACCACTGAGAATGTTGCAGCGTTATAGTAGCTGCAAGCCAGCAATGAATCAAGAATGTCGTGGCTGATCATTTTGGCGGCAACAACTACAACAGCTGATAGGAACCTTAATTATCAGATCATAGATACCAAAAGGGTTTCAGAAACTCACATATAAGTACTAAATCCAGGTTCAAAGATCATAATACCACAGTTGATAAGACCTTAATCATCACATTGTAAAGATCAAAGTGCTGAGGAGTTTATCAGATCATGATAATCCAAGTTCACAAATTTCTTTGCTTTATAATGATGATAGGAATCACGAACTGTAAACAAATACTTGTATAACGCCAACTAAATGCATATGTTATATGCAAATTAACTTCAGAAGTACAAGATATCAGCAACATTACAACAAATCATGTGAAGAAAATTCCACAAAAAATCTAAGAAAATTTATTTCCACAATAAATTTATGACAAGAAATTGTACCTATAGATATTCAAATGCTTCAACGATATGTTGAATTCTGGTAACTCTAAAACCAATCATATTAAATCGGAGATAGGACCATTTTCAATTTTTTCTTCATCCTTGCCTAGGCTCCAAGTCTCCTGGCAAACTTAAATCTTGGTTGCTCAACATAGATCGGTGGTGATGTTGACTGCCAGCATTGCTGAATACCTTGAATCCGGTAGGACTGTAGGAGCGAAGGATTGCAAACATTTTCATCCAATCTTTGGATCAAAAGATGTAAAAAGGGCAGATGACAATTAGGACAAGTAAATTGCTTCATCAGTTGGGGATCAATGCAGGAAGAAGGCAACTGTAACCACATTTGGGGCATTATTCTTCAGAATTCTGTTTCTTGATGCCTCACAAGCATATCGAGCACCTGATCACAAAAGCAGAACTTTACTAGTATTCTAATGCAGAGGAGAGTCTTGAGTACTTTACAATTCCATTGAAACAGTTGACAACTCCAGATCACATTCCGCTTATGATTTTTTTCAGTAAAAAGTGTTCTTAGCTGACATGAGTTACTGCTTTGGGCCTTTGGCAATGATACTCATATAAAGAATCTTCCTTGAGCTAAAAGCATCTCAGAGAAACTTCATATTAGGTATTGCAGGCTTGCTGCAACCACAAAGAAATTAAGACCATCAGTCTTTTGCTCTGCCTATCAGCTAAAAGAAAAGGATAGAAAGCACTATACCAAGTACTTTATAAACCTTCCAACTGATTGAAATTGAAGCTATAATTGTTGCAAACATTAATCTACTTGGTCAATCTAAAAAGATTTGAAATCACCGGTTACAAGTCCCAAGCTCATGGAAGCAGCCAAGTAGGTACCAGTCGTAATTATGAGCAAATATGCAGGCACTGGTCATCAAACAGAAACAGAATGAGAGGAAGAGCGCAAGGGTAAATGTTATGAACTTGGCTCTCTTTGTCAAGGCTGCTAAAATCAGAGACACAAGCTGATAGAGTCAACAAGTTTAAGAATCAACTGGGTTGAAAACAGCTACAACGATCCCAGCAAGAGGGCATGCTTTCAGCTGGACTTATTTTCACAAAAACACAAGGTAGGATATAGGGACTTAGAACAAAGTGCATGTGCATCACACTATACCAAGTGGGAAAAGTTTTTGTGTGATTGTGTATTTTGTATGGAGTAATTATTAGGAGTGCAAGTAAGAACACACAATATTCATCTTAGCTTTTATATGCATAAAATTGGACCAAGGTATTCAAATGACCTATGCAGAATACAAAATTTATCTTGTTCAGTCCTATGCATAAGATGGAAGAAAATTGTGGATTCGGATCAAGAATTAATACTAGACCTCTGAGAAAAATTCCAGGCAAAAAAACCCTAATCATTCTTTTTTTAAATATCCCCCATACAGCTGGTCTAAACAACATCCTAAAATATAAACACCCTAAACTTTATCAGATAATAATGATAGTCCCAGGAGAAAAAAAAATTCATAGGTACTCCACTCTACAAAATTCAAAAGTCTGATAAGAGTAGCACATTGACATAGGTGACTCCACTCTACAAAATTGTCTCCTTTCTTTGAGTATATGCATAACACAGTCAAACAAGCATTCTTCCATATCAATCTTTCTTCCAATACCACTTCCAAAACCTACAAATCTGACGTCGAAATAATTAAGAGCTCAAATACAACTGAATTCAACATGGACTGGGTTTTACACGCTCGATTACAGATTTCTGCAAAAAGGCATGTGTATTCTCATCCCAAAATAAATACAAAATGAAAGGCAGGGGGGTGCATCAAGGCCTTAAAAAAGAATAGCACTAGAATTAGAACACAGGAATTTTATTTAAAGAGAAAGTGGAAGTTTGAGACATTCCAAATAAGAATCTCATCTCTACATAGGAGAGAACACCTTCCAAAATAACAAAAACCCAAGACTCAAGACTCAAATTCAATACATCTTATTCTTACAATTAGGAAGGATTTTTCAAAGGGGGTGTTTGGGGAAAATTTTTTTTTTTTTTTTTAAAAAAAAATTAAAAAATAAAAAAATAATAATAATAAAAGAAAAAAAAATTTAAAAAAAAAAAAAAAAAAAGGAAGAAAGAGAATAACACTTACTGGAGAGCTCAAGCTGATAACAAGAGGGATGTTAGCTGTTTTAAAAATTTAAGGTGTTAAAAAAAGAGCTTTTCAAGTACAATAAGCTCTTTTGCAATAACCTCAAATAGTAAGGCTTACTGAAAGAATTGTTTTTTAGCAGAAAATTGAAATATCTACAATATGTATTTGACCAGCTATCAGGTCATTTTACCAAACAGCTATTAATCGGCTAATAAAACCAGCTGAATAGTTGATCAATTACCTTACAACAAGTTTGAATTAATAGCTAAGCTAACAGATTTTTACTTTAACAAACATGACTTTAATCAAAAACACCTCAAACAATCTCAGGGAAAACCTGGTGCAAGGCATCTCAAGAAGACGTGGATTTCAAAAATGCCATACCCTTGAATTCTTCCATGTTGCTTCATTATATAAATGCAGCCACATCAGCACACACCATATATCAAATACGGGTGGGAATGCCTCTCTTGAACTAGATCTAAATTATCCATATGCCAATAGTAGACAGAAGGCCAGATAATAAAATAAATATAATTACCGGACATGAAATGCCTGTAGTACAGCAATTACCTGCAACTCACTTACCCTTTCCTCAAACTTTTGCAAAGGCTTCTTCAATTGGTTGTTTGATTGATGATTTTGACACCCATGTATTCTTCAATAAGATGGCAGAAACTAAAGCATCTGCCATTTAACTATCTCCAACATGATAGTGCAAACCTACAAGTAACACTAAAAAACACAACAAAATTTTGATGTTTGAATTTTGGAGGCAGGAATAGAGACTAGTCTCCTAGAATTCCAACCTTCCTAAATGATAGCTCTTATCACATAGGGAGAGCTAAGACATTCCCCCTTCTTCCTTTCTCAAAGAGTAATACAAAAAATAATAACAAATATGGTCAATAATTTATGAATGAGACTCACAGTCACACACAAATTCTCTCTCTTTTAGTGCAAATGAGGGCAAAGCCCCTCTTGACTGCACTCTCTGAACATAGTATGCTACTATAAACTTTTGAAAGAGAAGCAGAGCAGAACATGGGCCTAAATTAAGAGTCAGAAGACTGCACCTGCATCCTCTTGTACAATACCCTGCTCTCTCAACCTCACTAAATATCTCCTTCTCTGAGTCTTTTTATAGCCATATTCTGGACCTGTCTCCAATTATAACGAGACAAAGCTATCAGCATATCCACTATTCACAGCCTGTACAAGAAAAGATCAATGCAACAACTATTGAGCAAGTTTCCTGGAATTTCAAGAAGGATAATGATATGAACTGACTAAAGCAAGAGAATAACAGAGACACTAACAAGTTGAAATAGCAACAAAGATTACTGTTTCATTGATAATGGCCTAAAGGGTAATAAAAATAACTTTAGGTTATCACTCTCTAAGCAACTTTAGGCTGCCAATCACTAGACAAGTTTCTCAATATTCAAAATGCATAACCACAACTCATGCTACTCATTCTTTATATATACAATCAAGCTACTCAAAAGTACATTCTTGTTTAATTACTCTTGTCTTCTTTTGCTCCTGCTGCTGCTTTTCTTCACCCTTGTTACCACTCTCCATAGTGCTTCTTTAATTTGTTATGTTTGCTTCCCCCAAAGGTGCTTTTCTCCCACTGCCTTGCTGTACAGCTGTTGCCAATTGGTCTGCTAATAGTCGTTTCCTCCTTGTATACACAGCAAAAGGTTGCCCACTTGGGTTCATCACAGTTAAATTGGATGGAAGAAGATATCATTACAATCCTCCATGAGTTCTACATTCTGTAATGCCTCATGCCTCAGCTCATTCCACAAATAACAGGCAATGAGATTTAACTATCAGAAACCACAAGCAGAGTTGACTCCTTAGATACTGGTTACTTTTTTTAAGTTCATAATCCATATACATTGATGCTGTAGCAAAGCAGGACAAGAAAGGGGTGCTTGCTCATATAAATAAATGCTATGAACAAAATAACCATTATCCGTCAAACTTACAAAACATGCAAAACTGATCTGTAAAGCCAATTATCAAGCACTTGAACGCAATAACACAAAAGCTTCACAATATAGAACTAGAACTTTTTAGTCTCAATATCTGCCAGTTTGTTCACTTCTGTGTGCACCACCAAATTGTTAAGGGAACCAGCTTCCACATCATCCTTCTTCTTTGGGACCATCAATACATTCTGAACTATGCTGAATCCAACAACAGTCTCTATCGTCCTCACGTCCACAGCATGCTTCTCCATGAGCAAGAGGGAACAAAATCCTGCCACTACCGAAAAGACAATAGGTGGAAATACCTACTTATTTAAAAAAGATAGAAAGAAGTATGTCCACCAACAATCACTAATTTCCAGTATTCCGCACAGATCAGGCTTCCCTGCCTTCCTCTCCACATTTTCAGAAGGGGAAGGACACAACAAATCAGTAACAGCAATGGTCATCAAGGTGTGGAAAGTCATGACAACTATGCTATGGCCACATACAAATCTTGGACATGTTGCAATACATAATTCAGGTACTAATATTGACAACCTACATAATAATAAAGGTAATTCCAAGATAACACAGAGAACAGAGAATCAAATGATAACCAATTATTCAATTACAAATTTTTATTAATATTACACCAATGCCTCTGAAGAAGCTCCCGCATGAAAAGGGGGTTAAGAAAAAGTAACATATATAAATAAATAAATTAAAAAAAAACATAAAATGATGGAGAAAATCCCCAAGAGATGAAAGGAGGAATAACATGATTGTGCTTGGGAAGTGGGACCTGTTCAGCAAAACAACATATTTGATATCCAGGAATAAGGTCAGTGTTATTCAGTATTCAATCCATAAAAATTTCAAAGCCAATATGAAAGCAGTTAGCTCTGGACATGGATTGAATATTGTAAATGACGAATGAGAAGTTCTTAGACAGATGACGCACCAATGATATAGAAATTGTAAGACAGAGAAGGGAAAGGGTTGTTCTTTTTTTCTTTTCTTTTCCCTTTTTTTTTTTTTTTTTTTTCTGGAAGGGGTGATACTGGGATAGGGTTAATCATCATGCTTTATATGAAGGACAGAAACACAGCAGGAGAAACAAAGTCACAGAGCTTAGTTCAGTTGAAAGATATCTTATGTCTATTTTTTGTATATCATTATTATCAAATAATTGGAGCACTATCAAAAACAAAGTAGACTTTGGTGGTCATCTTTTTTCAGAGGGATGCCTAATGAATAAAAATATCAAATTTCCAATGTAACTGAAAAGAAAATAAGCAGACTCAAACCTCAGGAGCCAAAGAAAACAATTATGGATACTGGTTCACATAAGCAGCTATGCTTCTCTGCAAAAGTGCACAATTTAACAATGACTACACCTCCAATCCCACCCCCAACCCCAACATTTGCAAGACATACAGCTAAGAACACAAGAAAGAATGTCCAAGAACATCAGGCCAAAAACTTGCATTACACAATATTTTTTGAAATTGCTGAACTCTTTTATTGACAATAACATAATTTATGTTCAGAAGCAAAGATTTGCAGGTCCTCACAGTGGAAACATCCGGAGTCAAACTACAATGACAAGCTGTTAAGAAGTTAATATGTTATTGATGTTGGAATTCCACTTTAATCTAAAAACACATGAAGAGCAACATTGCAGCTCTTACATTATGTGAATATTACCTTTACCAAGCTAAACAACAGTATCCCTGCAAAACTTTTCCATGTTTCCTCCTCTTGGCAGTAAATTACATGACTCAGGCAGAAGACAGCCAACAAGAATGCTAAACATACAACAGAGCAACCACCACTGGGCATCCCTCGAGAACCCGTTCACTGGTGGCCAGTTAAATAATCCCCGATCATGTACAAACTCTGTGAAAGGAGCTGTACATACATCGTGCTCAAAACCTTCATTTGATCTTGCGAAGGTCGAGCTGCATCTAATGGGTAGGAATGACCTGGCTTGGGACAGGGGCGTAATTTAATGGACATTGACACCATTAATAATAACAAGTCATAAAAGACATGTTCTTCAAGCCAGAATGACCAACCCACCAGGATTAAAAGGCAATTCCATATGTTCTTCATAGATCTTATTCTTCAAATGCCTGCATAGATATCTTCTCCAACAGCAAAGGCCAATCTTCTCCAAGTTGCTGAGGGTTTAGCTCCATTGCAACCTTGAAATCAAGCAGAGAAACAGAATGATGAGGCCTCTGTTCTTCTAGAGGAGGACCACCACTTTGCATATGTAAATGATTACTAGGCCAGAGACCGTTCATAAGCTTGCTGTGAGTTTGCTGCTTCTGAGCAGCATACATTGACGTGTCACTTGTAGATCTACTACCAACTAACTCTAAACAAGATCTGATTAATCGCTTCAAATATACATCCAACATGTTATTTAAGGTATTAGCACAATCTGTCGTAACCCCACCTAGACCCTGTGTAGCTGCAATCTGCTCCATTCGCCTCCTTAGCATCTCACTGTCAGAGAGTCCGCCAATATCAAAGCAGTTAACATAATCGCCAATGTGCGTCCCAGGTAATGATTTGCGGGCTCCACCACTAGGTGAGAAAAATGGAATTCCAAGAGGAGCAAGTAGAGGACTTTTGGAGAGCTTAAGCCGGCTGCCTTGTTCCACCTCTTCCCCATCTTCAACAGCAGGTACATTATTCTGGTCTTTACCTCGAACGACACCTGGAATATCTACAGATTTCTTCATCATCAATCTCTCTTCATTCTCTGGTTGCTCAGCCAGCCCCCGTGGTGGCTGCAAAGGCCGTTGATAATCGCAAGGAGTCATCTCCATCAAATCCCCATTTTCTACAGTTTTCACACCACTATCATCTGTTGCAGTTGTCAGGTGCGAAGCAGAATCTGCCTTCCCATTTGGCCCAAGAGGACTTGGCCTATCTCTAAATTTCCTTTCACGGACTCCAGACCTCACCTTTCGTGGAGACATAGGCAAAACAACCCCATTTGACCAAACAGGGGCCACTGAGCTTTGATTCTGGGACACAACTGCCGGCGGACCATGCCCATCCTCTGATACAGGCAAGCTCTTTCCAGTTGCTATGGCAGGTTTTGCGGGACCTGCTTCATGAACTGATGGAGGAGGGGTCTTGGCACTACAAGCATTCTTCAAAATAGCCCTTATTATCTGATTATGCAAAGAGAGATTTTCCCTCCCAAGTAACCGATGACACGACTTATCAAAGTCACTCTTACTTAACTTCTGATTTATAAACCTGTTCAAACTATAGAAGTACCTCTTAAATCTGTCAGGACCAACCTTCTTGAACAAATGAGCTTTGAGCTCACCAATATCCATACGCGAACTCTTTTCTGGTTGCATATTTTTATTTCTTCACAGTCACGCCTACAAACTCATACAACAAAAATCCAACAACAACTACTAACACCAAATCCCTCCCAATTCAAATCTCAGCAACATTTCACTTCACAACCCTTAAACACCCAATTAAACAAATTAATAAAACTCACTCAAATTACCCAAAAATGCCAACACATAACCACAATTACTAACCAAATTCAAAACCCTAAATTTCAAAAATGACAACCACCCAAGTAGAGATCTAACTTACTCAAACAACTAACAGCCAAACCCTAAAATCAACACTTATACAATTCAAATCTGCTAGAAATCACAAAACCCTAAGTTCAAATTCACCAAAATAAGCAACAAAGCTTACGACGCCTCGACTTCAAACGGTAAAAACTGTAAAGCGCGTAACTATACCGTTGCTCAAAATCCCACATTTCCAATTCAAAATTCACCAACTGGGTACCCCTCAATTCCCCTTTTAAGCACTGAGATCGCAGAGTTTAACTTCAACATATAAGATCAATTAAAATTAACTTCCCTGATTTTAATTTTCCCCCTTTTTCCCAGAAAACAAATTCCCAGCTTTCAGAACACAATTAATTGAAGAAAAAGGGGAAATGGGAATTCAACTATAATACCAGAAGCTGATTAATTTACCCTTTTTTTGATCAATTTCTGACCTTATTATCGGCAACCAAGCAACTTCTTAGGTGACTGAACAACACCCAAATTCGATGAATTTCAACTTTCTTCGAATTGTCAGCAAATTTTTGCGAAATACCCAGCTAGATTATTTTCTCTCTCTTCTCGTAAGTGCATTTGCTTCTTCTCTCTCTGAATTTTTCTGGGTTTTTTTTTGTTTTTCTTTATTTTTTTGGGTTTTTTTTTTATTTTTTATTTTTTATTTTTTTGGAGCTGATTTTGGGAGAAAGAGGGAATTAGATTTTGTTTTGCAACCCTCGATCGCTGTTTCTCTCTCCTCTTTCACTTTCTCTCTCTTCCTTTGCTGGTCTCCTTCCCACGGTCTCACTTGTGTAATAATAAATTTTATCTTTTTTTAATTATTTTATTTATTTTTATTTCCTTTTTTTGCCCTTATATTTGACATTCCATTCCTATATCTAGTTACTAACTAGTGCTAACTACTTAAGTGTGATGGACTTTGGGAGAACAATTCTTGCATTTTGGATGCATCCTAAATTGCCACTTTTGCCTTTGTGTTGCATATTCTTAACAAAATAAAGCTGGATAAATCTGAGTGTCTAATCTCGGTTATTATATCTTTTTCAAACTTTATTCAAAAAAAAATTATATGATGATGCATATTATTGAATGTGTATTGCAATGGCGATGTGGTTAGATTTTTCTTGCAAATGCTACTTTTTATCTTCTCGAGGCTCTTGTAAGTTTGATTAGATTTGATTTATTATTGACAAGCTTGACATGTTTTAAGAGGAAACACTGGAGCATGCCCTTTTTATGGTGAATGAGTTCAGGAGCTGTGGGAGTAATACAAATGTGTTTCAATGACAAGGCTGGACAAGGTTTTGCAATCTAGTGATCTTCTAATAAGTTGGAGAGCTCTAGACTCAAAAACTAAACAAAGAGGAATGTTCCTAACAAGGAGTATTTGAGCAAACAAAATTGCAAGGTGCTTAATTTATAGCAAACAACGTCCAAACCCATACTTTTTGAATGTTTACACAAGCTAACATAGGCGTATGATTAGTATATGTCTCCTATCTACAACTTGGTAAAGCACAAAGCACCCTCAACCCCCCCAAAAAAAAAATGGTGTGCTCCACCTTCAAATGTGACTTAAATCAATATGGATGCTTCCTTAAAAGATGATGAGCGAGTGGGGCTTGGCGTAGTTGCTAAGAATTAGTGTGTGCAGGTGGTAGTAGAAGGTATGAATTATGAAGTAGACGAAATAATCTTGGAGTCCATCTATACACTTAAATTTTGAGTGATTGACTCTTGAAAGGATCGATCCACACATTATACATACTGAGCTTAATACAATTTTAAGAGATATCTTTTTGATGTGTACTCACTTTAAGTACATCACTTCTTGGTCTCGTATTAAAAAGGACAACAACAACTATGTTGCTCATTCTCTTGATAATAAGCCAATATTGCTTGGAGTAAAACAAATTGGGTGAATTACTATTCCCAAGAAGTTATTCCCTAGGTAAAACTGTATTTTAAGTACTTAACTTAATGTAACTAAATTGCTTTCCAATAAAATAAAATAAAAAAGAAGCTTGATTTTTTCTCTAGTTTAAAAAAAGTCAATTGAATTATATTTACAAATATAGTAACTAATTGAAACATTAAGTGATACTTAGACAATATGGTATGAAAATAAACATGGTGTCCTCACTTAGAGATACATTTTCTAATTTAGCTTATTTTCCATTCTTTACAACTTCAAATTTTACTCTTGATGAAAAGGAACTAAATAAATCTCACAATGAAATCAAATTATTCATGCAAACTTTGTTATCATTATTATTAGCACTCTCATCCTTGAAGGATTTTAGTGGATAAAATTTTATGAGTTGTGAGGTTTTTCTTATAAATTGATCTTATTTTATTAAGTTGTTGTTTGGCTTGCTACCCCTCACCACTAGAATGGTATTCATTTGATGATTATAAATTTCTTGTAGGCACTTTAATATTGATCTTCCTCTCATGAGTCTCATCCCTACATTATCTCACTTGTTAAGCAATTCAATTTGAATAATGGCCCAAGGAATTGATATAATATAGTCCATTCCTATAATTCGACATTCAAAATACCCAAAATCCTTTAAAAACCCAATTATTCAGGCCTAACAAACTCAAACTATGATATTCAATGCAAGTCCTAGCTAATATTACAGATCACTTACTGAATATTTCATATTCAATGCAAGTCTGAACCCTACCTTTAATTTATTTGCAATAGAAATAAGGATGTGCAAGTCGTCTTGTCGTAGTCGGCGCTAGAAGTCAATGACAAGTGTAGTTCATCCTAAGCTAAGCATAAGAGCTTGCATTGAGCATAATTCCTCTGGGTCGGATTATTTTTACCTTAATTTTCGTTCATCCCAAACTCCACGCCTTTTTGAACAATGAATTGAAATTTCTATGCATTTACAATTCTATAAACCTAAATTCAAAGTTCCTTAATCTTTCAAACAATTCTAAAGTTCATTTAAAGAACAATTTCTATAGCCCCTACAAATTAGGTTGAATCTTGACAATTAAAGTTAATATCCTCATGTTAACTCGCTTGCCATGCGTTATTGTAGTTCTCTAAAAAAGATAATATTTAATATCGTGTTTATACATATCAGAGCATAACCTAATACTGCTCAACATATTCAACTAAATCTAGCCAAGTTTATGTGAAAAGCAATGATAATAGTCAGGTAGAAATTAATGATCAAATCACCTAAATGATCCCTTCTTTGCATTCATGGCTCCCTTAAAGCCTGATTAGAACTACTCACGCATGACTAAACTAAAACAAACGATAGGAATATGTAGGTTACATTTAGAGTTGACCACACTTAGCCCAGCCTGATTTTGGGCAAGATTTTTCGGCCGAAATTCGGGTCGAGTTGGGCCCGAGCCGATTTAAAGAAAAGTTTGGGCGGGCTTGTGAGGGATTTTATGCAATTTTAGTTGGTTTTTTTGGCCAGTCCAAAATTGGCCCAAAAAGCCTGCACGGCCCGACTAATTTGGGCGGGTTTGGGCACATATTTTCCGGCCCGAGGAATGGGCAAAATTTTTAACCTCGGCCCGGCCTAGCCCGCCTAACGATCACCTCTAGTTACATTAAAGTTTTGGAAAGACTTAAAAAAAAATTTAAATTGCCAAGGAGAGCATAGCCTAGCATTATTATATCGGGAGTTAAGGAAAAATTGAAAAGAATAATCCCACATTTGCTTGACCTACTCAAAACGAGTCAACCTTTGCGTATTTTTCGGATGAGCCAACATTTAATTTGCCCCCTATTCTTAAAACAAACAAGCCCTTGACCTGTTTTTTAAGTTTGTTACTGGTTTTAGAAGGCGACTGCCACGTGTTACCTTTTCATTGGTCCAATTCTTTATAAAAAAAATTACAAAAAATAAAACAAAAATAATATTTTTTATAAAAAAAAAAAAAAAACTTTTCCCTCTTCTCCTCCATCCCCAGTTGTTACCATTGTCGACCTTGCCCCTTCCCCCCAACAACTGTCACTGTCGGCCCTCCCCCTTCCGGCCCCGCTCTTCCCCCTCCCATCCACCGCTTGCCCTTCCCCCATAGACAACCACCCTCAACCCCTCAACCATCTTTATTCACCCTAAAACCCACCCGCAACCTCCCCTTATTCGCCCTAAAACCCACCTGTAAAAACCTCCCCTATCATGCTGCCTTGTTGACCCAACTCACCCATAAAGCCACCAACGGCCAACCCACCCCCTTAACTTCACCTGGCCTGCTGCCAACTACAACTTCAACTCCACCACACGAAAAACCCACCCCAACCATCGATTAGCCACATTTCCTTGTAATTTCATCACCACCCTCTCGAAACCCCCCCCCCCACCACCGATTAATCACCTCCACCAACGAAATCCCACCCTAAACCCCCTTAAATCCACCCCCATAACAAGATTTAAGAGATAGAAAAAGAAAAAGAAAGTGAAATAGAGGCGATAGGAGGGATGGAGATGGGTTGAGAAAGAAGGTGGCGGTTATGGCGGGGTGGCAGTTATCGTGGTTGGGTGGTTGTAGTTATGGTGGTAAGATAGTGGTGAGGTGGAGGAGAAAGATTAGAAAAATATAAATTAAATATTAAATTGTTAAACAAATTGTAGGTCAAAAGGTTTTTTTTTTTAGAAAATAGAGGGCAAAGGTTGGCTCGTTCCCACAATACGTAAAGGTGACTTATTTTGAGTCGGTCAAGCAAATATGTGACTATTCTTTTCAATATTTCTAAAATAAAATAGAGAGATTATATTATTGCCAAAGGAGAACATAGCCTAAATTGAAGTATAAGGACAAAAATGAATGGTCTTACAAGGTTTTACATTAGGAGAACCCATGAGCAAGAGATTACATGTTCCATTTCATGTTACCTTACCTATCTATATACAACATACTGATAAACATTATCGGTGGTTATAATTTACAAGTACAAATAGCTCACAAACTACATTGCTTAACCTATATTAACATTTTTAAAAAGGAAAATTTGTCGGGAATAACACCACCTTTCACCGGTCTTCTATAAATAGAACGACCTTTGGATTATTTCAAAACGGAACGACCTTTGACACATATTTGCCATAAATGGAACGTGACCTTTTGGTAACCTGTTTAGAAGGTTACCATTGACACATGTCACAATGTCGTTGGTTAATTTGTTTAACCATTTTGTTTTTTTTTTTATAATTTTTAAATTTTGAAATTAAAAAATACTTAAAAACTAAATAAGAAAACTGAAATTAAAAATAAAAATAATAAAAAAAAAACCTTCCCCTTGCTGGCAGGCGACAGCCACTTGACCACCACCTGCTCTCCTTCTCTCCACCCCCGGCCTGCAGCCTGAGCCCTCTACCCGGCGACGGCACACCCCTCCTGACCCAGATCCTGAACCTACACCCCCTCCCCTTCCCTTGAACCACCTTCCCACACCCCTAAAACCCCCTCCCTCCCCTTGAAAACCCACCTCTCCTCACCGCGCGGTCAGCCGGCGCCCCTTCCCTTTCCCCTATGCCGGCGAATTCATTATGCCCCTCCGTGTGCCCGTCTCCAATCCATTCCCCCTTTGAAGCACCACTCGAAAACCTTAAAATCGAGTGGTGGTTTTAGGTCATTGAATTTTTGGGTGGTGGTTCAAGGGTAGATGGGTGGTTGGAGTCTGGGTCTGGGTTAGGAGGGTACCGCCGGCGCCGGGTAGAGGCTTTGGCCATCGGCAGGTTTGGGGAGGGGGATAGCAGGTGGTGGTGGGGTGGCTGCCGGAAAGATAAGGGGGTTTTTTTTTCCAGTTTTAAATATTTTTAAAAGATTTTTTAATTTAAGTCTTATTTTTAAAATCATATTATTAAAGAAAAATGTTAAAATAAAATACATAAAGTTTTAACCAATCACACATGTGACACGTGTCAAAAATAACCTGTAAAAAATGGTTACAGGTCTTTTGGTCTATTTTTGGCAAATGTGTATCAAAGGTTGTTCCATTTTGAAATAATCCAAAGGTCATTCCATTCTTGGAAGACCGTTTAAAGGCCGTATTATTCTTGGCAAATTTTCCTTTTAAAAATTGTTCATAGAAAACCGAGATAGTTTGAGCAAACTTAATGTTGTTAGGAGTAGCGAGGTTCATGTTCTTTGGTTGAATATACAAAAAGTTTTTCTCTATGTGGTTTTGAGGTTGGGTTGTGTTTTACTCAGTAGCCCTAGTTTTTTGGAATTCTTTTTATCCAATTTCACTTTGCAGAGTTAGAGGGTTTAGAATGTAGGGTGACTATAGGTAGTAGTCTGGTATTTGATTGTCAGTTAGCAATGATCTTTGAAGTAATTGCTTTTAAAAATTTCTATTTGAAAGAGGCTCCCCTTACGCAATGTTTGAGCAAAGATTGGTTTGTGGAGGCGGATGCACGATCCGCATGGTGCATCCGCTCCAAAGTACAAAAAGGCGAAATGAACATGCAGGTATATACTAATGTACATGGATATATAAAAGAACATAGTGTTCATTTATAATATACATCAGATTTTTGTGCAACAATTTTGTATATTATTTTTTAGTATAATGAAATAGATAAATAGTACTATAATTTTTTTTTTTTACCATACATTAATTACAAATCCATTACCAAAAGTTCACTTTCTCTCTCCAAACAAAACTTCAAACCCATTTAAATTCCTCAAACCTCAAGCAAAATTTCAAGAAATTCGAAATTTTAAGTCCAAAATTGTTCAAGATGACAAATAAAACGAAAGGTAAGACCAAATTCGACATTCATACTTGTTTATTTTGAGCTTGAGTGTTTGTTTTTTATAAATTTGATTGAAAATTGTAATATTTGATTTTATTGGGAATTAATTGCGATTTTGATGTTATTTTGTTGTTGCAATGAGAAATAAAATGAAGTTCTTGAAGAAGATCGACCGATTAATACATTTTGGAAGAAGAAAACAAGCAAATAAACAATTTTAGAAAAAGTTGTAGATTCAAATAATACAATGTACATTAAAATACAGTAAAATGTTCTTTTTTCATATACTTACATGATGCAAATAATACAATGTACATTAAACATGTAACCAAAATTATAACATATATGTTCATTAGAATATAATACAGTGTACATTATAATACAGTAAAATGTATTTTTTATATACATACATGATCATTTATACCAAATGTACATTTACTATATGAATAATGTTCTTTAATATTATCATGTTCTTTACTAATATTACAAATGTTCTTTAGATTTACAAAAAAAACATATAAAACTAGATGTTCTTTATAAAATAGCTATATGTTCTTTACAAAACAACTATATGTTCTTTACTGAACAACTAAATGTTCATTCCGCCTTTTTTTAAAGAAAACCGGATGCACCAAGCATGGTGCATCCGACTCCAGAAAAAATTTCAATGTTTGAGGGTTCATAGCACTCTAGTGAAGTTGTGTCTTCTCCCATTTAAGGAGGATAGACCAATTGTACCCTTTCAAATGGGTACGAATCACAAGGAAATGTGACTTGAGTTGTGGTAATGAGCCAAGAATCCCAACTTGAGTATTCTTAATTTGAGTCATTGGGATTGCTCATATTGTGAGCATCACGTCTTGCCATGGATTTTCGTTCCTTTTACTACTCCCATGTTTAGTCGAGTTCTATTGGTGTTTAATGGTTCCTTTACAAGTATTCTACCCCAACTTCTACATTATCTCCTACAACAGTGCCAGCAGGTGTTATGGGTTGATGTCACTGCATAGCACAGGTATAGTTTATTTTGACAGGATTTACTGCTATCGTATGTGGATTTCATATAACAATCAGGGCTCTATCAAGTGCAAAAGCCGCAAGTTACCAGCTTTTTATTGCTTTGTTTCAATTCGGTTTGTACAAGCTAGCTTTCAATGTGTGTTGCTTTTTATTTTACTTAATTTAGGCTGTAATCATGTTTAATTTTGATTAAATGATCTATTTGTCATTAAAAAATTAAAAAAAAAATTAAAAAAAAATAACACAATTACAATATTACTCGTATATTTATGAAACTCCCAATCAAAAGCCCCTGGATTTTAATAATACTTTGTTTATATTAATATAAAATTTGAGATAGCTCGTTTTCTTGCTAAAAACCTAAAAATTGAGAATTTGTGAGTTCAATATATAAGAGTCAATTGAACTGTTGATAGCAATTTCCATACTTGTATTTCATTAGAACTAGTAAATTTTGAGCATGTAATGGTAGAAGTAAAACTTAGGTCAATTCACCAAAAGTTGAACTCGAACTCGTTAAATAATCTGTTGTTATCAGGTTCTGAGTTCATCATCTCATAATTTCCGCATTGTGCAATTTTCATGACCTACGACTCGCACAATATCCATGTTCATCACATATATCCACCTTCAAACATACTAATTTTGTAACAAAGTACTCCAGGACAAGCCCCATAAATTCCCTAAACTAATTGTGATGTCGTACTTAGTAGAAAATAATCCAATACACCTAATTCCTTTCAACGTTTCAATCAACTACAGAATTAGCTCTTAAGAAGATAATTGTGTCCAAAGATAGAATGCCAAAATGGTTTGGGTCACGAGAGAATTTCAGCACATATGTAATAACAAGATACATAAACTGCTCGAAAACATAATTATCATTCTCATATGAAGAGAGATTGAAACAGATACTAATCTTTAAAATGTACCTTAAATAACTCTTCAAAACTTTTAAACCATAAGGAAACACAAAATCCAGAAACATAAAATTCATTCTTTGAATCTCTATCAAAAACATTCAAGATATGTTTAACCTAAAACAACACCGGATCAAAAAAAGGGAAGAATACACTACACCCTAATTCATTCTCCTGATGAGCTCATTAATGAAGTTCTCACGGTTACCGGCATCTCCACCTTCAACAAAGTGGTTCCTCTTCTTCTTCAGTCCACCCAATGGAGCTGAGAGCTGGAATGGCCATAGGAAGTTGTTGGCCTCCTTGAAGTGAGGTCCAACTGTAATGATCTCGTGGATGAGATCCTCCACACAGATGATGCCATGCTTCCCAAGGGTCTGTAAGACAAAGTAAACAGGCAAGTACATTAAATTAACATCACAAAAGTACTGCAGAACATTTAGATTTATTACTTCATTAGTCATTGAAAGACCACGCCAATATAAACAGCCTTTTTGACAGAAAGATGCAACATCATATCATCATCTACACTAAGCTTTTAGACATCAAGATTTGGCATTACCATTAACCAGATAAGATGAAATTGAACACATAAGAAAAAAGTTATGACTAATGTAATTTTCACGGAGTGAGGTGAAATTCCAAAAAGATGTGTTCAATCTACGCCATGAAAGATAATTTATTTGTCTGGAAAAAAAATATGTTCACAGACAAATAATTACCTGCTCAACAATGGAGTTGTCAGTTAAAGCAATTCTCTGCTTGTTAACCTTTCCGAAACCCCTCTTGTAGATCAGTTCCCTCACACTCTTCAAGTTAGGGTATCTGCAAAGGCAGGATTTTGGTAAGAAAACAATCAAACCCAAACCAGGAGGCAACCAAACAGCCAATAACTATGGTGCAGAGCACATACCCGAAGGTAACAAAAGGCTCGACTCTGTGCAACATGTTCAATGTTGCCTTGTTCACCTTCAAGAAAACTCCATTGAAGATCTGCATTGACAAAGAATATTAGACTACAATAACAAAATAAAATATGAAAATTCCCTAGAGTAAGAAGCTAGTTATATAACAGTAAGCAGCCAGGCTAAAGTAAAGAGCCAGTCACACAAACAGGAAACTAAAGAAGCTAAAAATAAGATCAATCAACACTTGACTAACAACGCAAGGAAAATATTGCCAAGCAAAATCAAAAACTTATCCACCACAAATCATTTCTATAAGCTCAACTTTGCGGAAGACAAAAGATAGCCATTGGTTACAGAATTATATCAGATTTTATAGGCAAAAAAAATATAAAAATGTATATAGACAGAAAATAGTAAAGCTAGCAACATTATACCAAACATTAAAAACTCATAGTGTGTATCGAACCTGTCTCAATCGGAGAAGCTGCAGAATAGACCTAGTCTTGGGGTGCATAGCATTGATACTGAATAAACATGACAACATACATTAATGCCACAAACAATCAACTAACAATCATAGTTAACTAATTGAAATATAGTTGATCACCCACCCTCTAATACGGATGATAAATAGGAGCTTAGCCTCCGGCTCGACGTAGAATCCACCCTTCAATTTAGCCTCCCTTCTGAGACAGATCAATTCCCTCTCCTGAATAACAATAAACAAGACAAATCAGAAACTTAATTAAATAACCATACACCAAGAACAGACGCCACAATAACAAACACGGACCTGGTTTGCGTATTCCTTGGCGTACTGCTCAGCCCTCTTGAAGATCAGCTTCCTGTTTTCAACTCTCTTCTTCTTCTGAACATCCTGATCCTCCTTCTTGGCCAAAGCCCATTCTTCCTCCCTCTTCTGCTTTTTCAAAACCGACTCCGGTACAACAACTTTAGTAGCCTCCTCACCCATTTCTGCTTAACAAAAGTACCAATCAATCACCCATTAAAACCAAAACCAAATACCCAGATCATATAGCCTATAATTAAGCATCCAAACACACTAAAATCAAAATTACCTCCTCCATTTCATATCAATTTCAGATTACACATCCCAAACCAATGCATCATTATAATTTCATGTTTAAGCCATAATCCAAAAAATTTGTTACTCGGAACACAAATTTATCACCACAATTTGAATATTAACCACAAAAATCGATCTAATTTCTGGGATTACTCCACTTATTCATTCTAAAATTCTAAAATCAAATAAAATTCAAAACTTTCCAACATTTAATTAAAAAAACACAAAACCTACTCCAAATATTCGCAGGAAAAGAAGCTAAATCACATAAAGCGTACAAAAATCCAACTAAAGCAGTAAAACCAAATTCGTAAAACCCTAAAAATCGAGATAAACTAAATCATTTCAATCACATTTCACACGAATCAACAACAAAAAAATTCAAACCAATTCGATAAAAAACAGGGACAACATCTTACAGAAACTCGATTAATCAGATCAAACGAAAAAGTAAACAGATTAAACACGATGATTGTTCGGAATTGAAAGAGGAAAAGAGGAGAGAGAAAGTACCTTCGAAGAGTATGAGCAAAAACCCTAGCCGCTACTGAGGGGAAATATGGAGAGAGTGGCAAATGTAGCAGAAATTAGGGTTTGTAAGGGGGAAGATGATGCGTTTTATACTGCAAGTAGACTGAGAGCCGAACATGGTAATTACCAAACTGCCCATTCTCATTTTTTGTTGGGTTATAAAGCCCATGAGGCCATATTAGGTCATATTTTGTGGGTATGGTATTGGTATCTTAAGTGGTTGGATCGACCCATTTTAGTTAAAAAAAACAAAAGATATGGAGTATTAATAAGAGTATTGTTTTACAACAAAGGATTTCAAAGAGATCAAAGGAAAACTTTTAGATATTCCGATAATTGTTGTGTATATTTCCTTCAAATTATGCGGGGATTTATAGTACCCTTGCATGAACAGTGTTTACTCGATATATTAAATATTCAGTGAAACGTCTAATCGAGCATGAGGTTTTGAGCGGCGATATTTACTTTTGCATGGGAAGCTAAACGGTGATGTTTGGCGGTATCCTTATTCCGTTCATATTACGCAATACGATGCGTATTACAACACTCCCCTTGAACGGATTTCTATAGGATGACTCCTATCTAAAATTTACATGTATGTAAAAATAAACATTACCGCTATTGTACCTATATATTTATCTGCCTCATTAATATCTTGCCAAGAAAAAACCCTTTGGGATAAAAACTTGGACGAAGGAAAAAGAGTACAACACATATAGGGCTCCCCCCTAAGTTAACACAGATCACAAAGACGACGCATGCTGGTCATATGCACGAGTTCTTGAAATTTGCTAGGTGGTAATGCCTTCATAAATAGATCGGCTAAGTTGTTGCATGACTTGATCTGCTTGACATCGATCTTGCCTTCTTTTTCCAAGTCATGAGTAGAAAAGAACTCGGGGTCGATGTGTTTTGTTCAATCACCTTTGATGTAGCCTCCTTTAATTTGTGAGATGCAAGCAGTGTTGTCTTCAAAAATTGTAGTTGGGTCTTCTTTGACTGTTTTAATGCCGCTTTCTTTTAGTATATGTTGGGTCACAGATCGCAACCATATACATTCCTTACCAGGGGCGAAGCCAGGAATAAAAATCTAAGGGGGCCGGGAAACGATAAAGTTAGGAAAAAAAAAAAGAGCTCATAGGGGGAGTCGAACTTGAGACCTCCCTTACTATGCAAAACTCCAACAACCAACTAGGCTATAACTAATAACATGATATATGGTGTAAATACTTGCTATTTATTAGTTACTTCAGGGGGGCCAAATATAGATATATACACAGTACTTGTTGGGCCACGGGGGGCCGAGCCTCCACCAGCCCCCCTCCCCCCCGTGGCTCCGCCCCTGTTCCTTACCAGCTTCATAAAGGGCAATCAATTCAGCTTGGTTTGATGAAGTTGTTGTTAGTGTCTGCTTGGTTGACTTCCAAGAGATCGTTGTATTGCCATAACTGAAAAGATAACCAAATCTGATAGGTAACCTGCATTAGCATATCCCACGAGAGTAGGATTTCCATTTCTTGGATAGAAGAGCCCTAAATCGATTAATCCACGTATATAGCGAAGTAGGTGCTTCACTCCATTCCAGTGTCTGCTTGTAGGTTCAGAGATATACCTTGCTAATAAGTTCACCGAAAATGCAATGTCTGGCCTAGTGTTGATGGCTAGGTACATCAAAGCTCCTATTGCACTTAGGTATGGCACCTCTGGACCAAGTACAGCTTCACCTTCTTCTCGGGGTTGAAATGGATCATCTTTGATGTTTAAAGCACGAACAATCATTGGTGAATTCAATGGGTGTGCTTTGTCCATATAGAACCTTTTTAATACTTTCTCGGCATAATTGGATTGATGAATTAAGATACCATCTCTTAGATTTTCAATTTGTAATCCGAGACAAAATTTTGTTCTTCCAAGGTCTTTCATTTCAAATTCTTTCATCATACATTTAGCGGCTTCTTCGATTTCGTTATGTGTTCCAATGATGTTTAAATCATCAACATACACCGCTATTATGACAAAACCATTTTCGGACCTTTTGATAAATACACATGGACAAATTTGGTCGTTCTTATACCCTCCTTTGAGTATGTACTCACTAAAACGGTTAAACCACATCCTCCCATGTTGCTTTAAACCGTAGAGTGATTTTTTCAATTTTATGGAATGTAGCTTTCGAGGTTGTGACCTCAAAGGTTCAGGTAGTTCAAGTCTTTCAGGGACTTTCATATAGATGTCGGTATCAAGTGACCCATAAAGGTATGCAGTCACAACATCCATCAAACGCATTTGTAGTCCTTTGCATGTTGATACACTTATGAGGAACCTTAGTGTCGTGGCATCTACCACAGGTGAATATGTTTCCTCATAGTCGATTCCCGGTCTTTGAGAGAAACCTTGGGCTACAAGTCTAGCCTTGTACCTTATAATTTCGTCTTTTTCATTTCTTTTTTCGTATGAACACCCATCTATTCCCGACGGGTTTCACTCCTTTTGGAGTCTGGACTGCAGGACTGAAAACTTCGCGTTTTGCGAGAGATTTTAATTCAACCTGAATGGCTTCTTTCCATTTTGGCCAATCACTCCTTCGTCGACATTCATCTACAGATGATGGCTCGGTGTCCTCAACATCAGTGATGATTTCTGTGGCAATTGAGTATGCGAATACATCATTGACATAGGTTTTTACTCTATCCCACTGTTTTCTAGTGTGGACGTAATTTATTGAAATTTCATGATTGTCGACGATTTCGTTTTTGCGCTTCCCCTCAGATGTACCATCCGACTCTTTAGTTTCATCTTGGGGGTTGATGATATTTTCATCATTTTGGATTTGATCCACTTTATTTGAAGAGTTTTCACTCTTTTTATTCCTCATTTCCACTCTTTTCGATTTTCTTAGCTTTAGATCTTTAGCTCCGAGGGGTCTGCCGCGTCTTTTGCGTGCTGCAAATTTATCTGAAAGTGGATTATCCATTTTCTTTGCTGGGATTTCAACCCTAGCAGGAGCATTCACTGAAGGTATATGTGACTTTGTCACTCCTTTTGTATCAATGAATGCGTCTGGCAATTGATTTGCGATGTTTTGCAAATGTATTATTTTTTGCACTTCTTATTCGCACGCATTTGTCCTTGGATCAAGGTATGATAGATTTTGGGCATTCCATGATATTTCTTTCCAACATGGGCCCTCTTTATCTCCCCCTAAGGTTGGGAAGACTGTCTCATTAAAATGACAATCTGCGAACCGAGCTGTGAAAAGATCACCAGTCAATGGTTCAAGATATCATGTGATGGAAGGTGATTCATAGCCAACATAGATTCCCAACCTTCTTTGTGGGCCCATTTTTAGTACGTTGGGGCGGTGCTATGGGGACATAGACTGCACATCCGAATGTTTTTAGATGTGCCAGGCTAGGTTCCTTTCCAGCTACTAGTTACATTGGAGATAACTTATGCGTCGCGCTCGGTCTTAGTCGTAGCAAAGCAGCGGCATGTATTATTGCATGTCCCATGCAGAAGAGGGGAGTCATGATTTCATGAGTAATGGCCTAGCGTAATCGCTTTATTAATGATTCTGCAAGGCCATTTTGTGTATGAACATGGGCTACTGGGTGTTCTACGTCTATCTCAATTGACATACAATAGTCATTAAATGTTTGAGATGTAAATTCTCCGGCATTATCTAGCCGAATCCTCTTGATAGGATAATCCGGGAATTGAGCCCTTAAACGTGTGATTTGCACAAGAAGTTTTGCAAATGCAACATTCCAGGTGGAGAGAAGACTAACATGTGACCAACGTGTTGAGGCTTCAATTAACACCAGGAAATATCTGAACGGTCCACATGTCGGGTGTATTGGCCTGCAAATGTCTCCTTGTATTCTTTCTAGGAATGCAAGATTTTCACCTTCAAGTTTACCTTTTGAAGGTCTAATGATTAGTTTGCCAAGTGAACAAGCTTTACAATGAAGTTCATTTGATTGTGGGATCCGTATATTATTTAACGGATGTCCATTTGAACTTTTAATGATTTTTATCATCATGCTTGTTCCAGGATGACCTAAGCGGTCATGCCATATATTAAACATTTCCTGGTTGTCTACCTTGTGGTTAGACACCAAATATGTTTCAATTGGACTGATATAAGTAAAGTACAATCCTGAGGAGTATGCTTCTAATTTTTCAAGAGTCTCGTTATTGCCAGATTTTCTTTTGACGAGGTACATATCCTCCTTTTTATTTTCATTAACGGTTTCCATGTGATAATCATTCAGACATAAATCTTTGAATCTCAATAGATTACGTCGTGTTTTGCTAGAATATAATGCGTTTTTTATTGTTACTTTTGTACCTTTTGGTAATATTACGCAAGCTTTTCCTGAGCCCTCAACCATATTGACAGTGCCGGCGATTGTGTTGAGATTGGTATTTATTGGCTTGATATGAGTAAAGTATGACTTGTTGCTCAAAATGATGTGTGTGGTTGCGCTATCAATCAGGCATTTTTCAGAATTTGTGTTGTTATTTTCCATTGTCTTCACATGAATAGAGAAAGGATTAATAAAACTATCATCTATAAAAACACGTATGAGAAAGAAGAACACATTTTTATTATAGCATATTTTACAGGATTAAATAAACACATACTTGATACTAGGAAAAACATGCTTAGGAAAAACTTAGGACTGGATGAGAAGAAAAAAAAAAGCAATTACAACGGACAAACAACTCGAAAATATATGACAATATTGATGAAGCAAACACCACAGGAAAAACACATGATCGATGTAGTCTAGACATTTTCTATGTCGTCAACAAGATAATCGGCTACATCGAGTTCTGGGTTAGGGGAACTTTGTGTGACAAAATTAGTTTCCATTTGCTTCCCTTGGCCCCCTCTTGAGGCAACATATAGGTCCACGAAGTGTTTTGCCGTTCGGCAATCCTTGGCCCAATGGCCTTGTATTCCGCATTTAAAACACTTTTCTTGTGGCCTTTCTTGGTTTTGAAAATTTCCCCTTCCTCTATCACCTCTACCTCTACCTCTACCTCTACCTCTCAGGGTGGGAGTATTGGAAGTATTTTAACGCCAGTTTTGACGTCCTCTCCCCCTTCCTCAACCCCTATTGTGGTACGGACCTCTGCCCTGAAAACCTCCTCGTACAATATTGTTATTCCAGCGCCTGCCTATTTTTGTGGCATTTGTTTCTGGTATTGCATTGGTACTTGCTGGTCTCTGATTATGATTAGATAGCAGGATTTCACTGTTTTGTTCTGCGACTAACAGTATGGAAATTAAGTCATAAAACCTTTCACAACGCCTTTCTCGGTACTGTTCTTGTTGTACCATATTATTTGTGTGCATTGTAGTGAGAGTTTTCTCGATCATGGCTCTTTCAGATATTGGTTCTCCACATAATCTCAATTGTGAAGTTATGCGGAGTACAACAGAGTTATATTCACGTACTAAGCTGAAGTCTTGAAGTCTCAAGGTAGACCATTCATGCTGAGCTCTTGGCCCAATTATTCTCTATAAGTGTTCGAATCTGTCTTGGAGGCAAACCCAAAGTTCTCTGGGATCCTCAATGAGAATATATTCAGTTTTTAATTCGTCATGAATGTGGTGTTTGATATACACCAAAGCTTTAGCTTGTTTTAGAGGAGTAGGGTTTCCCTCTTCGGCGATAGCTTGTTCTAGGCTTTGTGCCCTTAGGTAGGCTTTTGCGTCCACCCGCCATTTCAGGTATCTTCCTTTAGAAATGTCTAAAATTTCAAAGTCCCAGTTTGCAATTCGAGCCATTGCTGATTACACGAAATTTTTTAGAGATTAGTAAAAGGGAAGTCAAATATTTTTGTATTTCATATATAAGGTTTTAAAGATTAGAAAAATATCACTATGGAATGCGAGCCGTGGTGGTCCTAGTACCCAACTTACAAATAAGAGGTTGGGGGTTCGAAACTTGGTAAAAGCATAAACCCCGCAAAACTAATAAAGGCTGCATATTTTTTTTTCGTTTGGCATCGCTATGGTTTTCTGTTTTTTGGTTTTTTGTTTTTCAAACTCATATGATATATGTCATATAATGAAACAAAAATTAGATAAATTTATTGAAATCATGATAATTTTGAAAACTGACAACAAAAAAGTAGAAACACCTTTTCTTGTTTCCTGTTTTTGGTTTTTTGTTTTAGAAAAAACAGAAAACTGAAAACAAAAAACAATGCCAAACAAGCTCTAAAGTTATTGGTTTTTGATCAATACCAAAACCTAAAGCAACAAAGATAACCGTTTGATTGCATGCAGCCAACCAAAAACTCCAACATCTGACTTTCGGTTTCAATGCTCCTAATAAAAAAAAAAAAAAAAAATCTTGTAAATCCCATTTACATGCATTGCTATATGTTCTTTTGTCAGATTGCATGTACATGCAAATGCAGTATACCATTTTGTAACATGTATCGACCATTCCTTGTCTTCTGTTTATTTTGCCACATGCAACGTATGCATGTAATTTTATATTGCATTGTTATATTAACTGTGAACTCTAAAGGTTGGTATCATGTTGCATATTTGCTTTTGTATCATGCATTCATGCGTCTTTATCTCTCACTTTAGTCATCCTATTTTCTTTCTTCCTTCTTACTATTATCCTAATTCTCTTTCTTCCTCCTTCTTAAAGAAATATTCATACAAAATAATTAGGAGAAGAAAATTGCTTATAGTCAAAAAAATAAATTAGCTTCATGAAATAATAAGCAAAATTAAATTCATGTAATAAATGAAAATTTATCTTCGTACTTCCGGCCATAAATTGCCTACCATTTTAGGTAGCCTTTGTTCTCAAAATAAAACGTAAGCCGGCCATCAAGGCGACATTTTGAGAGTTTGGCCCGTCCATATAGACGGCTTAAAATGCAAATCTTGCCCTCCATAAAGGTGGCTAATTTGCTTAAAGTGGTCAATTAGTCGCCTTGGCGACGTTTACTACGAGTAGTAGCGGTGGTGGCGGTATCCGTTTCATCTCTTCCTCTCTTATTAGTATTTGGAGGAGGAGGTTCGGTTTCTGTTGGTGGTACTGAGGGATTTTCATTGAGGATAGGGACAACTTGTGGAATTTCGACGGCTTCGGCGGTGTTAGTGTTTCGGGCTTGATTTGTACTTCCTCGGGCTGGTTGTATTGTACCACAAGGTATGGCATTACGCTCTGCTACGAAATATATATGTGAAAGTGATATATTATTCAAAAATGTATTGACGCCATTATATTGGTGTTCCATTATTTAGTAATGAATAATTTGATAGTCGGATTTAAATTTAAAATTTGAAAAAGCAAAACTACCTTTTGAGTAATTTGAGCAAATTGGTGCTGATAACGTGTTTTACAACAAAGGATTTCAAAGAGATCAAAAGAAAGCTTTTAGATACTCCGATAATTGTTGTGTATATTTCCTTCAGATTATGCGGGGATTTATAGTACCCTTGCATGAACAGTGTTTACTCGATATATTAAACATTCAGTGAAACGTCTAATCGAGCATGAGGTTTTGAGCGGCGATATTTACTTTTGCATGGGAAGCTAAACAGTGATGTTTGGCGGTATCCTTAATCCGTTCATATTACGCAATACGATGCGTATTACAACAAGTATGTATTTTTTTCATCTTATTTAGAGAAAATAAATTTAAATGATTTAGATAATAGAAAGTAAAATAGGTTCAGATAATATAAGTTCGGATCAAATAAAATTAGTTAGAACAAAGTTCACAAAAGATGAAATCAAATAAGTTCAGACAAAATTAAATAAGATAATTCAGACAAAATTAGATGAAATAAACATAGTCAAAATGGGAATATAACATATTGATTCTTTGATAAAGTTTGACTCGTTAAAACTAAAAGGTGATATTAGCATGTTTATTACATTGAGTTTGGATTGGAGTCGATGAAACTAGCTACGGTTGAGTTGAGTTCAATGGGCCTAATGAAGTTAGTTTAATTAGAACTTGATTTGAGTTACTTTGATGTGGTTTGGTAGAATTAGTGTAAGGAAATCTTGTCCAAAATTACCCTATAAAATAATAAGAGTATGTTTTGTAATCAATCAGGAGAGTGTATTATACCTCTTAAGATGAAAAGAGAGATTGTAAGAGCTAGTAGCAATAGGAAAAAAGAAAACCAGGAATAGGTCCAAGGCAATTAAGTGCAAAAAGTGTCGATGATCTGGACACAATTATAGGACTTGTACGTAAGCGGGGTTTAACAACGAAAGAAGTTAAAGGCAACTGAGCCTATTGTCATTAGGAACCCTAATGTTAGAGATTGGTTAAATATAGCTAAGGCAGCAACAACATCTTAGAAAAGAGGACAAGAGTCTACTGCTGAGAAGAAAGGTGCAAAGATAGGGAAGAAAGTAAGAAACACATCTCAAGCTCCTACATAGTTAATTGATTCATAGTTGCAAAGTCAACCAATGAATCAATCTCAATCTAAGTCTCAATCTTAGATTTGAATACCTTAGCTTTATAATTTTTGTTATGACTCTTATGAATTAGAAGTATAAGTTAGTTTTTGATAATTTATGTACTTAAGTTATGTTTTGATGGTGTACCTTAGTTTTGGGATACTAAAATAGTTTGTGTTAAACATTCTGGTTTATGAAAGTTCAATAAGTTTTTACGCAAAGCTTGGTTTGAATTCTCAACAGAAATTCAAATACTTAACAAGGCATAGAAAATAAGTATGCCAATTATTAATCCATTTTTCATTCATTAATACAACCATAAGACCACAATCTTCCATTACATTGCTTGTTTAATTTAAAGGCAAACATCTAATTAGCACCAAAGATTAATATCAAATATATGACAACAACAATCTTAACAACCATATAAATGCACCTTACAAATTCATCTACTCTTTGTGTAAACTTAGCAAATTCCTCTCTTAAACTTTCAGATTGGATGCCTCGTCAAGATTCGTAGATAATACCCCCATAGCAACGCACACGAAAAACCACAGTACATGCACTTGTCATAAGCTCTTTCAGGGTTCAAAATGGTATCAGAAAACCTATATTAGCAAGTCTTGGTGGATGACAGTTACAATAGTTGTGTTTGATCCACCACAAATTATTGATTAAGGCATATTAGGTCTCTCTCCTCTCTCTCCTCCTTCATTTCTCTAAAACCCTAGCCTCCATTTTTGAATATCGAAGAGGCTTCCATCGGTTTTAACCGATGGAAAGCCCTAATCCTTGTTTCTTTAAAGTTTATTTAGGTTTTATAATAATGCTTCCTCCTTATGGGAGGAATTTTTCTCCTTCGAAAGAAAGGGTTTCCTATCTCCTTCAAAAAATAAGGGTTTTTCGACCTCCTTTGAAAGACAAGGTTTATCTCTTCTTTTCGGGGGAGAAATTTCTTAGTTTTGAATCCATGATATTAGATGTAATGGATTGTCGTGAAATTATTTCGTTGGTGAAAAAGTTATCAAGTTTTCGAATATAGATAGATGAATCAGAAGGAAAATATTTTCACGACTACAAAAGATCGTTAGATTGTCTCTCCAACAAGGTTGTATATTTTAGCGATATAAGCGAGGGATGTTCCACAGTGCAAGAAGGAAAATTCTATTTGATTCAATATCTTATGTATTTGTTAACGTCGAATCTTTATTGTAGATGTCGTATGACTTTTAATTAATGAAATATTTTTGCTATATTAAAAAAAATAAAAAATTATTGATTAAGGCGGACTTTCATTAAATTATTGTTAGGCGAGTTAAATTTACCCTATAAGCATTTAAAGTTATTCTTATATAATACCAAAATAATTACCATTAATCTAACATAAATTTTACCGTCAAAAAACACTTATATTGTATTAGATTAATTATATTAGCCTTTATAGCATGTGTCAATTAGAAATTACAGATTAAGTACAATCAAACTCATTACAAATCAAAAGCTACTCTTAAAGGGATTAAAGTTTTAAAAAAAATTGTTAAATTTACCCTTAAATTGACCGTTTAACAATAAAACTAACGTAAGACCACCTTACACAAGACTTATTGCTGATCCATAAGGCCTTTCCATTCTTGCTCCAAAAGAACTTGTATCTATGGAGCCGGCCATATTAGAGAAATAGGTAGAGGAACAAATGCTAGAGAAAAAATGGCGCATGCATCAATTTATAAAGGAGGGGCATCAATATTTTGGTAGGAAATAGGGATTGCTTTGACATTTTGAGTGGGAAAAGTTAGAAGGAAGGTTTTAAAAAGGGGCATATTAGTCATTTCATTGTGTTTAGTAACCTAAACTGCTCTAATTCAGAGTTACTAATTTTAACTTAACTAAGGCCCCGTTCACTTCACCTTATTTTTGCTGAACTGAAATTATTTTTACTGAAACAAAATTATATTTGCTGAACTTAAATTAATTTTATTGAACTAAAATTATTTTTGCTGAACTGAAATTATTTTTACTGATTTTCTATTATAATTCTTCTTTAAGAAAACTGAATCTTACTGTGCTGAACTTATTTTTACTGAACTGAAATTATTTCTACTGAACTTAAATTAATTTTACTGAACTGAACTTATTTTTACTGAACTAAAATTATTTTTACTTAATATTATTTTTTTAAGGTGAAGTGAACAGGGCCTAATTAATCACACCAATTAGCTTAGGGAGTCAAAATCTAGGATGTACCTGTAAGAAGTAAAAAAAGTAGTGGTATACTAATAACTAATCACACCTATTTTTATAGAAATGCTAAATGAGATTTAAGCTTTTTTAATTTCTTTTTATTTACTCCGTACTAATTTTTTTTTTTGGAAGCCTCGTACTAACTTAACTAATGTTATCGAGTTTAGACCGAACTAGATGGAAGCCCGTACAATGCACAGTATTTTATACATAAATCAGAAAAGGGTTATTTTCTTCATTATATTTAACCTACATATAATTTTTTGATTAATTTGCTTGTTAGATAAAGGATAATTTGTATTATTTTTATGCAACTTATAATGCAACCTTAATTCACTAATATTTATGAAAATTGAATACTTTATATAATAAAAAAATTTATAAGTATGATAGATATTAGAATAAATATTTAATATAATGTTAAAAGATATTTTTTTATTAAAATTTAAATTCTAAATAACTATTCATAGATTTTTGTTTAACACTTGAAATTACATTTTAAAGTAGATTTTAAATGTGAAAAAATATAATTTCGTTTTTTTAAATAATTTAAATCATAAATCCTCTTCGTATTTTTTTTAACCCTGATTCGTTTGTATAAGGAAAACGCATTGTTCCTCTATACATATAAATCTCTTATAATTTTTTATTTATTTAATCAAGATAAAAACTGAACATTATTGTTTCAATTTTTTATTTTTATTTTTTTAAGAATATTGGTTAATTATTAATAATTTATTTTCATTTAAAGTGTTATTTTTTTAATAAAAGAACGTTTTTTTTTTGTTTATATTGCTGTTTACTCCAACACTCCCAAATGAAGCTCCAAAGAATCGAATCAAACCCAACTACAATTCTCCAATCAAATTCCATGTCCTGTGACATTCAATCATATAAATTCACTCATTCATTCAATCCCAATTCAAATGAAATCAATTTATGAACACCCAAATAATTAAAAAAATTAACTTACCGGCCTAACATGTTTATACAAATTGTTTTTTTTATCTGCCACATTTTTTTTTTTCTATTTTCAGATATTTTTTCTAAAGTGTTTGTATATAATACTTATATAATAAATAGTTTTTTTTTTTCTTTTTTTTTAAAAAATTTAATTCCTAATATCAAAAGATCATCTTTAAAAAATAGATAATTTTTAGTTTTAAAATAATTTAAATATTAATAAATCACTATCCGTCGTTTTAACTTGCGTGGCAAAATTTTTAAATTTCATTCGTCACTTTTCCTTACGCGGCGAGTGAATTTTTTAATTCTAAAATAAAATACAAATCTAATTTTTAATTAGTCGAAATAATATCTTTACTTACATGGCGCTCCGAATGCTCTCCAAAAATGTTTACTTTATATATATACTGGTTTTGTGCCCCGTGCGATGCCCGAGTTGTTTATTGAATTTTAAGATAAATTTTTAATCTATATATCAAATTTTAAAATATATCATTGATACAAAATTAGTTACGAATTGATGTGCTTTTGTGATGATTTGCTATCTAGTAGACATCTAATGACTAATAATAATGTTTGTGGAAATGTTCGATTTAATACATTGAAAAAATAAAGAATTAGCAAAAAAAATTAAATAAAAAAAATGTTTAAAGCCCGTTGGATTGACCCAAAATCCAAAATTTTGGGTAAGGGTTGAACATTTCTGGACTTGTAACCTAAAGTGACCCAATCTGAGATAACTCATGACCCGACCCTAATTAACAAGTCTACATAGTAATACAATTCTATTATATTGTGAAGTATATTATTTTAACTGAGTAGTATAGATTATAAATGAATGTTTTATGCTTTGAACTACTTCCTTCGCTCCAAAAAATATTATGATATAAAAAATAAATTTATATGATAATTTTTGAGAATTATAATCTAATAATTTTTTTGAATAAAATTATAATTCAATTTGTACATCTGAAATATTGGTATTTTATCGAAAATAAAACTCTAAACTAACAATTTTATCCTAAAATTCTATCCAGATAGAATTCTAAACTAACTTTTTATCTTATGGAGTCTATTTAAATCTATTCAACGTGGCGCGACACTTGACGAAAAGTTGGAACGCCAAGTGTCGCTGCCTCGTGACCTGGCTAAAGTTTATTCAACACTGTTTTTTTTTTTGTTTGGATAGTAACAACATTGAAGTCACTAGATTAGTACTCGTGCGATGCACGATTTAATTAGAATAAAAAAAAAAAATCAATAAGAGAGTGTAAAATAATTAATCACAAAATGAGGGTTTTTGAAAAGAGAAAAATCATTAATATGTTTTTGATTAATTGATGTTCACACTTTTATTTATTTTTAAGAATTATTTTTTCCAATCTTGAATTTCAAAAGACAAAAATAGGGGGAAAAAAAATGATGATGTCATAAGCAAATTGAAGGGAAATTTTTTAATGATATGTGTACACATGTGATGTAAGCGCTTTTTTCTTTAGTTATAATTATAAACTAGATATAAGCCCGTGCGATGCACGGTTTTAGTAAATCTTTATATTAATTTAAGATTTTTTTATATGAAGATCATTCATTAGAGATATTTGGATAAAATTCCTAATATCATAAGATAATTTTTTTTTTGTTTTAAATTTTAACACTAAAGTTATCTTTTACGTGGCGCTTGAATTTAAAACCCCAAACCTTATTCTTTAATTTTGCTTAGTTAACAATTTAATTTTTTAATAAAAAATAAATGACAAATCATTATATTTATTGGTTAAAGTAAGTCCTTTGCAAATGCGTTTTTTTATACTTGTTATGTTTCAAAATGTTAGTCTCATCTAGAATCTTTTAACGTTTAAAAAAATTAGGGGGATCTTCTAAATTTCTCTTTATATATAAGGAAAAACATAGTGATATAAGATTTAGTTTTATTCGTTTCGATGAGCACATTATTAATCTCTAATTTTTATAATATTTGCTAGGGAGAGATTAAAGATATTTACGATCAAAGATTTACAACCATATATGTAAAAAAAGATAATTATTAGTTTTTTAGATAATTTAAATTTTAATTGTTCACTATTCGTTATTTTTAGCTAGGTGACAAAATTCTTAAATCTTATTCGTTACTTTTGCTTAGGTGGCGAGTGAATTTTTTAATTCTAAAATATATTATTAATCTAAAATTTCATTGGTCAAAATAATACATTTTCTTATGTGGCGCGTCGAATGCTCCCGAAAAATGTCTACTTTATTTATATATATTAGATTATAAATAAATAGATTGATTTAGTGGATCACTAGATCACAAATTTCCAAAATAATTCTGATTTACCTCCAAATCCAAATCTCCTGCCCTCCTGGAATCAATTGAGCAATTAACAAATAGCAGAGCTGAGCTCAGCCCTAATTTTGTTTTTTCAAATCCCTAATTGAAAACCCCTGCATCTCCAGAAATTCCTCTAATTTCGGTGAAGGAAACCCTAATTATGGTCGATCAAAACCCTTATTCAATGGGAGAATCGGTAACTTCCGTCGTTGCACTGAGCTTGCTTTCCCCTAATTCTTTCAATTTGGGTGTTTTTCTTGCTGAATTTTATTTGAATTTTTATTTGCAGAATTTTATTCATGATGAAGATATTCGGCTTGATACGGTCAAAGCTAGATGTAATTTTCTGTAATTTAAACTCAACTTTGTTTATGATTGATGAAATGTATGAGTTTTGAAATGGTTTTTGGCATTGTTACAGTTAGAAATGTCATGAAAAGGCATGCTGAATTGACAGAGCGTCTTTCGAGGTATGAATTTTTCGATTTCGATTTGGTTAAGAAGTTAATTGCAGGTTTTGTGCAATGAAATCAAGCTTCAAATTATGGCATTCTCAAAATTTTGTTGTTAACTTTTGTGCTCCACTGCTCCTTTTATCATAAATGACTAGTATTTGATCAAATAATTGGAAAAATGGATTCATTCTTTCATGGCATCAAGTCGGTTTGTATATTACTGTATAATTTTTCAGAGGATATTAGCTTCGTAATTGTCAATAAAAACTTTTACTTGATCAGTTCACGTCTCGTATGCTAACAGCTGGAGTGAGTGCTATTTGATCCTGATGACATTTGCTGTCATTAATACCCGCACGAGTTCTATGCTGTCTGATTGTAGTTAAATCCAATTGCAACTAGTTTTCATCATGGCACTCCCTGATGTTTTAAAGAAAATCACTGTTCTATGCAAACACTTGTATATAACTATATGTGAGATGTGTGCCTAGTGTTCATACAGTAAGACGTACCAAATAACATCATACAGTTTGTGTAAAGACTTGCGTTATATGTTCCTCTTAAAGCCACTAGTTGGCCTTTTACAGAGGATAACTACTTTACATGAATGTTTTGGCTACTAGCTAGCGGAGTATTTGATTACAATCATAGCAAATTGTTATTCTATTGTTTATACTATAATATATTTCATCTGCAATAAGCCAATAACATTTGCTGTATATCGCAAAAAAGTTAACATAGGTAGAAAGTTGTGATTCTCAGTTCTTCAGATTTCTCTGTAAACATATTGGGACAGAGGGAATGGTTTAGCTGGTTGTTTGGATTTGACAGTCTTTTGTTGATAATTTTGTTATGTAAAAATAGCTTCTAACTGGAGTTTTTGATTGTCTTGTAGGGATTCTGACAAAATGGTTTTTGATCGTTTGCAAAAAGAATTTGAAGCTGCACTAGCTTCTCAAACTCAAGGTATTTGGTTCATAATTATTAAGTCTGTGGGAATTTGGTGTCTTTCTGCCAGTCACACGCTTATCATAGAATTTGGCATAGGCATAGAATTACGTATAATATGTTTGTTGAGCTTGCTCACTCTCTTTTACCAATGATTACATTCATAAGTGTTTGACGAGCTGTTAAGAAATGTTCTTTACAATTTCAAATCGTGACATCATTTATACGCTGTACACCTTCACTTTGTCCCATGCCTAACTATGTCATGCCGTCACATACTGCTATATTATGACTGCTAACACTTCCTTCTCTCTCATTTCTAATTTAAGGAAGCTAAATGGTACTCTGTATAAGATTATGCACTTTTCCTTCTTGTCATAGACACCAATGTTTGTCTAATGTATCTTTTTCCATTTGTCATATACTCCTATGTTTTGTATCGTATTGCAGAGATCTATCTGGAAGGTGAAGATTGGAATGATGGACTGTTAGCCACAATAAGAGAGAGGGTATGCCATGTGGATTCATGTTTTTGTATCGTTCTGTAAAGTTTTTATCTATTTATTTGTATGTCAAATAATGTACTTTTTTGTTTTAATGTTTCACCTCACTCTCTGTCACATACTTGCAATTGGTTGAGGTTGTTTTTTTTGTTTTTTATTTTTATTTTTTTCCCGTGTTAGGTTCACATGGAGGCAGATAGGAAGGCAACATCAGGGGATTCCAATATGGAGCTAGACTCTCCCTTGCTCGAAAAAATCACTTATAGGGTGGGAAGTAAGGTAATATCACCTATAGTCCAATTTGTAAGAACAGTGTCAATGGTAAGAGTCTTGATGGAACCAAGTATACAATGGTTTCTCTCAAAGTAATGTTGACTATTATGTGTTAGTATCTCTGCATGGAAATTTTCTCGTGACTTCAAGACCAATAGAGTATTTTTCAAGTATTTTAATAACAGCAGAAAAGTATTAAATTCTGTCTTTTAGAAATGGGTCATGATCTGCTAAACTTGGTGTTAACATGTTTTTGATTTTGGATAAAATATTACTACAGTGACCTTATGCTGTTCTTATGGAACTCTCACTTCATATGGAACTTAATTCTTTTACTACCATACATCCTTGGCTTTCTGAATTATTAAGTTAGAAAATTGTTCTTTTGCATGGAATAATCTTGTGATCCCTGATTCCACAAAAACCGAAGTGAGTGGGCATAATGGGGGGATCTGATCCTAGAAATGGTGGCTTGAATATGCGGGGTGCAAAACCCTCATCTTGAGTATTGCATTGTTTGAAATCTAAGTGGTTTGGAAGTTCTATTATTTAGGTTAATGTATACATTGGCTACACGACACAGCATTTACATCAATTGAACTTTATGTTCTTGACTAATGAATGCATATGCATATGATTATGCTGTAGAATGACAATTGGGTGGTTGTCATGTCAAAATTATAATTATAATCCAAATTTCAGCTAAAATTTTAGTTGATATTTCCAGCTTTTTTCTGGGTGAAGTGTCTGATTTAATGTCAATACTATATAGTAAATCTTAATTTACTCGTTGTACAGGTTATATGTTGTTTGGAAGGTGCAAGGATTGGTATACAGTATGAAACATCGTTTGCTGGTAATTTAAAAGTCCTTGATGCTGTTTGTTATCACCGTGAAATATTACTTGTTACATTTTGTACCCGGTTTTGAATCTATTGTGACTCATGTGATTGAACAAATGCCCTCGGCGTTGGTGATTTTGATAGTTTTGTCAATAGTTAACTGGATGAGAAATAGTAACACACTAACACAACAGTACTTTATATGCAATTACTTAATTTGTTTGGCAGACTTGGGCTATGTTTGCTTCACCCTTTTTCAGTTACTTATTCTTGTTAATCAAACCAGACCTCAAAAATGAAGCTTTTAGACATTGACTCTTATATAATATCAGCTGGAGGTATCGTTGCTCTATGGTCGGCTTTGCTTCTCTTGGCTTTTTAATCTGGTGCTTGCTTATGGTTCCTGTTGGTCTTTTTGAATCAATTCTTCAACTAAAAATTTGTTCAAGATGAGCTTCATGTGGCCACATCTCTTCATACCCTACCTATAGTAGGTATTATGCTGAGTAGCTGTGTTGCTTGCTTGTGTTTTGCTTCCTTCGTGAAATATAGACCAGAGGATCACTGAAGTGTATTGCTTGAGTTTTGATCTGGATAATTACATCTTTAAGCATTTCTGCTCCTGTACAAAAGAGGATGAAGGTCAGAGTGGTGTAGCTCCTGTTCAGTGGCTCATAAAGTTGGTTAAATCTTGCATCTAATTTATTCTAATCCATAAAGATAGCCAGAGCAGCATAGCATTGGATCTAAATTGGTTACTGCCATTACTCTTGGTATCTAACACATGAACTTCCGGTTTTTAAGAAGCTTCATTTAATTTGATCTTCTTCTCTTTTTCTTTTCATCCTTTGGGTCTTAGGGCAGGATTATTATTTGGTAATCTGATGTGTGGGATTCCTTTATCTAGATATCTTTTCGACTAAATTCCTAAGAGTCAATTTAGGTTATGTTCAGTTTTGATCTATAATTTTCTGATTTGATCAGATTTTTTAGTTTGACCAAACTTTGACCTTATTTGTACACTTATCTGTAAAATTAAATCATATCAAGTGAGATGTCAGTAGATTCATATTAATATGTACTTTCCAGATATGAAATTTTCATAACTTTTAATATCAAATTTAAAGATATTTAACATAAACTAAATGCTAATAAAAAGACAAGATTAGTTCACATCTAATTTGATTATTTCAGAAATAAGCTAATATCAACTTAAGTAAGTTGCACTATACATAGTTTAGTGGTAAGATAATCTGTACATGGAGAGTGCATTTCTTATGTTTTTTACCTATTTTTTTCTAAAAACTGTTTTTGAGAAAGCAAAACACTTCTAGAGCTCTGATTTTTGTGACATAAGGGGATCAGTGAGATATGGTAAATGATTCTAATTCTTGCAATTTGTATTGCGTAACATGATAATGTTTGTTAGGGGAGCTTTACGATGGCATCAAAGTTCTTGTATTTGGTTGGTTTATCAAATTAAAGAAACAAACTGAAGCAAGCTTATAAGGGGGTTCACAAAGTGGTAGCAAGGTGGTATGGGGTTGGAACTCAATTTTTAATACCTTGTTTTTGGTTGTTGTTAGGGAGTGAATTTGTTCTTTTTATTTGATACCTCGAGGTGTGGTATGAGCCATACCCACCTACCCCCTTGGGTTTTTAAACCACATACCTTGTGGGTTTGAGGTATGGGCTTAGAAATAGAAATTTTCTTAAACAAACATTAGATATGGGTTTTACCCATTCTAGACCCATACCTAACATCTACATTTCAAATGCCCTCTAAAGAGTTTAAGAGAATGGTACATAGCAAGCAGTAGGACAATTATGGTGATAACCAAAGTGCAATTTATCTGGTAAAATATTCTGAATTTCATGCTTAAAGCATGCACTCCCTTTGTCCCATACATATTGTACCATAGTGAAATAGCTCGCAGTTTGAAGAAATTGGAAAATATAGAGAGAAAGTGGTTGCCTTGGTGTAGGGCTTCAATCTAGATGAAAAGTAGAGAAAAAATCTTACCAAAAATGGTATGTTGTAAGCTAGTAGGGACATTTCAAATAGGTATTTGTAAAATCAAGGGACGGAGGAGTAGATGTGATCTATTATTGGACACAAAAACACTTCAGAAGGCGAGCTACTGTATTTGGATAAGATCTATATGGATCATAATGTCGCATATATCAGGACAAAAATCTTGTCAATGGAAAAGCCTATTTAATGCAAGGTGGCTAGAAGTCTTTTTCCTTGCTGAATCCTGGAAGTTTGTATAGGGCTAATGTTTTATTATTATCTAATTTATTAGATCATCTCTCTCATTTGCACATATGTTCCTTTTAGAATTATGATATTCTTAGAGTCTTTTAATTCTATAAATTGAACATCATCTTGAATTCCTGGTATGTTAGCCTTCTTAGGTAGTACGTGGTTTTAAGAAGCTTTCTTTTTTTTTTTTTTTTTTTTTTTTTTTGGTTTTAATTTTTATTACTATGTATGTGATATGTTTTGTGATTTTGAATGGTTGCTGGCTTGCTGTAAATTGAACTTGCATGTACTTTTAGATATTGTTTCACCATACTATATTCGTTATGTGCAGGAGAGCCATGTGAACTGTATCATTGTGTGCTAGAGAGCAAGTCATTTCTGGAGAAGATGACTGTTTTAGAACACACCATATCTTTCTTTCTGCCAATACGAGAAGCTGAAAATGATCTTCTCTCATCCAATGCAATGGTGAGGTTAGTTACCTTACCCTTGTGTATTTGCTTTGTAAATCCATACCTTATCTGCCTCTTCTGAGAAGAATTGTGTATATCCTGTTTCAGAAATTTATAGATCATGTTGGAGAACTGTTGCAGGCATATGTGGATAGGCGGGAGCAGGTAAATTTACCTTGTTTTCCTGGTGTCTCCTGATTTAGAAGTCTGATTATGATATACTATGCTGCTTGTTTAGATTTCTTAATTAAGCCATATCTTTTTCCTCTTCTTTCGTAATCAACAAATTATGTCTATAATATTATCCTTGCCACTGCTATAATTCCTTTAATGAATTCTGGTATGAATAGCTACACTCTTTAGTGATTCCTTTTTTTTATGGATCCCATATTGGAAGTTGTAGAAAAATGCATCAGATGTTCACTGCCTTGCCTTTCCTTTATGGTGTAAATTCCTCCTGATGTTTTGGCTAGGAAAGTCCCATTCCTCTTCTTTTTTTTTTTTTTTTTGGGGGGGGGGGGGTGTGGGGTGTAGGAGATTATAGGTACTAAATGCGGAATTAACATGAATCATATTCATATAGCACCAAACCAAGGATCTCATGCATAACACATAAAGAAGTAAGAATTATACCTTTGGAGCGTGATTCCACGATGATCGAGCAAGAACAATGGGGAGATAAAGAACCTCAAATGCGATTCCTCTACTTGGTCCACGGGCACAGATTAAGACCTCCACTAATGCTAGTTAGTCGCGAAAGAACACTTCTATCGACCTTCTACGGAGATGAACGAACGATCAACTAGCCAAGAACCACCGCGCAACACCACGTGGCCACTAGGGGTGGCCGGCCGTGGGTGAGAGGGGGAGGAGAGAGGCGTGCGTGTGAGAGAAGGAGGATGAGGGCTTTTGGATGGTGGTTGCTTGATTCACAATTCACTGGATTGCAATTGTGACTTCTATTATCAACCCTAGGCAAGGCTATTATTTATAGATCGTATCTCTAAATAATAGTCCAAGTCCAAATCCAAGCCCACTTCCTAATCCCACTCAAACTACATTTAGCCCACTCATGCTTATGACTAATTGATTGCTCATGAGGCCCATTAATGGGCCTCTAACTTGCTTAACCCAATACCCTTGTGTGTGACCAATATAGGATCCATTCTAAAGGGCTTTGGGCTATTTGACTAGCCCAAAGATCATCTCTCATAGTCTAGCAACAGAGGATGACGCCCCAATAGAATGAACTTATTATCTCCATAATAGTGATCCTTGATATATCTAGTAATTGCACTTATCGAAGACACAATTCCTTCATGGGGTTCTGGATCATGGAAGTCTTGTAGATGTGAGATTGAGAAAATGACTGATATGATGTGCATGACACAAGATATGTGGGACAATATATATAACAAAAGCTTGTGTGTAAAATCGAATAGTAAAATCATCGACATTTGTCTGAGAGTTTGAGTTCTAGATTTTGTCATAGGGGGAGCTAAACAAGTGCTATCTCATGTTTGCTAAGGGTTGTATCTTGGATGGTTGGTGACTCTTTAGTCTTTACCTGGTGGTCTTTTTATGGATAGGTGAATTGTAATTTTCTAAGGAGGTCTACATGCATACAAGACCTGAATTTGAAACCTCTCTGCCTCAACCATCTGTTTATTAATCCTTGAATGGATTTTTTTTTGTAAAAAACAATTTCTAAAAGCTGAATTGTAAGCTGGGTGGGTTGAGGAGTGAGGACTGATAGATAAGACATATTGCAGTTCAGCAACGTTATCTCATTGTTTATGAGCGATGAAGAGCATGGGCAACAAAGAAGAAGTCCTCTAATTTTTTATTTTCTCCTTGCCTTTTTCTGAAACCTCATTTTTCTTGCATCGACATCATCTCCCACTTTTCCTTCCTCTTCCTTCAAATCTTTGTAGCTGAAATTGAAATTCTTTAGTGAATGTGATATTGCAACATTTCAGTCAGATTATTGTTATGTTCTTGGTTGAATGGGTATCTCATGTAATATCCTGGACTTTCATTGGCAATACCTATGGTATCAGTGTCAACTTCCTTGCTCTGGTAGGTACACGTACTTCAGTAACCTTGGACAGATGGAAATTATGGATAGACCATAACATCTCAGTCTCCTTTTCTGGATCTCTCATCCCTCATTCTAGGCCTGCACTGTTAAAAACTGTCATAATTTACTTTTGACAAAGATTGGGTCAAGTAGAGAACAGCCAACAAGAATAGATTTTTGTGTAGTGGATCAACTGCACTGAGGAAAAATTGTTATCTAGGGCAATCAGTTTGAAATATACTATTGGAAAGATTATTTGATCCTTGCACAGATTATCACTTTTTTATTTGATGCCTCAAGTGGCACCTTTTGATGAGTGATAAATATCATACTTTGTATATTGTACCTGTCCATTATTGTTAACCGAAAAAATGTCAAAAGATTGATAGGGTGGAATATAAAATCACAAAATGTTGGGGGTGAAATAGGTGATTATATGTTTTGGTAAGTAATTTTCTCATGTGTCTATTTTTAGATCTAGTTTAACATATAGACAGGTTGGATTCATACGTAAGAGTTGTGGGTTTACCGTGGACCACCAAACTACAAGGGGAGGAATTTTAAGTGAGAAACGTATGAGGATTTTTGTGTTATGAAGCTAGGCACTTTTAATTTGTTCTTTGGCTACGTGAGAAAAAAAAAAAAAGGCTGTGTTCTATGTTTTCTTTACCTTAATTATGTTTACTTATAAATGAAATATATTGTGTGGTGGTTTTTGGCACTTTTTATAAGTTCATTGGTTAGTTCAAGCCATTAGAGCGATGTTCTCTTCACCTTAATTTTGTTACTTACATAAGAAATATTTAATTAATTTATAATTGTAATGATGATTAAATATGGTTGGAAACTATACATTGAAATTAGATTCCATGTCCATGTGATTATGTTTTATTTATTTAGTTAATTTTTTTTTTATAATTTTAAATTTATCTTAAAGATATGGTCAAGTTCAATTAGACCAGGAGATCACATCTGACCAGACCTTGAAAAATTCAGTTCATTTATTATATCACCTTATTTTAGTTGAAAAGAATATAGCCTTAGTTGCAAATATCCAAAAGTAATGGATCTGATAATCAATCCTCTTCTTGTATGTTTGATCCAATGATGGAAAAAGCAAAGCTTTTGCTCGCAGAGATACATGGAAGTAAAAGATAATGGAGAAAATCAAGTTTTTAAGCTGATTGCTGAATAGATTAAAGAAGACAATTTTAATTCTGTTTCACCTTCCTCGCACTTACTCTACTGCCTTATTTTGGTGCTAGGTGAGAAGAAGGGACGGGGTGGGGGTGATTTGCTTGTATGAGACTATGAGTGTATTTTAGCTGTATGAATTTATGCCAGTGTGTCCTTTTTAGGAAAATTGTTTTGTTCAGAATTGTAATATGGTCCTATGTACTGATGATTATGATGGCGTTCTGAATTTGTCACACAGGTTCGTGTTATGAAAGAGTTATATGAGAATCAAATTGGAGATCTTTATCATAGTCTGCCTTATCATATGATCGAATTTGTGCTGGAGGATTTTGAAAGGTAAGTACATTATGTTATTTTGAGTTCCTTTGGTAGAAGACTTAGTGAGTTGTTGCATCACACATTTATTGCTGTTAGGATGGACTGTGGATGAGGGGGAGTTTGATTCAGATACTTCTTTGTAAACAACTAATGCCTAGTTTTTTTTGTAGCTTTGTTTGAAGGTGCATGATTTCTAATTGTATGTGCAATTTTACCAAAAAAAAGTGTTTTTTTTTGGGGGGTGGGGAGGGGGGGGGGGGGTGTTGCGTTTTCTGTTTGGTGGCCTTTATAACAGCTGAATGTTGGACCTCATGAGTTATTGTTTCTCGTCACCTTAAATAGTCTGAATTTAACTATTTGACTATGCTAAGCTATTGTATGCATATGAATAATCATGGGATTGCTGTTATCTTGCCATGTAATTTATGTTCTGACCACTATATTATGGTTGTGATTTTCCTCTCAGCACCAGGATCACCATCAGTCTTAAATATGCAGATTTGGTGTCTGTCCTTCCAACTCGAGTCAGAGTCATGGCTTGGCCATTGCACTCATCCAAGAAGGGCCTTGCTCCGGGTCCAATGAGCAGAAAGGGAAATGGAGCATTGCCAAATCATCTTATTCCCATGCGTCTATCTTATGCAGAAGATGCCCTGCGGATTTTTAGTTTACCCGAAGGTAATATTTTGATTTTGAACTGAACAACTTTCAGTTTGAGCTGGTCGATAGATAATTATGTTTTCACAATCTTCATATATCTGAATTAAAGATATGCTACTAGTAGGCTAGTAGCTAGCTACTCAGTCCCTTCTGAATTGAATGTTCACTTTGTTTCAAACTTTCAACCCTTAATGAAGGATTCCCATGATTTCACCGGTTTAAAATTTTCAAAATGTCCCCTTTCTATCTTCTCTTCATCACTCCAACTAAATAGGGGTATGTGTAAATTATAACGATAACCTGTTATTATATTAGGAATTGTGAATTTTTTCCAGACTTCCCAAAATAATACGCGTGACAATTTTTTCCAAACAGTAAGGTTTCAATATTTGTGAAATCCACTAAGAAGGAAAAGTTGCAGTTTTTTTGTTTTTTGTTTTTTTTTTAAAAAAAATAAATTTATATCAATATTAATTTTAATCTTTGACAAAAGTTGCAGTTTATTTGGAATGAAGGGTGGTGTATAAATCTTGCTATTGGCATTCTGTTAGGACTATGTTTTTCCTGACTATTGTTTTATTCAGCTTTTGCAGAAATTGTGTTGAACTTGCCACCTGCACTCCAGCAGATATTTTCTTCGTAGATATCAATTGATTGAGATTTAGAAAGGTAGAGCCACACTAGTCCTTTGTAGGCAAAATTATGTCCAATGCGCTGCTCTGTATAGTCTTTTATAGAAAATTTTAACTTCTCCGCGCAAGTAACGCTATTGGCCTTTTGTTTCAGTTAATTAATGTGTGTGTGTGTGTTTTTTTTTTTTTTTTTTTTTTGGGGGGGGGGGGGGTGATAATTGTGGATATACATCAATTTTATTTCAACTCTTTAATATGGTTATTGCATTATCTGTATTGTGTAATACAACAATTTGAAATTCCCTGGCTGTAGAAAACAAAACTGCTGTTTATCCGATTGTTTCTGATCTCTCGATTTTTACTGTCATGTTTAGTCTATTCGCATGGTTTTGATACTGTTCATTATTAGATTTACAATATACAATTAAAAAAACAATAATACAATTAAAAAACAATATACAATTGACAAATTAACACTTAAAAGAAAAAAGATCAACAATGTTCAATTTAAACAAGTGAAAAACATATTAAAATATTTTAGATTTTGAAAAAAAAAAATATAATAAAAAATAATAAAAAAAACTGAGAAGTACAGCAGCACGAAATTGCAAAATATTCAGCATATAAAGGAGGTGGACTTGATTTGGTTATCTGAATGGGCCATAAGCTGCTCGATTGCAAAGGTGAAAAAAAAAACGAAGAATGTGTTACTATAAGTCTCGAACACGGTACCTTCAGTCCAAAATTTACTAACTTATCCAACTGAGCTGCGCGGTCAACATTGTATATATTTGTTTTGAATACAATTTATATAGTTTTTCTGTTTTTTTTTTTAAAATAAAATTTCCATTTTTTTTCCGGATCTAACGGGGTTCAGTTGAACCCCCTGAACCCCCGCTGGATCCGCCACTGATTATACTTGGTATGTTTTTGTGCAACTATTTTAAAATGACAACTGTTTTATCCATAGCCATCCTACCTTGAAACTGGAATTCTGATGAGGTGATAAGAATAGGTAAACTTTCAACCGGCCAATACAGTTTAACACCGAGACGTGTTGTTATTGATGTTTTTAAGTTACTTTAGCTAAACTGTAAGCTTACTTGGTCTAATCTCTTTATCAAAATGTGTACCATTGGCCGATTTTACACATTAAAAACCAGAGCTGTCATATTAAAACAATGTGCTTATGTTCTTTTCTCTTCTCCTATCATAAGGATTGGTAACTTTCAGGGTCAATATACAGTATACACAAACAATTGGTACGTATTATTTGTTTAAAATTAGATACACAGTTTACACTATGATGCCAGATTTTACCCTACTATTCCCTCTGATTCCAGAGTATTACCAAACTTTTGGTAAAAGACTAAACTTCACTCATACTGGCCTCAGAGGCAGGCTTGGCCTCAAGGCCTTGCAATAAATACACCATCTGAGTTTATGATCATATCAGAAGAAAAGATAGGGAAATAGAAATACGAATAGCAATTTTATCCCATGCTAACAAAATTTAGAAATGTTACTTTCACATTCTAGAGCCAAGTTTGGTAAGAATGGTAACTGACTTTTTATTTGTCATTTAGTTTTATCACGTGGCGAAACAGTCTAAAAAATGTTTGGTTAATCATTTTTTGGTTGGCTTAGAAGCTAAATTAAAAAGCTACTAACACTGGCTTTTGTCTTTGGTAGTGTTAAGCCCTGTTCGGTTCACCTTAAAGAAATAATATTAGGTAAAAATAATTTCAGTTTAGTAAAAATAAGTTCAGTTTAGTAAAATTAATTTCAATTTAGTAAAAATAATTTCAATTTAGTAAAAATAATTTCAGTTCAGCAAAAATAGTAACTCTAAAGAAGAAATATAATAGACATTAGTAAAAATTATTTCAGTTCAGCAAAATTAATTTCTATTCAGTAAAAATAATTTCAGTTCAGTAAAAATAATTTAAGTTTAACAAAAATAATTCCAGTTCAGTAAAATTAAAGTCAATTCAGCAAAAATAAAGTGAAGTGAACATCACTTTAAATAAGAAGTAATTTTGTACCCTTTAAACAATATCTTTATTTTGTTTGTTTGTCCCATTTGAAATCTTTATATAATAAGAGAAGCTTACAAAATCTTTAATAAATAAAAAGAAAAATAACATATCCATATAGTGTCTTGTTAAATATGTGTCCAGGTATCATTGCAAATTTTAAGTTTTGTAATTTTTTAGCACAGTTGAAGATATTGGTTCGAAAACTTGTGCATTGTATACTGTATAACAATGCAATGAGACAAATAAAAAAGAATAGAGTGAGTAATATTTATTAAGTACTCTCTTGTCATTAAAATTTTCTTCTTATTTTGATTATCTATGAAGACAAAGAAGAAAATTTGAATGTTTGTCTTCGTAAATATTCAAAATACATTGCGTGCATATATAACTAGTATGTTATGAAAAGTGAAGGCAGTTTATAAATGGAAAAAGTTTTTTTTTTTTTAAAAAAAACAAATAACAACAACTAGTGAAGGTTTGGAGATAGGAATATGTTATTTAGGAAAAGTTAATAATGGCACAAAAATTTGGAGAAATGTTGGGTATTGTATATGGGAAAGTTAAAAAAAAGTTGGTGTATTATGGATAAAGTTATGTAAAATAAAGATAAAAAGATTAAAATTACACGAAACACCTAAAGTGGAATAGAGAGCTACATTGTAGAATAAAGAGAGTTTTTAAACAACCAATAGTGAAACAACAAGTTAAACATAGAATGATCATCAAGACAAACAAACCTATTGAAATAAACAATCGACAATCATGAGCCCATTGCCAAACAAGACTAACGAAAATATACATATACTCCCTCCGTCTCACAATACATGAGATGTTTTTTTTTTTTTTTTCACTATTCATACATTAGGTTTAACCATAATTTTTTACTAATATAATAAAAATATATTTTATCACAAAATATATTGTTAGATAAGTTTTAATATAAAGTTTCATATTATAATTTTTAAAATGATAATTATTAATATTTAATTATATAAAAATAAAGTCAAACAAGTACATTAATATGCGTGTAATGTTTGACTGCGTCATGTATTATGAGACTAAGAGAGTAATTATTTATTTCATAAATAAGAATGAAATGTACATTATGTACCATATAAATTATAAATAAGGGGAAAACTAAACTTTTGATCTAAAACCAATACTTTTATCAAATGGGTAAGACACAAAGTAAACATCACAATCGTATAATGTGTATAATCAAGCTAAGTCATTAAATATTGCTGTATTTCAAACAGTTTTCATTTGTGTTCTTATGCTACTTAATATGCTAAAATCCAAATTATCTTTCGTAAGTTGTTTTTCTAAGTATTTTATTATAGTGATCCAACTGTATACAACTTGTAAAAGCCCACAATTTCCACCGCTCCAACTAAGCATAAATCAACAATTATAAGCACCAAAATAAATGTCAGAAGAAAATATCAATTTTATGAGAACATCCTTTCTTTTCATGTGAGGAAGAATAATTTTTTCCAAAAAGAACTTCCACTTTTTTTGGAATTTTCCTTATATATATATATATATTTTTTTTTTCTAGTGTATAAAGAGTTATAAAAGGTACTAAAACAATAATATAAGTGAAATTCAATTACAAGTGTGTAAGTAATGTTCTTTAAAATTACATTAACTAAGCTATTCGATATTATTATGAGAGCGTTCTTTATTCAATTATTTTCATGTATTTTTATGAATTCTTATGAATGTATAATTGTCAGTGCATGCTCCTCCAGCATCCTGCATTTTGTCATTATACAGCTTTTTGTAAAACAAAACAAATTTATTTCATTCTTTGGATGTTCTGTTGAGTGCACTTCTTTACAACCCCAAAAAGAATCAAATAAAATCCTTTTTATACTTAATGGAAGAACAACAATTCTAAGATTATATTGTTCCATTTAATACTTTCATAGTTTCATTTCATCAACTTTCTCCCATTTATATGTAACTCATCAACATTTAATTCTTTTTTATTTATGCAAGTATACAAAAAAGCCTAAGAAACATCAAATATGGTGACTAATTGCATCATATGTCTATTAACCACTCTATTATTTCTCCTAATTCTATCTCCAAATCAATGTTCTGCTCAATTAAAACGTGACTACTACCGCGATTCTTGTCCAAATGTTGAGTCAATTGTACGGAATTCAGTGAAGAAGAAGCTCCAAGAGACTTTTGTCACTGGTCCTGCCACTCTTAGACTCTTCTTCCATGACTGTTTCATCCAGGTACTCTTTTTTCCTACTTTTTTTGTTCATATTTTTACGCCTTTTGTGTACAAATTCCTTATGATAATTCATGTTAGTCGACCCCATATCATTTTGGACCTAGCGTTTTGTTTATTGTTCAAAATTTACATAGTTTTGGTCAAGTATATATTTGTTTAAACTCTGTACAGTTTACTACTTGTGACTATAAATTGTGTAATAATGTGGTGGTGTGATTTTTGTTGCATGTTACATTATATATAGGGATGTGATGCTTCTGTAATACTTGCATCACGTACCGGCGATGCTGAGAAAGACGCCGAGGATGATCTTTCACTCGCCGGAGATGGTTTTGACACCGTGATTAGAGCGAAAGAGGCCGTAGAAAGTGTACCGGAGTGTAAGAACAAGGTTTCTTGTGCTGATATATTGGCCTTGGCAACTAGAGATGTCATATTGTTGGTATGTCAAATGATTCATTATTTGTACATGTACTTATATTTTAGCCTCTTTTACATAGCACAATAATCATTAATGACCATGTGGTCCAACATCATTTTGAAGTCATCAATCTCAATAAAAAAACGATATTTGATGAGGTTCAGATGCACGCAACTTTATCCTTACCTTATTTATTTTCCGATACAGAGTGGAGGGCCAAAATATGGTGTGGAATTGGGAAGAAAAGATGGAAGGATATCAACAAAAGCTAGTGTTGGAGGTCATCTTCCTCAAGCTCACTTCAACTATAAGCAACTGAGAAACATGTTTGCTTCTCATGGCCTCTCTGAAGTTGACTTGATTGCTTTATCAGGTTCGCTCTGCTCCTCACAATAATCATGACTTTATCATCATTGTCTTACAAAGTTTTAGGTGTAAATATTATTATTCCCTTAATTTCTCATGGAAAATTAAGTTTTGTCAACTTGATTAATTTGTTTTAGAAATTACATATCTTATTAAAAAATTACGAGTAGTAGTACTTTATAAAACAATTCGAACTTTTCTTTCTTTTTTTAATTATAAAGTATTGTAATCTGACATACTTACATAAGTAATGATAATCAGTTCAAAATCATGTTTTACTGACCCTTTTTAGTATTGTTGTCATATACTATGGGTACTAAACCGCTTTTGCTATGTCATTTGGTGATTTCTCTTTGGATTTTGGATCAAAATCGAATCAACAATTTATTCTATTTTAAAACCACATGTATCATAGGTGTGTCAAACGTGTTAATTAGGTTGTGTTCAAATTAGGATAATTAGTACAGTTTGAGTCATATTTGGGTGATGAGTCATTTGATTCAGGTTTGAATCTACTAGATTATAATGTCAATTAGCCTGACATAATAAATAAATCAATATTCTATTTGTATTTGTCCACATTTCGATTTGGGTCAAATCAAGTCATGTAATTTCGGAACAGTTTGGATTTAGGTTGGATAACTAGGATTTGGTTTCCCCCCTCCCCCACGCCCATCTTCATGATTATGGTCATATTGCTCCCCTTCTATCTTCTCTTCTAGAGTCTAACATGCTGATTTATGTTAACCGACACCAAATCATTTTGGGACTTAAAGCTTTGTTGTTGTTGTTATATAGGAGCACATACAATGGGGTTTACGCATTGCGGCCAATTCTCCAAGAGAATATACAATTACAACAGCCAAAGTAGCATTGATCCAACACTTAATCAAGGATATGCAAAGCAACTTCAAAAGGCTTGTCCAAGAGATGTTGATCCTAGAGTTGCTGTTCCCTTAGACCCTGCTTCTCCTTTAAAATTCGACAACTCGTTCTACAAGAACCTTCAACAAGGGAAAGGTCTTCTTGCCTCAGATCAAACCTTGTATTCTACAAGAAAATCGAAAAGGGTAGTTAATGCATTTGCTTCAAATAGTACCTTGTTTGAACGAATTTTCGTTTCGTCCATGACTAGGCTTGGTCGACTTGGGGTCAAGACAGGAAATCAAGGTGAAATTAGGAAGGATTGTAGGGTGATTAATAGCTAGTATTAGTGAATTCTTTGAAACAATAATTGAAATTGTCTTAATAGACTGCATTTTCATCTTATTTTTTCCCTTCGCTTAGGTCCAGTTGTTACTAATGTGAATGGTACCTAAGATCTGAAATCAAATTCCGTTTAGAAAATACACCTTCAATGAAACTCGACAATGTATGTGCGTGAACTGCATATATTTATTTCCAACAGGGTTCAATACGGCACTCATAAGTTTAAACTCTGTGTTTTCATCAGCTACTCTTGAATTTTGAAAATGTGCCGGTTTCAGAGAAATATTTACTTAGTACTCTGCCGCTCCACTGCAGGGTTGATGTGCAAGAGCTGGAAGTTCAATGCCCTGCAGTGGAGTAAATGCCAAATTCAGTGAAGAGCAGCCAAGTTCCTCAGCACTTCCCCTTATTGATGTTTTTAGTACCGTTTGCCGCGATCTTGCTTGAAGTAGCAGGAACGCGTAAACTCCTTCCATCTTGATCAAGCATACCATATCCTACTCCCAACCCATACCCAAGAGAACTCTCTAGCTTCAGGCACACCAAATTTCACCCTATTAGACAACATCCTAATACGTGTGACATCATATCTTTCCTACATCTTCCTTCGCCTTATTCCACCTCTTTTCTTTTTGGATTCAAATCAGGCACAGGAAGAGGTTTTACTATCCTAGGAGGCGGTAGCTCTTGCCACTTCTCGATTTCTTGCAGATCAATTCAAGATATGTCCTTCTAGTCTTTCTAGTTGAATCTCCTCTTGTGTTATCTACTCAAATTGCAAGGGACGACTTGTCAGTCAAAAGACTATATACACGCATTCGTAAACAAGGGGGTGTGATTCACCAAAAAAAAACAAGGGGGTGTACTCTGAAATATCTGTCTGCTCAAAATAACCAGCACAATTTGAGATGTTGCTGTCGAAAAACCTGCTAAATTATTTTTTTCAGCCCCTGACTCTGAAGGTTGCAAGCAGGAATCTTCGCTAACTCTGCCAAACCTCCAGCAGCCCCCATAAGAATAGCTGCAACAGAACTCCCAACAACATTAAAAAGATTAGGTGCAATACACCATTCTACTCTTGACGAAATTTAGCATCCTTTTTTCTTGCTGAATCAAGCTCGATTGCATGGTAGCAAGCCTTGACAGTCTTGTGTAAAACATTCTCAGCAAGTGGCTTACCCCTGGTAGTTGAAGCCACGACCGAAACTACCATAATAACGGTAGAAGGCAGAACACCATCAAGATCAACTTTAGTCGGTCAAGTCCGTTCCTTACCAATATTTTTAACAACACGGGTGACGAACAAGATCTTTGAGCTAATAGTCACGGATAAAATTGTGTACACTAATAATTTCATTATCAATATCGACTGTTAATGCATTACAATCAACGATCAATTGATAGGTTTGTCATTTTCAGAAACTATTTCATGATTAGGAGAAATCTCACAACCTTTCTGTACAGTTTGTCTTCAACTTTCTGCATTCTGTAAATGTAAAGTGAATTTTGTAGCTTCAGAACTTTATCGAGATCATTATATGCCAAAATTCCATCATTATTAAATTCCTTTATGTTCTCTTAATCAACGCCTTCTCTTTCGCTTGATAATTGTTCAAGATCATCAGACAAGAATGAGTCTGCAAGTGTTGCCATTGTTGCTGTGATCAAGTGAGTAACAAAACAGAAGAACAATATTTTACTAGACAGCAGATCTCATTTACGACGGACATAGTTCCCAACTGATTAGTACGAAAAAAGAAAACACAAGGAATGAAATTCAACTTAACTCACGTAGCTTTCTTCAAAGGCCAATAGACCTCAAAATTGATACGGGAAGAAAAGAGTGGCATTAAATCAGGACGTGTAAACTGATTGTCATCATCGTCATCATCAAAGGTACAAAAATTTGCTTATTTCGCGTGTGTACAAAATTTCCAATGAGGCAAAGAAAGCACAGAAAAAACAGAATCCATTGCTGCTTTTCTTATGCAATCAGCCTTGAAATTTGAGTTGTTCTTAAAGGAGTGGAAGACAAATCTAAACTAGGTCTGTAAAAACAGACTCGTAAACTGCTAAGAAATTCAAGTGCCCTTGGTTATAAGGACGCATAATTCTACCTATTTATCTTCTGCATCAGTGCAGTCTTTCAACAAACTGCACTCTCCTCTCTTCCCTCCTGTTGTGGTCTTCTGATCTACACAGTGTAATGTTGCTGCATGTTTTCGATATCTAATCCCTTCAGTTTCACTACAGACTCCACATGGCCTTTCAGCGTGTGCAACTCCCTCAGCCTGCATGCATAAATAATGAAATAAAGCATCTATTAACTGGAAATCAAACGACATAATTTTCGTACAAGAAATCAATCTGCCAGATGATCTCTAAAACTTTTCCTTTGAAAAGAGGGATAGTAGGTCTCTATTATATGGAAATCAAACTACAACCAGCCAACTTGTTATAAGTATAGTTCTTATTTTAATAGACTATAACTAAACATGTTTTTATCAGCTTAAAATGATTTTGCAAGTATATTCAGGAGATAAGGCTTTAACAACTTAAAAGTGATTTCATAAGTATTTTAAGGAGTGGAAGATATGAATGTATCATCAAAGTTGTACCTGAAAGTCATGTTAACGCTAAGGGTTATGTCTTACCTTGCAACTTCAGCCCTCCTCTTCGCTTGCTCGGCTATCTCAGAGAGTTCTCTGTAATTGCTTTTCTCATTGAATAAGGTGGTGGATTCTGGAGGAGGTTGGAGGCCATGCAGGGTTCTTTGTGCAGTCGCCCACTGTGCTTCTCTCTCTTCTTTTCCGTAGTCCTTCTTTGTGGTAAAAGCAGTCTAAGGCAAGAGGACACATCCATCATTCAGTTGCAAAACCAACAAAGAGACTAGAATTTTTTCTCTGCTTCAACACAAATATTACCTTATTTTCCAGAAGATTGTTCCAAGCCCTTCCACTCAGTGCATAGCGAATGAGAAATTTCAGAACATCAAGTGGCACATAAGTGACCAGGCTGTAAATCCATACAACACCCGCCCATCCCCATCCCATAGCTTCTATCTTTGCAAAGCGGAAATTGGCATAGACGGCTATGGCAGTTGCAATCTGTCGAGAATAGGAAAGAATTAGCTATCTGTCACAAAAGCAAGCAGGGCAAAGGAAGAAAAGATGTCGATCTCAGTGATTTTAAAGAAGTCCTTAAAGTAAATGGATTCATGAATATAGATCAACTTTCCAATTTTAAAACTGCTTTGTTTATGAAACAGGCATACATGTGAATTATTTTTACTTGCTATATAAAAATATATGAGTACTGTACAAAGCTTACCAGCTGAGCAATCAAGAAAGCACCGAGCAACAGCAACCCTGGGCGTTCAACAAAGGACCAGCTTCGAGACCGTGTGACAAAAATGAGGGCCTGGCTAATAACACTCACTTGCAGATATAAGGCCGCCATCATCTGATCGTGACTCAATGGCTTTACATGGAATTTGTCCTGCAAAGACAAAGTAAATTGTGATGGGTTTTATATATTATGAAGGAATTCTTACAGAAAGTAAATTCACAGGCTGATATAACAAGCATTTTACCGTGAAGAAGCTAGTGTCTGACATGAGCCAGAAGAATATTACTGTCATTAGCGCTTGGTAACCTCCCAAAACAACACCAGTGGCGAAAATCTCATTCAGCTTCCAGCTGTCTGGGAGGGGGGATGGCTTTACTCTGTCTTTTGAAATTGTCATAATTGTTCCTAGTCGCCAAATATACCAGAAAAAGTGAGGACAATGAGATTCTAATAATAAGCATAAATCATTAACATATAGCTTGATTGATGTATATTAGTTGCGCTGCAATTCTTACCATCATTTAGAATTGCGATGATCAGAACCATAAATGGAGAAAAGTCGAATTTCCAAATCAATGCAATGAACATAAAGCCAAACTGCAACATAAAAAGGATGAGGAGATGGTTAATGTTTCATAAAAGAAGTTTCTAAACCCAATCAACATTAGTATAAACAGAACTTACCACAACACGGATTGTGATTGACACTGCATAGATCTGCATACACATACCCATGAAGGGAAAAAAAGAAAATTTAGAAAGTCTATGCATGAAATATAAATACTCATTATCTGCACAAGGAAATGAACAGACCGTGTAATTCTTCATCCTCTGAAAGATAGCCCTGCTGGTAAGCACCGCACTGATAATAACACTTAATCCAGGTTCTGTTAGGACAATATCAGAGGCACTTCTAGCAGCATCAGTAGCATCATCAACTGCGATTCCAATATCTGCCTTTTTCAGAGCAGGAGCATCGTTGACACCATCACCAGTCATGCCACAAATATGTTTCCTTTCTTGCAGCCTCTTCACAATTTCATACTTGTGCTCTATGATGAGGACAAAAAGCAATCAGCACAATCATCTCATTTACAGTAATTAATGATTTATAATTTAAAAGGAAGATTAAAACATCATTAACAGTGTTCCAAATTAGCTGGAGACAAGCCAGTCAATCATAACTTAATACAGAAATTCATTAGAGTATCCTGGCAGAGGAAAGCTTCCTAACCACTACATACCAGGAAACACCCCAGCAAATCCATCAGCTTTCTCAATCAACTCATCCACAGGGAGACCTGCGACATTTGAGCTCTTATCTTGTCCAAGCAATGAAGACGAGGGGTACATATTGGTCCCCATTCCAAGTCGTCGACCAGTCTCCTTGGCAATAGCAAGCTGATCACCTGGAGTTGACAGGGCAATACAAAAACTAAGCCATTGAAATTATGAGTCAAAAGTAACAAATTATGAAAGAAACACCAGCATTAGCAATAGCATTACCTGTTATCATCTTTACATTGACACCAAGATTGAGGGCTTTACTGATTGTATCAGCACTGTCATGTCTGGGAGGGTCAAATAAGGGCAATAAACCAACAAACTGCCATGGACCTCCTGGACTCTCTTTTGTTTTTTCTGGTACTTCCTACAGAAAGACAATCACAAAAATGTACAAAGGTGTACTTAGTCCTCTTTTTCTGGACACATGACACAGGAAAAATGTACAAAGGTGTTGCGTGTACATAAAGCATTTGACAAAAGGCAGGATGCACAGACCTGTCTTGCAACAGCTAGAGATCTGAGCCCACGTTCAGCATAACTCTCAATAACTTTATGAACCTTTTTTTTGACGTCCTCCTTACAGCGACAAAGATCTATGATCTGTAAACATATAACACAATGATAGTAGCACTTGGTGAGTAGGCTCTTCAACCTTTATAGCCAGCTGCTTAAATTAGTATGGGAAAAAATAATACCTGTTCAGGGGCACCTTTGCTTGCTCGATGCCAGTTACCGTTAGCATCAATGTAAGTCAAAGCAGTCCTCTTATCCACGGGGTTAAATGGGAAAAAATGGACCTCCCGTATTCCAGCCCGTGCCTAAAGTATACATGAAAATGGTCTTAAAAAGACATTAAAAATAAAATAAAAAACCATGTTAACGAGTCTGTTGAAGTGATTATACCTCCTTTGGATCTGCTAGCATCCCTACCATGGCAGCATCAATCGCGTCCTGATTTTCAGTCCTTGAGGCCCTAGCTGCGAGCAGTAATACATACTCTTTCTCCACTCCCTTTGCAAAGACTTCAATAAGATTTTTGTCCACAGTGAGCTTATTCAATGTCAGAGTTCCTGTCTTATCACTACAGAGTACATCCATGCCAGCCATTTCCTCAATGGCTGTCATTCTCTTGGTGATGGCACCCTGCTCAGACAGTTTGTGTGAGCCAATAGCCATAGTCACAGACAAGACAGTTGGCATAGCAATTGGTATCCCACCAATCAACAGAACCAATAAATTATCAATTCCATCCCTGTACTTACGATGCTGAATTGGGTACATGACAATGATCTCAATCAACATTCCCACAGCAATTGAACAAATACAGAAGTTACCAATTGCTGTAAGCACCGATTGGAAGTGCCCAACCTGGTTAGTACTGTCAACAAGGTGTGCAGCCTTGCCAAAGAAGGTATGAACACCAGTAGCTATAACAACTGCCTCTAATTCACCTTGTTTACAGGTTGAACCAGAGAAGACCTCATCTCCGGGATTCCTAGTGACAGGAAGAGATTCTCCAGTGAGAGCAGATTGATCAATCTTCAAAGGATCACCCTCAAGAAGACGAGCATCAGCAGGGACTATGTCTCCTAACTTGATGCTAATTATGTCCCCTGGGACTAGAATTGATGCCTCCATTTCACCCCATCGCCCATCTCGAAGAACCTGTATTGAAGAGTTGGCATTATTTTTATAAATCATATAGCTGCAACTGTGAACACTTGAGCCTTTTTTCGTCAGTGACTTACTTTGGTTTTAGGAGCAAGGTTAGCCATAAGCGCTGCTGCTGCATTACCAGCATTGTTTTCTTCTATGAAACTAATAGTAGAGTTGATCACCAGAAGCACCATGATACCCACAAAATCCTGCCAATCTGGAGGCTTATTATCACCATTTGCCAATACAATAGCCATTAAAGCAGCTGCTTCCATAACCCATGACAATGGATTCCACATAAAGCCAAGAAACTTCAAGAGTTTGCTCTCCTGTTAATTCCAGATCAACGGTATCAGATGTGAAAAAAGCTTGATTAGATCGACTGGAAGTTAATGAACACAGTTAATACTTAATTTTCTTGAAGAGTGAAAGAACAATGGATAAACCTTTTTTTCTTCTAGCTTGTTATGTCCAAAAATTTGAAGACGATTGGTTGCATCGTCTGAAGTCAGACCTTCTCTTGAGCATCTCAAACTCTCAAACACCTCCTCTATAGGAATTTTCTCCTGCAAAGCACACATGAATTTTTAATCATTGAAAACATGAACCCCTCATAAATCATTGTTAGATAGTATCAAAACCATTTTTTTACAGAACGAATTAGCATACGTTTAAGAAGCAAAGGGGGAATAAATCAATAAAGTATCCAACAGATCAATTCTCTATCTTACACCAGGCCAGTGCTCCACAATGGACTCTCTCTACCTCATACTCAGTGATACAAACTGACAGCTTTAAGGCATATAGAATTTTATCTTTCATTGGCACCCACACCATCTTATCCCATAACACGAGCCAGACAACTTTTTTAAATAGGACTTGAACTTAAAATTAAAAACTCATCACAACATTGCAGAACCTACATCAAAATATGCAGGAAATGGAATCCATAGTCCATATTCATGAGACAAGAACCTCTAATTAGTAACTGTTGCAGTAATGCTTATGTATTTATATTATTAAGGTACTTAATTCTGCTTGTCTTCAAAGCCTTGACTGAAGTACTATCATACTGGTGTTCTTCCTAAAGGCTATTTAGCATCAAAATTTGACCGCGAATTATATCCTTCCTTTGACCTTCAAGCACCCCGAAGCAGGAACTAGCTATTACTCTATTAGCCTTCATCAATGAAGGCATCTCAACAGTTTGTTTTTTATTTATTTACTATATTTATTTATTTTTTTAGTTATACAAATAGCTTCTACTCATCAATTATTCCCAATCAATTTACAAGGATAAGTTATTCAGATTTGTCCATCATATTAGACGGAAGCTCAAATAATCAGCTAATAACTGCTCAAAAACAATCAAAATTACACTTATCGTTACCTCAGTTTGGAAACATTTGCACTATTTTGACTTTTTACACTATTAATGCATTAAAACTCATTAAGTTTTTGGCTTAGTCTCAAAGTCTATTATTAATAGATACTTTAAAAAAAAATTAATATATGGTCAAAATTGTGCATTATAGGTACACTTCACTTATATTATAAATATCTCCACAATAATATTGCTGACAAAATCTCAAATAATTACTTCTTATATGATTGAATCTGTTTTCTCATATTGTCTAAAAAAAGAAAGTGAAAAAAAGATTTGCATAATTAATGTACACTGGTCAAAGTCAGACTATAAACCTGATTGAGCAAAGAACATAACTTTTGACCTTTGGAAGGAGCTTTTAACAATAGTGTACTTAAGCAGTGTGATTGTCAACTAAACAATCAATGAAAAAAAAAAAAAAAACATTCCAATACCTTTGATTAATCAGGTCAATTTAGTTCTCCAGTAATTGTTAACAGAAAAATTAGGAGAGGATATATTCTAATATTCCTACTGATATACTCCAGTAAGTGATTGCCAAAGTAGTGGGTCACAGAATTTGTGATATCCACGAATAATCAACTCCGCATATTTTTGAAAGCTTGTCACTTTACAAGCTTGACAAGACGTAAGAATCCTTAGTAACTTTAATAACCAATACATATTTGAGTAACAATTATTATTATTCATTAAAAACTCTTAATTGATACTCCATCTTAACAAAACAAAACACATAAGAGTACATGCTATTTAGCATTACAAATTTACCACAATCTTCTCAAAACTATTTATAAAATAGCTTTAAAATAAACAACTTCTAACATAACTTTACAAAAACTATAAATTATTATTATATTAATATATTGTCTCATAGCCTCGATTTTCTTTACTTAGATGTGCAAATGTTACAATTAAAAAAATATGACCACCTCTTGTATGAAAGTTAATACAGATTATTATTTTCTTTTACAAATTGATTTTCACATTCACACTTTATTTCTCACTATTATGTACTTTCACTTACTATAAGTTTACTAGTTTTATGTCCAGCTCTATAACAAGGCAACCCTTCTTCAAATATGTGTCAAAACCTAAGAACAAAATACTATTGGGAGGGGTAACTTAAAGCCTTCATGTACAACCATTGTCCATAAAATTTATCTTTAAAGAATATATCCTTCACATAAATATAAATATTTGATCTAATAACCATAGGATTTTTATGCAGGCATACATGTCATTAGTGAAGTATCATACTTTAATTTATTTTATTTTATTTTATTTTTTTGGGAAAAAAACGTAATTTTTTTTTTTAAATCAGGACCATTGAGTGAGAGAATCGTAAATCTGGCCTTCCACTCAAAGATTCGTCCGCAATTTCTTTGTGTCAAAGTACAAGCAAAATAGAAAATAAAAACAAAATATTCATTTTTTTTTTTAATAAAATCAAAAAAATTAGTAACACTAATAAAAACAACTAACTCCGAAAATTTGGCGATTAACTGAAACAGTGTTACTAGTAATTCAGTATAGCTGATGATTAATTATGACTCTTTTCTTCGTAATCGTGCATAAAAAATGACCAGATTTTATAATTTGCTCCGATAATTTGGCAAAAAGCGCCGGAAAAATATCACGATAACATAATTAACATAAAAATAATCCAGATTAAGAAATATTATCATTCATTTCCAGAAAAATGATAAAATAACAATTTAAACTGATGATTACGTAGAGATTTTTGATCATCATGAAGATTCGAAATCTTCAAAATTCAATCGTAAAAAAAACGTCGATTTCAAACGATTATTCATCACATAAACTACGAACTATATTCACCAAAATTACGATAAAATCATACGAGCTGAGTACTAAAAAAATCGCATAATCTATTAATAATACACAGAAATTTGAAGAAACAGAAATAAAATTATACCAGATCAACATCCTCATTTTTAATATCTTCAAGGCTCGCCGCCATTCCACCACCAGGCATACTGAGTCGAATCGTCAACTCTAATCAACTGAGGAATGAAAAAACACAGAAAATTGTGAGTAACAGAAGAAAACCTAGAAAAATAATGGAGATAATAAGAAGAAAAAGTGAAGAAGGAAGGAAATCAACAATGGCGGAAGAAGTAAGCGGAGTACATACGCACTTTCTGGGATGAAAAATGGGAAATTTTCTCTCTCTAAAAATGCCACGTTTTTCAGTGGGAGAGGAATTAGAGAGAAGTGCAGAGGCAGGTATTTATACTAGCAGTACGAAAAGGTTGAGAAATTGGTGGGACCTAGAACCTTTTTTGATTTTTTTTTTTTTTTTCGCTTTCGCTTTATTTATTTATTTATGCGTTTGTAATTTTCTTCTAATGATATTTTCTCTCTTTATCTCTTCTATAGTTCTATTCCTATTTAGCCAATGTCATTTAGGGAGTTGTTTAAGATATGTGTGTTCTTTATTGAGAGATTTCGAAATTTTGAGATTGTGATAAGAGTGATATTTAGGTGTTTTCAAAAAAAAAAAAAAAAAAAAAAAAAGAGTGATATTTAGGGTTTTTTTGGTCGGTCCAATCTTAATTTTTAGAGTAAGTGTTCTGTTAGAGGCTAGATTAGAATAGTTAATTAGACTAATTAATTGTTTTTTCTTTTTTGGCGACTTCAAATTTTTGAGATTGTGACAAGTGTGATATTTAGGGTTTTTTTTAGTCCGTTGGTTTTTTTTTTTTTTTTTTTTTTTTTTTTTTTTTTTTTTTTTTTTTTTGAGCAAGTGTTTTGTCAAACGGTTTGATTAGAATTAGGGCCTGTGTACTTCAGCTTAATTTTTGTTCAGTTTAGTTTAGTTCAGCTCCAATCAGTTTAGTTCAGTTTAGTTTAGCTCCTAATTTCCTTTCCTCATAAACTATTCAGTTCAATTCAATATCAGTTTAATTCAATTCAATTCAGCTCAGCTCAGTTTAGTAAATGTGAACAGACCCTTAGAATAGTTTGTTAGACCAATTAACTTTTCAACAACTTTTTTGTGTAGCTGGTCACGCCGTGTGACACAGATTACTTGTATGAGTTACTTATTCAAGGGTTACTTGTATGAGTTACTTATTCAAAGGTTACTTGTATGGTTTATTTATTCATGCCTTCAGGGGTTAATTGTAGGGGTTACTTACTCAAGGGTTACTTGTAGGGGTTAATTGTAGGGCTTACTTACTCGGTCATGAGTTAGCGCGCGTTTTTTTTTGTGTGAGAGTAACCCTTGAACGACCGAGTAACCTTTAAATAAGTAACCCCTATATAATTTACCCATGGTCAAACGAGTAACCCCTCAATAAGTATCATTGACCAAACGAGTAACCCCTGAATAAGGACATGTTCTCTTCAGCTTAATTTCAGTTCAGTTTAATTCAGGTCCAATCAGTTCAATTTTTAATTTCCTTCTCTCATAAACAATTCAAATCAGTTAAGTTCAGCTCAGCTCAAATCAGTTAAGTTTAATTCAGCTCAGCTCAGTTTAGTAAATCAGAACAGACCCTAAGTAATCCCAAAATAAATAACCCCTACAAGTACCCCTGACCAAACGAGTAACCCCCCACAAGTAATACCCGTCACACAGTGTGGCCAGCCACAAATAAAAAATTGAGTTAACCTTGTACATTCATTAACTTATAATAATTTAATTCTTAGTTACTTTATATTTTACAAGAATTTGCCTTTATTTTATCTTATTTTGGACAAAATAGGTTTTTAGAAAAATAAAATAAAATAAGTTAGTTAAAGTTATTTAGAGGTGGTAAGAGTTAAAAATTCCGAAACTCAAAACCCAAAAAAAATTAACCACAATTCAATGATTGTACATAGAAATTCAACTTTTCTACAAGGAAAAAAAAAAATAAAAAGAAAAAAGATGCCGATCTTCCTTGCGAAGCCTAATCGAGCGGCAACAAGAAAAATAATGTATAGAATGGGATTTCTAGGGTGGGTGTTTACTAAGGACGGTTAGTTGACAAATTTATATAAACCCCTAATTTTAAGTGGAAGAAACTCTTAATCTTAGACAATTATATTATTTGCCTAAATGATGGGATAATATTTGCCTACATGAGTACATGGTTACATGAGTTCGTCAAAGCTAAAGCAAGTAATTTTTGACTAGAGATTCGATCATCAATTCTCTCTCTCTCTCTCTTTTTTTTTTTTTTTTTTTTTTTTTTTTTTTTTTTTTTTTTTTTTTAAGAACAAAGAGATTTTTTTTTTTCTTTCTTTGAAGAAAAGATAGAAATACTTTTTTGATTGAGGGTCTTTAGCAAAAGTAAATAATTCGAAGTATATTTAATTATAGACATTTGATACATTAATTTAGTATTTTCTCCGTTTCAATATAATAGTTCCATATGCAATCAATCACATAAATAAAGAAAAGGAGAATATTTGGAATCTAGCATTAAAGTAAAAAACAATTCATAAATAATTTTGTCTTATTTAACTTTTTTGATTTTTTTTTAGGAAAACATCAGCCATAATTGCATAAATTAAGGGAGTAATTTTTTTTACTTATGGCCTGTTCACATTTACTTAATTTCAGTTCAGTTCAGCTCCAATCAGTTCAGTTTAGTTCAATTTAGCTCCAATCAGTTCATCTCAGTTCAGTTCAGTTCAGCTCCTAATTTCCCTCTCTCATAAAATATTCATTTCAGCTCAGTTCAGTTCAGTTCAGTTCAGTTCAGTTCGGTTCAGTTTCAATCAGTTTAGTTCAGTTCAATTCAGCACCAATCAGTTCAGTTCAGTTCAGTTCAATTCAGCTCAGTTCAGTAAATGTGAACAGACCCTTAGAGTCATGTCATTAATTCACAATCAAATAATCTAACCAATCAGAAATTACTATGTATAAAATAGGAAATAAAAACTTAGTTAAAAGTGGAATACATTCAATATGGGTAGATCTTTTTGAAACGCCCAAAATAGTATATGTGACTAACAAATTGAAACAGAGGGAGTATAAATTAAACCAAAATTTCAAATTTAACTTTATTATTTAAATAAACATCCACATTAATCAATCATTTGTATGAGCTAAATAATTTAACCTTTTATTTATTTAATTTGAAGCAAAACTATTAAACTCTACCGATACACCACCTCTAGTTAGTAATAATTTGTTTTTCAAATAATCAATGTACTACTATCGGTGTACAGAGAGCTACAATGGCGAGTGATAATCGATCTCAGGATCACCTGTAATTAAGTAAAAAAGCTTTAATCACTTGAGCTATCCCTCACTTCCGAATAGAATATAATTATATATGCTCTTAATCTATGTATCAAACCTCATTTAGTCAATTATGATTATATTGCATGTATGTATTTTGATTGATAACAATGAAGAACAAACCAATAAGATATAGAGTAGTATAAGTATATCATAATCATATGGATTAGTTTTGCACTTATGTACTTGTCTAATCTAAACACAAACTATTAATTCGGCTTTTTTTTTTTTTTTTTTTTTTTTTTTTTTTTTTTTTTTTAAGTTATAACTTATAGAGTACAAGTTTAAAGTTCACCATTTTTTTCTCGACTCTCAAGCGTCAACGACAAAAATCAATCTAAAAAAAAAAAATTATTAGACCCTATCCATAGTGGGCTCCGGGTTAGATAGGGTCAATGATTTTCCACTTTGACATTGATACGTGTTCAATAGTTGATTCATTGTGTTCAGTACTTTAGAGAAAATCCTTTTTCTCTGCCGTACGATTTTATTTTTAGTTTCTTTTGTGATAAGCCGTACGATTTGGTGCTTCATCTTTTGTCCTCCACACTTTCACCTATAATTCCCACTCATGTTCAAGCCAAACTTCCATTTCAGTGGAAGGTACAAAAGCCATACTATTACTCAATCCCACTTGATATTTTAGGATTTTGCTCAAAGATTGAGAGATAATTCCTATGTTCTTTCAACACTTTTCTATGGACTTGTTTCTCACTAAAAGAAGTAAAGATAGCACCGAGATAGACTGGTCTTGCAAGAATAAAAAATGACATGATCTGTTATGTTAAAATTAGTGAAATAATTTTACTTGAGCATGTAAATATGACATGACCTAGCACAATTGCATGTGGGATTGGGCCGTGCATCGGCAAAGCTGTTAAAAATAACGGAGTATATGACAATCAATGACATATCTTGTATAAGATAAACTCACCTTATATTGTAATTTTTTTTCTTTATTGAAAGTGTCTAGTTACATTTTACTTCATATAATTAATGAAATGACCTTAATGTCCTTAACTCCTTAATATGAAGTAATAATAAAATAAAATAAAAATTAAACGTAAAATGATCTCATCAAAGATGTACTCGTGTAGTCATATGATAAAAGGGAGTACTCTATGCGCATGCTTAGCTTCTTAGTGCTAAATCCAAGCCAGTGCATTATTTGGACTCCGATTATGTTTGTTCATGAGCCACTCCTTTTCCAAGAGAGGTCACTAGAGCAAGTTAGCATGAACCATGTGTCCATATTTTTCAATTGAAGGAGAAAACCCTAATGTTTTCACTTTATTACCTACCTAACGTATACCACATTTAAACTAATATGGCTCCGAAAAGATTGTTTTTGTTATACAAAATTTAGAAAAGTTCATCACCTTCCCTGCATGGTTATTTATATGTTTTGATGATTTGATCATATATGTCATGCTAAGTTTTTAAACGGCTTAACAAGGCCGCTTAATCCGTATTTATAACTAAATATATGAATTATAAGTTCTAACAAAAAGCTCTAATAAGTTCATATAAGGTTTTGTTCAATTTATCCAATAGATGTTCATCACTTATTAGATTTTATCATAAACTAACTTTTTATATGAATGAAATTAATCAATTATCTCTCACATGAACTTAAAGGGATTAATTTATTTTCAGCTACGTATAGAAAACTAGAGCTCAATTAAGTGTAGATAATTAGATAAATAAAATGCACCCAATAAGTTGTTAGATTGACACAATTCATTTATAAAATGACTAATTAGAAAATTTAAAATTATTTTGGTGTTTGGATTCACACAAATGAGTTTATGGAGTACACTGAATTTAATAACTCATTTGATAGACTATATAATATTAACAAAAATGTTCATGAGTTTATTTACTTGTGAATGTATGTCGATAGTACAATTTGCTTTTAAAATAATCAAATAAAAATACACCGATGCTATGTAATTAAACTATGAAAGTGATAGGGATATTTCGTGCAAGATAGTTTGCATACAAAACGATAAAAAATCATGAAAATTCTTTTCTTGATACAAGAATATTGGATTAAATTTTAAGTCAAGCATTAGTCTCTCTCAAGAAACGTATTGGATAGAATAGAATAAGTCCTATAAAATTGCATTGAACAATCGCTCTCTCAAATTTTCTGACATCAAAATCTATATATTTGTAAACAAAAAATGCTAAAAATAAATAGTTAAATAAATAATGAGTATTTGTTTGAGACTTGCACCAAATGACTAGGACCACTCTTGCATAAAGATACACATTATAATGATATATTACACGGACCATAAAAGTCTCAACTCAATGTTTTGCTAATTTGGAGTTATCGACTTGGAGCTTTTGAGTACAAAAAGGTGTTGTAGTGCAACAATATCAAATGAAAAAGCTATATTACATGACCCAAATTCAACAATCAAGCACAAACATCCACCGGCCTCCAATGCAATTCAAATTAATGAAGTTTTCCAATTCTTTGACATGGTGAGAAAACTACTCCATTTAAGAAAATACATTCACGTCATTTTTCATGCTATCAATAAAACTAACTTGTTGATTGTTGGAGGTAGGGGTATCCATTAAGTTGGTTACACATGGTCTACTTGGACCAACTCGCTCAACCGATTGACAACCCAACACAAAGCCTTGAACACGATACAACCCAGCTCTGATGGTTGCTTGTTTTCGGGCTAAAAGAATGGTCCATGAACCCTGTCAAACCCGCCCCAACCCAATCAAATACACAACTTATCCAAAAGAAAACCCAACCTACTTCAGAATTCTAGCACCAAGCTACCTAACCTGCTCAACCCACAACACAAATTTTTTTTTTGAAACAAACCCACAACTCAATTAGCCAAAGCTAGATTTGACCTAGCCAACTTGTGCACAATTCAACCTAACCCGTAAACAAAACTAGAATGGTCCTACTCAATGTTAAAGGACCAACTCAACTAAAAGGTTAAGCTGATAATTGAGGTAAGGAATATGTTTTATACTCTATCATGTCCCCTCACACGAAAGTGTCAGTGGATGTGATTTGAACATATGACCTTTGTGTCACGTTGACTCTAATACCATATTAAAGGACCAACTCAATCAAAAATTTAAACGGATAGTTGAGACTCAGAAAAATGTTTTACACTCTATCTATCACCCACATTGCCTCTAACCAGCCCAACCTATCTAGGACTGGCCCGCTTTTTACATTTAGTTGAAGGAGTAATGTGCCTTTCTAATTCTTTGTCTTTCCCTACCTCTATCCTCTTGTCCTACTAGATATATTGGACAATGTTTTCTTTTTTTCATTCATTTTTAATTAATTACAACACTTTTTTCATTCTAGATATTAAATGCAACACTTTTTTTTTTTTGATAAAAATTCACTATTATATTATTATTTTATCTCCCACTAACAATTATATACCTCAAACAACTATATTTCATATTATAAAATTCTCACATAGTCATCATTGATCTTTGATAGAGTATATAAACCGATCTTGGACTTATATAAACCAATTTTGAACTTCAACAATAAGCTTAAGCTTTTGGTTAAGTTGGTCTTTTAGCTAATAACTAGCTATACAAAGTATAAGAAATAATCGGTAAATAACTAACTAGTAACTCTAAAGAACCGATAAAAAAGAAAACCAATTAATATAAGTTTTAATTTTAAAATATTACTTTTATACTATAAATAGGGTTTAGTAAGCAAAAGTTTAGATAGAAAATAATTCATGTTTTTGGTAAAAATATTTAATTTTACCAAAAATAAATTGAACAGAACAAGGCCTTAAATCAATTGACCCATTTATCTATTTCTTATATTTTCTTATATCATTATAGGAAATAATTATTTTTCAAAATAATAAATTAAAGATTCACCAAAATAGATATAGTAGCCAAGTAATTTGTAATAGTATGTTGTAACTGGAAGTTTGTTTTGGGGAGCTAATTACACTACAACACTGTACCTACATACTTGGATGTTGGTGTAGTGATGATTGGGATTACACTTGGTAGGGAGGACTCGTATTCGATCCCCCACAACAACAATCGAGAGGGGACTGGAACCTAACCATCAAGAACCGATCCCCGAATCCGGATTAGCCCCTAAGGGTAAACCGGGTAGAACACCAAAAAAACTGCACCTACATATAACTAATAAGTAATTTCTAATGGTAAAAATTATTTTCCTTTAATTCAGAACAATAACATTGCACTGCATATTTAAACATTGGACTCCCCTCAAAAAAAAAAAAAAAAAATTTAAACATTGGACTTTTTAGTTATAAGCAAATAATAGAAGGTCACAAACTCCGGAGGAGCATAAAGTAAGAGTATGTGATAATTATACAAGGAGAAAATAAACATAGATGCCAGAAAGATAATGAACAGCACAAGTGCATGTGTATTTAACCTCCAATTTGTTATGAACCAGTGCTTTTGCTATTGCCCTATGATTGTCCTTTGGAAAAGGAGATTCCTAGGAACAATAGTCCCTTAATCCTATTGTACTGTTTCCATTTATCGGATTGACTAAATACGTACTTTCTTTGTTTGGTATTGATTGCACCAATGAAGTGATGTGAAGAGGGTGTTAGACCGTTATTAGAAGGGTTTTGGGACAAAAAGAGAGTTTTGATCACAAATTATAATATTTAATGGACATGTTCTCTTCAGCTTAATTTCAGTTCAGTTCACTTCCTAATTTCTTTCTCGTATAAACAATTCAGTTCACTTCAGCTCATTTCAGTTAATTAGAACAGGCCCAAAGTGTTTGACTGAGAGAAAATTGAGATACAGTACATTCTAAACTCAATAAACTTATTTTGAAAAGCTATTAATAAGCTTTTTAATTTCTTTATCAAAAAAAAAAAAAAAAAAAGGTTTCTGATTTGGTGTGACGTGTTAGTATTGGTTGAATAAAAATGATTATTTAATTCTAAATTGGTCAAATCTATATCTTAAATGGACCTGGTTCACACTAATTTATTGTGGACCACTAACATTAGAGAAACTATGGTTGTTTTATTAATAAATAAAAAAAGTCAATATAATAAAATGAAGGTCACTATGTTGAAAATAAAAGTCATTTTGGTAATATATAGGCTATAAGAGGTTAATTTTTTTAATGAAATATTTTATAAGGTCAATATAAATAATAAAGGTCACTATGTTAAAATTAGGGTCATAACGTCGTACTTCAAGTTCACAATAGTATTAAACGTTATACAACTTTTATAAAAGGTTACTATGTTAAAAATAAGGTTACTATGTTAAAAATAAGGGTCACATGTTCAATATAATGTCAATTGCGTGTGTATAAACCTCGGGTCCACAATAATATTATTGTGGACCAGGTCCACGCAAGTATTTCTGTGTGGAAAGCTAAACGTCGCCCTCGAATATCTAACTAACGCCCGCAAAATAAACTTAAATTACAAATTTACCCTTTTTTAATAAAAAAAAATTACCCCCTCAATTTACCCCCCTCTTCATACTACCCACCACTACCACCTCTTCATACTAACAACCACTACCACCACCACCACCACCACCACCTCCTCCTCCTCTTTTAACCACCAACTCCTTACCTCCGGTTTCATGATCTACACAGCCGCAGTAGTGACGAGTAAGGACAAAGACAAGTCGGTCGCTGACGGAGAAAATGTTTGTTTTTTTTTAATTTTCTGAATTCGCGGCAAACGCCTAGATTTTAAGCACGTCCTAAGGTCAAACGCCTAGTTCGTGCAAACAACCGTGTGGTTGTATGAAAAATCTGGGCGTTTGAGGTGAAATGTTTAGTTTTTTAGAATACCCTAGGCTGAAACGCCTAGTTTTTTCGAATAGCCTAGGATGTTTCGAAAAAACTAGGCGTTTCAGCCTAGGGTATTCAAAAATTCTAGGCGTTTCTTGGGTTTCGAATTTTTTTTACAAAATTATTGAGACGTACCGATTCCGTACGATTCGACGAGCCTTTGGCGAGCATCTAAGGTTGTGTTTCTGGTATTTCGTCGTTGTTCCATAAGAACTAACGAATTTGATTTTGCAAAATTTAAAAAATTTGTTTGATTTTGAAACTCACGGTGGTTGGGGTGGTTGTTCGATGAGCGTTAGTGGCCGTTGACCACTAGAGAGAACGGTAAAAAGTTTTGTGTACAGTAAAAGTGTGAAATTGAGGTAAAATTAATTATTTTTATAATCGTTATTATAAGGATAAATACGTAATTTTATTATTAATTTGTAATATGAACTGTTAATTGACATCGATTACTCTTATGTATTGTTTTCCATGAACCAAATTAAATTTTCTAAAATCTATCAAAGCGACCTAAATAGGTCGTTACATACTTGGGCAAAGTCATTGATTTTCATTTAATTATTATGGAGACCAATATTTTAAAGTTCAAATTCAGTTGATGGACTATACACTTTTATATATGTCACAATTCACAAACAACAATAGTGTAAAGGTGGATTAATCTCAAATTACAAACTTACAAATAACAATACCAATATAGATAGTTACACGCAAAAATTATTTTACTATTACAAATAACAACAAATAACTCATAAAACTATAGATAGTTACACGCAAAAATTATTTTACTAATGTAACATTTTAGTATAGTCATTGTGAATTATGTAATGCTCCTGAATTCTTCTCCACTTTAATGTATTATGTATGATGCAATTTGGGAAAAATTATTTATATTGGTGCAAAATTAAAGGAATTGTCACGGGACTCAATAAGTCGAGAAGGCTGAAATTGCATGAGAGAGCATGCATGCATGTGATGCATGAAAGATGGTAATAAAAAAAACGTGTGCTTAAATTTGATATTACGATTGGCCGATAACGACCGATCCTAATATCATCACATGTAGGGAATGTTTAAACCCATGTCCTAAGAAACATTGTTTATGCAAACAATCCACAATTTCGCTCTTTTATGTTATATTCAGTTATTGATCGATATAATATATACATATAGCATAAGAAATTTTATAAAATATATATAATTAATTAGGTGTAAGGTTAAGTAAAAGAGAATATAAATTTTTATAAATTGTTTAATGCAGTTGGATTCAAAGTATTTGTAAGAGGGGTAAAATGATTAAGAAAGTATGCCTTAAAGTTAGAAAGAACACAAAATAATGACAAATAAAATATAAGAGTGAGTCGAGAAAAGAAAAACAAATGGAGTATAACACTATGGTCTTACATACCTAACCATCATACTTGGTAGATAATAAATGATTATTTGTTCTAAGTGTGTGATGTATGTTTTATAATTTTAGGGGTTTAGGAGTGTTATCGACCGTGTTCTTTTCCTCTGAAATAGAAATACTACGTAATTGGAACTTATATGTCGTAATTTTGTGTTATACTAACACGTGATTGGGTTGGACTACTCAATTAACTATGCATGCTTTTTTAAGGCAGAGAACAAATTCTTAATAGCATAAAAAACATTAACATTTCAAATAGTAAAATGTATATTGCTTGGGTTATGAGAGGATTTTGAACAAACCAAAACCTATAAACATGATGAATCAGGCTAAGTGACTTACATATAAATCAATTAAACACCACTCGAACCAAACACATGCAATGCAAACAACCCATTTAAAACTTGTCCTAATTAACTTAAGAGAAACGGTTGCGTAAAATCGCCTCATCATCCATCATAAGACTGCTTGTATTGTATAAGTCACTGCAAGCATAATGGTAAGACGATCTTATTTTAAAATTTGTATTGACTTGAATCCCTACCCCACCCGCTTTCTTTCCCTTTTTCATAAAAGACCTCTATATAAACTACTTTTTAAAAGAATAGAAACTCGATAAAATTGAACCTAACCTAAAATTATAGAACCTAAAGTTGCTTTAATATATTCATTATTCAGCGTTTATAATGAGTAAAGTTTGAAACTTTCTTTATGTAAGCTTTATTATCTCTGGTTCAAATATACTTCTAACAAAAATCGATAAGTAAAAAATTGCATCAACTATTTTTTTTTATTTTATTTTTGGGAATTCATAGTATAGCATTATTATTGGTCAGGAGAAATTATTACTCTGTCTAACTTTTAAGCAACACCTAAAAAACAAGGCACACTAAAATTTGGCCATAACATCATGCAACGAACCTATGTGCTATGCACCTTGCATTTCTCTTATTACAAGGTTGACACCATTCTAAACATACTTCTCTATCCATCTTATGCCAATTTCATCAAATCATTTATTTTATTTTGTTCTAAGAAATTTAAGCATCAATTTACTCTTTGATTTAATTCTCTTTTAATTTAATTTATAGTGTTTATTAATAATCAGAGCCAAATATTAGGAGAATCTAATCCAAGAAATAGTGGAGGTCGGTAAAGGCCATGTGAAGATGTTCAAAAAGCTAAGGATATTGTAGAGAGCATCCAATTTGAACCTAAATACTAAAGAGAGAGAATCCAATCCCATTTCTCAAATGATAGATATAGAGATGATAAAAAGTCATGAGAATGTATGATTGCTTGTAACACCCCCATTTCCAACCCACCAATATGGAGGAAGACAAGGCAAGGCAAGGAATGAAAAATGGAAGGGAGTAATCTAGTCAAAAGAAAAAAGAATTGATATTGTCCTCTTTTTAAAAATTAATGCAAATACTTGTATATAAATCTTTTTAAAAATTAATGCAAATACTTGTATATAATCAGCCATTATTTTACTTAAATTGACAAAATTGTATTATTGATAGTTTAATTTAAATTTAAAATATATATGATAATCAAATTCGAATAGTATAACTGTATTCCCTTTTTAAGGGGGGAAAAAAAAAAAAAAAAAAAAAACTTTCAGCGTTACTCATTTTAACATGTTGATTAAGATTGTGAGATTTTCCTAGATTTATCATGATACAATAAGATTTGATAAAGTCTTCATTATATTATCTTCTAAATGAAAAGTTGGAAGTAAGGTTTGATTCTCATCTACCAGTTGTGAAGATCCTTTGATTAAGAAAATGTTAGGGAGAGCTATAAACAATCCAATATATTTTCTTAAGGTGTTAATACTCCCCCCCCCCCCTCCTCTCCCGGTCTTGGTTTAGAGAGAATGCGGAGGGAAATGATAAACACAGGATTTATTAATCACAATTCTTAAATACTACCTCTAATACTTTAACCAACTAAGATAATTGACATCCACTAATTGATACTCTGTTATGCGGAATAGCCTTAACCACCAACGATGGCTTGCATTGTCCTTCAATTTTAATGAGTATATGAGCTTTTCAATAAGTAACTAAGTATTTATATTGGGTGCTACTTCCCTTGGTCCCTTCCATTTTGAGGTAGTCTCTAATTTTGTGGTTCCTGTCTTCTTCAACTATTCAATTCTTCACTGAGAGTAGTAAGGCAAGTTATGTGGCCTTCATTTTCCTTTCAAGTCATTCATGCCCCACCACTAACTCCTTTTCAAATTCCACAATATTTGATTTTTGAATAGTGAATTTCAAATCAATGGCTCTTCCTAGGCAAAACACTCTACTTGCTCTTTTAGACCTTCAAGAGCTATTGCTTACCAATACCAAATTTAGCTACTCTTTTTTACAAGATGTTCATGTCTCATTGGATTTCAGAAACTTTTTTCCCATACTAAAAAATCAATTAAACAAGTTTAGGGAATTTTTTAGTAGTAGATAATTTATCTTATGTCATATCACTACTTTATTATACCCAAACAATGCAAGAACGATTTTTATTTTAGTGTTTAGAGAGCCATAAGGGCAAGTGATGAGAATCAATCTCGGAAGAAACTAGGAGGAAAACTTTAACTACCTGAGCTCACTCTCATTGCCCAATAAAACTACAGATGTATATAAACTATGTTGGCATAATCCAATTATCCACGTACTATTTATTAGTGTTATTGTCTTCTAATACTAAAGTAGTTATTATCATAGACTTTTATCCCTCGATAAAGGATGGAAGCCATTCTCTATGCGTCATGGGTCCATTAGATGGATTGTCAATGAGATTGATATTTGGAGTGAAGAATTATTGATTGGACCAATACACGAAACATACATGCCAAAATCCCAACTCCTAAAGTTTCTCACTGTATACGTATTTTCTAAGATAATAGAAGTATAAAACCTTCTTCTTACAGGTAGATCAAGGACTTTGTTTACCCAAGGCGTATTTTAAGAAGTAACCTTTGTTACACCTAACTTAACTTAAGGTATACCCGAGTACATAATAGATTCTATAGCATGGGAGGATAAGAGGTGGTGTTTTAAATTTTAATATGGTCCAATTTCAATTTCATAATTGAGATTCTCTATGTAGGGGAATCATGAAACCTTTTAGCAAAATGGGAATCAACTTGCCAATTTTGTGGTAAACTTCTTACAGCAAAAGTGATGAAGAGGATTTTAAAAGCAAAAGGCCAAAACAATGGAATAAGCCTTTTTCCTCTAACCCATATTCTCAGCCTCAATCAAAGGGCCCATAACAAGCTCTTTAGTCACCTTTAACAATATGCCTTGATATCCCAAGGCAATGGGGAAATCTGAGGAAAAGAATGTAGTCTACCATTGTAGCTTTTGTAACAGAGTATGGATAAAACGGGCTGATGGAAGACCACAAAGACGACAAACCTTATATCAGTCGGCAAAACCGTGAACAAGCAAGCATTTAAGGTTCATAACAGATTTCAAGTAATATCACACATGGAATGATTTTAAGCATTTAATCCTTTAACTAGTTAGTGACCCGGACGATGCCCCGGATCATCATAAATTATAAGTTTGATTAAATTAATTTAGAAGAGTTAATGTTAAACAATATTAATAACTAAATAAAAATGTAATAAGAGATCCATGTGAAAAGTTTTTCAATTAAATTAAACACAATTATATAGAATTAAAATTAGACAAATGAAGAGTTTTTGTTAAAGAGACTAAACATTAATACAATTCAATATGGTGAGAGATGAGGGATGACACATAGAATGACATGTGGTGCACATGTGGCATATGGGTGACACATGTTGTTAGCATGTTGTTCCCATGAGTTTTAATAATATTATAGATTAATGACTATAAGATCCACAGTCAGTTATAAGAATCCTAAAGTTTGTGTGAGTGCTCAAAAATCAACAAGGGATTTACATCTAAAATGTTCAAAAGAAAACCCTCAGGCTTATAAAACTCCAGGATCTTGCATGGGATGCATACCATACTCATGCCTCAACCATTGGTTCGGGCTCTGATGATTCTGCCTGGGACCGATCTGGCCGGACAGAATTGAAAAGTATATCTTTAATGACCTGTGAGAGGGAAACAAGAGCCATAAAGTGATAGGTGAGTGAAAACAGATTTAAAACATTGGTCATCACATGACTAGAGATACACTAGTGGAAAGCTATAAGCACTAGTGCATAACAAACAAAATTAGCCATATACCTGCGACATCAGACCATGAACTTGTTCAACCGTTATCTTTGTACTGTCACGAGTAATCTTGGCAAGTGCCGGTTCTTCCTGCAATTGATGTAAGTCAAAATCCAAAAAAAGTAATTCAGATCATATCTGATGTAAAAATAAAGCAATGTTGGCCATAATTGCAGACATCCTAGTATATAGGCTAAAGATTGCAGCAGTACAAAGAAAGAACTTTCTCATCTTCTGGAGATAACTAGATCATCCCATTGAAGTTAGAGAGAGAAAAAAAAAAAAAAAAACTTTTTTCTCATCTTTTAATAGACCATCCCATTAAAGTTAGAGAATAAAAACTTTCTCATCGTTTGTAGATAACTAGATCATCCCATTGAAGTCAGAGAAACTAATATTAGAGAGCCCATAACTGACAAATTTCAAGCTCTACTTGACATTGCAAGAATGGCATTCAGTGCGATACATTTAGAGCTCCACATACTTCCAAACAATCAATCAATCAATCAATCAATCAAAGCCTTAATCCCAAAAGTGGGGTCGGCTAACATGAACCAAATTTGATTATTCCGTGTAGTCATCAACATAAATCTTTCTCCTCCATCCCTTACGATCCAAAACTTCATCCTCACGTAAATCCACATACTTCCAAACAAAGGGAACATATTAGCAGAATTGCAGATTCAAGATTAAAATACTACATAAAATCCAAGAAATTAACGTAGATTGACTGCTAGACTTCAGGTTGGTAAAACATTAAAGTGACCCAATGATGTAACATAAGGATGTATTTTTGCAGCTCTTAATAGAGGGGGATGCATGTGAGTATTCTAGTGTTTGTCATCAGGCTGATCAAATAAAAGTGCCTACAGCATTTATATTCTGCTGGAGCATAAAGCAAAAGACATGCATCAGGAGTAGCTGGTTATTATAGACTCAATGCAAATCTGCTTTTCCAAAGAGAGAACTGGTAAAAGAAAGAGGGAAACATAAATGATCAAGGCAGTTTCTTTAAAAGGTGAAAGAAACCTACACACACCACACACACAATTTCTGGTAAGAATTCGAAAACTTTATGCCAGAATCAGCTAGTTGAGTGAAAAATGATTAGAACATCTAGAGGAAAAATGCCAAAGAGATATAGAAAGAATTAGGTATCCACAAGCAATTCTCTTACCCTAAGCTTACAAGAAGACCAATGTGAAGCTTCTCATGAATATGTATAATAACCTTTATATTCTCAGTTAGCCCATCTCATTCAAAGATCTAAGCCTTTAGGTAATCAAACCACCAAACCTACAGGTTATAAGACCAACCTTAGAAAAACCTTGCTAAGCAAAAATGCAGTTGATGGACAAAAGACTTAATTGTGTTAAAACCAAGACTTCAGTATTCCGATTCACTTCAAGTCCATCCCTATTTCTTATGTAAATCATCAAGTCACGTCATAAACCACTGAACGTAACATAAATTAATAGTCTTAAACCCAAAACTTCGGCTCACACATTAAGATTCCAAGTTTACCATCTGAAAATCCAAGACCTCATTCCCAAACTTATTACTCGGAACCTTCACTTCACCTCAAATACCATGCTGGATCAGTGGATCCTCAACGCCCCAACATCGATATGGACACTTAACACTTCATTCTGGAGACAAAAATGGATTTTTATATCCACAATATTGCTAGGTCTAACACTTAGGCAGGTATACAGTCATACCTTTTCCATCAAATTTTGAATAAGCATCTTCAAATTCATACAATTAACAGTTCACTGGCCTTTTTTATTTTTTTTATTTTTGGTTAAGTCAAGACAACACAGGCCATCAAATCCATCAGCTTAATTACTTGGAACAATTTTATCAAGTGTGATGACAAATGTATTGTCAAGGAAAAAAAAAAAGATAGCAAAAACAAGCATGACCTTATATTTCTGAATTTGTTCATTAACCATCTGTACATTTCAGGAAATAAGGTGACGAAGTAAGATATTGTGTAAGCATACATTTATGCAAGAGTTAGTTTAACCAAGCAGGCAGCAAGTCATGATCACCTCCGTTGAGCGTCAAGATATAGAAATGATAGGGAGCAATGATGGAAAAAATACATCAACTATACCATATTCCATTACAGAAAATCCAGTTCAAACCTAGATATTTTAAGCTTCATGATCTTTTTGGTGTAACTATTTTAAACCAACACAAACCACGGAGAGTCCACGTGCAAGAGAAAGAAGCAGAAAGATAGCCCTACGGCATTGGTCTTCTGAAGTTAAAGCAAGAAGGGCTAAGCATAATTAATCTAGAAAAAACAGCATTCCCTTAAAACAACAACAAAAAAAAGAAAAAAAAAACCTTGACAGTAAATCCAATTTATGTATGTGCTCAAAACTACCTGTAAAACAGATCACAGCAAAAAGGAAAAACCACACAGCCAAAAGTGTCATGCAGACTGCTGAAACAGCACATTGTATCCAAAGCACTCAAAAACGTATTTACTTTCAGTATGTACTATTAACAAATTAGGTATAAGCAAGTTGCAATTTCTCAAGCTTTAAAAAAAAAAAAAACACTCAAATACCTGGATGGAACCTAAAATTCAAAGCACCTCAAGTATCATTGATTGAGATGACTTGTAAGGGTAAGGGTAAAACTAACATTTACCGCACATTACTTCCAGAAAAAACATAGAAAAGACAAGACTAACTACTTAAGAGTTTGATAATATTTTCACAAATCTAGTCACTATTGTGTTGCATATTCCTTAAAAATTGTGAGTTGATGTACATGTGCAGCATCATATACCTGTTCTTTGATCAATGTGTATTTCTATGACCACTGTAAAAGATGAACGGTCTTAGTAATAATTAAGCTAAGACTCAAGAGCGCCCCCCCCCCCCCCTCCCCCCCCCCCCCCCCCCCCAAAACTTAAAAAAAAAGCCTTGAAAGCAGTACAATAGTTAGAAATTTAAACAAGTACTATGCATGACTATAGAAACCATAAACCAAGCAACTCAATCCATTCTCCGCAGTAAAAAAATTCACTCCCGCTGCTGACCTCTTTTTTTCTTTGAGAAGTGATTATAGACCCAAATCGTGTATGGCCCATTTGATTCTCAGCCTGCTCCAACTTCTCAGCTGCACAATCAAGAAGTTACTGATTATGAAATGAGAAGCAAGTGGTAAGGTTCATATATCAAACTATCAAAGCAAATGGTAAGAGGAAGCTACTTATTCAGATGCTCAACGACTTCAATTCTGGCTTTTACTACAAAATTAATGATCAGAACAATAATCAAGGCTAGATAGATAAATTACCCAGATCTGAAATTTGCCCAGCAACATAGTCTCCATTTCCCAGCAATGGAGATGAGGAAAGAGTATTCACCCAATATTTGTTCCACAGAAGATCCAACAGATGGCAATCAAGTGAAGACTTAAAATATGTGATGTCCAGTGAGTAGTACTGCCAAGTAGGAAAAATACAAAATGAGGAAGAAGAAATCAAGCACCCAATAATATCAAAAGTTGCAGCAAAGCAACAGAGGCTTGTAAGAGACCTGTCTACAATGTACTCCAAAGTCTTCAATCTTGTTTAATGGAATTGTCTGATACTCTGAGATAGGGTCATCTGGTGGCTTATATCCTTCTGGATATGTCCTGAAAGCACCAATTTCAACTTTTCCAGCAGAAACAGTCCTTGTTGGATCAATAACAACAGCCAGAAAGGGCTCCTGGAATTGTTGGTTGAGCATTTGTGTTGAAACATCAATACCCGAAAGCCAGCAACCATAACCAGGATGAGAGTGGTACCAACCAACCACATTTTCCAGACGTCCTGCCTAAACAACCAATGTTTGCATGAGCATCACTGACTAAGCAGCAGCAGCAGAAATAATAATGGCATGAAACTTTAGGGTTCCAACAAAGAAAAAGGTTCATTGTTGTTTTGAATTTTGACCAAGAATATGCTTAATTAAATTATTTAGTGTGAAATAGAAATAAATAGATTAACAAATAATAATAACACTTTCTCTTATATATAGTTAAAGTTAATAACATTGATATATAAAAGAAGAGCAAGCCATCCAAAATTTTCAAGAATAAGGCATATAAAAGAATAGCAACCAACCATTAATATAAAAAACTAGGAGGACAGAGGTGCAAAAATTTTAAAGCTATGTGTTGCACAAAGAAATCACATAGAATGAACATCACTTAAATTGATGATAACTAGACCATATTCTTTTCAACTTTTTATGTAAAAACTTACCGTATTTGAAATTATTTGATCTTTTTGTTGTCTGGAAAAAAAAACCTTACATTGAATTTTTCTTCTTTGTGTGTGTAATTGCATGGTAAAAACTTATTTTGTCTATAATTATGTGAACTTATTTTGACTGAAATAATTTTGTCTGAATTTCTTTGAGCTTTTGTCTGAACTAACTTGAACTTATACTGTCTATTTGTCTGAATTACAGTGAGTCAAAATAAGATTAGCAGAATGGGGACTTATTGAAGAAATTGTGTAGTTTCTAGAAAATACAATTCTAAGCACCTAAGAGAAAACAATTACTGTAGTTAGTTAGGAGAAAATAAGTTAACTCAATGCAAATGCACATCTGTAGTGCAACAATAAGTAAAATGAACCAAATTAAGAAAACAGAAGTTGTTCTTTCAACAACAACAAAAATAAAAATTATCAGCCAATCTCAAAACGCTATCATCAATGTCATGCCAAAACTAACTCTCATTCAACACCACATCACAACATTTACTCATTACTATGGCCACTCTTCAACATCCTTCTCACAGCTGCCAGAATACTCCTCTCCCTTCTACCGCCCCCCTAATTCCTTATTCAAAAGAAATATTTCAATAAGAATTCGCTAAAAGCCTAGAAAGCGGCTAGTGCACGAGCTAAGTGAAACAAATGTGTAACCAGAGTAATCCTTCTCCCCTTCAAACCAATATGAATTACGTTCACACAGACAAAACTGTAACCCGTTAATCAAATAAAAATTGCAACCAAATAGACAACCGATCACTCAAAACTTCTTACTACATCATTATACAGAAAACCACAAAAACCTTCAGATTACCCCCAACTCCCCAAGTATCCTAAATTGAAATCAAAAGAAAGAACTCAAGTCTAGGATTCAATGCTATTGCAAAATCAAACATCAGATTCTTCCCCAAACCCCTGATCAATGAACAACAAAATACTAGGGTTCTATCAACTGTTAAATTAATTTCACAACGAAAACACAGAAATTCCCTTAAAGCAAAAACATCACATCATTTACTATGACCACTCTTCATCCTCATCCTTCACACAGCTGCCAATATACTCATCTCCCTTCTACCATCCCCCTACTTTCCTATTCAAAAGAAATATCAACGACTTCGACAAAATTCACTAAAAGGCTAAAAGCCTAAAAAACAGGTAGTGTACCACATAAGTGCAAAAGAAGTGTCAACTCTTTCAAGGTGAACCAGAGTAATCCTTCTCCCCTTCAAACCAATTCATCACATTAATTACATTCACACAGAGACAAAACCGTAACCCGTTATTCACATAAAAATTGCAACCGAATAGACAACAAATCACTCAAAAGCCAAAACTTCATACTACTTCATTATACAGAAAACATCAAAAACCTTCAAAATATCCTCAAGTATCATAGAATTGATATCAAAAGAAAGAACTACAATCTAGGGCTCAATGCTTTCGAAAAATCAAACATCAAATTAGGGTTTTTTCACCAAGTCCCCAAAACCCCTGATCAATAAACAACCAAAAAAAACTAGGGTTCTATCAACACCAAGATTAATTTCACAACGAACACACAGAAAATTCCACCCTTCATCAAATAAAAAAAAACCCCAGAAAAAAGGAAATTCAAAACAAAATAAACAGTGATCAAACCCTTCTTCCCCAAAAATCAATAAACCCTAAAAACAACCGCATCAAAATTAACTCTTCCTTCCAATTGAAATCAAAATCAAAATCAAAATTAGGATAAAATACCTGCTTATTAGTCTGAGAATACTCAACCATATACTCATAAGCATCAGCTTGAGCATTAACCCTAGTTTCAGTACCTTCAACAGGCAAAGCAAAAGCATCCAAAACAATAATCGCATCACCATCAGTTTTCCCTTGCATCAACCCCATAACTTCAATCGTACCCCCAGAACGAGCATGAACCACCATCTTCAACAACGCGAGAGCCGAGATCTTAACCCGTTTAAAGTAATGCGGGTCATTAACCCATGGTTTTTCTTGCTGGAATTTGGTCTGTGCTGCTTCGTCGTAGAAGAAAATGGCGTCGGAAGCGTCGGAAGTTGCGGCGGTGGAAGATGAAGAAGATGGGGTTGGTTCTGTTGGGATTGGTGTTGGGGTTGTAGTGGTGGGGTCGGTTGGTTCGAGGGTTTGGATGTTGTTCTCTAATTCCCACCTTTGTTTCGCCATTGCAATGGAGTTTGGGTCCATTGTTGAGGAGAAAGAGAGAGAAGACGAAGAAGAAGAAGGAACAGGTGAAGAGAGTAATAGGAAGTTGTAAACTTGTAATACGAGTAGAAATATGTGGGCTTAAAGTTTAAACCTTATAACCTTTTTTTTTTTTTTTTTTTGAACCTTTTGGTTTATTCAATTCAATTTGAAATAGAGTGGAGGTAGATTTTGGGCTAGGTCCATGAACGATTTTCATGGAAAATGCTTATTGGTTTGTATATCGTATTGGTTTGTAATCTGCGGAGTAACTATTTTGCAGATTATTATCCACGTAGAATTGATTATAAGTTTTTAAAAACAAGAAAGTTGTTAAGTTTAATAGCGAGATTTTGTTAAGAAAAATAACTAATCGTAACATTGTTAGCGGTTCTACATAAGCAAATTGTTGCGGTTTTTCACTAGACCACAATGTGATATAATTTTAGCTAGTTACGTATCGATTATAGATGGATGATTCTCTAGGAAATAGCTTATAAGTAATGCATAAATTTTTAGAAGATTGTTCTTGTTTTGGAGAGAATATGGACGGGAGATTCCAACAGTACTTGTGAGAAATATCCCTCACATTATTTAATTATTAGTAGAAAACCAAAAAAAAAAAAAAAAAATGGTGTAAGGCTATGTTCTCTTGACATAATAATGAATTTACTAAATAGATTTTTTTTTTTTCCTTAAATTAATTGTACTGAATTGAAAATTATTTTTCTGTTTAAAACTTATTTTTATTGATTCTCGTCAAGGCTAGCTAGCTCATTATACTATTAACCATGATGAAAAAAGAAACAGTGTAATGTCACGAAGGGTGCATCTAGGACCGATAGACGAGTTTATAGACCAACACAAGTTCTTCCGTCACATTTTGTCCTCACTCGTACACACTCTAGAAACTTCCGGACATCTTGAGACTAATCCCAAGAATTCCCAACCAAGCACAAACTATGGAGTATCTTAGCCTATGAATTCCCTATGAGCATCGTTAATAACAAAATTAAAAATATACCTCATCCCTCTCTCTACTACATTCTTACTCATCCACACCATCTATAATCTATATACACACGAGTTGTTCCAAAATTCATCAAAGTCATGAACAATAAATAAAAAATAAAATAAAATAAAAAATCATCATTTTCTTTCCTGCAATTTTCTTTCTTTTTTTAATTTTTTTTTAAAATTCTCTTTGGTAAAATCCAACTTTTTAATTTTCTAACCGGTAAACCTTTTTAAATTTTATTATCAATAATAAACCTAAATTATTGATTACCATTGATAAGTGTTATTTTAATAAAAATCCTTAACTATAGTTATTTTTTTATTTTTTAATAATTAAATTATTATAAATTTTTTAAAAGAAAAAAAAAAACCGTCCCCCACCCAACCTAGCCACCACTCCACCACCAGCCCCTCCCCCTGCCGGCGGCCAGGCCACTGACGGCGACACCCGACCTCCCCCACCACCGGCCGCGACGTCCAGCCTCCCCCGCCCCACCTTCACTCTTTACCCCATCTCGACACCTCCCATTTCCCCACCTAACGCCTCACCGTCGTTCATTCACCTTTTTCGACGAAACCTATTTCCCCCATCTCGACGCCCTTCCCGGACGACTCCCCTCCCCGCCTCTTTTCGCGCGGCCCTTAACCCCACCCAAAACCAGTTGAAAACCCAAACCCGTTTTCTAGGTTTGGTTTCAAAACCCTTAAGGGGGTGTCTGGTTCGCAGAGTGGTATAGGTTTTGGAATCAGGAATAGGGTTAAGGTGGTATCGGGTTGGAACTTGATACTTAATACCATGTGTTTGGTTCAATTGTGGAATGAAATATCGTCCCCTTAATTTCATATATTTGATACCTAAGGGAATGGAATGAGCCAAACCCACCTTCCCCCAAGGTTTCTAAACCCCATACCTCATGGGTTTGAGGTATGAGTTTAAAAATCATATTTTTGACAACCAAACATATGGTATGGGTTTTGATCATTCTAAACCTATACCTAATACCTATAATCTGCGAACCAAACGCCTCCTAACTGGTTTGGGTATTTTTGGTGTTTCGATTCAACAGGAGGTTCGGCATGGGTAGGGCGTCGCCGGTTGGGGTAGGGGAGTTGGGCGCCGGTCGGTCGGGGGCAGGGGGGTCAGGTGGCTAGGTGGGTGCAGAAAAGGGCTTGGTTGGAGTTCACCAAAGAAAATTTCTTATTTTTTTTTTTGGCTTCAACAAATTTCAGCAACGAAGACAAGACTTTCCTGCATCTAACATTTTGTATTTAAAACATGGTTCATTGGTTCAAGATCTGCTGCATTTTGAAGTAATATATCAACAACAACAACAACAAAAAATGGTTACAAATTAAAGTGACAATTACAATAATGAACCAATAAGGAAAAAAAAGGGTGTAACAACTATTTTACTTGAGATATCTGGTAAATGTTTTTTTTTTCGGGAACATTTGTGCCTGCTTTTACAAAATTTTGTTCATAACATCCAGGCCCTGAGCAAGATCAGTTTAAGGATCTTTTGATTGAGATGACTGAATACTGCTGCCGAGCAACTTCTCAAGATAATAAACATTTCACATTAGCCTTTTTTGTACATTAAACTTGCTTCCCTGTCTTTGGGCTCTATCACCAGGGCCACCTGGCTCATAAAATAGCAAGAAGAAAATGGTATGACAACTGAGGAGAAAATGTGAGAAAAATGAACCCCTAACTTTTGTGACCCAACACATCATATAATCATGAGATTCATGAGTCACAACTGTAATATTATGACAATAAAACTAGCATAATAAACTAAATTAGAAAATTCACAGCTTTTTATAGACTGAAGTGCATCTTGGAGAAGGTATTGAATGTCATATATCGATCTCAAAAGCATTTTATCTAACAAGTAGATAATATAATGATGGTTGTTGATCAAGAAACTCTCTATGTTGCAATCAGACACCTCAGTCTAATATAATGAAGCTCCTAACACAGCGAGAAGCATAATTAAAGTGCCTATATTTGAAATAGGGGTATATTATCAACACAAGAACTTAAAAACATACAAATATCAAACTAGTAGACTACGGAGGAACAAGCATTGGCTACCCCCAGGCTTATATTTATTAATTACAGGGTGAAGAAAATTTGTCTTCCACCTAACCAACACAGCCGCCAGCTGCTTAGAGTGTAGCAGTTATTACTGCAACTGAACTCGATTTCTAGTTTTGTTCACCATGAATTACCAAACATTACTTTCATACATTTCAGCACGGTTCAAAGTTTTCAAACATTTTGGGAGATATCTAATATGTTGGGATTTATATTATTTGGGAAGCCTACAACCATACAGATAAATTAGAAGGACAAGATATTAAGAAGCTAAAATAAGGCATAATAATGAAGGCCAGAGAGCTGCACAATGAAGCTAGAGGGTTATTAACCCCAGAATACAATGCGAGGGATGTGTTGAATGAGGGGCCAATCCTCACAAGTTTGTTGGCATCTTTACTTGAGGATTTCTGAGCAATACACGAGTTGAAGTACCCTAAGAGAGGTGAGATTAGATATCCAATTTGGCATACACACTAGTCCATCACAGCCCCTTATACAAAGGGTATGGAGGGCAGTCAAATACTGTATCCAATTAGGTAGTTCCACCAGCTCAGGGAGATCAACCAATTCCAATGAACAAAGGGATTAACAAAAGGAATACTCTCCACCTACTTCAGATTGACTCAATATAAGGCAATGGCTAATTCTTAATTCCTCCAAGTCGCAGAGATGCTTTAATCCACAAACCACACTCTTCAGATTGGAGAATTGATGAATTGATAAGGATTATAGGCAGGGGTGCTTATCGAGCGAGTCGATCACAAGCTGAGAGGTCCTCGACCCGACTCAAAAACTTTTTATGTGTGCTCAACTCGTGCTCGCTAAAGTTTCGAGCCAATAAAACCTGCTCGACTCGTGCTCGTTACAGTTTCGAGTCGTGTCGAGTAGCTCACGATCTGTTCGTTTAAGTTTGACCCTTCTATAATTATATGCCTTTATTTTTTATTTTTTTCACTTTATATTGTTTTCTTTTTTATATATTTGTTATTAAAGATTTATTTACTCTTTCTTTTTTGATAACATAAAGTAACACTTATTAAGTATCAAATTTGTTTAAACAGAGTAACTTTGTTTGTAAATTCTATATTAATAAAATATATTATCGAGTCGAGTTAGACCTTGCTCAACTCGTGCTCTTTAACATTTCAAGTCGAGCTAACTCGAGTCGAGTTTTGACCGAGTCGAGTTTGAGTTGCTCGTGAACTGCTCAACTCAATTAGCACTCCAATTGCAGGGAAGACAAGTCCACACTGATCCCAGAAACTTTTTCCAAACTCCTTACCTCCTCGTCCTTCTCTAACACCATCTTCACAACACACTCTAGGGGCAGGTTAAGAAGATATAACCTGTTGTTTATTCTAACTTCCCATAATTTGGGAGATGATGAGCCACAATTTTTTTTGTTATATTGAATCTCATACTGAATTCAACTAATTTTAATTGTTCTAAAGCTGGACACTCAAGAATACCTTTAGGGTTGGGCATTTCTCCACGTACAATGTTTTCAATCGAGGAAGAAATAAATTTTTCGGAAAGCCAAAGACAGCATGTTTAAACAATTCTTAAATTCCATTAGAACAACATTGTTGAGAAAGATTGTCAACTTATCTTCCTGTGGTATTTTCTGACTATAATACCCCAAATCCACAACTTCTTGACATTAGTATGAAGTGGCAACAACTCTTTCATCACTGCTTCATTATATTTTTTTTTCTTTCCTTTTCATTCTAAGCTTTCCTCCACTCTTATTATAAGAGAAACATTAGTACATTCGTCAACAATAACTTTACAAATTTTACCAAGGTTATAGGATTAAATATGAAGACAACTTTTTTAATAAACACCCTGAAATATTGTTTAACTTACCTTGCAACTCGTGCATTAAACCATATTCAATAATTCTTACAATCTTTAAAAACGTGTAGTAACTATTATTTATCACAACCCTTATTGGCATATCTAACTTTTTTTTTAATTAGTGGGTTCAATCAACATGAAACAAATTAAATTAAAATTAATTATATATTAACATATTATATATATACATGAAGATTAATATCTCAAACTCATATAGGGAGTATTATTTTTTGTACAAGATATACGGAGTACTTGTAATTTCTACTCATGTTTATTCATTTATTCTCACGTTCACATAAAACTTAGTATTTACATTTACATTGCCTGTCAGTCCATCGTCTGTCAAGCCGTTGGTCTTCAATGTCTCCCTGGTTTTAAAGGATTTGAGGATAAATTATGTTCTACAACCTTCTTTTCCTATGAAAAAGAGCATGAAAATGATAAAAAAATTGATAATGTTAGAATTTATTATATACACCCAGGTGTACCGTACACCCAGATAACTAATGTTGTATAATTTAATCGTGAAAATATGATTGAGATTATTCATAAATGGTTTGAATCTCATAAGATGTCTAGTGCATTCGTGTAGACATGATGATGTGTTTGACGATTCTGTAAATAGAATTATTCACATTAACAATAATATGTTAAAAGTTTTTGTATTTGTTAATTAAAAAACATTCACATCATTGGTCCTGACTCTTAACACATTAATAAACCATTTTTTTTTTCTTTTTTTTTTTAATAAAAAAACTTTTATAGAAATAATTATTTGAGATTTTTTCCCACAAATTCTTATACGTTATTCCAAGTTGAAAAAATAAATCTTGAAAAGAAAATTAACTTTGAATTAATTGAATTGTTTTTTATCGTTCCAATCCATTAGTTAAAATCATGGTAAAGTCTAATGAAACTGGTGCTTTTTTTGCACCCAACCATCTAGTATATCATACGAAATGTTATTATATTATACGAAAATTGATTATATCATTATGAAAGTGATTATATCATCTGATTAAATGACTCAAAACAGGATGATTATATCATTAAAAAATAGTCCCCAACCTCTTATAGGAAAGATGGTAATTTAACCATATAAGCAAATTAACAACCTTGTTATAAATATGAAAGTAAATATATATAACTAGTTTGGTGCCCCATGCGATGCCCGGGTTGTTTAATAAATTTATAACATAAACTTTTATCTATATACCAAGTTTTATAATTTATCATTGATACAAAATTAGTTAGTTGATGTAATTTTGTGACGATTTAAATTATGCAATAGGCATATAATGACTAATAATAATATTGGTGAAAATGCTTGATTTAAAAAAAAAAAAAAGCAAAGTAAGTTTGAAATATTAGAAATTTTTAAAAATTAGCCAAAAATAAAGCAAATCAAAAAAAATTTCTAAGCCTGTTCAATTGACCCGAACCTAAAACTTTGTGCTAGTGTGAACATTTTTTGTCCCGTGATCTGAAGTGACTCGACCTGATATGACCTGTGATCCAACTCGATTGAAGTTCTACATAAAGTAATAAAATCATATTAGATTGTGAAGTTTTGTTTTTAAATCGATTAGGATATATTGTAAATGAATGTTGTACTTTTTTGAACTACATTCTTTGCTCCCAAAAAAAAATTATGATATAAATATAAATTTATATGATAATTTTTTAGAATTATAATCTAATAATTTTTTTTGAATTAAATTATAATTCAATTTGTACATCTAAAATATTGGTATTTTATCAAAAATAAAACTCTAAACTAACAATTTTATCCTAAAATTCTATCCAAATAGATTTCTAAACTAACTTTTACGCCAAGTGTCGCTGCCTCGTGACCTGGCTAAAAGTTTAGCTTTATATATTAGTTATATGATTGCAAATCACAATGACTAATAAAAAAAGGTACAAAAACACCAAAAATATTAGAAACATATAATCACAAGGTTTAATTAAAGTGGCAAACCGGTGTAATGCCCGAGCCACGCACTAGTTAATCATTAACAGGAGGGACATGAATGTACATCAAAGATAAAAAAATAATATGTGCACATCAAATTGGAAAGCAGTCAAATATGGCGCCCTTTCTATATGCTCAACGTACTGTTGATTTTGGAAAACAAGATGTTCGCCATAAAGTCATATTATTTTTCATCATAGCCATTACTCGATACCTTGAAGTACTTACCAGAAAACACAACCTAGATCAACACATCTACTTAACCAATTATACTTTTTGAAATGCATCTAGCAACTCGATCGATCCCATTGCATCATCATTCCCCTCAAGATACATTGTAAAGTTGGTACTTATTAGTCCCTATAATAAAAAGTGACAAAAGGAGTAGACAGTCAAACCTTATGTGTTTGCTCGAATTTTGAATTGGCTTTTGAAAAACTAGGAGTAGCTACTAAAATTATATGCTTTATCGCCTTTGTGCTAGTTAACTTATCACTATATTTTTAACATAAATTAATGCATCATAGATGATAGTGAAAGAATTATATTCCGTGAGAATATTTCATTGCTCTCTTGGCAATATATACAATATGCAAGGCTTATCAAAAGCCACTGACTTAGCTACAAACTAGGAAACAGCTATACAAAGAATATATCCTAGGCTATGCATTAGGAAACCGAATATATACATAAAGATATACTTAACAGATATAAATAATAAAAAAAAAAAAACAGAGAGAAAATAAGGCATTTGATCTTTAACTACTCATTGATGAAATTAATTAATCAAAGCAATAAGGGATATGCACACATACATATCAAAGGAATAAACTATATGTGATCATATTGGAATGGAGACAAATCGGAATCGAATAGTACATAGTCAGCAGTATCTTCTATGTTTGCTTGAGTATTGAATTGTTTTTTGGTTAACCACAAGTAGCACCAAAAAATGTCAATCAACCATGGCCTATAATTGACATTATGCTTTCCGATTTTGAATACATTACTTGATAATCCTTTAATAAACCTACCCGAAAACACAACCTCACAATTCAATGAGCTCCTTGGAAGCTTAAACAAGGACTTACAGAACTTATGTTCACCTCGTTCAGGCAAATTATGAACCAAACAAACATTTAAGTTTTGCAAAACTGTTGCATTACCTAGAATGTACCTTAGAAACTCGAGCCAACAATATTTGCTACCAAATCCCCTTATCGATATTGATATCGTCTTGAGCTTACTTATTAGACAACTTGGTACAACATTTGGTGCACACCAATTTCTCTGCTCTCTTTGGCGACGATTTACTATCACCCAAAGATGCTCTAAGTTGGGGAAGCGTCGCAGTGAAACCAAAAAAGCAGTGCAATCATTAAGACTAAACCCACACAAGGTCACTTCAAGACAGACTAAATTAAAAAACATGATGGGCGGATTCACATTCAAGTAAGTGAATATATTCTTTTGCCCCTCCATCGTCACCACTAGCTCAAGGTTGCTAACGCTAGACATTCCTTTGAAAAATTCGGGAAACCGACGAAGCTCCACCTCAAGGTCTTCATGTCTCAATACATACTTCCTCAAATTGATACACGCTTTGACTAATGCTGGTGGATTAGTACGAAATCCATAAGGTAAAACGCAACCATATGTTACAAGGTTTGTCAATTTGGGTGCATCGATATGAAAAATCGAATTGATACCCGGCGTTTGCTCTACATTATAAGGGAACAACCCTAATTCCAATGACCTTAAATTCGGGAAAATTATGTTAATCGACGGCATTGTACTTAGAGACTGCATAAAGTGTATAGAAGACGTGAGAGTTAAATCTTCTAATAATGGAGAAGATTTATGTAAAGACCCTAACCAATGAGGTATATAAGTAAGAAATCGTAACGAAAGCTTTTTCAAACTCGGAAGTTGAATATCAGCAGCTTTGTATTCATACTTCCTTTCATACGGACCATACAAATCCAAAATCACAAGAGATCGACAATTAAGCAAGCAATCAGGTACCGGAAAGAATATATTGCTGATGACTTGTTGCACGTTTCGATGGCAAATATCATAAATAAATTACTTTAATCCATCATCGTCTTCTTCTTCATCAATACCATCATGCCAGTAGATTATTCGTGAGACCTTAACTCTGAATACGTCGAGTTTCGTTGAAGTCAGATGTTGTAAGATACAACTGAATTTGGGTATTATAGTAGGTATTTTAGTAGTGTGGAATTCAAGGCGAGTGATGCCAGTCCAGAGGTGGCGCCATCGATGGGATAAGACGGAGGTGGTGACTGCGGAATTGATTGGAAGGCGGGAGAGGATTTCGGTGAGGATATCGTCTGGAAGTGAGCTCAATCGATCTTCGCCTCCGTCCTCGTGGTTGGGGTTGCAGTTTGCCGACTCCATATTCGTGCAATTGCAATTTGCAATTGCACCTTCATTTCATATATATATAAAAATCAATCGAGTTTGTATTATAAAGTCTGTTATGTTAAGATATGATAGAGATTCGATTTGATATTATTGAGATATATTAGTTGCCATAACATAGAGATGTGTTGAGTTTTGAATATTTGATCATATATTGATATATAGGTAGGATTCTATACTTATTTATGTCAATTATTTATTTATTGTACTTTATATATTTGGCCAAGAGCCTCAATACAAAGCAAGTGTTTTCCGCATAATTATTTTATAATTTAGATGATCAAACGTTTATTAAATAAGGGCATTATAGTCCGTAACCAACAAGATATATTATCGTCTAAAGATGATGATTAAAAAAAAAAATTGAGTTTTATATTATTTTAATAAACTTACAATTTTTATTGATAAGTTATTTTAATAAAGATCTGGGACAGTGTTGGACACAAAGTCACAAATTCAACTATGCCAAAATTGTATATATAAAGGTAAAATCAAGAGTATGTTTATGTTTTCTTCAAAAAAAAAAAAAAAAAAAAAAAAAAGAGTATGTTTATGTGTGTGTAAAAAAAATGAAAAATGTTTATGAGAGTTAAAACTAGTAGTAAGAGAGTGAATGATAACTCAAGTGGTTAAAACTTTTCTCACGGTTCCCTTTGTGACTCTTTAAACACCAAAAAATAAAAGAAAAACTAGTAGTAATAAATTAATAATACTCACCGATATATTCACATTGCAGGCTGTATTGCGCGGAGTAAATGGGAATTAATCAACATATGTACACACTACCAAACCTTAATATTATGAATTAACTATCCATCCAAGAGTTCAGTGATCATGTTGCATGCACAACCGAACTTTCTACTTTCAATTTTCAAACAAACATAAAGGCAAGGTATAAACTGAAGCATGAACAAGAAGTAAGGTGAAACTTGAAAGAGGCCAAGTTAGTCCGATCTCATTTCATTGAGAGTACAGTTGATCCCCATGATTTGAAACATGGATAATGAAAACAACAGCATAGTTGAATAGATCAAGTAAAGTAAGTTCAGGTTCACATTATTTGAAATAAAAAAGGATTAATTTCCCTCAAAAAATAAAATAAAAAAGGATTAATCAGTTCAAATGTTTGCATATCTGTAAGAGAGATGATAGGTAAACATTAAGAAAATACAAGAAACAGAGCTTGTTAATAAAGGGATCGCCTTAAGTCCATGACAAGCCATCCTCAAGTACCTTCTTTTCTTCTATAATAGGCTTTATGATAAAGTTTAATTTACTCGAACATTTGGAAATGAGTGCCTAGATAACACTTCTTCAAATTTGGCAGAAGTACAGAGAAGTTTCCAGACTCTTCATAGCAGACTGCATCAGCAAAAAAAGTCACATCAAATTACCAGTATATATCAAACATGTCTGACAATAAATTCATACTTCTCTATGGAGCTCAATAATGCACAACTAAACCTTCAGGATATATACGGGCAATGCCGCCTTGTGTCATCCATTTCAGATGTTAGTACTCAATTTCAAAGTAAGAAAATAAATGCATACTACTTGAATGTGGAAGGATCATAAAATCATTCAAGATTCAATAGTCATGTTTCAGTACTGAATTTTCTATTCCCAAACATAGAGACAAGTTGAATGCTTAGTAGCATAATCAAGAGTATGTTGTAAGTGGCCTGAGTTAATTTAGTTCTTTAATCATAAATTTGAGACTATAGTTGGTCCCCAGATCATGATTGAAAGCAAAGAGTTCAAACATGAATTACATAAGGATTTATGCAAGGGAACTCGGCAACTAACCTACATTGGATGCAAGTTGTCGTAATGATTTGATTAGAGTAGGTATGGTACAAATTAAACATAAAATTAAATGTTAATAAAAAGAAGAACAGAGATGGGCAATTTATAAAGAAAGAAGGTAAGATTGAATATTCTCCTGATCACAAGATATCAATAGAGGGGCTACATTGAATGCGGGACTAGTCGTCCCCTGTGGATTGTTCACAAGTCTCTCCATGAAGCTCCCTCCAACTCTGCAAGGCTGGCGATACCGAGTTATTTGGAATGCCATGAGCTACAATATCCTTAAACGCTCCTGTACCATTTTCAACTCTCTTTCAAAGTACCATTTCTAACATAATAAAAAAAATTATGCATCTGAGCATCAGGATCACTGTAAGAAATCATGGGATTAAGGCTTTGATTGATTAATGTAAGAAATCATAACAACATTATATGAGCATATCTCAACACATCCTTAATCTTCCTTGTAGTTGGATATATTAGCAAATACTTTTTAATTTTCATCTCAAAGTCTCAAACTATGGTTGTGTAAGAATATCTCAACTATGATCTCTTCGATCTGGAAGCAACTTCAACTGTTATTGATCAAATTTTTTCGCAGACATTGTATAAAAGGCTTGAATTTGACCTTGGTTCAACTATCATTTTATTAGTTGACGTTTGTTTTTAGTTTTTTGACAACAACGTATCTGTATAATATTATTTTTATTATTTGATAGATATACAAAATAAAATGATAAGGGACCTTGGCTTTGGTTTGACACCAATAATAACAGAATATAACAGATCTGTTATATTCTGTTATTATTGGTGTCAAACCAAAGCCAAGGTCCCTTATCATAAAACATGTCCTTTTTTTAGCAATTGATTTTTTTTTTTTTTACTTTTGGTTTTTCGGCTGTGATTGATAAGCAACGATTACTTACCTTCGCAAGATTTGATGAGTTAAAATAAAAATTTCATGAGTTCATGACCTTCAGTTTGGTTAGCCGCCCTACTCCTCAAAGTATATATTGACATCACCTCAACTGCTTGACAATCACATAAGAGATAACAGTGACATAATCTCAATCAAATGAAGAAAGCGTGCAAGAAAATTTGAATAGTAGTGTCATACAAATTATGCAACTCTGTGTTCACGAGACTCAGCAACCAGAAAATTTGAATAGTAGTGTCATACAAATTATGCAACTCTGTGTTCACGAGACTCAGCAACCAGAAAATTTGAATAGTAGTGTCATACAAATTATGCAACTCTGTGTTCACGAGACTCAGCAACCAGAAAATTTGAATAGTAGTGTCATACAAATTATGCAACTCTGTGTTCACGAGACTCAGCAACCAGAAAAATCCACAATCTTGTAAGAAAGGGTGCTACTTGAGTAAGAATTACATACTACTTCTCACACTACAATATCGTTACCATAACTTGAGATCTGTAGCAAAAGAAGTCATTTAATTGAACAGGTGGTGGGCATTGTACAAGTGATTCTTCTTCAATTACACAGAGCAACGCAATCCTAAAGACAACAAATACACTAAATATTACGATTTGTTACTCTATTTCACAACACAGATTAAAAAATTCAATAAATTTCCTAATCACAATGAAACTAGATAAAGAAACTATTATTGAACCCAAATACAATCTTAGGGATGTGTTGAATATGGGGCCAATCCTCTCCAGTTGATTTTTGGCATCTTTCTTGTAGGCGTGCTGGGTAATAATCAAAGTGAAGTTCCCTAAGGGAGGTGAGTTTGGACATCCAATTCGGCATTGATTCCAGTTCTGTGCAATCCCAAATATTAAGGAATTCGAGGGCAGTCAAGTAGCTTATCCAATTGGGCAGTTCTACCATCTCAGAGACATAACTCAATGTCAAGGAGCGGAGGGTGTGACAAAAGGGAAGCTCTCTCACTGGCACTAAGGCTAGTACTGATAGACTTGAATTAGAGCATTTTGTAATTTCTAACACCTCCAAGGCAGAGAGACATGCAAAACTCTTCGTATTGGCTTTATTCGCACCACTCTGAAAATGCAGCGAATCAAGCCATCCCAATCTGTCTACTTTAACCTTCTTAAAATTGGAATTGATGTCGATTATTTCCAGTCTATCATTGAAATTGGTTAATCCTAGGTGTCCCAATGCAGGACACTCCAGTATACCAGTTAAGTTTGGGCAATTCTCCACGGATAATATTTTCAAATGAGGAAACCTTATTTGTCCCAAATTCTGCAGATTCAAACAATCGTAAAATTCCATCTTAACAAGATTGGGAAGAAAAGTTGCTAGGCGATCTTCCCTTGGCCAGCGCGGCATTCTCACGCCATGATACCCATACACATATAACTCTCTAAGATTAGAATTAAGTGGCTGCAACATCTCCATCACTGCTTCATCATACTCCTCCCTTCCCGCTGACTCCTCATCACTGTCATCACCATCAAAAATTAAATTAACTTTTTTGAGATGTTCCTTGTTAATCAGGCACCCTTCCTCCCTTCTTTCATTTATCTTAAAAGTGCTTTCACTTGTTTTCATAAGCCGAATACGAAGAGAACCTCTTAGGTTTCTTAGAGCTTTTAGATCTTCTAGCCCATCAAACACCTCCTTCTTACTTTGACTTGTTCCTCCCACCACAAACTCATTAAGAGTGTGAAGGCAAGTCAACATACCTATGCCTCTTGGCATATACCTCAGCTTATTACAATCTTGTAAAGCCAAGACCCTCAACTTAACCAGCTTCCCCAAACCTTTTGGCAACTCCTTCAAATTAATACAAGATCTTAAGTCTAAAGTCTGGAGATTATATAGTTTTGTAATTGACCCCGGAAGAAATTCTAGACCACTATTGCAATAGAGGTCTAGATACCTCAAATGTATCAAGTCACCTATTGAGCCCGGCAAACTCTTGACCCTTGATCTACTCAAGTCCAAAGCCCTTAAACATTTCCAATTAGCTATTAATAAATCCACACAAAGATGATCCATCGAGAAAAATCCATTCAAAAATTTGGTTTGAATAAATGAGCGTATATGGGTCTTATTAGAAAGATAATTTAAAGATTTACCTTGTACAATAAGATGTCGTACTTTTTTGTCCATGTTCCCATTCATGGCTTTCACCGTGCATATCTCCTTTCCCACAACTTCTTGAGCAACATCATGCATTAAATCATGTACCTTACATGACATAATATTACCATCTTCATCTTTGCTCACGTCTTGGAAAAAACATCTCCGCAACAAAATTGAGAAGTATTCTTCGGCAAGATCTTCCGGACTCTGAGGATCATTAAATGGGATGTAGCCTTGTGCCATCCAAAGCCTAATCAATGTATCCTTCTCCATCACATAATCTTTTGGGAAAATTGCACAGTAGCTAAAACAACTCTTTAATGTAGATTCAAGCTTATAGTAGCTAAGTTTCAATATAGGCATAATACTAACTTGGCTTTCTTTAACTTCTGCTAATCCCAGCTTCTGAATTGAAAGCCACTTGTTTTTTTCTTGCCCGTAGAGAAGACTTCCTACCACTCTAATTGCAAGAGGGACGTTAGCACATTCCTCTACAATACCTTCACCAATATGGACCAAGTCTTCGGGAGGATTTGAGTGTTGTGATCCAAATGCTACTCTTTTAAATAAACATAATGAATCTTCTTTTGACAAGCCTTTTAGCTCATGCCTTAGACCATCTCCTATGATTTGTGCAGTTACATGTGAACGTGTTGTAACCACAACCCAACTTCCTTTCCGACCTTCCATCAAATATTGCTTCAATGTATGCCATCGCTCAAAATTTTCAGTCCATACATCATCCAAAACAAGCAAGTACTTTTTCCCAGCAAGTTGTTCTCGGAGTTTCCTTTGCAACCAATCCATGGTACAACCCTCATTCATCTTATTACCCGTAGCTGAAGCTAGAATGTTATCAAGAACCCCTTGCACATCAAGCAACTCCTGATTTTCATCAGCAACACAAGTCCACAACTTTAATGAGAATGCATTTGTGACTCTTGCATCGTTATACACAAGTTGGGCAAGCGCTGTTTTTCCCAACCCACCAATCCCCACAATAGAAAGGAAAGAAACATCTTGTTGAACATTAGAATCAAGCAACGCACCAACAACCTTCTCCAAATCAAGTTCTCTTCCAATGATATCAGCTTCATACACATAAGAACAGGTCTCAAGCCTTCGATTCTTAATGGGCTTAGGATCAATGTTCAAGCTGAACCGCTTATCATAAGCAATAGCATCCAACTTATTCTTGATCTTCTTAACCCCTTGAGCCATATTGTAAGCAGTACCAAACTTGGTGAAAAGTGAAAGCACACGAACCTTGATACCCTTGGAGAGCTGCTTCCGCTCAGCAAGAGTGACAAACTCATCGAAGAGATCATCGACTTCATAAACAGCATCCTTGAGTTCTTCAATATAGAGCCGTTCTTGTTCGGACAGTATTTGCTTGGCCTCAGCATCCTTGAGCACAGCTTTAATTTGATTCTTACGACGGTGGCACGGAGTTCATCAAGTTTGGATTTGTAGCCAGCAATGGAACAAATCTCATTGAGCTGCGAACACTGCAATGCTGCAAACAAAGTTTGAGCTACAGACATTGCTGTTCCAATGTCCATTTTTGGTTGCTGAAATTTTTAGAGAGAAAATGAGAGAAAGAGAGTGTAAGTGATAAGAAAGTGATAGTCAATCTTGAAGGTCTTAAACATGATCTAGATCACGTGCAAGCATAAGGTACAACTTTTGAGACACACGACTTGTCGGAGAGATATGAAATGTTGCAAATGTACTCCTAGAAATTTTACACACTATATTACGGTTTCATGAAAAAACTTCGACTCACTTTTTATTGAAAATAAAAGTATTTTTAATAGTTTGAATCACCTTTCTATTACATTTATTCACTTAATCACTTTGATGTAGTTATAAGAAGATGCCATTTTTTTTTAGCTTTGATGTAGTTATACTTATAATATGATTCCAACTACAATGTTTACAAAAAGCATAACTATGTTAGTTATTCCGGTTACATTTGTTTGAGCTACTAGTAATGGTGTTCATGACCACTAACAACAAGCTACTAATAGACCAAATTAAAAATGAGAGCAAATTACCCACCCAACATGACATCCGCATTTCATGGCAAGGTTCCACTAAATAATCTTGATTTAAGGTAATATAATGGAAGAACAACTCTGCTTTCAAGAAACTTGTGAATAATGACATGTAACTCCAAATAAAGTACTCTGTAGTTTTTTTTTTTAATATTTTAACTTTGGCCAGTGATGGGTAAGGCCGTATGGGTTATCTTCTCTTGGTTGGCCATATGTTCTAGATTACGTGGTGGAGTACGTGCCTTGTTCAATTGCAACTCTTACTAAGAAGTTGCAATTTAAAGAGTTAAAAATACAGAGTAAAACAAAGCAAACGTCTCTTCCCCTAAAATAAAATACGGGAGTAATTAAAATAACATGTGAATAAGAAAGAGAAATCATAACAATAAGTGCCATAATCAGAAATCATACGTTAATTTCAGTCCATACATGGTGAAACAAATCAGGAGCATAAGAAGCGCTCGGCAATTCCTTAATTGCCCTCTTTGTTGGGTTTATTTACTAAAGCCAATCAACTTATCAATCACATGAAGCCAATTCAACATGAAAAGAATAAAAACGGTGATCATCAATCTGAGTTTGGTAGCAAATGCTGTTATTTTGTCAAACAGGTGGTGTGCATTACTATTATATAACTCGGTGAAATACAAGAATGAATATAATTGGGAAAATGAGAGTGGCCTTTCGCTGGGTATTATAAGGTAGGATTGAGGTGGGTTTTGATGAATTGGAGTTGAGTAAGAAGGTGTTTCCTTTCCATGTCCGATTGGATTTTGAAGTTAGGCGAGACGAAGTACTTAAAATTGAGCAAAAGGAAAGATGAGAGAGAACTATGAAATATTAGTAAATGAATGTTTTATTTATTTATTTATTTTAATTAATTAATTAATTTTTTATTTTTTATTACACAGTAAAATATGGGGAGTCCCCTCGTCCCCGGGGGAAGGGGAGGGGGAGGGGGGTTGAGGATCAAAACCCGTCACTCGAGGGAGAGTTGGAGGCACAAACCATCTTTTCACTCCTCCATCCTCAGTTGATAGGAAGTATAAAAAGTTGAGAAATCTGCAGTTTATCTTCTGACAAAATTACTTTATAAGTAATATATGAATTTGAAAATCTGTACAATCAACATTATTTCTTAAAAATAAATCAACAATTATGAGTTCATATCTAATGAAAAGTTATTGATTTATTTAAGGTTTTTCAACTTGATTTACTTATCATGGTGATTAATTTGTATTTTCCCTTTTCCCATAATGATAAGGGGTGGAGTTACATTGGTACTCAGTGGTGCACGTGCAATACCAGCACCAAAATTAAAATTTGAAGTTAATTTAATTTTATTTTATTTTTTAAAAAAAAATCAATCAAAGAGACCACCGTTTATTATAAATAATTGGTCCCTTAGATGCTAGCAGTGTTACTCCCGCTGCTTTCTTCTTAAATCTCGCTGTTTTCTTTTTAAATTAAAAGAGACCGATTATATCTAACAACTGGTCTCTAAGGTCATTTTACCTTCTTTTTTTTGGGGCTATTATTAAGAGTAATGGGTGTTTATTTGTTTGTTACATATTATTAGTAGTACTTTCAGTCTCTAAGATGGATCTTGTAAGTACAATTAGTTATAGCATGGATTTTTGCAATCAATTTGATTGTAATATAAGTATTTATTGAAACCAATTATGAACTAGACCAAGATTTATTTTCACATGTCGTGGTCAAGAATTGAAGGTGACTCACCATGTCGAAAATTCTGAAATCTCCATTGATAAACGATAATCTTTTAAAACAAAACCCAACCTTGAATATGCTATGTAGCATTCTTCCAATTTAAAAAAAAAAAAAAACAAAGCTTGAGCAATCCATCTATGGTGGTATTCACTGAACAAAGCGATAATCGAGGTAGGGGGGTTGAGATGACAAATTTGCCCCATTATGAAAAAAAAAGCTTGAGCAACCCATTTGCCCCATTATCAGGTGACTATTGAGAATGTGGAAGGAGAGAGACAGATATTTGGAGGTTGAGGTGTTGATGTGCAGTTAATTTACAGCCAAAAGATGGCGTTACATCAAGGTTTAAAGGCCGTTAGTGAGGTCTGCTGAGTAGTCATTTGATATGTGGCTACTTCACTACTTGTACATGTCATGAGCAGGAAGTTACAATTATGTCCTCCATTAAACAGGTTGAAATACCTACAGAACCCCTAGATTAACGTCTTATAGCAATAAAAGAGATCAATTCCATTTGCATGTACCCGGTGTACAGTATTTTTACTGTACATCGGGTTTTTCCCACGTGCAACATATTTATTGTTTTTTTTAAATCGCGGAATTTCATACCTAAAAATCAAAAAAACGCAGAACAACAATGGAGGAGAGAGAAAGTGAGAAAACGCAGCTCTCGATCATCCATTGAGGAGAGAGAAAGTGAGAAATCGCAAAAATTGCAGAAAATGATCATCAATCGAGGAGAAAAAAGGTTAGAAAACGAAAAAATTGCAGAAATCGATCATCAATCGAGGAGAAAAAAGGTGAGAAAACGCACAAATAGAAGAATTCGATCATCAATTAAGGACAAAGAAAGTGAGAAAACTTACAAATTGCAGAATTCGATCATCAATGGAGAATTCGACTTTCGATACAACAAATTGCAGCAATCTCATTCACGAATTGCTACAAAAACAGAGGCAAATTGAGACTGAATTTGAAATCGATTTAAATCGATCGATTATAGAAGAAGAAGAAACTTATTGTTTTGGAGATGAATTCGTACCAATATTCAACCATCCAGACAATGCAGATGAAGCAATTGATAATGCAGATGAAGCAATTGAGAATGCAGAAAACGCAATTCACAATGCAGAAAATCAAGTGGTTCCTGATAAATCAATTGATTCAAATTCAGAACAAACAACCAAATCAAATGCAACTGAAGGTAATTTCTATAAATTTTTGAGATTGTATGCAAAAAGTAACCCTTTGAATACATAATTGTTACCCTTTTCATGCATAAACGTGACCCTACTTATGCCTAAATGTTACCCTCAGATTGAATGCAGAACTTTTGAGATTGCATGCAAAAAGTAACCCTTTGAATGCCTAAATGTTACCCTTTTCATGCTTAAAAGTGACCCTATTTATGCACAAATGTTACACTCAGATTGTATGCTGAAAATTCAGATTGTATGCAAAAAGTAACCCTTTGAATGCCTAAATGTTACCCTTTTCATGCTTAAAAGTGACCCTATTTATGCACAAATGTTACACTCAGATTGTATGCTGAAAATTCAGATTGTATGCAAAAAGTAACCCTTTGAATGCCTAAATGTTACCTTTTTCATGCATAAAAGTTACCCTATTTTCACACGAATGTTACCCTTTTTTATGCTGCCTGTGGTTATTATCTGATTTGTTTGTATTAAATAACAGATACAAATCCAATTGATGCTTCTGGTTTAGATCTTAGAGGATCATTTGTTGGTGTGGTAAGAGAAACTTTTGAAGAAATTTTGGAATTGTATGAAAAACATGCTGCTATACTGGGGTTTTCAATAAGAAAACATACAACTAGATTCAAACAACACACAAAAATAGTAACTGAGAAAAATTATGTGTGTTCTGCTGAGGGAAAGAGACATTCAGGTCAGAAGAAAACAAAGTTAGTTGAAATGGTTGATGAAGAGTATGTAAATGTAAAAGAAAGAAAGCCAAGACAAGTAGCCATTACAAGATCGAATTGCAAGGCATGCATAAGAGCAAAAGTGAATAAAGAAGGACAGTTTGAGGTGGTGTCTCATGTTATTCAGCATAACCACGAGCTAACAAAGCCACAGTGGCATTATTTGCATCGTTCTGAAAGAAAAATGACAGAGGAAAAAGCTGAAGCAATCAAAACAATGAAATCTTCAAGTCTAAATACAATGGACACTTACTATTACATGGCTACAGAGGCTGGAGGATAACAGAATGTAGGCCATAGTGTTGTAGATCACCTGAATTTCTGCTCAAGGTTAAGAATGGAACAAATTGAGGCTGGAGATGCTCAAACTTTAGTGAACATTTTAAGTCAAGAACAATCAGAGGATCCAAACTTCTTTTTTAGAGTGAAGTTTGACAAAGAAGGAAGAATTTGCAATATCTTTTGGAGAGATTCAATGATGCTAGAAGACTATAGGATATATGGAGATGTTCTTGTCTTTGATACAACATACAGAACCAACAGATATAATCTTATATGTGCTCCATTTGTTGGCATAAATAACCACTGGCATAATTGTATGTTTGCATGTGCTTTTATTGGGGATGAAACGACAGATTCATTTGTGTGGTTACTACAAACCTTCTTCAAAGATATGGAGGATAGAAAACCAACTTCAATTCACTGACCAGGACCAAGCAATGGCAAATGCAATTCTGGAGGTAAAAGATTTATATTGACATCTTACAGATTTGACCTGTGACAATAAAGTTTTCCTTTTTCACATAAAGTTACCCTTTTAGCTACATAAAGTTACCCTTTTTAGTGCATAAAGTAACCCTTTTAACAGCATAAAGTGACCCCTTTATTTTCAATGCAGGTGATTCCTAATACAAGGCATAGACTTTGTATATGGCATTTGGAGCAAAATGCCATAACCAGATTTGGAGCTCTTAAAAAAGACAAAGAATTCAAATTTGCATCCACAGTGCTTAAAGATGTGTGTGACAGAACAAGAATTCGAAGAAAAGTGGCAGGCAATGTTGCAGAAATATGAGTTGACAGAACACTCTTGGTACAAAAGAGTGTATGAGTTGAAAGACAAATGGTGTCCTGCCCTTAGTAGAGATTTCTTTTCAGCAGGAATCTTATCGTCACAAAGGAGTGAAAGCACTAATCATGCTATAGGATTCAGAGCAAGTAAAGCAACTACTTTGACAGAATTTTATACCATATTTAAGAAGACAACCAATCGTTGGAGAAGCACAGAGAAATATGATGAGTTTACCTGTAGTAAGTCAATAGCATTCACTTCATTACCTCTGTCTGGAATGCTAAAGCATGCTGCACAGGTAAAAAGTTAACTGACAACTACATAAATTACACCTAATATATGGCAATTTAAATGAACCTACATGATTTTGATGTACATGTTTTCACTTTATCACTCTTTAGAGATTTTGAAGAGGAGTTTGGATACTCTATGGCAACAACTGTTCAGATGTTAGGCAGTAATGAAGAATGCCTACTTTATCAAGTAACACTAGAAGACAAGCCATGGTCTGCACATCAAGTAAACTATATACATGAGAGCCAGACTGTATGGTGTACTTGCAAAAATTTTGAAGCATCTGGATGGTTATGTTATCATTGCATCAGAATTCTACATTTGCATTCAGTTTCAAGAATACCAGACAAGTATGTTTCAAAAAGATGGACTAAGTTTGCAAAAACAGAGGCATGGGATAGGTTGAAGAATCAGGATCCTAAACAACAATATATTCCATGGACGCAAACAATGATGAGGAAATTCTACAATCTAATCTTAAAAAGTCAAGAAAATGAAGAGACAAGAGCATTTATGGAAGAAAGCTTCAGAAACAGTCTTAAAATGGTGGAAGACTTACTTGCTAGTGCTGCTCAAAAAGAAAGTGCAGAAGCTGCTTCTAACATTCCTGATGTGGCAGACAGCACTCAAAGCAATACTGACGTTTCTTCAGCATCGAGTACAAGCACAAGTGTACCAATAATACTTGATCCTAAAAGGGCTGTAACAAAAGGAAGAAGCAAGAGAGCAAAAGGAGGACTTGAAAAAAGCAAGAGAAAAAGAAAACCAGCACTGCCACCTCCAAATTCAGAATTTGGATCAAAGACACCTAACTTACGACTCTTTTAAGATCTTTTTTAGAACATTTTTTTTTCGAAATTAATATACCTTGTATTGTTAAACTATTTTTCTTTTGTTTTTTTACTTTATGACAAGTTTAATGAAAATGTGATTGACACTTTTATTAGCAGATGTTTAATTATTGGAAACATCAACTTATGTTACCCTTTTAACGTATAAAAGTAACCCTTTTCATGAATAAAAGTGACCCTTTTCATGCATAAAAGTTATCCTTTCTATCCACTAAATCACTTTTCTTTGGTAATAGTTACCCTTTCTGTTAGTAAAAGTTACCCCTTTTATCAATAAAAGTTACCCTTTTCATGCATAAAAGTTACCCTATCTACCCACAAAAGTATACCTTATCAAGTATAAAAAGTAACCCTTTTTATGCTACAAAGTAACCCTTTTTATGCACAAAAGTGACCCCAAAAAAACATACACAAGAACCTTTCAAATTACTTAATGTATGCACATACATCAGTATTCCAAAAGAACCAAAAACTATCCACTAAGTTTAATTACATCATTTAACTTGATGTATATGCACAAACATTAAGTTTTTTCATTGTTCAAAAAATACTCCTAGACCTAATCAACTAATAACTAACAGTCATTTCACCCTTTAGAAGGAGTGTACTTGTCTGTCTTCTTTTTTGCCCCTTTTCCTTTGGGATTCTCTTCTTCTGCCTCTGCCTTTGCTTCTGCTTCAGCTGCCATTTTTCTTTCTTCATTTTCTTTCTTCTTCTTTGCAGCAATTGCATCCTTTCTTCTCATTTCAATTCCCTGGCAATAAGCAGGATCTTTCTTCTTCTCATTGAACTTCTCTAATTCTGACAACACATCATTCCTAGATTCATTCAAATCACACAGCACCAGTGTCGTACAGATCTCACCTCGCAGAAATTTTCTCCAATAATCTCACAATAGAAAAAAAAAACTTATCAATATGTAATTAATAAAAGGGAAAAACTACATACAAAATAGATGAATAATTACTGTTTTCAGTTCATTTAATTTGAACGATTCGCCAACAAAATGGAGCATGTGATACATGACAAACACCCCACAGTCCAAATTGTCAACCTTTTCTTTTCTCCATTCCAACTCCACAATTTGAAACCCATAAGAAGGTAGTTGAGAACTCTTTGGATGATTTCTTTTTCCGAGAAAAACACCCATTTGATCACACTGACATAAAATATAAAAGTTTAGAATAAAATAAAAACAAGAAAAAAGAAAAAAAATTTAAATGGAAACAATAAGTAAACAGAAACATAACAATGAATCAACATAAACATACCAAGTGTGAAGACAATTCTTTGGTATATTCAAGAGCATCATCACGCCAGATAATATTGTCAAGATAATATACCACCTCTTTTGTATGATCAATAACAAACAAAATGTAGTGATTCTCAATAAGAACAGGAAAATAGATCTGAAACAGAAAAAATTAAAACACTGATTTAGACAGAGTAACACAAAAACAGAACTTTTTTAAAGTTTTGATAGTAATTTAGCATGAAATATACCAGTTCAGCATCCATAATATCACATTCAGGATTCTCATAGCTCACCCAACCTTCCCATAAATCGTGCAAATCATTAAAAGCTTGTGAAATTCCACCTTTGCCAATGTTTTCACAAACATGCAAGAATGTAAACTATTAAAAGTATGAGAACTTGTTTATATAAAGAGATAATAACTTTAGTGCACATAAAGGGTAACTTTAGTGCATATAAAGAGATAATAACTAAATATAAAAAAAAATCAAATTACTTACACTTTGCCTCACACCAAAGAAGAATTTTCTAGGACCAGAATCAAAACATGCCTTCTCGTTCAATTACAGACAGTAGCAATCAATGATGCACCATCTAATTCTAAGTGGAGCTACCAGGGATACCATGTCTTCTCTTGGAATTAAAAAATTCATCCCAATAGTAACAAGGTTCTCACTGCAACAATAAAAAATTAGATAAGCATTAAAAAAAAATAAAGGAAAAAAAACATATAAAAATAAAATTATCATAAAAAATGACACTTAACTTCCTCATCATTGAATCATCCTTCAGTAAACAATAATCAAGAATTTCCAAATGTAACTTAGGCAAATTCTTGAAAATCCGAGCATTAGCCCTCAAAAACAGAGTAAGAAAAGGAACATCCACACCTACTGGCCCACAGTCGAGTGAGCAAAAAGATTTATTGCCTCTGACGATACGTCTAGAAGCATTTGCTACAGAAGGCCCAGCATTACCATTGACATCATCCTCAGACCTATTCATCAGAACACTTTTTCCTTTACCATTGACATCATCCTCAGACCTATTCAAATTCAAATCTTGTGCAACATTGTTATGACCTTCAGGTTCATAAAAATCACGAAACATTTCATGAACAGACTTCATCTTGTTACACTCCTCAATTAAACCATCTAAAAGCTTCAGGTAATGAGGATCAGAGAGTAGCTGTTGAGTTTGAGAAAATGCAACAGCATCATCAGAGGATAATGATTCAGTTCTGCGAGAAGAAATCATATCACTCAAGGCTTGAAAACCCTGTGACTGAACCAACAATAATACATCCATATTTCTTTTAACCAAAAGAAATGTTTCATGAACAGCCTACAAACATATGAACCAACAAGAAACTATACAAATGTAACAAATAAAAATAAAAAACAAATGAAAATTCATGATATATGCATAAAGTTACCCTTTTAAATGCATAAAGTTACCCTTTATTATGCATAAAGTTACCCTTTTAAATGCATAAAGTAACCCTTATAACTGACTATTTAGGGTAACTTTAGTGCACACAAAGGGTAACTTTAGTGCACATAAAGGGTAACTTTAGTGCACATACAGAGATAATAACTAAATAAAAATAAAAGAACACTTACATCAGTTGAAATTTCTTTAATTTCATCATCAGTCATCACATTTTCTGGAAGCTCAAATGCAAGAATGCGGCTACTTCTACCACTTGTAGAAGCCCCTTGACCACAAGTTTGCTTAACAACAGGATCCCTAATTTCAGGGTGTGAAACAGGATATGTATGGGTATCCAATGGTCCCTGCCCAAAATCACCAGCTTTGATCTCCAAATTGATCCGCTTCTTAATCTTCGCATCAGTCCAATGTTGAATCAAAGGAAGGGTACTACTTTCCTTTTCTCCTTGGAAATTTAATCGATGAAAATACATAATTTGCAAAGCTAGCAAACAACCACTTACATTTTGAGCATTTTCATCATTCTTATACTTCACAACAGCCTTCTTTAATTTTTTCAAAACATATGAACACCAATCAAATGTTTTGATTTCATCAACTTCTTCCACAGCCTTCAGTAACTTCAATGAAACAGTCCTATTAGTAGTAGGAGCTAAGAAGCTAGACATAGCATGAAGCACAAAACATCTCTTGAATTCTTCCCCACCATCATCCAAATCAACCATCCTAGACTCCACTTTTGACAAATGCAGAGGTTGCTTCTCAGTAAGACCATAATCAAGTCTCCATGACTGAATGATACGTTTATCTACACTACCTTCTTCAGGATTCTTCTGAAGTTCAGGAACAACAATCTCACTCATAGGCAAGCCAAAGACATCGCATATATCGTTTTTAGTAACTACAAACTCTTTACCAGCAGCAATAGTAAACATGCAGCTACCACCATTAAAGTGTTCAACAAGCCAATGTAGCATTTGACGATTCAAAGTTTTCAATTTCAGATGTAATAAACCACCAAAACCTATTTCTTCAACAGCTTTTTTTTTATTAGGACTAAAAGTACTCATCATTAATTCCAATGTGTGTGGTCTGCACCTTGCAATCAAGGGTCTTTTTTCCCTAAATAATAATAATAAAAAAAATAAGTTAAACAATATCAGAATCAGAATCATGATATATATAATTAAAAAATGCAAAACAAAAAAAATTTATACTTACACAACAGTATCAGAATCAGAATCAGAAACCACTTGCAATTCAGAATCTGCTTTGGCCTTCTTAGATACAATTTTAGACTTCTTAGGAGCTGCTTTAACCTTTTGAGACTCTGCTTTGGCCTTCTTAGGAACAGTTTTAGCCTTCACAGTTTTAGACTCTGGTTTGTCCTTCTCAGGAACTGTCTTGTTCTTTTTAGGTACTGTTTTGACCTTAGCAGGCTCTTTACCCATTGCTTTTCCCCTTGAAGGCGATTTATAACGATATCCACCTATTGAACCACCTATATCTAATTAATACAGAGGATAACCATAAATTACAAATTCACAAATTACTCATGGGAAAATTCAGAATTGCAAAAAAATCCTTTTAAATGCAAAAAGTGACCCTTTTAAATGAATAAAGTGACCCTTTTAACTGCATAAAGTCACCCTTAAAATACAACAAGTAACCCTTTTAACTGAAAAAGTAACCCTTTAACAAGCATAAAGTGACCCTTTTAAATATATAAAGTGACCCTTTTCACTGCATAAAGTCACCCTTTAAACTACAACAAGTAACCCTTTTAAATAAAAACGTGACCCTTTTAACAGCATAAAGTGACCCTTTTCACAGCATAAAGTGAGCCTTTTAACAGCATAAAGTGACCTTTGTCATGCATATAAATAACATATGTATATATTACTCACACACAATGCACAATGCACAATGCACATATTACTGGTACTCAAACACATATACACAAACACAATGCAGATATGCATACTATTCTCATAATCTAACTAAAACCTAACATACAAAATTTGAAGAATAATGAATAAAACTTCTGAAAACAAACATGCAAAATTTATTTCACATATAACAACACCACAACACATGTATAACAAATTTTGAACCAATTATCACAATGAACAATAAAATAAAGCAAAATTATGCATAATAACTTCAAAATTAAAATTCAATTATCATAATATGCATAATAAATCAACAGAAAACTATAAAAAATAACATGCACTACTAATTCGACATATATAAGCGAAAATTCAATTGAAAATTTGAAAAAATGATGAAAAATTTAAATAGACACACCTTCTTCAACATCTACAGCCTTCTTTGTAATCTTCTTCTTCACCATTGCTGAAACAAACACTACAAAAAACGAAAACAAAATCAAAATCAAAAAACCTAAAAATCGAAGAACCAAAACAATTTAAACTAACAAAAATCTCAAAAAAATAAGTAAACGAACCAGAATTAAGCGATAAACAACTTCACAAGTGAAAGAAAAGAGAGAAAAAGCTCGAAGAGCAACAATGGAGGAGAGAGAACACGCTCGAAATCGCCAGTTAATTGGTTTTTAGAGAGAGAAAAACGAGGAGAGAGAAAGCTGAAGTGAATGAGTGAATGAAGAGAGAAAATCGAGGAGAGAGAAATTTCTATTGTTTCTTTATTTTGGCAATCATTATGAAGCACGTGCCATGGCAGTTTTCTTGTCCGTAAAATCCGCCATTCAATAATGTTATTGAACACCAGTTTTTTTTAAAAATTTGTGAAAAGAGATTAACATGAATTTGTCCATTAAAAAAACATGGGCGGATCTACATCCAAGTAAGAGAATATATTCATTTGCCATTACACCACTAACTCAAGGTTGGTAACACTAGTCATTATTCTTTTGAAAAATTCGGAGAAACGATGAAGCTCCACGTCAAGGTCTTCAAACTCTTCATATCTCATTCACACCTCCTCAAGTCGATACACGCTTTGACTGATGCAGTAGGATTAGTACGAAATCCATAAGTTAAAACACAACCATATGTTACAAGGTTTGTCAATTTGGGTGCATCGATAAAAAAAATCGAAAAATACAAGTCAACTGCCGTATTTGCTTTCTTTATACAGGGCGTGGACGATACCCTAACTGTCCGGTAAGCCAGCAAGCTCACTAACTACCGTATTTTCTTCCAATCAAGAAGTGTCTGTTCTGGAATGGTTCAGCGCTTGTTGACTCGTTAGCTAACGCCTAAAGTAAAGTAAAGAAATTCTACCTTTTAGTTACGAGAGGTAGATCACGTTAAGCTGGGAAGAGGTGAAATTTTACGCAACACCTACGCCATACATTTTTATGCCGCATGAACGTCGTCCTTTTTACTGTGGGCGCCAAAAAGAAAGAAAAGAACGTGACATTTTTGAAGTCAGTACAGTAAAATGACAAACCTGTCTATGGGAGCTTTTACGTAAAGCACCACTACGGAACGTCTTAAGACACGCTTACGAAAAACGTCCAAAATGTATGCTTAGGGAAGGCACAAAGCACGGTGTGCATGCAGGATGATACAAAAAACTATCAAAGAAGAAAAGAAACTACTGGATGTAAAGCAATTAAAAAGATTTTGATAACTTGCGCACCATTACATCTAATGGCGAACAAAAACCGTTAAAAATTGATAAAACGGATCAAAATCTGAATACCGGTCATCTAAGTGACTAGTATCTGCGCGCAACTTAGTAGGTCGCGCTGGCAAGGCGCGCGCAAGAAACTAGGTTGCACTTGGATTCCACGCGTAACTTGATGAGTTGCGCAACATTTGAATTAGTAAAAGAGTTGGAGAAGCGTGATCTGCAGGTCACTTTCTTCTTCTCCTCTTTCTCCAATTTTGATCTCTTTCCATTTTTTGGTTGTCGTTTGAAGCTAAGGAAAGTAAATCTTGCTCTTTTTATTTTACTAGAATTTGATCTTGGTCAATAAAATGGAGAATCGAATGAAGAATCCTAACTTGAAGTTGGGGTTTTTTATTCGACTTGTTTTTATGAATTTGTTTGTTTGTTTGTTGTTGTGACATGTTTAAGCAATATATTGCAACAAATTTCATGTGAAGTGGTAAAGTATTGATCCTGTATGAGCATGTACAAGCATATATGTGTTTTTTTAATTTTGAATTTGTGCTTGAACTTTATTTCTCATTTTTTGCTCACATAGACTGTACTTGTTAATTTTAATATAAATTGAAGTGTTTAGAACAACAATTATGCATTAAAATTATAAATGAAATTTTGAACTTTGATAATAGCATGAAATTGTTCTTACGACTCATTTTTTTTTTTCACGCGTAAGTTGCAAAATTGGTTTTATTAATGATAAAAATAACCAAAGGTTATTATTATTCACTTATAAAACTGTGATTTCAAGATTTGCATAAAACTAGTTAGTTTAGGAAATTCTTGAAGACATCATCGAACTAGAGTAGTTTGGCTATACTTCGGGCTTTTGAGCCCCCATTTTATGTTTTTCGAATATTATAATCCCCAATGTTGGGTGACTTCGATGACTTGGTTGTTTTTAATAATTAGACCCTTTCATGTTGCTTGAAATGGGTCTAGAAATCCTGTGTTTCGTCTTATTATGATAACAACTAGGATCTTAGAAACGATTAAACTAGTGTGTTTAAATCGTTTTTGACCATTAGTAGTATTGGTCATTCATTAGAAAAAGTAAAAGGGAAAATGAAATGTTGTTCAAAATTTTCCTCTATTCTTGCTACTTTCAAATCCTTTCTTTTGAGTTCAAATTTTGTTACTGTTTTGAAGCTTAAGAAAGTAAATGTTATCCTCCTTGCGAAATTCCAATGTGTGCAACAATGGAGGAATAATTTAAAACAAAGACTCCTTAATTTAGAATTTAGGAGTCTTTTGTTTACATTCTTACTCATGAAATTGTTTGTCTTATGTTAATAAAGTGTCTTGATACAATTTTCATGATGAATGATTGAGTACTAAACTTTCGTATGAGCAAGTATGTTTTATGCATCATGATTTTGTTTCTTTTGCTCTATACTAGTCATACTCTCTAATCTCTAGAGTAAATTTGAAGTATTGAAACAACAATTATGCATTAAGATTAGTTTTTGAAGTTGAACTTGAAAATAGCTTGAGTATTTAACCTGTTTAATGGCCAAATTCAGTTGCAAACTTAGTTTTCAAAGGAACAACATGATTATTAAATCATTGTGATACATTTGAAAATTGTAAAGCTCGAGATCTACGTAAACCATTTGTAGTTTAGGCGATTCTCGAAAGTAGCTCGAATGGCATGAATATCTCATTTTGTTTTTTGTTTGTGGATATTGGAGCCCCCATGTGTCGAGTTATGCGCATTCTTGCTATTTCACAAGTCTTGGAGCCCCCAATTTGGGGTAGTTCTAATGACTTGCTATTGTTTAGGTCATTCATATAATCATGATATTGAGATGGACCTATGTATATATCCTATTTTTGTTTTGAGATATTTAGGACAATGACATGGCTTTTGCATTTTAATTAAAGTCTTGTTCAAGGAAGTAAGTTAGTTCTTTGCTTGTTTACAAACCAAAAACAATTGTGTTTAAGGTTTAGTAATCTTACCTAATGTCTATACGTTTGTAAAGATCATTGCGGTGATTTTATTCTCAAATTTGTTTTAGAACATCAAATATTTTCTTTGTTATTATCAATCTATGATTTTGGTCTTGTAGGTGGTTCGTTTACCATCCCTAAGCCAATATTCGCAGGAGGACTAGGAAAGAACAAGTTCGAGTCAAGAAGAAGTCGAATCTTAGTTCATTCCTGTATATACACATATTATCCAAACGGTTATTGAGAATCTGAAAATTTATTTATTTGAAAAAAAGAAACAAAAATTCAGAAAGGAAATTTTGAATACTATTTTTTTTATTAGAAACATGCTATTTCAAACTAGAATTCAAAATTTGAAAAGGGTCCAATAATTTAAACAAAAGTTTGTTTTGAAAAGCAAATTTTTCTAGTACGTAGGCAAAATACATAATCATATTATTTTTAAAACTAGACCCAAAATGGAAAGAAAAGTCTAGCTCGTAATTGAGTGTGACTTTTTTTGTCCAAGATTGATGAAGGTAAGTTGTAATTTGCAACTTATTTCAACTAAGATATGAAAATATGAGCAAACTTTCGTATATCTAATTTCGTTTTACTTTTTAGTGTTTGTCATCATTGTCATATTTTGCTAATTGAAAGTGAAGTTCTTTCAATTAAATAAGCACCGTAGTTTGTGAATGAATGTTTATCAAACTTAGGTTTGGTGGAGTGTTAGAATAATTTATAAAATCGTTCTAATCACTTTCCAAAATATGGTCTTATTTCAAAACGAAAGTTAAGGTAAGACTTATATTTTTGTAGCCCCCAAGTGTAACCTTAGGTGACTTTTGCAATTCATGTATACACATGCTAGGGGAAATTTCTCATGTTTATTTGAAGCCCCATGATTTTTATTTTTAATTTGTGGAATATTACATCATGAATTGTATGATCAAGTAACATAATTAATTATCTTGGTCAAATAATAGGAAGTGGTATTCTTCCCTTTGTCATTTAAAGTTATTAAGATGGTTCGTAATAAGCTTTGCATGACATTGATTTCGCAGCATAAATAGCGTGTTCAAATCTGTAAATAGAGAGAAGTGGGGATGTCCAGCTTTTTTAGCCCCCAGTTTGAGGCAAAGAGCGGAAAAAAATTATACATTTTTTTCAAGTATTTTAGTTGCCAAATGGGAGGGATCATCCCGACTTACCCCCTAAAGAAGAAACGAACAAAAAAGACGGATTTGTATAAAAGGGAAGGGGAATCCAAATTTCCCATAGAAGAATAAAGAAAGAGAATTAGACATGTTTTCGAAAAGCAAGGATTATTGACTTAATATTTGAATCATCGTGATGACTTGGCAATGAGGTATACGTGTGATAGCGATAACGATCATTTTTTCATGTAGCGATCATGTTTAATCAATGTTTCTCGCTTAGAGAAGATGGAGATATCCCACGTAGGTGGACATTTTAGTTGCTCATGACAAGTGAAAAGACCAATTCTCAAGAGTTGTAAAAGACATCTAAAGTTGACGTCGAGGCTGTCGATATATCAAATCAATTTATTGTATTAACTCTTTTTCTTTCTAGGCAATGTATATAGAACTTGAATTACCTTGGTAATAAATAGCCCTATTATTAAAAGAAAATAAGATGAGTGTTTTTTTTAAAAAAAAGTGATTAGTCATCTCATTTTTCTTGGCAAAAAATATGGAAAACATCGAATTTAGTTTGATTCGATTGCTTTAATAAAATGGTGTCATCAAGCCAATGGCTATCAAATCATCCAAATTATTTGATTTTTTTTATATGATTTTGTAATCATAACTCAACACTTCATGCATTTTATATATGGGCATGACTACTCAATAGTAGGTCCATATGTGCAAAGGCCTAAGATTGGCCATATTTTCATAGAATGATGATTTTGGTACGTGGTTATGGTCTACCTCAAGGAGGGCCTTTCCTAGGTTGTAACGTGGCTAGGCTTGGGGTTATGAAGAATAGACAAGCTCAAGTATACTCCCATAATCCCCCCCTTTTGGTGCTTATCCAATTAAAACATTTCTGCTTTGTGTGGCAACTTCCTACATTAGATGTCTTTTCCTTGTCCTCTCTTTTTTTTTTTCTTTCTCTCTTTTTTTTTTTGACAATTTTTGTTTTGGGTTTAGAACGATCTTTTGCATTGGATCTTTCCTTTTAGGTTTAGACTAACTTTGTGTCCCTCTCTTATGTTTCATTCCCCCAATTTTTCATTTATCTCTTTGCACCATTCCCATCCCAAGGTATGGAATAATGTAGGTTGAATAACTAAGGCTTAACTGACGAGGCTCAAAAGGGGTGCCAAAAAGATGGATTTTCTCTAAGGTTAAGAACATGGGATTATCTTTTTGGAGTTTCAAGTTGCCTCATGTGTTGGTGAAATCATCATATCCTTTCTTTGTGGGCCAAAGATGGGCCTCTTTTCATTCGATAAATCTAGTAAGCCAAAGCTCATTAATATTCTTAAAATGTTGACTATGTATGCCTTTTGATATTGCCTGTTTGTATGTATACGTTTTATTTAATTCGAGTCAATAACAATAAAGAGATTGAAAAGAGAACAAGATAAACGTACTTGAAAATATAATTTTTTTTATTCATTAATTAATGAGAGTACAAAATAAGTAGATTCAACAGCATGAATCTCTTAGTCTATCATAAAGAAAAAAAAAACAAAAGGAACGAAACAAGACAAGACCTAGGGTGCTACATCTTGAATTGTTGACAATTTCTTGAGATTGTGTCTTCGAGCTTTGTCCGTTCCCGTCGTAGGTGAAATCCTCTCTAAAAGTCAAGTCCATCTATATGATTCATGGTTTCATTTATCAAGTCCCTTTCAATTAATGTTCCCACAGTATAGACTTTTTGAAATGTGCCTAAACCAAGGTATTGTAAATGGCACTTGTATGGTGGAGACATATTGTCTATGATCCGGAGGTCTTTGTGAAAGAAGAGCAACCTTTGATCGCCACCTGGAAAAGAAGTCAATAAAGCCTTCTTCTTCCCCTTGCTTAAATAATTCAAGATCGCGCAAGGTAGTTGTGAACTCGATGTTATCTCCATATTGGGTTAAGAACACTTTTACAACGTCACTCCAAGTGGAAGTTTGTTTCGCATCGAGGTTATAAAACCATGATCTAGCAGTTGGGTCCAATGAAAGAGGAAAAGTACATGCATATAAGCTATGCTCAACCCCTTTCAATGCCATAATTCCAATAAAGCTCATTAAGTGAGTCCTAGGATTGTCTGTAACCTTAAAGGTTAGCAAATCCGTAGTTAAGAACTTTTCTGGGAGAGTCTTGCCACTAGGTTGTGGTGCAAGCTCATAATTGAAGTACTTATTCCCTGAGTTAGCTCGAAGGATAAGTTTCTCAAAGGCCTCTACTCTTTCGGCTCTTGCTTTTTCTTGCAGAATGTTTTCTTTTTCTTTTTCTGCTTTTTTATGAGCCTTCATTTGGGCTTCTTCTTCTCGTAGGGCCTTTAGGTTTTGGAGTTCTTCTCTAAGTTTCTCTAATGCTGCTTTGTCACCCATGATTGGACTAGTACGCGATTATGGAAGATGATCTAGTAATGTGTATCACGAGAAATTGAGCGCGTTCACATAAACCTTTTATGTTAAGCATTCAAACAATGAATCAAAGTCAAAATGATTGTTTTATTTCCTTTTTTTTTTATCCTTGTAATACGAATTCACTTTAAGAAAGTTTGTTGATGAAGAATGTCGAAAAATTCACTAACAATCATTAATGGAATGTCATGATTTGTGTTGACTTCAACAAGATAATCATCTAAGGATTTTACTTTAAATGAATTGTTTTCGAAAAAGGTAGAAGAGAAAGGCAAGAAAGTTGGATTGAAAAATGCTCATCAAATTTTAGAAATATTAAACAACCCAAACACTCTCCTTAAAATGATCAAATATACTATGGTAGTTGTTGATCATTTAGATTACAATAGAGATCTATATCGTTTTTTATTAAATATGATTCTTATATTGCTCATCTTTAAAGGATAATATATTACTATTTGCTTAAAAAGAATGATGGCCTTCGAATGTAAAATCTAAGAAATAATTAAATCATTTTCTTGGTTTTATCATTCATAATCTTCTCTCTTTTTTTTTTTTTTTTTTTTTTTTGAGAATAAATTTTTTTTTTTCGTATCATACCCTTTTTTTTTTGATCTATTTCTCTCTCTTTTTTTTTTTTTTTTTTTTTTTTTTTTTTTTTGTGTGTGAGGCAAACATCCCAAGTAAGGTTCTCGGGATTTTCTTTTTAAACAGTAGAAGAGGTAAATAAATTGTACTCTTAAATCAAGGTTGATCAATTACAACTAAAACATGATGAACACAAAAATAGGCACGTTTAATAATAAACATATTGATGACGTCCTAGTAAGGGATGCGAACTTCTAATGACGAACCTCATAAGAAGTAATGTCATTAGTTCGATTATAAAGTACGTAAACGAATCATCATAATCAAAAATAGTATCGTGCGCAATTTTTCCGTCTTGCACTAAGGTGGAAAGTGCAACTTCAAGAGTAGCATCTGCAATTTTTCCGTCATGCGCAATTTTTTTTTTTTTTTTTTTTTTTGCGAAAACGCAAAAAGAACGATAAAAAATATGTTTTTGAAAAAAAAGAAAAAAAAAACAAAAAAGACGATTAAAGTAAAAGTAACTTTAGCCAAAGAGATATTTTTAGCACCTACTTAACGATTAACCTTGAAGCGATAATATTGATTTCTCCGTATGATATTGCTCGTAACGAGTTAAAGTCAACGTTGAACAGTGGGCGCGCGCAAGACACAGTGGGTGCGCGCAAGACACAGTGTTGCGCGGAGATGCCGCGTAACTTCTGAACTTGCGCTTGGAGGGCGCGCGCAACTTTGAAAGTTGCGTGTGCCACCTGGTAGGTTCGACAATTTTTCATTTTTTTTTTTTTTTGTCGAACCATAATTTTTGCGAATTTTTTTTTATTATATCTCTAGGTAACAAGTTGGAATTAGTTAGATTAGACACGAAGCATATATTCATGTAGTCACATAAGCACATAAAAAGAACCGTCAAAGCATACGATGCCATTCTAAGGTCAAGGGGCTTGAGTGTCCAAGGGTTCCATATCTTAAGAGACGATGCACGAATCAATCACTCAACGTGTTGACCCATGACATAACCCTCCCAACATTTTGTTGGCGATATGGGTGGGATGATTGTTATTGATTTCGGGATTGAAGCCTGGTGTTGGAAGCCCCTAATCAATGAGCCAATCCCCAATGGTTAAAGTGTGCTATGATTATGCATGATTCAATGTTGCTTGTTTGGTTTTTACTTTTGCGAAAAAGGAAGATATTCTGCATTCAAGTCTCGCTCTCTAACTAGAGATTATCCAAGTTAGCCATCGTTACAACCCATAGGTAACCTGATGTCGGAAACCTTATACCATAACTAAGAACTAATCTTGTAACCTCTAGGTCCCCAATTGAGTCGCCACTGTAAGCAGGGTTGTAATACCCCATATTTTTGAAACGTATTTCTAATTATTTAATTAATTATTATTCTCTTAAAAAGGGTATTTTAGTAATTTATTTTACTATTTGAATTTTGGAGCCAAAATGATATTTGAATTTTGGCGCCAAAAGTATTTTAAAAACTCAATTATTATTTTTGGATTTTAGATAAGATTTATTATCTATTTATTTTATTTTAAAAACTGGATTATTTATATATATTTCGGATATTTTAATTAAACAAAATTATATTTTATTATTTATTTAAAAGGGCCGAAAATTCCTAAATTATTAACTATTATTTTCGGATTTTCTATGTGTAGAAAATCTGATTTTCTTAGTTATTTTATTTAGTGAATAATTGGTATTTTCCTAATTAATTATTTTATACAAAATATATTATTTACGCAATCATTTTTAATCCTTAAAATCTAGCAAATATTTCCCTAAAACTATAAGTGGAGGTACGAAAATATGAGCATAGATATGCACAATATTTTCGGCCACCATATGCTAATTTTGGGTTAATTATTTTGTTAGTTTTGTATTTTAATTATCTTCCTCAAATTCCTTATTTCCTTAATTCCTATTTTCCATATCACAAAGATTTGATCATCTTATTTTCCTACCTTATTTCATCTTTGATTATTCCCCAAGTAATCTCTTTTGCCATATTATTTTCATGATAAACACACTTTCCTAAATTCTATTATTCTTAATCACCTTAATATCAAAAGTTTCCATATTTCTTTATTCACTTCTCCAAGTAATTCCTTAATTCTTTTTACCATAATTCTTCCTACATTCTCCTACCATAATTCCCTCATTCATGAGCCTATAAATATCCCTTTATAACTCTCATATTCTTCACACCAAAACACAATTCTCTTCTTCTCTCTTATTCTTCTTTTCCCTAAACCTTTTTATACTTTTCTTCTCCTCTTTTCATACAAATATCATCCCGTTTATCTTTGAATCCAGTTATCGGGCACTTCTAGTCAGTTTTTGGGGTATTGACGTTTCACAGAAGATTGTTCCTCTTGAAAAATCCTTGAGGTTAGGCTCAAGAATCACCCAATTCGAAGCTATATTGAAGGAGTTATGACCTCTGCAAGTTCTGCCTATTCTTTCCAACGAAAATTCAATTCTCTTTAATCCTATTCTTTTATCTTCTTCATGGTTAGTTTTCTAAAATACAAATACCTATATCAAAGCTATAATTTTATATTAAAGTATTATTTTAAAAGAGTTTTATAGCCATGCACATTAGATTTGAATTTATGTTGTGATAACCTTATGGTTATGTTATTTGCAAGGCATATTCGTGGTTAAACTTTGAAAGTGCGACGTGTTGATTGATATTCGGAATCAAGGTTCTCGAGGTTCTTTTTGTGTGGTTTTTCTAACAAGGATTTGTAGACATTTACTTTTGGCCTCCTGTCCCGACAGGAAGTGCAATGACGATAAATAAAACCATTTTCGTGTTGGATTGAAGTGAAGAATGCTTATGGATAACTGGTTAAACCACAAAACACAAAAGACTAGCCCAAACCAAGAAACAAAGCCAAACAAAGTCCAATTAACTAAATCCGATCATAATTAGGCTTAAGCCCGTGCTTAAAACCCAATAATGACGGATTTAGGAGCGCCTAGGTTAAAATAAGCGCTGCTGTAAGAAATAACGCGCGCATCTCAAGGAGTTGCGCTGGGCTGGTGCGCGCAACTAATTCAGTTGCGCGTGACACTCAGCGCAACTGCCAGAGTTGCGCTCGTGAAAGATTCAGAATTTCAAAAAATTGGAAAATCGAATCTTGCCATAAAGCCGCACGCAAGACAATTAGTAGGCAGCGCAGCTCAATCACTTGCACTGGGTTGCCGTGCGCAACTCATCCAGTTGCACGCGACACCTGCTGCGGCAAAATGTTCAAAACCCTAAACCTACCCATTCCCTATAAATAGAGGCTTAATCCGAGGCTTAAGGAGACAGAAAATTAACCATAAACTCTGGCGGAAAACTTGTGAACTTGTGCTTCCTAACCCCTCTTGTCCTAAACACTCACCCCTTTGATATTTTGTTACTAAAGTGGAGGTTCCCGAACAAGAAGGAGTCCATAAGTGTTCTAAACGGAGATCTAGCAAAGAGAAGTGGTAAATTCCCGAGCACTTAGATAAATCACTTTTATATTCTTGTTTAAAAGAACTTTAAATCAATTAATTAGTGTTGCTTGATCACTTTAAAAGGTTTAATTAATCAATTCCACATAATATCTTGCGTTAAATAAGATTAGAATTGAATAATTAATTGTTGGTTGATCACTTAAGCCAAGGCGAATATTGTTTATTTCTTGTTCTATTCACGAATTTGATTAAATAAAGAATAACGACGTCGCAATGTAATTCCTACGTGAATTGATGTGTGTAAATAAAATCAATTAACTTAGTTTTAGGTATCGCGTTGCATATATTGTTTGGTGATGAAATTGTAAAAAAGGAAGAGCTAGTAGAGGTCGTACTAGGGCTAGGATAGCGATTCCCCCCTAAAGGGAACGTTATTTTAGTACCCTCGCTCCCGAACTCATTTCTGGTTTATGTAGACCAATTTGGGCATGGGTAAACTTACGATTCGTGCTAATTATTCCATGAACTCCACATGGAAGAAAGGCATGAACGAGGTTTATGAGTTTTCCTAAAACTCATTGGCGACTCCTACTTGTTTCTTATAAAAAAGCGTAATGATAGAATCAATTCTAATTTAAGGTCCCCCAAACAGTCAGGAATTCAAATCCTACTACACCTTAACAAGTGTAAAGTCCTAGGCTTTTAAATGGCCATGGGCATCTAAGGAAGGATCCCCTTACGATGGGAACACCGTCCTTACAGGATCAAGGTACGTTTAGGTGGCTAGATACCTTTGGAAGTGATTGGTTTGAAAAACATGTTTTATATGATTTTATTGGTGATTGATTTGAATTATGTTTGGAGGTATTGATTTTAATGTTTAATTTGTTTTAATAAAAGTATTTTGAATGGTTGATTTTTAAATCATGTTTTAAATGGTTTGAATTACTTATGGTGTTTAAATAAAGGAATTGATTTTAAAAGGTTTGTTGAATTAAATAAAAGGTTTTTCATGGAAAAGCAATTGATTTTGAAAAGTTATTAATATGAGATTTTATTCTCAAGTATCTATTTAAAAGGTTTTGATTTTCAAAGTATGTGGAATTATTAAAAAGGAGTTTGAATTATATTGGAATTTATTGGATATTAAAAGGATTTATTGAACCATTGAATTATTATTATTAATGTTTTATAAGCATATCGGTAATCCCACTCTGCGGATTTGGTTTATTGATAAGGCCTTGGACTTTGTATGACCATGTCTTTCCTCAAAAATATCCTTGTAATATAAGGAGACTAGCTTGGGGGGTGTGCACACTTGGGTGAGGAATTGGATTAAAAGAAATTGGTTCATAATGGAGGAATTGGATTAAAAGAAATTGGTTCATAATGAAGGAATTGGATTTTTAAAGGAATTGGTTTATTAATTATTTTGATTATTGAATCATTGATTTTGGAATAATGAGTTTGGAATTTATTGGATTAATTATTGGAATTGATTTTGAAAGCATGTTTGCAAATAAATTGAGTTTACATTATCGTACTTAACATATTTTTCTATCCGTATTTCCTATTTGTTTTGGTTCACCCTGTTTACCATAATGGTAAGCAGTGTTGACTATTTCAGGTGGAGTCATGAATGAGCATATGGGAGTCCCGGGATTTGCTTCACCTAGTTTAGGAATGTTGGTCTTGTCTTTATTTTGAGTACTCATAACAATGTTACTATTTTTATAAGTATTAATAAAAGAAAGTTGAGTTTCCGCTGCAAGTTTTGTTATTGAGTTAAGTGTTTGAGTAGCCTTGCGTAATCACGCGGCAGTAATACGCCCAAGTCCATATCTACGGTATAATTATACGTATAATACTGGTATTTCCGTAGAGGGAGATTTGGGGGTGTTACAAGGGTGTTCCCATCGTAGGGGATCCTTCTCCTTAGATGCCCATGGCCCTTTAAAAGCCTAGGACTTTACACTTGTTAGGGTGTATTAGGATTTGAATTCCTGACTGTGTTGGGGGACCTTGAATTAGAAATGATCCTTTCATCACGCTTTTTTGTAAGAAATAAGTAGGAGTCGCCAATGAGTTTTAGGAAAACTCATAAACCTCGTTCATGCCTTTCTCCCAAGTAGAGTTCAAGGGATAATTAGCACAAATCGTAAGTTTAACCATGCCTAAATTGGTCTACGTGTACCAGAAATGAGTTCGGGAGCGAGGGTACTAAAATAACGTTCCTTTTAAGGAGGAATCGCTATTCTAGCCCTAGTTACGGCCTCTACTAGCTCTTCCTTTTTCACAATTTCATCACCAAACAATATATGCAACGTGATACCTAAAACTAAGTTAGTTGATTTTATTTACATGGATTAATCACGTAGGAATTACATTGCAAAAGTCGTTATTCTTATTTAATCAATATTCGTGAATTAAACAAAATAAACAAGATTCGCCTAGGCTTAGGTGATCAATCAACAATTAATTATTCAATTCTATTCTTAATTATTCCCTTTGAGCCTCGTATTAAGCTCCTATTTATAGGGAATGGGTACGATGAGGGTTTTGAACATTCTGCCGCAGCAGGTGTCGTGCGCATCTGAATGAGTTCCGCACGGCATCCTAGCGCAAGTAATTAGGTTAGCAGCGCAATTGATTTTCTTGCGCGTGGTATTATGGTAAGATTCGATTTCATATTTTTATGAAATTCTGAATCTTCTGCAAGCGCATCACTAGCAGTTGCGCTGGGTGTTGCGCGCAACCTTGTGAGTTGCGCGCTGTAATACCCCGTATTATTATACGTATTTTCCTAATTAGTTAATTATTATTTTCTAAAAAGGGTATTTTAGTAATTTAACTTACTATTTAAACTTGGAGCCAAAATGATATTTGAATTTTGGCGCCAAAAGTATTTTAAAAACAAATTATTTTTTTGGATAAGATTTATTATTCATTTATCCTATTTTAAAAACCGGATTATTTACATATTTCGGATATTTTAATTAAAGCAAAATAAATTTTTAAATTAATTAATTATTATGGCCGAAATTAACTAATAACTAGCTAGGATTTTTGGATTTTCCATGTATGGAAAATCTGATTTTTCTTGGTTATTTATTGGTAAATAATTTGTATTTAATTAATTAATTATTTAATTATTATTCTATATTATTTAAACAATTATTTTTTTCCTTAAAAATCGAGCAAAATCTTCCTAAATTAGAGCTATGGTAAGCTCCATATTTTCGGCCCTCATGAAATATTTTGGGGGAATTTAATTGGTAAAATTATATTTTTAATTATCTCCCAAAATCTCCTATTTTCCTTAATTCTAATTCTCCATCTTTTTAATATCCAATCATCATATTTTCTTGCCATTCATTCTTCTTAATTATTCCCCAAGTAATTCCAATTTCCTTAATATTTTTCATGACATACATACCTTCCATATTCAATTATACACAATCTCTTTAATATCAAAACTTTCCTTAATTCTTTTATTCACTTCTCCAAGTAATCCCTTTAACCATACTTGCCATAATTCTTCCCACATTCTCTTGATATAATTCTTGCATGAGCTAGCCTATAAATACCCCTCCATACATCTCACATTCTTCACACTAATTCTCTTCTTTTCTTCTCCTCTTTTTACACAAATCATCCCGTTTATCTTTGAAGCCAATTTTCGGGCACTTCTGGTCAGTTTTTGGGGTATTGCTGTTTCACAGAAGATTGTTCCTCTCGAAAAATCCTTGAGGTTAGGCTCAAGAATCACCCAATTCGAAGTTATATCAAAGGAGTTACAGCCTCTGCAAGTTCTGCCTATTCTTTCCAACGAAAATCCAATTCTTCTCTTTTCCTTGGTTTCTTATCTTTTCTTCTTCTCTTCTCTTATTCAATTATTATTATTATTATTATTATGGGGGATTTATAAAAATTATTACGAGTAGTTTTAATTATATAAAATTAGATTTTTAATGATATTTATGAAAATTAATTTAAAAGGTTCATGTACATATAGTTGGGAGGTTTTAATTTAAATATTTGTGATTATTTGTTAACCTTATATTGATTAAGGTTATATTTATTTGTTGGGTGTGTTCGATCAAAAATCTTGAGGTTCCTTTTGTGTGGTTTTGCTAAGCGAGGATCAAGGTACGTTAGGTGGCTAGATACCTTGAAAGTGATCGATTTGAATGAACATGTTTGAATGATTTATGTTGCTTGAATTAAATTGACTTGAATTATGGTTTGTGAAATAAAAGTATGTTTAAAAGATTGGTTTTAAATAATTAAATTGGAGTATTGATTTTTATAACATGTTTTGATTAATTAATTTATTATTCATGTTTAAAAAGGATTGGTTTTGAAAGCATGTTGGATTTATAAAAAAAAAAAAAAAAATAAGAAGTTTGAATTATTATTATTAAAGGTTGGAATTATTGGATTTAAAGAGGATTTATTTAATCATTGAATTAAATTTATGCTTTATAAGCATGTTAGTAATCCCACTATGCGGATTTGGTATATTGATAAGGCCTTGGACTTTGTATGACCGAATCTTTCCTCAAGAATAGCCTTATAACATAAGGAGACTAGCTTGGGGGGTGTGCACACTTGGGAGAGGAATTGGTTAAATTGGTTTAATTGGTTTTAAAATAATTGGAATTGGTTTTATTGATTATTGGGATTTGAATATTGAGAATTAGTTTTGAATCATGAGTTCGGAATTATTGGATTAATTATTGGAATTGATTTCAAAAGCATATTTGCAAATAAATTGAGTTTAATTATCTTGCACTTACCGTACTTAGCATATTTTGCTAATCCGTATTTCCTGTTTGTTTTGGTTCGCCCTGTTTACCGTAATGGTATGCAGTGTTGCTTATTTTCAGGTTGAAATCCATAATTGATGCATTGGAGTCCCGGGATTGGTTTCATTAAATTAGGAATCATGGTCTTTGTATTTATTTTTGAGTACTCATAACATTGGTTTCTATTTATAGTTATTATTAATAAAGAAGAGTTTTGAAGTTTCCGCTGCAAAGTATTGGTTTTGTTTTGTAAGTTTGAGTAGCCTTGCGTAATCACGCGGCGGTAATACGCCTAAGTCTATCTCTACGGTATAATTATACGTATTATACTAGTATTTCCATAGAGGGAGATTTGGGGGTGTTACACGCGCGCTAGACTTGCGCGACTCAGTGAGATGCGCGCGGATTTTTCTATGGCAGCATTGATTTTTAACCTAGGCGCCTCTAAATCCGTCATTTTTAGGTTTTAAGCTCGGGCTTAAGCCTAATTATGATCAAGCTTAGTTGTTTGGACCTTAATGCATTTTTTTTTGGGTTAGGCTAGTTTATTTTTATGTTCTTGTGATTCAATCAGTTATCCAGAAGTGTTCTTCACGTTAATCCAACACGAAGATGGTTTTATTTATCGTCATTGCACTTCCTATCGAGACAGGAGGCCAAAAGTAGATGTCTTGGGCAGAGGAATGTTTTCTCAAATTCTTCAACACATTGTCAATGTTCCTCAAATATTCATTCAAAAGATATGACCTGAAAAATCAAAACCTAAGAGATTCCTTTGTGCATTAAAAATGTCAGTAGGTTAGTCAAAAGAAATAGATAAAACCTAAAGCATAAAAGTTTTGAAGCATAGAGTTCCTGTAAGAGTACTCCCTTTTGGATGTCGTTCTATAAACGAAATTATGAATCTCTAACACGTAGTCAAAGATAATCATCTTGTTTCATCATCCTTCATAAGGGTCTGCAACAGGAATTTATGCTTTGTTCTAAGGAACTTTAAACAATAGGAACTTGACTGAAACTTGAATAAGAAGCTTAACAGGAACTTGCACGTTAACTCCTATAGCACCTTGATATAGAAGCTTTGTTATTCCTGTATCCCTAAGTCGTTTTATCATTCCAAGTTCACCAAGTTCCAACTAATTTGAGCACCGAGTTCCTAATGGAACAAACTTTTATGCACCGATTTATCTCAATGAACAAACCTACAAAACAATCATTAATAACTAGCAAAAAACTAGAAGAGAAGTTAGTTTGTCAAGATATACGTTGTAAGCTTCAAAACAACTTCTCTTTTACGTCCATTCACAAATACCACCTTGGAAATATGAAATTGAAGTTCAATTGGAATTTGTGAAGGATTAATACATACCAAAAGCAAATGACCAATATTTACATAGAGATGTATAGGTGACTTACACACTCTTCCATATTATCGTTTCACCTATTACAAACCTCTTATAAAAGCACTCTAGTGAGTGGAACTTGCACATAATTCCTTACATACAAACAACCAAAGTATCATCGTTATTAATAGGTTGTCTCCACTCACATAGCCTGCAAAATCAGTCACCTTTTGGCTTTGGTTACCCAATATATATTGGGTACCTTCTTGTTAGTAATAGTTGTCAATAATCCATAATTAAACCAACTACGGCTAAACAACCTATCTTTACTAACAATAAACATCATGTGTCTACATAATAAATATTAAGAGTAATAAAGACACATGATAAGGTCATTCTTTGGCAAATATTCAAAATATACGTTCATTACCTTGCCCTAAGAATTAAGTTTCCATTCAGGGGTAATCCAGGTTCCAATAGACCAAATATGCATAATTCTACACAATATGTTCCTTGAACTATTTCTAGTAAACTGATTCTTTAAAAATAAATCAATTTGTCAATCTGAAAAATACTTTTCACACTATAAATCAGATTTGAGGTTACACAAAAATGATTCAAAAACTTTCAAAACAAAATCCAACATTTAACTAGTAATATTGTAAGGAACTTGTACACATAATAACATGCATATAACCAAGAATTCAAAGACGGGACACTTACCTCAAAGATGTTTATCTTTAAATCACTTCTGCTTCGTAAGCAGACTTTGGTCTTCACGTGGTATTGGGAACGTTCTAGGGATGAGTTCCATTCGCTGCATTCCTTGTAGATATCCATCCTAGCCTAGAACTTGCTCCTCGGGGTTGTCCGGTTTATCTAGAGCACTGGCTCTGATACCAATTGTTATTTAAGATGATATACTACAAGAGGGGGGTGAACTGTAGTAAGTTCCTAGTGCCTAATTTTCATGGAATATAAAACAGTTATAGTTAGGAACTTAAAGAGTGCAAAGCAGATTTTGTAATACCCCATATTTTTGAAACGTATTTTCTAATTAATTAATTAATTTGTAATTTCTAAAAAGGGTATTTTAGTAAATTTATTATTTGGAGCCAAAATAATATTTGAATTTTGGCACCAAAAGTATTTTGAAAACTAATCATTATTTTGGATAAGATTTATTATCCATTTATTTTATTTAAAAACCGGATTATTTATATATATTTCGGATATTTTAATTAAACAAAATTATATTAATGACTATGATTTTCGGATTATCTATGTATAGAAAATCTGATGTTCTTAGTTATTTTATTTAGTGAATAATTGGAATTTTATTAATTAAGTATTTTATACAATAAATATTATTTACACAATTATTTTTAATTCCTTAAAACTATCAAATTAATTCCCTAAATATCTAAAGCCACCATGATGGATTTTTGGGTGACTTATTTTGGTAAATTATATTTTTAATTATCTCCTCAAAATCTCTTATTTTCCTTAATTCTAATTCTCCATCTTTTTAATATCTAATCATCATATTTTCTTGCCATTCATTCTTCTTAATTATTCCCCAAGTAATTCTAATTTCCTTATTATTTTTCATGACATACATACCTTCCATATTCAAGTATACACAATCACCTTAGTATCCAAACTTTCCTTAATTCTTTTATTCACTTCTCCAAGTAATCTCTTAAATCCTACTTGCCATAATTCTTCCCACATTCTCTTGCTATAATTCTTGCATGAGCTAGCCTATAAATACCGCTTCATACCTCTCATATTCTTCACACCAAAACTCAATTCTCTTCTTCTCTCTTATTTTTCTTTTCCCTAAACCTTTTCATACTTTTCTTCTCCTCTTTTCGTACAAATATTATCCCGTATACCTTTGAAGCCAGTTTTCGGGCACTTTTAGTCAGTTTTTGGATATTGATGTTTCATAGAAGATTGTTCCTCTCAAAAAATCCTTGAGGTTAGGCTCAAGAATTACCCAATTCGGAGTTATATTGAAGGAGTTATGACCTCTGCAAGTTCTGCCTGTTCTTTCCTACGAAAATTCAATTCTCTTTAATCCTATTCTTTTATCTTCTTCATGGTTAGTTCTCTAAAATACAAATAAGCTATAATTATATATTAAAGTATTATTTTAAAAGAGTTTTATAGTCCATGGACATTAGATTTGAGTTTATGTTGTGATAACCTTATGGTTATGTTATTTGCAAAGTGTATTCGTGATTGAACTTTGAAAGTGTGAAGTGTTGATTGATATTCGGAATCAAGGTTCTTGAGGTTCTTTTTGTGTGGTTTTTCTAGCAAGGATCAAGGTACGTTTAGGTGGCTAGATACCTTTGAAAGTGATTGGTTTGAATAACATGTTTTATATGATTTTATTGGTGATTGAATTAAATTGTTTTAATTATGATTTATGAAATAAATTATTTTTGAAGGTATTGATTTTAATATTTATTTTAATAAAAGTATTTTGAATGATTGATTTTTAAATCATGTTTTGAATGGTTTGAATTACTTATCATGTTTAAATAAATGATTGATTTTAAAAGGTTTGTTGAATTAAATAAAAGGTTTTTCAAGGAAGAGTTATTGATTTTGAAAAGTTATTAATATGAGATTTTATTCTCAAGTATCTATTTAAAAAGTTTTGATCTTGAAAGTATGTGGAATTATTAAAAAGGAGTTTGAATTATATTGGAATTTATTGGATATTAAAAGGATTTATTGAACCATTGAATTATTATTATTATTATTATTATTATTATTAATAATGCTTTATAAGCATGTTGGTAATCCCACTTAGGCCTGTACAAAACTATCCGAGAATTCGAAAATCCGAAAATCCGATCCGTAACCGATCCGAATTTTAGGATATCCGATCCGAGTTTTCATTTCGGATCGGATATCCGATCTGAAAAATCGGATATCGGATACAATTTCGGATATTGATTTTTAAATTTTCGGATATCCGATATCCGAAAAATATCGGATTTCGGATATCCGATATCCGATATCCGATAATTTAAAGGTTAAGTATTGAAATTAGATATAATTTTTTAAAAAAAGAAATATTCCTAAGACAAATTAAATACCAGTCACACTCACACCTTACTCACATTCAATCTCACTAAAGTAAAAACCCTAAATTCCTCCCTTCTCTCTCTATATGCTCAGCCGTCACCCTACCTTTCATAGCCACCGCTCACCGGTCGGCGGCCACTGTTATGCCCAGATCTCCTTCACAAGAGTTACGCCTAGATGATCGACTAGATCTCCTCTCCTTCTACTCGCATTTGCTCGTCAATTTTATTTTAATATTTGTTGTGAATTTCGTTTTTTTTGTCTGATTTTTTCTAGTCTTTGTGAATCTCCTTCTAGTATTGTGTTAATTTCGTTTTTTTATCTGAATTTTTTACATATATTTGTTGGATATTACAATTTTGTATGGTTTTATGATATGATAATTTTCCTGAGTTGATATTACCAATGTCAATTCTCTTGTTTCGAACTTTGGTCTTTGGAGTTTATTTCTCTTTCAAAAGTTGTACTCGTATTACAAAATGCTGGTTTCAAGGATTGGTTTGTTGGGAATTTCAATTTTGCATCTGATTTTGAGTTTTCAATAATATAGGATAATGGATATCCGAAATATCCGATCCGAAACATTTCGGATATCGGATATCCGAAATTTTCGGATCGGATTCGGATTTCAATTTCTAATATCCGATGAGTCGGATATCCGATCCGAAATGTGATTTCGGATCGGATATCCGATCTGTGAACAGGCCTAATCCCACTATGCGGATTTGGTTTATTGATAAGGCCTTGGACTTTGTATGACCAGGTCTTTCCTCAAGAATAGCCTTGTAATATAAGGAGACTAGCTTGGGGGTGTGCACACTTGGGTGAGGAATTGGATTTAAAAGGAATTGGATTAAAAGAAATTGGTTCTCAATAAAGGAATTGGTTTTATTAACTATTATTTTGAATATTGAATCATTGGAATCGGTTTTGGAATAATGAGTTTGAAATTATTGGAATTGGTTTTGAAAGCATGTTTGCAAATAAAATTGAGTTTACATTATCTTGCACTTATCGTACTTAGCATATTTTGCTAATCCGTATTTCCTATTTGTTTTGGTTCGCTCTGTTTACCGTAATGGTAAGCAGTGTTGACTAATTTCAGGTGGAGTCAATAATTGAGCATGTGGAGTCCCGGGAATGGTTTCACCTAGTTTAAGAATGTTGGTCTCATCTTTATTTTGAGTACTCATAACAATGTTACTATTTTTATAAGTATTAATAAAAGAAAGTTGAGTTTCCGTTGCAAATTTTGTTATTGAGTTAAGTATTTTGAGTAGCCTTGCGTAATCACGCGGCGGTAATACGCCCAAGCCTATCTCTACGGTATAATTATACATATTATACTAGTATTTCCGTAGATGGAGATTTGGGGGTGTTCCAGATTTTACGAGGAAACCTTCCAGGGCCCAACTGGAAGTAAAACCTCGACCCACCAAGGGATTTTCAACACAACCATTTCACTATAATAGGGCAAAACACCTAGTTACATCCTATTATACACGAACCTTTCTCAGTAGTTCCTTTGCAGACACTTACTACATGATAGGACCCTATCCTACCCAACCTAAGTCCCACTTAGGTTCACTCAGCACTCCCGGAGTGCCTACACTCAGCTTCACACCTGAAGCTCGCTCACTCACTGTGCACTCACAGCTACCACACGAATTTTAGAGACTTTCAAACTCCTAGACGAATTTTAGAGACTTCAAACTCATCACACCCAAATACCCAAAATACTCAAACCCTTTTTCCCATTACAAGATCTTATTGAATAACTCTAAATACATATATATGAATAAAGAGATAAAACTAATATATTAGACACTTAAGATCTGTCTGGAACTTACTGGACGTACTGTAACCAAAACCTGATAGGAACTTTGACCAGGAGAACTGCTTAACTTCGTGGTGAAGGATAAAACCATTAAGCACGACCACTAAACTTCGTCAGCCTCAACTTTGAATGAATACATATGAGCATATTTATAGTACACTCGAATTATTCATTTCATCTTGAAAAAGATAGGTTTTATGAAAAGATAAGTTTAAAAGATATTTTCTGAAAATAAGTTTTTCGAAAATATATCTTTTTGTTAAGAATAAAATGTGTCATTAATAATAAAGATATAATTAACATAAAATCAGATTTTATTCCAATCTTATCTTTTTGTTTAAAAATACATTCTAGACAAACTTATCTTTCTCCAAAAGGGATTTATTAGTAAATAAATATCTTTATTCAGTAAAACCAAATCCCTAAAAGATATGCACGTATTAGGTAAATATATATATCATTAAAACCGACTTTTAAAGACGTGCATACTTAAGTTCCTATTAGGTTCGGAACTCTGACAGTCTTTGAGTTCCTGACAAGTCAGTAACTCTAATTTCATTGACTGTCTGGAGTTCACCTTGGTTCTATATAAACTTGTTCTTGACCGACTTTTATGTCCAACATACTTACATGAATCCTAGAGCAATATACTTCTATTTCTCCGTCTTCATGCATGTTGTTTCTTTGAAACTCTTGTTCTGGAATCTTGTAGTCTTGATGTATTCTGGATCTCAGGTCTTGCCCCAACATTATACCGGAACCAGGTCGTTACAACCCGTTGATAAGTTTCTGTTAGGGAACTCCTTGTAATTCCATCAAGTGAATTAAGAGAACTACTTTATGGAACTCTTCTTCTGACTTCACTTGTTACCCTGGATCTTCTAAAGTTCCTTTATTTCAGTTCCTACTTCAACTCCCATAATTTACTTAACTTGCAAACATCACAACACTAGAAAATTCTTATTAGATGGAAGTTTGCTTAATTATAGACACTATCATCAAAACCTCATAAGGGTCAACAATTTCCCCTTTTTTGATGATGACAAACTGAGCAAACTTCTGGAATAACAAAGTAAAGCAGAAGGTTATTTATATTTATAAAAACAATAAAGAAAACTAAAACAAAACCATACTAAGCTAGAGCTAGCAAACTGGAAAACTAAACTAAGTTAAAAGACTCCTACACATACATGACCTATTTATGCATAGGATACTTACCTTGTGAAGCTAACATATGTAAGAACCTATTTATATTGTTACCGTCATGATTCCTTCGCCATCATCATGTTCATCAACCATCACTCATCATTGCTCTTGTTCCCTCTATTGCTTATCATATATTGCTCAAGTTCCTTATATATATATATATATATACCTGTCATTACTCAGGTTCCTTGTACCCTGTTCCAAGCATAACTTGTTCTTTCTATGTACAACTTAACAAACACGTTAGATAAATAATCATCATAAGTTTATAATCATCAAAACCTAATTGCTCAACAATTATCAAAAACTAATTGCTCAACACTTGTTCAATTGCAATTGTTACTAGGAAGTTGCAATTTAAGGAATTAAAAATACAGAGTAAAACAAAGCGAACGTCTCTTCCCCTAAAATAAAATACGGGAGTAATAAAATAACATGTGAATAAGAAAGAGAAATCATACCTTAATTTCAGTCCAAACATGGTGAAACGTACATTATTCTTGCTATACATCATTAGAAGTTAAATGAAATGTAACAAATAAATTGGAACATTTAAATTAAGTTTGAACAGATAAATTAAAATAGGGATAATGATATTTAAATGGAAAAAAAATACATGTGAAACATATTACTCGTATATTAGCTGGCAGTACTATCCTCTCACTGAAAGGCAAATGGGAAAAAGGGATGGAATTTGATTTACAAGAAAAATTAAATAGTATAGAGTACTATGTATTCTACGGCGAATTTTTTTTTCGAGTTGTGCCTAGTTAATTCCCTAGATAAATAAAATTTATTTATTTGGGGGTATAATCGTCTTTTCAAGTATTAATGGGTGGGTACATGTGTTTTTTCATGTACTAGTTGAGGGGTACATGTGTAATTTCCTCACCAAACAGTAAATGCAAGTTGTAAATAAAAATTGGACAGCTCACCAAAAGTACTGAATAAATGACCACGCTTTTTCAATGTATTAATCGAAATGCCACTAGATTAACAAAAATTCGTTTATCTGGTAGATAAACTTGTATTTGTCGTTTTTTTTCATTGTCTGAAAGAGGGTGGGTTGTAGGACTTGTTCTCTTCAGGTTAATTTCAATTCAGTTCCTAATTTCCTTCTCTCATAAACAATTCAGTTCAGTTTTGTTCAGTAAATCAGAACAGACCCGTATTATGACTACCCGTTGAATTTTTTAGCAAAAAAACTTAAGCAAGAGTAAAATTTTGGGTTGTTTCATAGTAACCCAATCCCTTATTTTTGTATTAATGTTGACAAATGATATACTTCCTCCGTTCTTTTATTATTGCACCACTTGCCTTTTTAGGAAGTTTCACAAATATTGCACCATTTCCTCTTTAGGAAAAAAATTATTTGTGTTCACACTACAAATACCCAACATACCCTTATTTTTTCATACTTACTTTTTAGTTTATCAATATGTCACATGGGCAATTTTGTATTTTTACCTTTCTCTCTCTTACTTTTTTCCACTACCAAAATATTTGTACCCAACCCCTATGGTGCAATAATAAAAAAACGAAGAAAGTATATATATATATATATATATATATATATATATATATATATATATATATATATATATATATATATATATATATATATATATATATGTTTTAAAAAAAAAAAAAGCTAAACCAATTTCGGAACACGTTCAAGTACATTATCAATTGTCTACATTAAGCCTTATATTTTCTTATCTGAAAAAGACGTAATAAGATATTTAAATAAAGTGAACTAAACATAATCTTACTCGTGTTAACGTGCACATTTATTGTTTAGCTCATTAATAGAGCTGTCAAAAACCGACCCGAACTGGTGAATCCGAACCGTTTCGAACTGTTCCAAAAAGGAACCGAACCGCTATGAACCTGTTATTTTAAAACCGTAAACCGACCCGACCCGATTTTTTAAAACCTGAAACTGAACCGATCCGAATGTTTGAGAACCGTTAATGAACCGTACCCGTTATCAAGCCGAACTGATACAACCCGAAACCGAGAACAACCCGAACCGAGTACTTCCGAATCCAATAGCAACCCGACCCATTGTAAACCGAAACCGATTAAACCTGACAAAGACCCGATAAACCCAAATCGTTTACAACCTGTAACTTAAAGCCGAACACTATATTGTATTAAAAAAATCTGAATCAAAAGCTAACTCTACATTTGTTATTATTATTTGATCCTGAAAATCTTTATATAGAAAAGGGACTTAATTAAAGCTAAACAACTAATTAATACTCCGTATGATCTATTGGAATAACTAATTATAGAATGTTTAGGATATACTAGGATATATACGTTAACGTAACCCGTTTAAAACTGGCAAAACCCGTTGTCAAACCGACTAAGTTCAACTCGAGCCAATTATGACCTGAACCGATTACAACCCGACCCGATTAGGACCCGATATGTTTTGACCCAAAACCCGCTTTAAACTGACAAACACCGTTTTTTAACTGGCCGACTTTAACCCGAACCGATTATGACCCGAACCAATTATAACCCGACCCGATTAGAATTCGACCCGAAAAGAAACTGTAATAAAAACAAACCTAACCGAACCGACCCGAAATTATTTAAAACCGATCCGAACTGACCCGATAATAATTCCAACCCGTTAAAAACCGATCTGTTGTAAACCGAAAACCGATAAACCGAACCAAAAACCGAACCGCAAACCCGATTGACACCCCTACTCATTAACTAAGCTTTATTAGACCCTGAGGTCTGACAAAAAAGTTCCTCCAAGTTTTCAAGAAAAATAACAGAGTTTAGCTTCTGAGGTCTGACCACGTTCCTCCAATGTTACTAAAGATGCTCCGTCCCAACCTTCAGAAATGCTCAAGATTGTACAACTGGAAAATTTTCAAGTCGCTTACTACTTGAGAAGACAAGCTCGGAAGAAGAAAGAATCCTAAGATCTACCTTTATCCATAAACAAACTGCGTTAACAATAAACACCACATCAAATCACCAATATAAAGTATTCATCAAGTTAGTTCGATCTCATTTCATTGAGAGTATAGTTGATGCGATAATTTGAAACATGGATAATGAAAACAACACCATAGTTGAATAGATCAAGTAAATTAAAGTAAGTTCAGGTTCACGGTATTTGAAATGCAAAAGGATTAATCAGTTAGTGATTGTACGTAGTATATCTGTGTTACAGATTATAGGTAAACATTAAGAATACACAAGAAACAGAGTGTATTAAAAAAGGGATCACCATGAGTCCATAACAAATCATTATCAAGTACCTCCTTTTCTTCTATAATAGGTTTATGACAAAGGTTTACTCTAGGTTGGAACATTTAGAAATGATTGCCTAGATATAACACTTCCTCAAATTTGGCAGAAGCATAGCAGACTGCTTCAGCCAAAAAAAAAAAAAAGGTCACATCAAATTACCAGTATAAATCAAACATGTCTGACAATAAATTCATACTTGTCTATGGAACTCAATAATGCACAATTAAACCTTCAAGATATATACGGGCAATGCCGCCTTGTGTCATCCATTGAATGTGGAAGGATCATAAAATCATTCAAGATTATTCAATAGTCATGTTTCAGTACTGAAGTTTCTGTTCCCAAACATAGAGAAGTTGAATGCTTAGTAGCATAATCAAGAGTATGTTGTAAGTGGCATGAGTTAGTTTGGTTCTTTTATCATATATTTGAGACTATAGTTGGTCCGCATATTTTGGAACATGGATAATGGAAACTAGAGCATCTTAAGATACAACCAGCAGCAGGTAGATCATGATTGAAAACAAAGAGTTCAAAATTGACTTACATAAGGATATATGCAAGGGAACTCAGCAACTAAGCTATATCGGATACAAGTTGTCATAATGATATGATTAGAGTGCGATATTAAAATTAAAATCAATAAAAAGAAGAATAGAGATGGCAGTCCTTAACGGAAGAAGGTAAGATTGAATATTCACCTGATCACAAGATATTTGGATTGTCTCTCCATTCAGCTTGCCGCAACTCTGCAAGGCTGGCAATACCAATTTATTTGGAATGCCATGAGCTACGATATCCTTATCCTACCATTTTTTTTTTTTTTTATTGACAGACTTATCCTACCATTTTCAACTCTCTTCCAATTACCATTTCCATCAAAATAAAAACTAAGCATCTGAGCATCAGGGTCACTGTAAGAAATCATAACTACATTATATATATGAACATATGGCGAGCTCAACAATTCCTTAATTTCCCTTGTCGTTGGATATATTAGCAAATAATTTTCTTCTTCATCTCAAGCTATAGTATAGTCGACCCATCACAAGAAGGTAATTGTAACAGGAGGAAGAAAATTGGTGATCATCAAAAGTGAGCTTTGTATTCGTCGAAATGGTGGACATTTTAAAAATGGATAGAGTAGAGGGAGTGAGTATCATGGTAAAAAAGAATGAGTGAACCTTCTTATCTTGGGAGATGTTTGGTTTGGTTAAGGTGGGATTAAATGAACTAGGGCTGTGTAAGAATATGCATGTCAACTATGACCTCTTCTTGAAGCATCTTCAACTGTTCTTGATCAACTTTTTTTTCGCAGACATTGTATAAAATGCTATAATTTGATCTTGGTTCAACTATCATTTTATAAGTTGGCATTTGTTTTTAATTTTTTGACAACAATGTATCAGTATAAGATTACTTTTATCATTTGATAGTATATACAAAATAAAAAATGTCGTTTTTTACAGTTGAAATGATATTTTTTTTTTTTTTTAATTTTCTTTTGGTTTTTTCGGCTGTGATTGATAAGCACGAATTGCTTACCTTTGCAAGACTTGAGTTACAATAAAAACTTCATGAGTTCATAACCTTCAGTCAGGTTGGCCCTACTCCTCAAAGTATTATACTAGAATGACATCACCTCAACAGCTTGACAGTCACATTAGAGATTATGCAACTCTGTCTTGAAGAAACTCAGCAAATGAGAAAAACTTAGATAATAGTGACAGAATCTCAATCAAATGAGAAAAGCGTGCAAAAAAACTTGAATAGTAGTGTCATAAAAATTATGCAACTCTTTTTTGAAGAAACTCAGCAATTAGAAAAATCCACAATCCTGTAAGAAAGGAAACTTGAGGAAGAATGACATACTGCTACTCACAATTTCGTTACCATAATTGGACATTTGTATCATAATAAGTCATTTCGTCGAGCCACAGGAAACAAATAATAAGTGATTCTTGTTGATTTACAAACAACAGAGCGACACAATCCTAAAGAAAACCTGAATACAAATTCACTAATAATTTCGATTTGTTACACTAGTTTCAGAACACAGATGAGAAAATTCACCAGATTACCTGAATAAAATGTTAGGGATATGTTGAATGTAGGGCCAATCCTCTCCAGTTGATTCTTGGCATCTTTCTTTTAGGCGTGCTGAGCAAAAATAAAACTGAATTTCCCTAAGAGAGGTGAGTTTGGGCATCCAATTTGGCATTGATTCCAGATTTTTAGAATCCCACAATTGAAGGCATTGGAGGGCAGTCAAGTAGCGTATCCAATTCGGCAGTTCTACTATCTGAGAGACAATCCTTAATGTCAAGAAGCGGAGGGAGTGACAAAAGGGAAGCTCTGTCACTACAGCTGATAGATTTGAATTAGAGCTGACTGTGATTTCTAAATCCTCCAAGGCAGAGAGACATGCAAAACTCTTCATATTGGCTTTATTTGCACCACTCTGAAAACGCAACGAATCAAGCCATGATAAGTTGTCTATTTGTACCCTCTTAAAATTGGAATCAGTGTTGATGATTTCCAATCTATCATTGAAATTTGTTAATTCTAGGTGATTCAATGCAGGACACTCCAGGATACCAGTTAGGTTTGGGCAATACTTCACGATTAATATTTTCAAATGAAGAAGCCTTATTTGTCCCAAATTCTGCAGGTTCCAACAATCGTTTAATTCCATCTTAACAAGATTGGGGAGAAAGGTTGCCAGACTATCTTCCCTTGACCAGCGCGGCATTCTCACACCACTATATCCATCCACAGTTAACTCCTTGAGATTAGAATGTGGCTGCAACATTTCCATCACTGATTCATCATACTCCTTCCTTCCCTCTTCCTCATCACTATCAAACTCTAAAATTACTTCATTGAGATGTTCCTTGTTAATCAGGCACCCTCCCTCCCTTCCTTCATCTATCTTATAAGTGCTTGCACTAGTTTTCATATACCGGAATGAGATATTAAGATAGCCTCTCAGGTTTCTTAGAGCTTTTAAATCTTCCAGCTCATCAAACACCTCTTTCTTACTTGAACTCGCTCCTCCCACCACAAAACGACTAAGAGTGTGAAGGCAAGTCAGCATACCCATGCCCCTTGGCATATAACTCAGTGCAAAACAATCATACAAATCTAACACCCTCAACTTAACTAGCTTCCTCAAATCTTTTGGCAACTGCTTTAAATTCTGACAACTTCTTAAGTCTAAAGTCTGGAGATTATATAGTTTTGTAATTGATCCAGGGAGAACTTCTAGACCATTATTGTCTTCAAGGTCTAGATACCTTAAATGTATCAGATCACCGATTGAGCCCGGCAAACTCTTGATATCTAACATACTCAAGTCTAAAACCCTTAAATACTTCCAATTAGCTATTAATGCATCCACACAAAGCTGATTAACATCAGGAACAAAATACAAATCTTCAAATAGAATATATGAGCGTATGTGGGTCTTTTTGAAAACATAATTTGAAGATTCCCTTGGTGTAATAGTAAGATGTCGAACTTTATTGTCTATATCCCCATTCATGGTTTTCACTATGCAAATCTCCTTTCCAACGACTTCTTGAGCAACATCATGCATTAAATCATGAACCTTACATGATATAATATTACCATCTTCATCTTTTGTTAAGTCTTGGAAAAAACATCTCCGCAACAAGATCGAGAAGTATTCCTCACCAAGATCTTCCGGGCTCTGAGGATCATTAAATGGGATGTAGCCTTGTGCCATCCAAAGCCTTATCAATAAGTCCTTCATCACCACACAATCTTTAGGGAAAATTGCACAGTATCCAAAACAAGCCTTTAAAGCAGATTCAAGCTTATAGTAGCTAAGCTTCAATATAGGCATAATGTTAATTTGACTTTGTTTAACTTCTGCTAATCCCATATTTCGAATTGAAAGCCACTTATGTTTTTCTTGGCCAAAGAGAAGGCTTCCCACCACTCTAATTGCTAGAGGGACAAAAGCACATTCCACTACAATATCTTCACCAATTTTGACCAAGTCTTCGGGAGGGTTTGAGTGTTCTGATCCAAATGCTACATTTTTAAGTAAACACAATGAATCTTCCTTTGACAAGCCTTCTAATTCATGCTTTAGACCGTCTCCTATGATTTTTGCAGTTCGATGTGAGCGTGTTGTAACCACAATCCAACTTCCTTTCTGACCTCCCATCAAATATTGTTTCAATTTTTGCCATTGCTCATAATTTTCAGTCCATACATCATCCAAAACAAGCAAGAATTTTTTCCCAGCAAGTTGTTCTCGAAGTTTGCTTTGCAACACATCCATGGTAAAATCCTCATTCATCTTCTTATTACCTGTGGCCGAAGCTAGAATCGTATCGAGAACCCCTCGTACATCCAACAACTCATCATTCTCATCAGAGACACAAGTCCACATTTTTAATGAGAATGCAGTTGTGACTCTTTCATCGTTATACACAAGTTGGGCAAGAGCAGTCTTCCCCAACCCACCAATCCCCACAATAGAAAGGAAAGAAACATTTTTCTGAACATTAGAATCAAGCAACACACCAACAATCTTCTCTAAATCAAGCCCTCTTCCAATGATATCATCAGCATCATACACATAGGAACAAGTCTCAGGCCGTCGATTCTTAATAGGCTTAGGATCAATGCTCAAGCTGAAGCGTTTATCATAAGCAATAGCATCCAGCTTGTTCTTGATCTTTTTAACCCCCTGAGTCATATTGTAAGCAGTACCAAACTTGGTAAAAAGAGAAAGCACACGAACCTTGATACCCTTGGTACCCTTGGTGAGCTGCTTCCTCTCAGCAAGAGTGACAAACTCATCAAAGAGGTCATCAGCTTCATAAACAGCATCCTTGAGTTCTTCAATATAGAGCTGTTCTTGTTCGGACAGTTCTTGCTTGGCCTCTGCATCCTTGAGCACAGCCTTGATTCTTAAGACAGTGCGACGGAGTTCATCGAGTTTGGATTTGTAGCCAGCAATGGAGCAGATCTCATTGAGCTGAGAACACTGCAGCGCTGCAAACAAAGTTTGAGCAACAGACATGGCTGTTCCAACATCCATTTTTGGCAGCAAAAATTTTTAGAGAGAGAAAATGAGAGTTTTGTGATAGAAAGAGAAAATGAGAGTTTGTGATAGAAAGAGAAAATTAGAGCGAGTGAGTCATAGCAACTTTTTGATAGAGAATATGCAAATGTTCTGTTATACTCTATTATTTTTTGTAATTCTACACTTTTGAGACATTCGACTTGAAGAAAAGTGCAATGTTGCCAATGTACTTAACTTATTCCTACAAATCTACAAAGTTGGCTAACTTTTGATTTTAGGGTTGCATCTTCAAAATTAAATTCGACTAGCTTTTTATGGTAGGTTGTTTTAAAATTTTTATTTATTTATTTATTTTTTTATGATGATTTGGGATTGGGTAAGATGGCATTTTCATGTTTATTAGATTTTATTTGGTGAATTCAGCAAGAGTAAAGAATAATATTCTTTTTAATCTTAGATTAAAAAAATTATAACACAAGTAAAACAAACTCCCGAAAGAAATGAATGCTTGTACTTCTAACTACTAAAATGATACCTTGTTAGAACTCTTGTGTAATGTACTTTAGTGTTTGGAAAGTGTTTGAAAAATGTCGCAATATTGCAATTAACGTATATGGCATACAATAAGTGTTTTTTAAAAGTATTACCACTAAACTAGTCCTTGGTATTCAATTAGTCTTCCAATATAAATTCTCAACGAAATCATTAGTCAAAATTCAAACACATCCTTAAACGAGTAAAGTTGATGCTTTCGACCTAAAACGTTATCCTACAATTTATCGACACACAAGAAATAGCAAATCTACGTCATACATCGGTGCAAATTCTATTAATTTGATTTTGGCTTTACATTGGTGTTAAGCACCAAAATTAAAGAGCACTAAACATTACTCCGTATTAAAGTAAAGTTTAGGTCTCAATAAAAAAAAAAAAAAAAGAAAACTTAATGGTTTGCTGAGGTGTTGTGGGAATAATGGTGTTAGTAAACCATCCCGACATGATTAGAGGTGTCAATTCGGATAACCGGATGGAGTTTGGGTCGGGTCTGTTCGGGTCGGGTCTACTCGGGTCGGATATGTTCGGATCAAAATTATCCTTTTAACTCGGGTCGGGTCGGATCGGGTCAAATTCGGGTCGGGTCAAATTCGGGTCATGGTCTATCGAGTCCGGGTCGGATATGGGTCGGGTCAACTCCAGATCGGTTCACTTTCGGTTCGGATAAATTTGGATCGGGTTTAAAACGGGTTTAACCGGATAACTTCGGGTCGGATGAATTTGGGTCGGGTTGATTTCGGTTCGGATGATTTCGGTTCGGTCAAGTTCGGTTTGATTAAGATAAGGTTGATCCGTTGATTCATTAAATGGTCAGTTTCGATTTAATTCCTTTTTGTGTTTGGCTGGATTTTGGTCGAGCTGACCAAATTCATATCCAAATAAGGTTATTTTTAATCTAGAGATATTATTGAGTTTTTACCTTATTATTGGTTCAATATGATTATTAATTATGAAGCACGAAGTTTTAGTTTTCTCATTTGATCAAGTAATGTATAATTTTTATTTTTAAAGGAAAATTGAGATTGAATAATTATCGATAACTTATCATACCTATATAAGTGAGACCGAGCTAGTGATATGTTGATGAGTAATAATAGTTACATATGGTGATATATACAAAATAGAATATCAATTTTTTAAGGTTATTACAAGGTTACAACTCTTCATCAATTGTACAATCTTGCGAGGTTATGAGTTCTGTACTATTAATTTAGTTTATTACTAATTCAATTTGTATAAGATATTTGTTAGAGTTGTTAGAATTACTTTATTACTAATTCAATTTTTATATTAAAAACTTGACATTATACATAGTGATAGTTAATTGTTACTATGTACATTCTTTTTATTTGAGCATAAATTATTGCATATGTACGTAGTGTGTGTATAACCGTACGATGTATAATGCCTATAATTCTAGGATAATGCACAGTTGTAGAGGAAGTAGTAATGAAGGAATGTTATGTATTTGTAAATACATAACAACGATTAAAATATTCTAAAAACACATGGTAGAGAGAGAAAAAAGGAGAGAGATAGGAAGAGAGAGCTCTTTATATGAACCTCATCTACTTTTTAGTCAGATTGTCTCACGTGATGGGTTTGTAGTAAACTTAAGACTCCAGACTATTTCTTTGTAGTAAAAAAGTTAACTTATTAATAATTAGTAAATATATAGTATAAGAACTTGAATAAAAAGGTCAATAATCAATTATGGTCGGGTTAAATTCGGATCGGGTAAAAATCAAATCGAGTTTAAATCGGATCGGGTTAATATCAGTTCGGGTCAAAACAGATCGGATCTGATCGGTTATTTGTCGGGTCAATTTCGGATCGGGTTGAGCTCGAGTCGGGTCAAATCGGTTCGGTTTGAGTTCAGGTCGGGTCAAATCGGATTCGGGTTGAGTTCAGGTCGGATCAAATCGGTGCCGGATTAAGTTCAGATCGGGTCAAGTTCGGATTCGGGTTGAGTTCGGTTCGGTTACAGATCGGGTTTGGGTCTTGAATTTCTCGGATCAAATCGGATCGGTTACAGTTCGAAACGGATAATTTTTTTCGGGTCGGTTCGGGTTTGACACCTCTAGACATGATATCCGCATATCATGGCTAGGATTTACTCAAAAGCAAGCTAAGGTTGTTTAAATAATGCAAGTAGTTGCTCTGCTTTCGTACTGTTTTTGTTTTCCAATTGTTTAAATAACTTGGTTACAATGAATCTTTTACTAAATAATCTGGGTCTACATTGAATGGCTCAACTATGATATGGGTGATATTTGTAATAATAATCTTATAGGATTGAAATATGGAATGGTTGTGTCTTACTAATTGTCATATAATACAAGTGGCTGATCACGTGCAGATATGATTCAACCTTCAACGTGAGTCTTGTCCTTCTCTAATATATTGTGATTTAAAAAATACGGAGTAACATAAAAAGAATGAAATACTAGCTACCTACAACGCGTGCTATAACATGTGATTAAGAATTTGAACATGCTGCATTAATTAAACAATAAAGTTCGACCAAGTTCGCTATTATTACTACGTATAAAAGATATAAAGACTAAAGACTAAAGAAAAATCATACCCAAGTCCAAAAATGGTGGATCATCAAGAGGATAAGGCGAGCTTGGCAACTCCATAATCTCCCTTAGCTTGTTGTTTGGCTTAATGACTAAAACTAATCACATAATTAAAGCCTTTTCGACGAAGAAAACAGTAATGATCAATACTGAGCTCGGTAGCAAATGCTTTACCATGAAAGAAATGGACAGCGGATATGAATGAGTTAATCATACACTTCGTAACGTATTGGGAATTATTCAATAACATGAACTCATTATAATGTACCAAGATCAACTAAATTATAAGTATTAAGCATACAAAACTAAAAGAAATTTAAAAGCACCTGAAGCTTGGTTGCAAATATTGTTATTTTGTCGAACAGTTGGTGTGCATTACAAATTACTCACCAACATATGAAAATTTGTGAAAATTGGGAAAGTATGAGTGAATTGAGGTTGGTTTTCATGAATTGAGGCAAGAAGGAAATGCAAAGTCAGTTGGAGTGAGTAAAAGGAATGATTTATTTTTCATCTACGATCTGGGAGAATACAAGCAGGAAAAGAAACACTTTTTTTTTTTTTTTTTTTTTTGAGAGGAGACAACAAAGAGATTAAGGTTTGCATTTTCACCATTTTCATAATATTACCTTTTAGGGTCTGTTCACATTTACTGAACTTCGGTGAAGTGAACTAATTGGAGCTGAACTAAATTGAATAGAGCTGAAATGAATATTTTATGACATAAGGAAATTAGGAGTTGAACAAGGAAATTAAGAGTTGAACAACCGGCGCCGGCAGCAGCCAGGTGGCTGTCGGCTACCATGGTTTTCGAAAAAAAAAATTAAAACTTTATTTTAAAAATCAATTTAATCCTAGATCTAATTATTAATTATGAGTTTTGTGATTTGATGTTTGATGTTTGATTATAAGTAATATGTTAATTAATTTTCAGATTATGTTTTTAATTAAAAAGCCCCAATTTTTGAAACCCTAGGTTCTTGATTTGTAAATTATTGAAGCGTTATGATATATAATGGTGTAGACCTTTGATTAAAGTGTTTTAAGGCTTAATTACAGCAAGTTTTAATTAAAATATAGTGTTGAAATTTTTGGTAGAGCATTAAAAATCAAGTTTCTTCAAGGAATTTTAATTACTCATTAATTGGGATTAAAGTATGATATTTTAAATATAATTTCAGCTTATTTTAAATAAATTATGAGGGGTTTTATAATAGTATATATTGCTGGAAATTTGTGTAGAGTGGATTTTAATATTCTTCTATGATTTTAAATTGTAAGAGACTTTGAAGTGAGCGATTTTTATTAGTCGTGGTGATTTTAAGATCATATACAAGGTACGTTCGCGTACTTAGCATAATTATATAAATGTAGTGGCATGCTAAATGTGTTTGATTGATTACAAGTAGTATCATGCTAGATTTGGATTGGAAATTTATGATTTGGATGTTATTGGTGAATGGATTATGAGGCATGATTTAATTGTGATTGATTATTGGATGGAAAATAATAGTTTGGAATATTATTTATGAACCACATATTTATTTATGGCATGTTAGAGAGCATGTTTAATTAAACTAAATGTTTAATTTGGTTTGGAATATTGAAAAAGAGTTTTATTATGGTTCATATCATTTTTATTGATGCTTTAAGCATGAGGAAAGAGCTATATAAGTGTCTATGTACACGAGGAATAAATTGTATGTTGGTGCCTTAGTGCACTTAAGGTGTTTTTAACACCGAGGGATAGGATTTGTGGCGCTTTATGCGTTTAAGGTGTCATTGGCATCGAGATAGAGTTAAAAAGGGTTCAACATTAAATACTATGTGGTCACTAATTATTCAAGAATTAAATTGGTATATTTGATTGATTGAATAATTATTGTTGATTGAATGATTATGGTTTGAGAGTCATCACCACATTTAATAATCTGTAAATAACGTAAAGTGAAAGAGATTACGCACCAAAACTCTTGGAACGTATATACCTTGAGTATGAACATATGGGGGGAGTTATGTGACTTTATATTTGATCATAACTTCTACTGGAGTACAGGACGTTGTACATTTCTTTTTGTATTATTATGCGCAGGAATTCCGCCACCTATGTGTGGTTATTGATGCTGGCACGGTTAGCTCCCGTGTCAGTAACCTCAATTTATTTGGGGGAGGTAGAGTGGAAAACCCGTTCGATGCATAATCAACGCTAAATAAATTATATAGTTGTCTAGTGAGAAGTTTTATTGATTGTTGTATGCTTGAAAAACAGGTGCAACGAGGTAAGTTGTGTATTGATAGGGAATTGTATGTTAGTGTGTTAATTACGCTTATGTACTCAGCTTTGCTGATTGTGTGTTTGTTGGCCTTGTCTTTATTTTGGCCCTATGATGACCCATTTTTAATGGAGAGTAGCGGAAACAAGTAGAGATAAGCTTTTCAGGTGATGAAGCATATTCATAAATGGGCATGAGTGAAGAGCGAATCATGCTAGTTTCTATAAGTATATGATGTGTTTATTGCTTCAATTATTTATGATATTATTATTATGCAGGACTAACAAAAAGGTTTTGAAATTGGTTTGGTTTTAATAATGGCCTATAATGGGTCCCAAGTTGTAGGTTGATTTTATTTTATTTCGTTTGACTTTGGTTTGACTTTACTTTCGTTGATTGTCTTTTCAAGTTGACTTGTTTTGAATGGTTTTGAAATTAGTCTTCCGCTATGTGTCTTTGATAGTTACCTTAGCCGTTTTCACGGTGGCGACAATGTCTTAGATATTCCTATTTAAAGTTTTAAACAGAGCAAAACATGCATTTTAAAAGAAAGGAATTTCTAGGGTGTTACAGTGGTTCTATATAATAATAAAACCGCTATCACCGTTAGCAATTCTTCTAATTAAAATACATCACACTTATAATCTTCTTTATAATACCTAAATTAAGGAACCGCTAATGGTGATAGTGGTTCTATACAATAAGCCGCTATCACCGTTAGCGGTTCTTCACAGAAAAAAAAAAAGAAAAAAAGAAAGCTGCACTACTAAAATTCGGCCGAATTGCGACCGTTTTTCTACCACCGTCATGAAAACGGTCGCAAAAAATGATATTTGCGACCGTTTTTACAGCGGTCGCACATTTGCGACCGTTTTTATAGCGGTCGCAAATTTGCGACCGTTTTTATAGCGGTCGCAAATTTGCGACCGTTTTTAGGTTGTAAAACGGTCGCCAAGGTACTTTAATATATTTTAAAAATAAAATGCATGTGAAAATTTATTCAAAATTAAATTAATTCGGTTACGACCGTTAGTAGCGGTCGCAAAATACGTTAATTACGACCGTTTGAGAAACGGTCGCAAAATTACGACCGCCATACCGGTAGCAAAATGCATTAATTACGACCGTTTGAGAAACGGTCGCAAAATAACGACCGTCATACCGGTCGCTGTAGACACCCATTTGTGTCTCCCCAAAACCAAACCCAGTGATGAATGCCTTTCACATCGAACCATTATCGAATTAGGTGAAAGTGGTTGAAAGTCAAGTGTTGCGGTTTAGTTTTGATTAAAATTCTCTTCTCTCTGTTTTTGAAAATGACTTTTTGAAAATAGCCAAACCAGTTTATTTTGGTCCATGATAAGGGTCCGATAATAGTGTTTATGGATGGGGCTCGAAAAGACCTTTCCAACGATATATTATAAGCCCAATTCCGATGAATAATGAGGAAGTTATGGCCAAAATACTAAACTGGGCCTGGTTGATTATTTAAATACGGCCCAATGATCTAGAGGAGGGCCCAATGTTAATTATTATTCCTAAAATTATTAGGATTAATTATAGTTTTCTAGAAGTTTCTAGAAAGTTCTTTTTAATTCTAATATTATTAGATTTAATAATTAATTATTTTAAAATAGACTTTTATTTGGAGTAAAATATTATTTTATTATCTTAAAAATACGTATTTTATCTTCTGTACGGATTCCGTAGATCAAGTTGATTAAAGATCGGATTCCGCGTGAAGAAAACGCGCTAATACAGGTTGTCGCCAAACGACAAGTCTGTCGCCGCGCGACAGACCCTGTCGCCTCGCGACAGATATTGTCGCGTCGCGACAGAGTCGATTCCTGGCGACAGCGTGTAGTTTTATTCCTTATCAAATTCTATGATTTTCCGGACTATTTTCATTATAAATAGGGTCCGAATTCCTGTTTTCAGTATCAACAATTCTCATCTACAATCAATTCTCATCAATTCTTCCTTAGTTCTCTCTATTCTCCCTCTAAGCAATATAGCTTAATTCTTTCTTAATCTCTCTCTCTCTTTCTAAACTACTTTTTATTAAACACAATATTCCGCATTCACAAGACTTAGAGTCTCTTAGCCAAGTTCGAAGTTGCCTTCGCCCTAGACGTGAAAGGTTGATATTTTCTGAGGGTTTGGTCCAAAACTAGTCAAAACTTTATTTAATTTGATTTCAATTTAATTCTTTAATTCTTTAATTATTCTTTATTATTTTCATTGAAGTTTACTAACTTGTGTATTTTGTTATTAGAAAGAGGTACGAGGCTTCAAAGTAAGTAGATTAGCTTACTCCCTATTTCTTTCACAATGTAGATTGCATGCTTATTATTGTTTAATATTCCTAGTATCATGTTAGGATGTTATTTTATGCTTCCTAGTATCATGTTAGGATGTTATTTTATGCTTCCTAGTATCATGTTAGGATGTTATTTAATGCTTTCTAGTATCATGTTAGGATGTTTTTAATGCTTTCTAGTATCATGCTAGGGTTTGTTATTAATCTTGTTAGTATCATGCCTAGGATCTTGCTATTATTATTAAGCTTTATTATGCCTTATCATGTTATTATCATCATTATTTTTATTTATTGTTTATTATTATGTTGCTTGATATTTATTTTATATTTATTGTTATTGCTTGATCACACCTTTTATGCTTGTTAAAGGGAATTTGTACTTGAAATCACGCTTAATAAGATAATTAATAATTTGGTTTAGGCTAATGTGATTTTAACTCAAGTGATCGCCGATAATAGTCTTATTTGTGCATTAATATTCAACCAACATAGATAAACAGGGTAGGTTCAATATAGTGTTTGTATGTTATTCGAAAAGCGCAAATGAATACGAGCAGAACAAAGTAGAGGCCTATTTTATAGGGCGGGTCCTTTCTTTTGTAGATTGGGTTCGTACCTTCATCCCCGGACCCTGTTTGGTTCAAGACCTTATGGAGTAGTTGACGGTCCTTTGGATTGTCTTTTGGGTTTACAAGTTCCTAAAACTTGTTGGCGACTCTTTTTGCTCTTTTTCTTTCCCTTTGGAACGCCACCGTACTTTAGTGTATGATCACAGTGGGGTTCAAGTTTGGGGTTATCGTAATGCTTGAAATATTCCCTACAGTCGCAGAAGTGCTTTTTTTAATTAAAAAAAAAGGGTATAAAAGGAGATCACCCAAACCCTAGTATTAGAAGCAGCCGTCTGCATCTACTCTCTATCCTCTCTCTCTCCTCACACATCCTCTTCTCCTCTCTCTTTTCTCACACCCTTCTTTCTCTCTCTTCTCTTTCCTCTTTCCACCTCCCAGTGAACGACCCTCATCTTTTTCTCTTTCTCTCGCATCTCCTCCCTTCACCAACCCGAAATAGAGCAGCCACCGTCACAAGCAAAGCCCACCGTTAAAAGCAACACACGAAGTTCGGTGTTTATGGTCAAATTCGACCTTAAAAATTCCAGATCTGGAGTTTTCTTGGTCGAATTTGACCATATTAACCTAAAGAGGAAGATATATTATGAAAGGTATGTTTATTTTTCTAAAAATTTTGTTTATTTTCGAATTTTATGGTTGAATTTCGTTTTCCGTTCGAATTTCCATGTTTGTTTGATTTTGTTATCGATTTTTGTTTGCGTTTCTGTTCGAATTCCTTTGATTTTGGTTTTATTTCGAGTTTTTGTTAATTATGTTCGAATTTGTTCTTTATTTGTTCGAATTTCATAGATTTTTGGTTTTATTTTGAGCTCGAACTTGTCGAATTTAGGTTCGAATTTGTGGGTTTAATTGTCGAATTTAGGTTCGATTTATGAGGGTTTTATTTCGTTTTTGTTTGATTTTTTTGTCGAATTTTTTGTTCTAATTTGTGGGTATAATTGTTGTGGGTTTATTTTTTTGGGGTATAATTATTGGGTTGAATTTTTGGGCGATTTTTTTATTTAATTTTGTTCGTTTTTTGGTTTAATTTTTGTGCATTTTATTTGTGGGTTAAATTGTTTTGATAAATTTGTTCAAATTATGTCGTTTTTTGATTTTTGTTCGAAATTGTTTGATTGTTTGATGTTGTTTTATTTCGTTTTTGTTTGCTTTTTGTTCGAGTTTATGTAGGTGATTTTTCTTTTTTACTATTTTTCTGGGTTAAGGGTGGGTGGGTGGTGGTGGGTATTGGTGGTTGAAGGTGGGCGAAGGTGATGGTGGGTAGAAGGCGGCGGAGGCGGCTAGTGGTTGTTTAGGGTGGGCAGTGGTGGTGGTTTGGGTGGGATCTGGGTTAAGGGTGGGTAGGTGGGTCTTTTTCTTTTTTTTTTGTTTTTTTTAATACTTTTAGCGACCGCTTATGACGGTCGCTAGTTTTAGTATTTGCGACCGTTTCATAAGGAGGTCACAATTTTTAATATTTGCGACCGTTATTTTAACGGTCGTTGAAAATAGTTAAAACGGTCGTTAAAAATCTGCGACCGTCAAACGGTCGTAATTTGTTCTTTTGCGACCAAGATAATAACGACCGCCATGTTACGACCGTTGACGGTCGCAATTATGTTTTGCGACCGTTTTCACTATTTTTTGCGACCGTTTGCGGCGGTCGCAATTTGGCCAACTTTTAGTAGTGCTGCCACCAATCCTACGTTAATCATATAGTGGGAATTAGTTTAAAACCAATGCAAATAGGAATTTATTTTATCTTGAAGCAATTTTAAGATAAATCGTTCCTTGATTTCTTGAATGTGGTGCTACCTATGCAGGCTATACTGTGTACATTAATAATAAGGGTAATTTGCTCAGAATAACACCACCTTTGAATGGTCTTCCAATAATAGCTCGACCTTTTGATTATTCCAAAATAACACCACCTTTCACATGCATTTGCCAAAAATGAAACAAAAAACTGGTAACCTATTTTACAGGTAACCCTGGGACACGTGTCTCAGTTTGACTGATCAATTTTTTTTTTTGATTTAAAAAAACCTAAAAATTAAAATAAATAATTAAATAAACCCCCATTCCTAACCCCCGTGCCCACCCCTTTCACCGACATCCACCACCCCAACCAAGACCATCCACCTGAAACCACCTTCTCCCCGACCCCTTTCCTAGTTTCCAGCACTCCTCCTCTTCCTGACCCCCCTTTTTTTTACACTACCTCCCCTTCCTGACCCCCTTTCCGGCACCCCCTCCCTTTCCCGACCCCCTTTCCGGCACCCCCCCTTCCCGACCCCTTTACCGACTCCCTTCCCCTTCCCGACCCTTTTCGGCGCCTCCTCCACTCTTCCTTGTACCCGACATCAGCCCCTTTCTTGTTTGTACCCGACATCAGCCCTTTTCCCTTTCCCGGCCTTAGCAAATTTCGACCCTCCTCCCTTTATCTTCCCTGATTTCGAGCCCCTCCCCTCTACAAAAAGAAAATTTCGATTGGTTAGGGTTTCGAGGAGGTGGTTTTGGGGGAGGAGAAAGGTAGTAGGGGTCCGAAAATAAGGAAGGGGAGGGTCGTGCACCCCAAATTAATAGAGGGTGATGTTTTCTGGTGAACTGGGGGGCTAGGTAGAGGGGGGCTGGGTTGGGAGGTTGGTGTTTTCCAGTGAATTAGGGGGTAGGGTAGTGGAAAGGGGGGTTGGGTTTTTTTTTATTATTATTTTAATTTTAAGATTTTTTTAATTATTTTTTATGTTTTTCTTTTTTGTTAAATCAAATTAAAAAAAAATAATTAATGAGATTGTGCCACGTGTCACAGGTAACCTATAAACCAGGTTACCAACCAGTTTTGTTTCATTTTTGGCAAATGCATGTAAAAGGTGGTGCTATTTTGGAATAATCAAAATATTGGAAGACCGTCAAAAGGTCGTGTTATTCTGGGCAAATTTTTCTAATAGTAAACCACACAAAATCAAAAGCTAAATGAAACATAATGAGTAAATCTAGGATCTATCTTTTACTAAAATGACTAATTTTACAAAATTATTTACCAAAACGGCTAGTTGTAATTTTTAATTCCATTTATTTCTTATTTTCCTTTGAACCAGTTTGCTTTTTTTGTTTATTTTAAATTATTTTTTTGGTTTATTTTTAGTTGGAAAATTTAAAAGCTATATACAAATATACTTAAAGTCGCTCATAAGAACCCTAATTCGAAGATCGCACTAAAAAAAAAAAAAAAAAAACCATATATAATTTTTTTTTTGTATCATCATGAAAAATTAAATTTTGAATTAGTATTGTTCTATCAACACTTCAACACAACCACAAATTTATACGACAATACGAGATTTTAAGGTATTGTTCATCTTTTTTATGTTCGGTAATTGTATGCTCTCCTTTATATGTCGGCTAATTTTTTTTAACTGGAAGTTTGGAACAATTTTTCGAATGATTTTTTATTTTGTGTAACTTTATAAAAAAAATAATTGAGAATTGTTGCAAATATATTATGTTGAATGTTATTTCCCAAATTAATTGATATTTTAAACTATAGCTTTAAAATTTTCCAAAAAAATAAAACCAAAACAATAATAAAAAAAACCCAAAAACCAGAGAATGTGGGCAAACCAGAATTAAAAGGCAACTTACAAAATTACTGGCCTTTAAATTTTCCAACTAAAAAAAATAAATAAATAAAACCAAAATAATAATAAAAAAAACCAAAAACCGGAGAATGTGGGCAAACCAGAATTAAAAGGCAACTTACAAAATTACTGGCCTTTAAATTTTCCAAAAAAAAAACAAATTTTAAAGTAACCCTCCCCCTCCCCCCCCCCCCCCCCAAAAAAAAAAAGTGTATCTTTCCGGTTCAAAGGAAAATAAGAAATAAATAATTATTTTCCAAGTCAATTTTTTAGCTAGTTTTGAAATTAAAATTTATAATTAACCATTTTGAAAAATACTTTTATTAAATTAGTCATATTGGTAAAAGATCCGTAAATCTATATTTTTATCTATTAAAAAGCGTTAACGATGCATAATATATATAATGTCATCATGTGTCATTCTTTATAAGCATTATAATTTATAAACATTTGACCTTACTACTATAATACTATTGTGCTTTTTTATCCTACAAAATCATAGTTAGCTTGGAAAAGTTGATTAGTGCTTTATTCTAATTAAGTTTACATAAGATTGTGACATTTTTTTTTAGTTAAACTACTTTTCAGTTAAGTTTACATAAGATTGTGACAAAAAAAAAAAAAAAAAAAAAAAAAAAAAAAAAAAAAAAAAAAAAAAAAACACATTTATTTAGTTGAGTTTACACATTACACACCAATCACCAATGTCATCAATATACTAGCAAAACGAATAGTTCAAGTTATATTTATGTTTTTAACAAACTAAGTTGATTGTTCAAATTGAACAGACACCAGCTCCTGGCTGATGGTTTTGCAATGGTAGAAAAGAAAAATAAAGTTAATCTTAATAAATAGAGATAATTAATCTATAATCATAAAACTAAGCTGGCAAAAGTTTAAAATGGAGATATGGAGGGAAATACAGGGCTGGATCAAATAAAAGTCGAGCAGACACGATGTGCACGCAAAGACTGCAAACAATATAAATCATTTGGGATTTGCTGATCATCAATCTATTATCAACACTGAATCAATTTCATTTCAAGTTACCAAATTCTTAGATGACAATCATTTTCAGGTTGAGCAGGACGAATGCACCCAAGTTTGTACACTTTGTTCTAATGAGCAAACAAAAATAGAGAATAGGTTAATATCATTTATTTGAATTAAAATATGTATGAGTAGTAGTGTAGTACTTGTACAATAGAGCAGAAGGAAGACAGAAGATCAAATGATGGCTCTCTTATCTATATGAAGAGAAACATGTACAGGCAGTACAGTAGCACCCGAGATATATTAAGAACTTTGAAATTTTGAATCCTATAACTCTGATTAGTTAATACAACTGAAATATGCTGAAAATGTAAAACACATGCTGAAACAGAACTACATACAGAGTTACAGTTGATATTAAAATGGTGTACCTGCTTAGTTCTTTTATTATTGTGTATATTGAATATAAATTATAGTATGGAAGGTCATTAAAGTAAACACCTATTTTAGGGTAATAAAAATTACCATGGATGACTTTCCCTTCTAATTGTTGACTTGATTATGTAATTTGGTAGGCAAGCTAAGTAAAGCAGCAAAGTTTTGATACACTGGTTGACTCTTTATAGCACAGCAAGCCCCTTTTAGATATCTGTAACTCTGTAAGTGACAAAAGTAAAATCAACAAACTGTGTTGTTAATGATTTAGGAATTCTTATTGAGAAGCCAAAGTCCAGGAAAGTTAAGGGAAAATCAGAGTGCGCTTATGTGAGAGTTCAATGAAGTACGTAAGTCAGGAAACATAGCGTGATAAAATCTGGAATCTAGCAGAGATTTTAAGAGAAATGATAAGCAGAAAATTTAGGCAGAAAACTTCGTGGAAAGAAAATTTTGTAAGAGAAATTATTTTGATATTTAATTTGCATTATTACAGCTCTATATATTGTACAACATTCAGGAATAAAATTTACAAGCTTAACAGATTTTTCTGAGCTAGACTATACAATGCTGCCTTAATCAATGCATGCAGAAGCAAATGAGTTATTCTTTCATGTGATGCTGATGACTAGTGATGATCACTGAAAGCAGCAGAATTAACGACAGCAGCATGAACAACAATAGCAGCAGCAGCATGGCTATCACCAACTGAGTGTATTAAAGAAGGTGTCACCATGGCAAGCCATCCTCAAAGTCCTACATTCTCTTCTATTATAAGTCTTATAATGATGGTCATATCTACAATACAAAAGATGCTCCAAACCTTCAGAAATGCTCTAGTTTGGGGCATTTAGAAATGAGTGCCTCTATTAAAAGAGAAACATTATCTATTAAAAGTGAGATGTACGACAAAAGAAGTCATTTCATTAAATAGGTGATGGGCATTATTCAGCTGTGTTGTACAGAGGAAATGAGAATACAGAAAACAAGGATTGATTGATTGAGTTCTCTTCATTTACAATTAACAGAGAAACTAATAAAATGTGAATGCAATGTGAGGATGTGTTGAATGAGCCAATGATCTGAGGGGCCAGTCCTCTCCAGTTGATTGTTGGCATCTTTCTTTCAGATGGTTGGGGAGACGAAGTTCCTTAGAGATCGAGGTGAGACTTGACATCCACTTATATCAAGGGCTTGGAGGGCAGTCAAGTACTGTATCCAATTTGGGACTTTGTGCATTTCTCTCTGCCAACTAATATAATGTATTGTCAAGTAGCGGAGGGATTGACAAAAGGAATACTTTCTCTCTACTTCTTCTGATTTACTCAGATTATCACAACCATAAATTTGTAAATTTTCCAATGTAGAGAGATATTCTAATCCTCCAGTTACTACACTCTTCAAATTGCAGCAATTCCTAATTTTCAAGTATTTCAGCGAAGATGAACAGCGACAGAACACCTCCCTAGATTCTCCCAAACTCTCCACTTTCCTGTCCCTTTCTATGACAAGCTTTGCACCATCACGAAAAGGATTCATGGGCAGCGAATTAAGCCATGCGATGTTGTCTATTTTAAGCTTCCTTAATTTGGGACCAATGTCATCAGATGAGTCCCCTGATACTGGTAAAATTCTCAATCTTTCATTGAATTCAGATAAATATAGAAATTCCAATGCTGGACACCCTGGAATAACTGTTAGGTTTGGGCAATTATGCACTATTAGTTTTTTCAACTTAGGAAGCTTTGATTGTCCCAAAGATTGCAATTTTGGGCAATCCCCAAATGATAAAAGAACAAGATTAGGGAGAAAGGTTGCCAAGTTATCTTCCCTTGCCCATTGTGGCATTCTCATACATTGATATCCCCACACTTTCAAACTCTTGAGATTAGAATGTGGCTGCAACACTTCCATCAGTGCTTCATCATACTTTTCCATTTTATCTTCCTCCCATTCATCGTAATCATGATACACATCACTAAAATCAAACCCCACACTTTTGAGATGTTCCTTATTCCCCAGGCAGCCACCCTCCTTTCCACCATATATCTTATAACCCCTTACACTTATCTTAATAAAATGCATCTTTATATTAAGATTACCTTTTAGGTTTCTAAGAGCTTTTAGATTTTCCAGCGCATCAATCACCTCTTTCTTACTTGAACTTGTATCTCCCACCACAAACCAATTAAGAGTGTGAAGACAAGTCAGCTTACTCATGTCTCTTGGCATATACCTCAGATTATGACAATAGTTTAAATCTAAGACCCTCAGCTTAACCAGCTTCGTCAAATCTTTTGGCAACTCTTTCAAATTTCTACAGCAATATAAGATTAAAGCCTGAAGATTACCTAGCTTTGTAATTGAATCCGGCAGAAGTTCTAGACTGCCACTATGCGTGAGGTTTAGATACCTCAAGTGTATCAAATCACCTATTGAGTCTGGCAAACTCTTGTTCTTCAAGAAACTCAAGTCCAATGCTCTTACGTACTTCCAATTAGCTACTAATGCATTCAAGTCCACGATAATGTCAATGTCATACTCACTGAATTGAAGAAATGAACGTACCTGGGTTTTATTAAATGAGTAGTTTGTATTTTCACTTTTTGTGACAGCGAGATGGCAAACTTTTTTGTCCACATCCCCATTCATGGTTTTCACCAAGCAAATCTCCTTTCCCATAACTTCTTGAGCAACATCATGCATTAAATCATGTATCTTACATGATCTAATATTTCCATATTCATCTTTCTTTACGTCTTGGAAGAAACATCTTTGCAACAAAATCGAAAAATACTCCTCAGCAAGATCTTCAGGGCTTTGATGGTCATCTAACGGAATGTAGCCTTGTGCCATCCAAAGCCTAATCAATGTATCCTTCTCCATCACATAATCTCTAGGGAAAATTGCACAATAGCCGAAACAACTTTTTAATGGGGATTCAAGTTGATAGTAACTAAGCATCAAAGTAGGCATGATGCTATTTTGGCTTCCTTTAACTTTCGCTAATCCCATTCTCTGAATCGAAAGCCACTTTTGTTTGTCTTGGCCATAAAGAAGACTTCCCAGCACTCTAACTGCAAGAGGGACATTCACACATTCCTCAACGATATCTTGGCCAATTTTAACCAAGTCTTCGGGAAGACTTGAATGATGAGATCCAAATGCTACTCTTTTAAATAAACACCATGAATTTTCTTTCGACAAGCCTTGCAAATCGTGCCTTGCACCATCTCCTATGATTTCCGCAGTTCGATGTGAACGTGTTGTAACCACAATCCAACTTCCTTGTTGACCTCCCATTAAATATTGCTTCAATGTATGCCAGCGCTCATAATTTTCAGTCCATACATCATCCAAAACAAGCAAGTATTTTTTCCCAGCAAGTTGTTCTCGAAGTTGTCTTTGCAATGCATCCATGGTAGAGCCCTCATTCATCTTATGACTTGTAGCTGAAGCTAGAATCTTATCAAGAACACCCCGCACATCCAGTAACTCCTCATTCTCATCAGAGACACAAGTCCACAACCTCAAAGGAAATGCAGCTGTGATTCTTGTATCGTTATACATGAGTTGGGCAAGGGCAGTTTTCCCCAACCCTCCAATCCCCACAATAGAAAGGAAAGATACATTTTGTTGAACATTAGAATCGAGCAACACACCAACAATCTTCTCCAAATCAAGCTCTCTTCCGATGATATCAGCTTCGTATACATAAGCACAGGTCTCAAGCCTTCGATTCTTAATAGGCTTATGATCAATGGTCAAGCTGAACCGCTTATCATAAGCAATAGCATCCAACTTATTCTTTATCTTCTTAACCCCTTGAGCCATATTGTAAGCTGTACCAAACTTGGTAAAAAGGGAAAGCACACGAACCTTGATACCCTTGGTGAGCTGCTTACGCTCCGCAAGAGTGACAAACTCATCGAAGAGATCATCAGCTTCATAAACTGCATCCTTGAGCTCTTCAATATAGAGCTGTTCTTGTTCAGACAGCTCTTGCTTGGCCTCAGCATCCTTGAGCACAGCCTTGATTCTTAAGACAGTGCGACGGAGTTCATCGAGTTTGGATTTGCAACCAGCAATGGAGCAGATCTCATTGAGCTGAGAACACTGCAGTGCCGCAAACAAGGTTTGAGCAACAGACATGGCTGTTCCAATATCCATTTTTGGTTGCAGAAAAGAAACAGAGAAAATGAGAGTTTGTGAGAGCAAGAGAAAAGGATAGTGATTAATAGAAAGTGATAATCAATACAGAATACCAAACTTGATGGCTTAATTCCGCATAATAAGGTTGTAAATAGTACTTAATTACTTGGGTCTATTTTGAAGGTCTAAAAAATGATCTAGATTACCTGTGTGCATGTGGGCTAGCCAGTAGAATTCAATGCAATGCCAAATTTATAATATGAGTGACTGAGTGAGAATGGTGAGTGAGCACCGACCAACAAGCTAATAATTAACCAAATTAAAAATAAGTGGGAATGATGTTAATGACCCCAACATGATATCCGCATTTCATGGCAAGGTTATACTAACTAATCTTGGTTTAAGGTTAAATAATGGAACATCAACTCCATTTTCAAGAGACTTGTGAATATGAAATGCAACTTTAAAGCAACTAGTCTACTAAATAATCTTTGTTATGACTATAGTAAGTAGGTATGGGTCAACTTCTCTTGGTTAGCCATATATTTATTGTTGTTCCGGTATGGTAGCGAGTTATCAACGGATAGGATCACGTGTAGGCATGGTGGAGCACGTGACTTGCTCTTTCCGATGAAGTTGCAATATAAAAAGTGAAAATAAGAACAAAGCAAACTTCTCTTCTCAAAAACTAACTATTAACATGTGATTTGTGAGTGAGAAATTTTATTTAACAGTTAAAAGTTTGAGAAATCATACCCAATTCAAAACACGGTGAAACAACTACTGAGGATCATCATTTCATCAAGAGCATAAGAAAACCTCGGCAGTTGGCAACACCTTAATTAATCTCCTTCGTTAACTGGGTTTATTAACTAAAACAAGTGAACAACCCGTCAATCACATAAAGCCATTTCAAGTGTCATTTTGTCGAACAGGTGGTGTGCATTATATGACTCGGTGATATATATAGGACGATCAAGATAATTGGAAAAATGAATATTGGTATGAGTTTTTCTTTTGTTGTGGGACTATTTAGTTGGGATTGGATAAGAAGGATTTCTACTGTCCACTGCATTGTTTTTGGTAATTGGGGAGATACTGATTTTCCTACTTGGAGCTGAAATGTAAGCTCCGTTTCAAATTCTACCTTTTTTTTCTTAGAAAATTTCTACTTTTTAATTTTCTTAAGAAATTGTTAATCTTTAAGATTAACTAACATTAATTTTTTTTTAAAAAAAAAATTAAAACTAAATTTTAAAAATGTACCTTCAGACCAATTCAACAATACCTTGATTCAAAAAAAAAAAAAAAAAAAAAAAAATTCAACAATACCCATTAACTTATCTATCTATGACTATTACTAAAAATTACAACCGTTGATATCAACTCTTTCTAAAATTGTACACATGTCGCTCTCTAATGAATTTTTTTTCTCGCCTAAAAGCATTGATGATTTTAAGCAATTAAATTTTATTTAAGTGCCATATCGGATATTATACAGGTCAAAAGTCAAAGTATTAACTCCTGTTTATTTGACAATTAATTATTTTAATTATTTTGGGTGAAATAAATTAAATTAGCCCATTTTAATTATTTTAATTAATTTGTTTATTAAATAGTAAAAACCTACTTAAATGGGTTTGGCTATTGTAAATGTGTCATAAGTAACAAGTTAAAAGCCCAATACATATCAAACCCTAACTAACCTTAGGGTGTCTCACTCTATAAATGGAGGAGATGAAAACCTAGAGGAAACAACGAGAATCAAAATTCAGAAAAAGTCTCTCAAATACTCTAAACCTCTCTAGAGAAAACCTCTCATCAAATACTCTAATTCGACGTGCCGTTCTACTCTAGAAGATCACCCATGGAAGAGATCGATCAAGCCTCGACGACTCTCAACACGAAGGAAAGAAGGACTTCAAATCATCAAGACCACTAGTACAACCTTTACGTCAAATAGTTATTGATCAAGATCACGCCTCGTCGGCCCTCAATCAAGAATTCAAGTCAAAGATCTACATCAATAACAAGTCAAAGGTCTACATCAACATAAGTCAAAGTTTTGCATCAAATATTCGATCAAGATCAAGCTTCAACGTCCCTTGTTCAAAAAATCAAGTCAATCCGGATTACGTCAAAGTCAAGGTGGAGATCGAATCAGAGTATCAAAATTAGAGATTGTATCCAAAATTATGAAATTAATAAATTTAATACTTTGTTGCATTTGTTTTAAATCTATATTTTGTAGATTTAAAATTTGTGTTTACAATGATGTCATTTTTTATGATATTTCGTAAGAAGCTAGGTACATTCTTTCAAAAAATTTATTTTAGAAAATTGAAGTCCAGTAAATTGAATACAAGTACAACTCATCAATTCGATTTTCAATTATTTATTTTCAATTAAATTTGTTTTTGCATTAGCTTTATGGGTCTGTTCTCTGCAACTTATTTTCAGTTCAGTTCACTTCTTATCTTAATTTCCTTCTCCCATAAAATATTCAGTTTAATTCAGTTCAGTTCAGCCAATCAGAACATGTCCTAAGTTTCTTATTTAAAAAAAAAAAAAATACTCCTATGGGAATAGATCAGATGACCAAACTGCCGTAAGGCTTCTCTAAAAATTGGTCTTAACCACTACTCCATTAGTCCCCTTTTATTTGTTCCATTTGACTTTTCATGGTCTCCAAGACGTGTCTTAAAACATACATAAGTCTATTTTTATGTGTGAAAAAATAATAGAAACTTGATATTAATAAAATTTACAATGAGACGAATCCAACAAGTAACCACATGATTATATTATCTCTTGTATACTCCCTCCGTTTTTTTTTTATTTGCATCACTTTTCTTTTTGGGGTGTTTTTTTTTTTAAATGCATCACTTCTATATTTGGTAACTTTATACTATAATATATTTTATCATTTCTCTCTCTCTTACTTTAAAGTTTAAACCCCACTCAACTTATTTTATCATTTCTCTCTCTTCCATAGTCTCCACTAAAATAATAAAAATATTTATCCTCTCTCACATACTTTCTCTTTCATGGTCCCTGTCTTACTTTTACTATAATAATTTATTCACCCACTTACAATATTATATTACTATTCTAAATTTTGTGCAATCCAAAGTGATGCAAATAATAAATAAAAAAAACGTTGTGAGTATTAATGAAAATTTATGATCAAAACTTTAAAAGTTTGATCCAATTTATTGCAATGGGGCAAAAAATTAGGAAAAGGGGAAGTACAACATTTACCATACATCTAGAGCTATCAATTTCTAACCCGAACCGTTTAGCCTGACTGTTTCGAACCGATTCGAAAAGGAACTGAACTGTTAAAAACCCGTTTTTTTAAAATCGATAACCGAGGCGACCTAATTTTTTCCAGCCCGAAACTGAAGTGAACCGAATTTGTACAAACCGTAAATGACCAGACATGTTCTCAAGCCAAACCATTACAACCCAAAATCGAAAGCAACCCAAACCGATTACATTCGAACCCAATTGTAACCTGACCCATTTAAACCGAAAACTGTTTAAACCCGAAAAAAATCTGATAAACCAAAACTGTTCCAAACTGTAACCCGATGTGACAAAACCATTTATATCCCATAACTCGTTATGGCTGAACCGTTTTCAACTCATAACCCATTGAGATAGAACTGTAAACAACCTATAACCCGTTGAGACCGAACCATTTACAACCTGTAATCCATTATGACTGAATCGTTTACAACCCCTAACCCAATATGTTTATGATCTGATTCGTTTTAACCCACTAATCGATAAACCCAACTTATTTAAGATTTAACTCGATTATAACCTGACCTGTTCCTACCCATTATCTGATTAAGCCGATTCGACAATGATACGAATTAATTTTAACCTGTTATGATTTGAACTAAAACCCGCTTCAAGTTGGGTAAACCTGTTTTCAAACTGACCCCATTTAATCCAAACCGATTATGACCTGAACCAATAATAATGACCCGACCCGATTTCACTCGATTTGCTTTAAGCCAAAACCCGTTTTCAAACCGACCTAGTTTAACCCAAACTGATTCTGACCCGAACCGATTACAACCCGACCCGATAAGGACCCGAACTGTTTTGAACCAAAACCTGTTTTTATGATCAAACCCTTTTTTCAAATCGACCAGGTTCAAACCAAACTGATTATGACCCGAACCGATAAGGACCCAGCTCGAATGAAAATAGAAAAAAAAAAAAAAACCAAAAAAAACTGACCTAATAATTTTCGAAACCGACCCAAAACCGATAAACCCAACCCGAAACTAAAGCGTTTACTTGAATTGACACCCCACATTACAAAGTTTAAGGTGCATCATAGTGCACCTAAAAATAGGTGCACCACGCCTATACTTTTGAATTTGAACGTTAAGTAAAAAAAAATGTTAACAATTATAAATTTTGAATATTTAGTAAAAAAAAATAATGAGAAAAAAATCCGAATAATTGCAAATAAGATCTAATTTGATACTCGTAACAAATAATCAGTAATTTAACACCAATACATAGCTGCTTTTTTTTTTTTTTTTTTTTTTTTGGAACAAGTACCAATACATAGCTTTGTTAGTACCAAATAGAATTTTTTGTTACAAAAAGTAGTTCTTATTTTTTCAAAAATGCCACTTGCTAAGTATAAAAACTGATCACAGTTACGCATTAGGAGTTCACATACACATCTCTAATTATTTTGTATCGATTAACCAATATCACTGACAAAAACTAATGGGATCGGAACTCCTAAACCAATCTTGACTGCATCAAACGTGGATGAATATATATCAAGATTAAGATTTCAAGACATGGCATTGCCGCATATAGTTGTCACCTAGGGCTGCAAATGAGCTGATACGTTTGTAAACAACTCGCGAACAAGCTCGGTCAAAGCTTGTTTATTAAGTATTGAACAAGTCCGATCCGAACAAAAATTTGAGGCTCGTTTTAAGTAAACGAGCCCAACTCGAACACCTTTGTGCTCGGCTCGTTAATACTCACAAACAGTCGTTCATAGCTCGATAATAACTTGTACATATAATCGTTCATAGGCTCATTTATAACTCTTTCAAGCTCGAAACAATTAATTTCATTGTTTTAATTATTCTTAAAATAGTACAATTATAATATGGAACCAAATCAATGATAATCAATTATCGTATATAATCAAAATAGCCATGTTAATAATAGCATTTAAAATTAAAATATATGGAGTGTTATTTTTAAGAAAGTGAATAGTATATTTGCTCAAATTTCTCATTTATAATATCAAATACTCAATTACTGCCTACTTTGTTGTTATGATGAATATCATCAAACAACTTTTCTGATTAAAGTATACTTATAATTTTTCAAAGTTGAATAATATTAGCTTGATTGAACTCGTTCACGTTTGAGCTCGTTCACATTAGATCTTGTTCAAGCTCGAGCTTGAATCACAAACAAACGAGCTCAAGCCGAGCTCGAACAAGGCAAAACCTTAATGAACAAAGTTCGAACACAAAATTATGGAGCTCGTTCAAGCTCGAGCTTGTTTGAACATTGAAATCTTTATCAAGCTTAGCTCGATCAAGTAAAAACTCGACTCGGCTCGGATCGTTTGCAGCCTAATGTCACCTGAAGAGTTCCACACAGAAGATCCATGCCGTGCTATAATTTTTTTTTTCCCCTCAGGAATTTACAGCATACTACTAGGCAATTTGCTTAGTCTCCACAGATTCAATCTATGTCTATTGAGTTACGCTAATATGTACCAATTGGGTGGTGCATGTATCAACTTTCCACGAAAATTAATTGTTTTGATGGCTTCATTTAGGCAAGAATGTACAAATGTACATGTAGTCTATCACTTAATTTACGATGTGAAAATGGTGGTCTAAAGGGTGGACACATTTTGCTATATCCAAAGGAGGCAGATTAATAAGTGAGTGAAATTTATGTTGTTTACAACAGTTTGTTTGATGCTAGCAGCCTGTTTAATACTAACAGTCCAGCAACATGTGGCCACAGCTATTAAAAAGAAAAAAAAAAAAAACAAAAACAAAAACAAAAACAAAAAAAAAAACATACTGCTCCTGAATTAATATATACCAGCAGCTTGATCTGATCCAACTATAGTTAGCCAGTAGTGAGACTTAACTATAACGCGCTTCTCAGTCAATCTAAACAAACAGAAAAACGAGAGGGAGAAGAAAAAGAAATGAGATCTAAGCAGTTACTGGCTAATATAGCTACTAAAGCTTTTCTGGTGGACAACACAGTTTCATAGGTGGATCTAGCAATGTAGATGGTATGCAGCAACATATCGAATATATGAAATACTTGAGAAACAATAATACAATATGAGGTCTAGCAGTTCAGAAACAAGCAAACCCGACCATGACATTCAGGTTGTAAAGACGGAAGTAACAGCATTCAATTAATCAGTTGGGTAACCCATCAAAGAAAATTACTAGAATGACTGCATCAGTATGAAGAATGGCAAAGCAAATCTATCAATACCTCAATTGTTTCACAAACATATTACATATAAGAGTGCATGAGAAAAACATAGCTAACATTGTACAATGTACATTATATCATTCATTCTACTAGTAAATGGGGAAAAAGAAAAGCATGCAAGAAAGTTTGAATAGTAGCAACTCCATCGATCTTCAGAAAACATATAGGCCAAATCCGCAAGTGAGGCTCCTTGATTGAGATAAAAGTCCAAAATTTCTGGACACCAGATTTTTCATGAGAAAGAACAGAACAGATTGATCAGTACATGAAATAGAAATTCTCAACTCTCTTCCAAGTACCTTAATAAACAGACCATTATAACTTAGGATGCTTACAATTCAACCTTATTTGATTTTTAGCAGCAATTTATGTTAGTCACTGGGCAATAAAATCCAGAAATCCCAAGAACTCCTTTCATAGCTGGAGAAAGAAAACGCATAGTATGAAAAAAGTCATTTTATTAAGGAGGTGATGGGCATCATTGAAATGGATGGAATAGATCGAGCGAAAAACACAGGAAACAAGGATTGAGTGATACTTGTTCATTCATAAATAACAGAGCAATACAATTTTGAAGAATAGAAATACACTAATTATTTACCTGAACAATGAGATCAGAGAGATTAATTCCAGTCGTCCTTAAACAAAATGGAAGGGATGTGCTGAATGTAGGGCCAGTCCTCTCCACTTGATTCTTGGCATCTCTCTTTCAGGCGTGCCGAAAACCATCTGACTCGAAGTTCCCTAAGAGAGGTGAGTTTAAACATCCATTTCGGCATTGATTCCAGTCCTTCACAACTATAAATTGCAAGGGATTGGAGTCCAGTCAAGTACTGTATCCAATTGGGCAGTTCTACTAGCTGAGATAGATCAGACAATGATAATGAACGGAGGGATTGATAAAAGGGATACTCTCCCTCTGCTTCTTCTGATTCACTCAACCTAGAGCAATAGCCAATTCGTAACTCCTCCAAGGCAGAGAGATGCTCTAATCCCCCACATACTACACTCTTCAAATTACTGAAACATTCCAATTTCAAGTATTTTAGGGAAAATGAGCAGCTACGGAACAGCTCCCTAAGTTCCCCCAAACTCTTCAGCTTGTCACAGTTTATTGATAGCTTCTCAAGACCCTGAAAAGAGTCCACGGGCAGCGAATTAAGCCATGCAAAGTTTGATATTGTAACCTCCTTTAAATTGGGATCATTGTCACAAGATGAGGCCCCTAATGTTGGTACAATTTTCAATCTTTCATTGAAACCATATAATTCTAGGTATTCCAATAAAGGGCACTCCAGAATAGCAGCTGTTATATTTGGGCAATCAAAGAATTGTAAAATTTTCAACCGAGGAAGTTGTAAATGTCCCAAATACTGCAACTTCTTAAAATACTTAAATCTTATTTCAACAAGATTGGGGAAATAGGTATTAAAGTTATCTTCCCTTGCCCAACATGGCATTCTCACACCATGATATCCCCTCACCTCCAAACTCATGAGATTAGAATGTGGCTGCAACTCTTCCATCACTGCTTCATCATACTCCTCTCTTCCCTCGTCTTCTTGTTGTTCTTCTTCTTCTTCTTCATACTCATAACAATTAAAAACAAAACACCACATGTTTCAGATATTCCTTGTTCCTCAGGCACCCTCCCTCCCTTCTTTCACTAATCTTATAATCACTTGTACATGTCTTTGCATATCGCACTTTCATTTCAAGAAAACCTCTAAGGTTTGTTAGAGCTTTTAATTCTTCTAGCCCATCAAACAACTCTTTCTTACTTGAATTTGATTGTACCAACACAAACAAATTAAGAGTGTGAAGGCAAGTCAACTTACCAATGCCCTTTGGCATATACCTCAGGCTACTACAGTCTTCTAAATCCAAGACCCTCAGCTTAACCAGCTTCCTCAAATCTTTTGGCAACTGTTTCAACCTTGTACACCAGCTTAAGTTTAAAGTATGAAGATTGTATAGTTTTGAAATTGATCCAGGAAGAGCTTCTAGATCATGATTGCTTGAGAGGTCTAGATACCTCAAATGTATCAGTTCACCGATTGAACTCGGCAAACTCTTCATACTTGACCGACTCAACTCCAATGCCCTTAAATACTTCCAATTAGCTACTATTGCATCCACAGAAATCTGATCCATTTGCTTTACACCTCTATACGACTCTCTGAATAGAAGAAATGAACGTAAGTGGGTCTTACTAGAAACATAATTTGTAAATTTGCTTTGTATAATAGAAAGATGAACTTTTTTGTCCATATCCCCATTCATGGTTTTCACTGTGCAAATCTCCTTTCCCATAACTTCTTGTGCAACATCATGCATCAAATCATGCATCTTACATGATATAATATTACCATATTCATCTTTCTCCACGTCTTGAAACAAACATCTCTGCAACAAGATTGAGAAATAATGTTCAGCAAGGTCCTCTGGGGTTCGAAGATCATCTAGTAGGATGTAGCCTTGTGACATCCAAAGCCTTATGAAAGTATCCTTCTTCATCACGGAATCTTTAGGGAACAACGCACAATAGCCAAAACAGCTCTTTAATGGGGATTCAAGTTGATGGTAACTAAGCATCAATATAGGCATGATGTCACTTTGGCTTTCTTTAACTTTTGCTAATCCCATTTCCCGAATAGAAAGCCACTTGTGTTTGTCTTGGCCATAGAGAAGACTTCCCACCACTCTAATTGCAAGAGGGACATCAGCACATTTCTCAACAATATCTCGACCAATTTCAACCAAGTCTTCATGAGGGATCGAGCTGAGTGTGGTGATTAAAATGCTACCTTTTCAAATAAACATCAAGAATCTTTCTTCGACAAACCTTGCAGCTCATGTCTTAGACCACCTCTGATGATTCCTGCTGTATGACGTGAACGTGTTGTAACCACAATCCAACTTCCCCTCTGACCTCCCTTCAAATATTTTGTCAATGTATCCCAACTATTAAGATTTTCAGTCCACACATCATCCAAAACAAGTATAGTATTTTTTTCCTACAAGTTTTTCTTGAAGTTGGCTTTGCAACCCATCCATAGTACAACCCAAAAACTTCTGATAATTCTTTTCTTTTGTAGTTGAAGCTAAAATCTTATTAAGAACCCCTTGTACATCTAGTAGCTTCTGATTCTCATCAGCGACAAGTCCACAACTTCAATGAGAATGCAGTTGTGACTCTTGCATCGTTATACACAAGTTGGGCAAGCGCTGTTTTTCCCAACCCACCAATCCCCACAATAGAAAGGAAAGAAACATTTTGCTCAACATTAGAATCGAGCAACATACCAACAATCTTTTCCAAATCAAGCTCTCTTCCAATGATATCAGCATCATACACATAAGAACAAGTCTCAAGCCTTCGATTGTTGATAGGCTTATGATCAATGTTCAAGTTGAACAGACTATCATTAACAATAGCATCCAACTTGCTCTTGATCTTCTTAACCCCTTGAGTCATATTATAAGCCGTACCAAACTTGGTAAAAAGAGAACGGACACGGTCCTTGATACCCTTAGTGAGCTTATTCCGCTCAGCAAGAGTGACAAACTCGTCAAAGAGATCATCGGCTTCATAAATTGCATCCTTGAGTTCCTCAATAAAGAGTCGTTCTTGTTCAAATAGCTCTTGCTTGACCTCAGCGTCCTTGAGCACAGCTTTGATTCTTACTACAGTGGCACGGAGCTCAGCAAGTTTGGATTTGTAGTCAGCAATGGAGCAGGCTTCATTGAGCTGAGAACACTGCAGCGCTGCAAACAAAGTTTGAGCAACAGACATGGCAGTTCCGATGTCCATTTTTGTTTCAGAGACTTTTAGAGAGAAAATGAGAGGTTTGTGAGAGGAGAAAAATGAGTGAGTGAGTGAAAGTAAGTGGTTGTCAATACTCATTACACAATAGCGAACTTGATGGCTTAAATTCCGCATAATTACTTGGGTCAATTTTGAAGGTCTAAAAAATGATCAAGATTAATTGTGTGCATGTGGGGGCAGCTTACTAGACGGTGATCCTTGTGTGAGAATTATGCAATGTTGCCATTATACTCTTACCTAGTTGACTCGTATGAATTCAGGTTAGTTTCATCTTCAAAGTTCAACCCAACTTTTGAGTGTTAGCTTAGTATATCATGTTCTTAAAAATGGTATGCCAATATGATGGGTGATATTCATAATTAAAAAATCATCAATATAAATATGGAATTTAATAATAAATGGAATTATACATCACCTGAGCAAACTAATTGACCAAATTAAAAATGAGTGGGAATGGTGACCCCAACATGATATCCGCATTTCATGGCAAGGTTCTAACAACTAATCTTGGTTTAAGGTTAAATAATGGAACATCAACTCTATTTTCAAGAGACTTGTGAATATGAAATGTAACTTAAAAGCAACTAATCTACTAAATAGACTATAACAAGTAGGTTCTTTTAACTAATCCGGTATGGTAGCGAGTTATTGGCGGATAGGATCATGTGTAGGCATAATGGAGCACGTGACTTGCTCTTCCCCATGAAGTTGCAATATATTAGTGAAAATAAGAACAAAGCAAACTTCTCCTCTCAAAAATTTAATGCTGTAATAACTAATAACATGTGATTTGTGAATAGGAAATCGTAATTAACAGTTGAAAAATGAGAAATCATACCTGGTGAATTAACTGTTGTCAAGAGCATAAGTAGACCTTGGCAACACCTTAATTAATCTCCCTCGTTATTGGGTTTATTGTCCGTAATGCATGAAGGAAAAACACGGACATAAACCGAGTTCGGCCAACTGATCGAACTCAAACTCCCCAGTTTCAATTTCAGAAAATTCAGAATCATTTATCACAGACATGAAGCCATTTCAACACGAAACGAGGGACATTGTACTGTGATCATCAATATGAGTTTGGTAGTGTGCATTATTTAACTGAGTGAAATAGAGGGAATAAAGAAATGGAAAGCGAGGATAATTGCATTATAATGTACTCCTTGGTAAATATCAACAAAATTAATAATCTGAAGTATAAGGGAATGAAAAGAAACTCAATAGCACCTGAAACTTGGTAACAAATGTTGTTTGTATATTCTATGCTAAGAAAGAAGTATGCAAGAAAATAAGCACACACCACGATTCAAATTACAGAAGTTCTTGATAGACAGTGTACCTGCTGGAATTTTTCTACTTCTCAAGATCACAACACATGAAACTAAATATGATTGAAATCAAAGTGCAGCATAAAGACATAAACTGAATCTTACATATCACCTTAAAAGGATCTGTCAGGCTGTCGTGGCCTATCTACTGCAAGAATCAATACACTCACAAAAAGGTTTATACTTTATATATATCTCATTTTCTCAAAGCAGTGATTTGAAAAGGGGTATCTGATGTACAATTCTACAGTGTCGTTACACTTCAAATGAAAGGATTTGGCTGGAAATGAATTTTCTAGGTTTGGCTTGTCTAGCAGTACACAAACTACATAGAACATAGTTACTAAACCACATTTATTTAAAAGCCTGTAACCTTCAAGGCATATGACAGTAGCAATTAAAATACTAGCATGATTGCATTTTTCATTCTACAAATATAAACTTGACCATTGGTATAAACCATAAGAAATTAGAGCAAATTCAACAGCACCTCACAATTCATCCAATCACATGAGTGTGTGAGAAAAAACGTAACTGGCATGTTTTGGAAGGTTCTACTCAAAAGCAAGCTAAGGAATTTTGATCGTAGCGTGATACAACAATATAAACATTACATTACAAGTCTCTGGGAAAACAGCAATCTGTCTTCAAGAAACTTGGCAACACTTAATTTCACAATCATGTACAGAGCAAGAAAGAATGAAACATTAGAAAGAAAAATATACTTAGCTGTCATACGCTCCCTAATAGCCAACATCAGTAACGCAATGAGTGGAGACAAGGCTCTCCAAGAAGCTGCCTCCAACCCCCAAAACATCTGGACTGCCATGAACTATGATATCCTTGAAAGTCCTTTTTCCGCATTTTGCCACTAACACAATCACAAAAGACTATAAAAGTGTATGAGTAAAACTTCGAATATGAAGAACATGCATAAAGGCTACCAAACATGGGCAGCCACTTAAGATATGAATCTCATGGCAAGAAAATCTAAATAGCAGTTTCATAAATAATAATTATAAAAAAAAATTAAAAAAATTAAAAAAATGCAAGATTAAAAACCTCTAATTGAAGTACCGAAAAACAAAGCATTCTAAAGAATAAATATATTCTACAGATCTGTCTTTGGAAAGAACTGTAATAACAGAAATTTAACATCCTCTCCATGAATTAACTGCAATGAAGCAAGACAAGGCTCTCTGGCCTAACTGGAATGAGGCGAGACAAGGCTCTCCGGCCTAACTGGAATGAGGCAAGACAAGGCTCTCCATGAAGCTCCCTACAGCACGGAAATTATGCTGAATTCCATGAACAGTAATATCCTTAAAAATTTTAATATCCTTCCTACAATCTTAAGTGCAAAATTATAGCACGCATCTGAAACGTACAACTGATGCAAATGTCATGCTCAAGTAATAACATAATTTGTATTTGATCATAACAGGTTTCGAATTGGTTCATCAATGCCCGTGTTCGTCTCTAAAAGCCTCTAGTTGAAGATATGTGTGCAGAAATAAAAAAGAAAAAGGGAAGTCAACAAAACGACGAAGGAACCAGCAATAGTAGTAACAATAGTAGAAGCCAGTTAAGGATCTACGACTATGATCAGAGATTCAGCAATTGAAAAGAGCAGTGCAGTTACTGGTAGGCTTTAGCTACTTGGTAAGGTGAATATGAATATAAATTACATATGTTTATATAGTAAGTATATAGTATTAGCTATTGCGTAGAAGATTAATGCAATTGTACATAAATGCTTATTTGAGGACTTCACTACTTCCTTGGTTGATACAATTTTGCCAGCTTCCTTTGGTTAGTTCTGTGGGTTGTCTTAATTGGCATTTGGGTTAGAATCTGAGAATCACTGTTTTTTTTTTCTTTTTTTTGATGGGTAATGTATTAAAAATAACTATTTATGACCTAAAATCATTGTGAGACTAGAATTTGCATGTCATGTGTCCTCCCTTTATGATTAATAACACAAAAATAACATAAAATAGTAAGAGTAGTAGTTTAGCAGTAGTTTATGATAAATAAATAAATTAATTAATAAAAAAAAAATAAGGCCTTTGTTGCAACTTGCAAGGAATATAAAGCAAAACAACAGTCCTACTTCAAACCCAGCAAGCAAAATAGCAATCACTTGAGAGATTAACCAGCAAGCAAAATGTTCTTAGCAAAACAAATAACACCGCAAGGAAAACCTAACAGCTCATTCTGTCTATTCAAGCAGATAAGTCACTCTTAAAAGTATGAGAAATACAAGAAAACAAAATCATACAAAACATGAACAAAATATGATTGTCAAAGTAGCAATAAAAAGTAACTGGATAAAGAGTACCTTTAAAGGCATCAGGACATTTAACAAAAATCTACTACGTAATATAATTACCCTCAGAACTGCATAAGGTTGACATCAGTTTTTCTTCCTGGGAATGTAGCCTGCCCAACAGTGATGAGACCCAGCCTCAGCTTGCTTCAAAGTCGGAGATGCCCAAGCAGGACAATTCTGCACATATGATCTTGCCATATCCACAAAGGAGCCCTTCTCACTTCTGAGATCTAGTTTAATGACAATATATGATAGCATGCTACCCGTGAATGGCATATACGAACATAACCGGTATAACAATTCATTATAACAAGCCTTGAAACAAGTTGGTGTGTGCTCTTATAGATAGCCGATATAGTAATACACATTATATAAGACAACATAACATGTTATAAAGCAATTTTCCAGACATCACAGCACTTCCCTTCCTCCAAACTTGGAATGGTACTGACTACAGAAACTTCTTTGAGCCTGATCTTTTCTCCTGCTGCAATTTCCTGGCTTCCTTAATTGCTGGGGTTCGCATATTTGGAGTAGTTTCACCTTGACGAAATAAATCAGGAAAAAACAAAAACCAATTATATCAGGCAATTACGTAGACATTGCTGTCAATTATCAGGATCAAAATTATGCAAAGCAGTTTACCAAAAGTTCCATTACTCTCCACTGTTAGCCATAAATTTTAGTATCGTTAGAGGTTGCAATGACCCATGAAAGGTAACAAGAGGCAAAATTAAGGACAGTAGAAGGCATCCATACTAGTAAATGCGCATTATAGTTCAAAGTAAGCGAAGTACAAACCCTTACTAACTTAAAGCAACGTAAATTTGATTGTTAAATGTTGTGCCAAAACCTAACCTCAGCCAGAGTATATGTATACCCTCCCCAAGGACCCCAACCACACACACACACACAAGCACACCTAAAAAAAAGCATGGGCAATTAAGAGCAAACCAACATAATGATATATACAAAATCAAAGTGCGCTCGCACACACAAGGTGTCAATTTACAAACCTAATAAAAACATGGCCAATAAAACTCAAACCCCCATAAGGATACATATAAAAAATCAAAGACGTAGCTTAATCTAAATAAAGGCTATAACTGCACAACCATCCTTCATAGGTTACAAAAATAGAAAAACTACCTTCCACTGTGGATGAAACGATTATTAGACAAGAACACAGCTTACCTATTGAGACAGCTATAAAAAATTGAATCAAGGCTTATGACTTGCAAAAACAAAGAAATTAAATAGAATCTAACCTTATCTAGTCTATCATCCTCTTGAAATCAAATGTCATTCATTATCTGAATCAAACAAACCTCATCGTTTTAATTGCAAATAGAGACAAAGAAAAACAATACACTCCTCAAAAACTTCAGAATAAAATCACACTACTTTAGCAGTTAGCACTAGTTAATGCAGAGAATAAGAAAGTAGCCGCCATAATGAAAGCTGCATCAATATGAAGACTAAGAGATCCAGGCATGCTTATACAATTATACTTATGCTAAGAGATCCAGGCATGCTTGGCCAGTAAAATAAAGACTCCAAATTTACAGAACTGGAAGCCATAATCATTCAGAAGAATCAAAATGTTAAAAATATTAACTTGTGGAAGCATCAGAAGAAAAAAAAAACACACACACACACACAAATTAATCAATGCCTCTTTGATAATAAATGCACTTTGTTTGCACCAATTTAACAATATACAAGAAATTTAAAACAAAAGAAAAGCGGTCAATGTAATAATATATAGGTTTGTCAAGTGCAGAATAAAGGATACATTCAAGTATTGTTTGACAAATGAATTTGCCAATTTGGCCAACTGTAATGTTTATTTCTGGGAATTATATTAGTGACATTATCATACACTAATAAAAATAGGCAGATAAATAAATAAAAATTGAATACTCACTAGAACAGCCTTGTTGTCGGGTTTACCAACAACATATTGCTTTCCTCGTCACAAACAAAAACTAAATCATCACAAGAACAGAGATTATTAACAAGGGTCGAACCAAAACGGTGCTCACCAAAACAGAGCTTAGTAGCAAAAGTGGTAATTTCGTCGAACAGGTGGTGGGCATCATTCAACTGAGTAGAATACAGGGAATTGGATTCCTCAGAAACAAGGATTAGTGATTGTTGTTGGTTAGGAAGATGTTTGGTTCGATAAAGGTGGGTTTTGATGAAGTGGGGTTGGGTTAGAACTTAGAAGAGATTTCCATGGCCAATGGAGGTAGTCGTGAAAGTATGTCAAATATGAAAAAACTTGGTGGTTTTACCAGTAGTTTAAATTGGGTGAGCTTCCAAGATTTTATAGTAGAATTTCATATGATTGTATGAATTACTAGTTTGAACTACTTTGAAGTATGGGTGTTCATGATTCGGATTAAAATCGAAATCCAATCCAATTCAAACCGAAATATCAATTCGGATCGGATCGGATTGAGAATTTTTTAAAATTCGGATTTTCGGATCAGATCGGATCGGATTGGATTGACCCTAATCGGATCCAAACTAAACCGAAAACCGAATTATAAAATTAAGCATATATGAATATGGACAGCATGCTGTCTTAAAATGATGCTGCTACCTACTGTTGAAAGTTATTGGCGCTAACATGCTGGAATTTCTTACTTGCTGCTGATATTTGCCTATTTGGTGCTTGGTGTTAATATTGTAATGATGTTTCCTTATAGGTGTACTAATGTTAATTAGTATTGAACAATTTATTTTTTATAATCACGACTATTTTTGAAATTTGTATTAATATTAAGGCTTGGACAAATGTGATTTTTACAATTGCATTTATATTAATTTTTATTATTGTATGAGTCTATTAGATATTAAAAATTAAATTGTTGATTCGGATTTTCGGATCGGATCCAAATAACCGAATTTTAATTCGGATTGGATTAGGAGAGTAATTCGGATTGGATCGGATTGAAAAATTAAAAACCAAATTATATTTCGGATCGGATTGGATTTGGCCTAAATCCAAACCGAAAACCGAACGGACACCCCCTCTTTTGAAGTACAATCTTTTTAAGTTTTGTTGGATTTTTGTGCTTAATTTGAATAAATAATTTAATCATACTTGTTTAGTCTAAACCCCTGTTAATTGTTGCTGAAAATAAATAATTTTTGTGAACTGAAATTACATTTGTTCAATCGAAATTATTTTTAATGATTTTCTATTATATTTTGGAAAAATTGCCCAGAATAATCCCACTTTTTGGGGTCCGTTAAAATTAATCCCACCTTTAGGGTCCGTTAAAATTAATCCCACATTTGGATTATTTTTAAATAATCCGACCTTTATACCCAATCCGCTCAAAATGGTCCCAAGTGATCGGTTACCTAATAGATAGGTAATTTTTTTTGTATAAAGTACACGTGTCACTACATAATTTGTCTAAAATTTTAAATAAAAAAAATTGAATTTAAAAAAAAAAGGTCAGGCACCCAGCAGCCACTCCATCCACTAGCTCCGGCAACCGTGAGATCGAAGCTCACGTCGTCGTCACGCTAATGTGAGTAGTCTGGGCATTCGAAATTGGGGCAACAGAAGATGAGGGAAGTCGAACTTGAACATTGGGGTTGGGGGCCTGGATGGCCGGAGCCTAGGGGCAGGGGAGTCAAGGGCGGTAGGGTAGGGTGTGGCTAGGGCTAGTGGGTGGTTTTTAAAACTTTTTATTTTTTCTTTACAAAAATTTAACTTTTTTTTTAACGGTTTAAAAATTTTAACTTTTTTAAATTTTATTTTATTGTATTTTATTTTTATTTTTATTTTTTTTACAAATCACATGCCAACACGTGTTAAGTAACAAGTTACATAACCAGTTGGGACCAATTTGAGCGGATTAGATATAAAGGTCTGATTATTTAAAAATAACCCAAAGGTGTGATTATTTTTAGCAGGAGCCCCAAAGTTGGGATTATTTTGGGCAATTTTTCCTTATTTATTTATTTAAATTTACCGATTTTTACATTTTTATTGAGTTGAGATTATTTTTACTAAAATAGATTTATTTGTACTTAATTTATTGTTTTTAAGGTAATGTGAACCGGACTTAATAGTGGGCTCCACTAAGGACATTTAGAGTGCAATCTAGATCACGCCAAACTGTCAACTAATTTTTTTATTTTTTATTTTTTTTACTTTTTTTTTTTTTTTTTTTTTTTTTGTAGTTTTGGTGCACTTTGTGGTTTCAATTTTGTTGTGTAGTTTGGAACCTCAACCAAACCGAGGTTTGCAATTTAGGTGCAATTTCCTAATTTTTCTGAAACAAAACCAATCCACACTATAAGGTTTAAGCCGAGTACGTTTTGTAGTTCAAACCGCAAACCAAAAACTATATATGGAGTATAAAATTGAAAGGATATATAAAGTTTTTAAAAATAGTCTAGTACTACCATAATTTAACACAAATGTTATGTAATTATAATATTAATTTTTGCATTATTATAAATTTATAATGATCATAAAATATAGGTAAAATTGGTCACAATGCATGATTACCACATAGTATTAAAGAGGTGCATACAAAAACATAACATATAGTCTTAGCTGGATACAACACCAGGTATAGCCTTAGGTCCATACATTGTGATAAATGAGGCTAGAAGTTGGAGATTTCACCGAAAAAATTGCCATGTGAGACATTGTTAGAATCGTCTCAATAAATACTTTTACAATTATCTATTTTTTTTTTGAGTAATTAATTTTTATTCATTGATAGTTAAATATATTGATGGTTAAAATTATGCAAAAGCAAATATAAAATCATGCAAAAAAACCTGATGTATAACTTCTAAATATGAATTTTTTATTCATAATTTTTAATTATTGATAAATAAGATATATATACTATTAACCAAAATTTTATATTGCATACGTCCAATCAAAGTGAAACACTTAAAATTAATGAGGGAGTATATCATATGGAGGCAACTTAACACATTCATGAGGGAGTATTTCAATTTCGACAATGGGGGGCGGGGACTCTAACGAGGAGGGGTTATATTAGGAAAGATATGATAATATCTTTACAAAATATTATGATTATGCAAGATATATTTTCTAGTAGTTTATCTTAGGAAAAGATAATTAATTTCCTAAGTTAGATAAGCTTTGGTTTCCTTGTTGCTCAAGGAGATATCTTGTATAAGTATTGATGTTGGTGGAATAATATGATCAAGAAATACAATTCTAAATTCTCTTAATATTATCATGGTATCGGAGCTAAGGTTTTAACAAAATTAAATTTTTTTTTTTTCGACCACCATGGGTGACACACCACCACCACCACCACCTCCTAAAATCGAGCCTAACTCGCCTTATTTCCTTGGACCTCAAGATCGTCCGGGTGATTTTATAACTTCTCAAAGACTTAAACTTGACAATTACAATGAATGGTCTCACGCAATCTATATTGCATTGTCTTCGAGACGCAAATTTGGTTTTATTGATGGCACAATCACGAGCTATGCTCCTCCTTGCACAAAAGATGATTGGGTTACGATACATTGTATGCTTGTATCGTGGCTTATGAACACCATTGACCTGGAAGTTCGTTCTATGCTTTCGAACTATGACAATGCTAAAAGCTATGGGATGATTTGCAAGAACGCTTTGGACTTGTGAATGGTCCTCGTATACAACAAATTAAATCAGAAATCAGTCGGTGTGAGCAGCCGAAATCTATGCCTGTTGCGGTTTATTTTAGCAAATTATCAGTCTTATGAGATGAGCTTGATAAACATGAACCTCTAATCAATTGCAAGTGCGGCAAGTGTACATGTGATATAGGAAAGCAGCATATTGCACGGCGTGATGGTGATCGACTCCAGCAGTTTTTGCTTGGGTTGAATTCGGATTTTTATGCCGCCTTGCGCTCCACTCTTCTTTCTCAAGATCCCCTGCCTTCATTAAACAGAGATTTTCAAACTATCGCTCAAGAAGAATGTGTTAGAGGGATTGCCAACCATAAAGAAGAACCTCCTGAGGTGGTCGGCTTTGCAGTCCGTATGGAGAATAAATCGAAGCCACGCCTTTCGCGTGCGGAGAAGGCAGCCCTCGTCTGCACCTACTGCCAGCAGAAGGGTCACGATGCGAGTACTTGTTTTGCGAAACATGGTGTGCCTGAGTGGTATACCGAGAGATATGGGTCGAAAGAGCCTAACAAGCGTCCTGTGGGTCGCAGCAATAATCCCTCTGATCGAGGACAGAGCACACAAGCTAAAGCTAATGCCACGCCACCTACGGCTGCCCCTGCTTTCCCACCAGCCGCTGCACAAATCCCACCACTCTCGGCCGAGCAATGGCAGGCACTTATGGCTGTTATGGGGAACACCCAACCTCCACCCCATCGTGTGAATGGTAAGTGGATTATCGACACCGGATGTTCTCATCATGTCACCGGAAATCTTTCATGCTTGACCGATGTGCGTGAAGTGTCTTCTTGTAATGTGGGCCTTCCGGATGGACATAATGTTATTGCCATGAAGGAGGGAGTTGTCAAACTCACTGACAAAATCACTCTTTATAATGTTCTTTTTGTACCTAAATTAAATTGTAACTTAATTTCGGTTTCACAATTGTGCTCTACTAGCTCTTGTGAAGTCATAACTAACTCTCTCACATGTACTGTACAGGACCAACGCACGAGGGAGGTGATTGGCACGGGTGATCTAAGGGATGGACTATACTATTTTCGGGAGGAGGCATCTATAGCGGCCGTTTCTATTGAAGACTCGTCCAATTTGAAGCTTTGGCATAGAAGATTGGGACACCCTTCCGAGAAAGTTGTAAAGCTCCTTCCTTTTCTTAGCAACTCTAGGGGTCATTTAAATAAAGATTGTGAAGTGTGTCATAGATCTAAACACACTAGGGACAAATTTCCTTTAAGTGAAAATAAAGCTTCTCGTATTTTTGAAATTGTTCATTGTGATTTATGGGGGCCGTATCATGATCCCTCTTCTTGTGGTGCACATTATTTTTTGACTTTGGTTGATGATTATTCTCGTGCCGTATGGATATATTTATTGAATGATAAAAAGGAGGTGTTTAAGATGTTTATGTCCTTTATAGCCATGATTGATAGACAATTTTCTCAGAAAATAAAAATAGTCCGTAGTGATAATGGCACTGAATTTTTTTGCTTGAAAAATTATTTTTTGGCTCAAGGCATTATTTTTCAAACATCTTGTGTGGGAACCCCTCAACAAAATGGGAGAGTAGAGAGAAAACACCAACACATTCTCAATGTTGCTCGTGCCCTTAGATTTCAGGGGGGGTTACCAATTTATTTTTGGGGAGAATGTGCTCTTGCGGCGGCTCATCTAATTAATAGAACACCATCTGTCCTTCTAAACAATAAAACTCCATATGAAATTTTATTTGGCACCCCACCATTGTTTAGTGAGTTGCGTGTTTTTGGGTCATTATGTTTTGCTCATAATCAAAAGGCAAAGGGTGATAAATTTGCAAGTCGTAGTCGCAAGTGTGTCTTTGTTGGTTATCCTTTTGGAAAAAAAGGATGGTATTTGTATGACTTAGATAAAAAGGATTTTTTGTATCAAGGGATGTACGATTTTATGAGGATGTATACCCCTATTTAGATGCCGAAAGTACAAATATTGATACTTCCACTCCTAGTATGGATTCGAATGTTGTTGTGGGAGAAGACTTGGATTTATTGTACACTCTCGGGGAAGGCTATAATGCCTCCAATGATGCGCCGCATGTGGAAATCATGCCCACATTGCAGCCACCTGCCGAGGCCACCATCCAAGCAGAGCCGAATGCAGCAGCCACGGCACCTGAGACTATGGGGCGTGGTTGCCGGGAAAAATTCGCCAACAGCAAATACAAGGATTTTGTGACTCATACACAAGTTACCCGAAATAGTCCATCTCCTTCACCTACTCCAGTTGTCTCACCTCCCTCAGGTATGCCATATCCTATAGCACATTATGTTAGTTGTGATAAGTTTTCTGCAAAACATCGAAATTTTGTTGCAGCTATAACAGCAGGAAGAGAGCCTCGTTCCTTCAAGGAGGCAATGCAGGATGATGATTGGAAGCTAGCCATGAAAGAGGAGATGAGTGCTCTTGAAAAGAATGGCACGTGGACCTTGGAGAAATTACCTCCCGGGAAAAAGGCCCTTGGTAGCCAATGGTTGTACAAAATTAAGTACAAATCTGATGGTAGCATTGAGCGACTGAAAGCTCGATTGGTTGTCTTTGGTAATCATCAAACCGAAGGCATTGACTATGATGAAACTTTTGCCCCGGTGGTCAAGATGACAACAGTTCGTGCCTTTCTTGCTATAGCCGCTTCCAAAAATTGGGAGCTGCATCAAATGGATGTGCACAATGCTTTTCTCCATGGTGATTTACATGAGGAGGTGTATATGAAACCTCCTCCGGGTTTTACTTCGGATGAGCCGGGTCTTGTTTGCCGTCTTCGAAAATCTTTATATGGTCTCAAACAAGCTCCTAGGTGTTGGTTTGCCAAGCTTACGACTGCATTGAAAAATTATGGTTTTGTACAATCTTATCCGGATTATTCTCTTTTCACATTTACCAAGGGGTCCATTCAACTCAACATTCTTGTTTATGTTGATGATTTAATTGTGGCCGGAAATAATTCAAATGCTATAAAATTGTTCAAGCATTATTTAAGTTCTTGCTTTCATATGAAGGACTTGGGAGTACTCAAATATTTTCTCGGTATTGAAGTGGCTAGGAGTACTAAGGGACTATTTTTAAGTCAACGAAAGTATGCTCTAGACATAATTTCGGAGACGGGATTAATGGGGTCGAAGCCTGCGCATACCCCAATGGAACAAAACCACAAATTAGCCCGAGCCACTGGGCCTCTTCTCACGGATCCTGCTGCTTACAGGCGTCTTGTTGGCAGGTTGGTTTATTTGGGAGTAACTCGCCCCGACTTAACTTACTCCGTGCATGTTTTATCGCAATTTATGAAGGCACCAAAGCAAGAGCATTGGGAGGCTGCGATGAGAGTGGTGTGTTACCTCAAGTGCACTCCGAGTCAAGGAATTTTACTAAGGTCGGATAGCGAGCTCACATTGCAAGGTTGGTGTGACTCCGACTGGGCAGCGTGCCCCCTAACTCGGCGTTCACTTTCAGGGTGGCTGGTTTTCTTGGGAAGTTCGCCAATTGCGTGGAAGACAAAGAAGCAAGACACGGTTGCTACCTCTTCTGCCGAAGCTGAGTATAGGTCGATGTATGGAATCACTTGTGAAATGAAATGGTTAAAGGGTTTGCTTCTAAGTTTAGGTGTTCGTCATCATCGAGCTATTCCTATTTTTTGTGATAGTCAAGCGGCTATTCATATTGCTCAAAATCCCGTGTTTCATGAACGCACTAAGCATATTGAAGTGGATTGTCACTTTGTTCGCGATGCTATTCAAGAAGGACTAATTACTACTACTCATGTGCGTACAAATGAGCAATTGGCCGATATCTTTACAAAGGCCTTGGGAAGATCACAATTTAAATATCTTCTAAGCAAGTTGGGCATTTTTAATCCAAGTGCTCCAACTTGAGGGGGGGTATTAGGAAAGATATGATAATATCTTTACAAAATATTATGATTATGCAAGATATATTTTCTAGTAGTTTATCTTAGGAAAAGATAATTAATTTCCTAAGTTAGATAAGCTTTGGTTTCCTTGTTGCTCAAGGAGATATCTTGTATAAGTATTGATGTTGGTGGAATAATATGATCAAGAAATACAATTCTAAATTCTCTTAATATTATCAGGTTACAAGTGGGTTTGTGGTGGCTTCGGGGTGGATGGGATGGGTTTTGGTGATTATGGTGTTGTTCCCAGTAAGTAGGAGGTGGGTTTTTGAATCTTGGTGGTAGTGGGTTGGGTTGGTATGGAGGTTCCGTAGGTAGGTATGGTGGTTTTGGTGGCTAATATAGATTTTGTAGGTTGATATGGTGGTTTTGGTGGCTGGTATAGAGGTTTCGTAGGTTGGTATGGTGGTTTTGGTGGCTGGTATGGTTGTTTCGGTGGTTGGTATGGTGGTTGGTGGTTGTTGTTGTTGCAAGCGATTGTTGTTGGTGGTGCAGTGAGGGTGTTGGTGGTGACGTAGTGCAGGTGGCTGGAGCGCCGATCGGAGGTCGCTGGAGGGCCGAGCGCCGGGAACATGATGCTGTCTGGGAAGAGGTGGATTGGTGGGGGAGGTTTTTTTTTATAAAAAAAAAATTAATATAAATGATTAATATTATTTTATTTCTTTTAAAAATTAAAAATTTAAAAAAAAATAAAAATAAAATTTAATTATTTAACCAATCAAACAGTGACAAGTGTTCCATATACCTATTAATCAAGTCATCAACCGGTCATAACTTATTTAAAGTGGATGCATTCAAAGTTTGTATAAATAATCAAAAGATTGACTTGTTCTTAGCGGACCGCTCAAACTTTGTATTATTTTTGACAATTTTTCCTTAGATTAATCATATTAGCCTTCGCATGTATCCATTAGAAATTACACATTAAAGTACAAACAAACTTCTTACCACTAAAAGTTACCCTTAAACTCTTAAAGTGATTAAAGTTACCCTTAATTTGACCGTCTTACAATAAAATTAATATAAGCTCTCCTTAGTCCTTACACAAGGTTTACTATTCAACTATTCGTGAGTTAAGATTACAGTTATTTTAGTACTCAATAATAAACAAATGAGGTCAAATAATATTTTACATTCTCTTTTTATTTGGGTTTAGGTTTTGTTAAAATTTTGCATACACCCGGTGTACAGTAATATTACAGTACATCGGGTTGTTTGCACGTGTGAACATTTTTTTTTTGTTTTCCGAAATTCTAGATTTCTAATTACTTCTTCTCACAACCGTTGAACACACAACAACAACGGAGGAGAGAGAAAATAATGAAAAGATGAATTGCGAGAAAGAGATAGGAGATGATCTTACCTCTAATTTTCGATCATCAATGCCGAAAACATCTAATTTCTCAAATTGTGAATACCTAATTCAAGATTTTCTGCTATACAAATTCAACCACCATTAATTGAAAATCTGGAGAACTTGAAGCATACAACGTGTTTCGACCTAAATCGCACAACCATTGAAGATGAAGCAGAGAATTTTGTTGATAAATTCGATCAATTTAAGATGACTGTGTTCCAAACTTGAAATTTCTAGAAAAACAAATACAAATATCTCAAAATTTAATTAATACGTATTCTGTTTATTTTTTATATCAATTTGGTACTATATTGGGATTTTTGCTTTGGCTTGTTTTTTACAGTGAAAATGTTGTATAATTCTTTAGTGTATGATCACAGTGGGGTTCAAGTTTGGGATCACAGTTCTGTCGCTTGGCGACAGGAGCTTTTTTGCGACGACAGTCCCTGTAGTCTGGCGCCAAGTTCTTCCAATACCGAGCCAGGGGTCTGCCTTCTTGCTTTGACCATTTCTAGCATTATTGGCTTGATTTTGCTTATTGATTGAGTCTTTTTCTCACTTTTCTGAACCCATATGTGTTCTACATATGGAAATAACCCTCTGGGGGTTCCTGCTTCACCTGCCCAATGGAATATCCCACTATCATGTGCAAAGTTCAGATTTGGGTACGTGTAAAGTTTGTGAATCCACCAAACCATGGAGTCGAGTTCGATTTCATCACGAACTCGCGGAATCCTGTTCATTCGCTCCAACCCTCCCGGTAGGCTTGTGTGCAATGCATATGGATTCATAACCATGGACCTTTTTGACTTAACCCATATCCTTGAACTTTAGAGAACTAGAGCCATGGTTAGGTTGCAAACTCATCATATTGTGACTATGTGAACTACTTGTGCTCCCTTGCTTGTATATATTATATATGTGTTAACCGTTTGTTTGACTTGTGATTAAGACTAAATAAATTGACTAATGACTAAAAGGACTTTGTCTAATTAATTATTAATTAATTAATTAAAGGCTAATAAATCAATCAATTCGACTTAGTACGACTTTAGGCATGTCCATTTAGAGTAAAATTACTGGAAACAGTCTAGATTAATGTTCCAGCAATGGCACAGGAATTTGGACTGTGGCGCTGCAGTTTAGTGTCTGTCGCCTGGCGACAATTTTGTCGTCTGGCGACAGGCTCTAAACAGTGGCGACAATCTTGTTGTTTTAGCGACAGTCCAGTTTTCTTGCTCGAGTCATCACGACGAGTCTAATTCACAGTCTACTAATCAGTTTATCAATTTATTAATGGCTCAAACCATGTTAAGTCTTTAATTGAGTTTAGGCACTTAAAGTCCAATGGTCATACACTAAGAGTCAAAGACTTTGTTTAATTAATTAATTAATTAATTTGAACTAAAAAAAAGCCTAAAGTCGAGTCATAGTTCGTTTAAGCCAACCCGGATTTTTATTCCCGTATACTGCACATGCGTCAACTTGTTTTGGTCATAGACGAGTTCTAGGAAGAACCACGAGTCGTACAACATATGGATCTGTAGCCCCGAGTTTTATCTTTAATTTGGCATTGGTTTCGTCCCAATCAGAGTCACAGATTAAAAGTTATGACTAAAATACCACAGCCTGTCCAGTTTAGTGCACATACGTGAAGTCTTAATTTAGTCCTTGCTTGAGTCTAGTCACATAGTCTAGCCACATGGTCATGACACAAGTCTTAACATGTCACCTACACTCACTAGTCTTAGCACACACTTTGTATATGTCATCATGACCATGTCTTAGGTTCATGCATGAGTCGTCTTTCCGTCATTTGAGTTGGGGGGTCCATTCTATTCCTAATTCTTCCATCTTCTTCCTACTCTCCACATACTCTCTTCCATATTTCTCCATCTCCATCATATTCCCACTTACTACATTCTTTACCCATGAATATTATTCCTCTCACTCCTCCATAATCTTTTCCCATCTATTGCATGTTGAATAAAGCTTGAGTCAAAATAATTGGTATAAAACTTATCCCTAATTTCCCTTTCTACAGTACTTGGTCAAGGAGGGAAGGGCGTTTAATCAAGGATAACACTTTTGTTCAAGTTTTACTTTTTGACAAACCGATCGGTAGGAAAAGGAAAGCTAAAAAGGCAATGGCTAGTCAAGAAGAACTTAATGAGGTCAAGGGACAGGTAGCCAACTTGGCTGAGATGTTACAAAACTTATTGCTGCAAATAAGTAATCCTGAAAAACAGAAACAAATGGACCTAATCCAGGAAAACTTTGGCAAGCTGTCCGACGACTTCAGATTCCAAGAGATTAGCTCACAAGGGGTCTCGGTGGATAAGGACCTTCTCCCACAGAAGTTCAAGTCCAATGACATCCCTAAATTTAAGGCTATGGATAACCCTTATTTTCATTTAAGAGCTTTTGAAACTATAATGAACATTAAGGGGATAGATAGAAAAGCATTTCACTCTGTATTTTCATTATCTTTAGAAGTTGTATGTCAACAGTGGTACTTTTCACTTGATAAAGAAAAGACCTCTAGTTGGGAGTCTATTGTAAGTGCTTTCATTGAAAGATATAAATGCAATGTTCAAATTGAAACTGATCATAGAGAGCTTGAAATTCTAAAGCAAAAAGAGAATGAAAGTTTCACTTCCTTCTTTAATAAATGGAAGGAAACCACTGCAAAAATGGTTGAAGTACCTAGTGAAAAAAAGTCTGTCAAGATGTTCATCAAGAACCTTCAAGAAAAATACGCAAAGCACTTAAAATACCAACACAACTTGAATACTTTCCAGGCTGTGTATAATATAGGTATTGACATTGAAGATGACCTTTTGAAAGATAATAGTGCAAGAGGAAAGAAGAACGACCATCCCTCTTCTTCCTCTCCCATTAACGAAGTACATGCTACGAACACCTCTAAACAGCGAATCCAAAGGTCAAAAAGAGTGTTCACTCCACTCGGTATCAGTTATGAAACAGCTTTCGAAAAACTACACCACAAAGGACTGGTCATGCCCATAGGACCTATCAAAGATCCAGTTCCCGAAGCCAGGCCACCTAAGTGGAATCCTAGTAAACACTGCAAATATCATCAAGGAAAGGGTCACGACACTGAGGAGTGTTGGAAACTCAAAGAAGCTATTCAGGACTTGATTGATGAAAATAAAACTTTCGAGATTCTAGCCATCACAGAAGATCAAACATCCTTCGATCCTTCACTCCTTATCACACCTGTAGGTGAGCCCATGATCGATATGACTTGTATAACTTCTATTGATGAAGTAGCCATGATTGAGGAAGACGAAGGGGCTCTCCTAGATAATATCGAGGAAAATTTGTCAAGTCTAAAAGAAGACGTTCGAAAACTACAAGAGGCCATTGCCATGCTCTTGAATGTGGTAGAAGGATTAGCAAGTCGGATAATGGTTATCGAACAAAATTCTCACCAAGGATTCAATGAAGAATTCAATGCTCCTAAGCCACGGGCAAAACGGACCATGGAAAACCTCATTAATTCAAATCACATTCATACTCCTCTTAGCAACAGGAAGGCCAAAAATAGTACCAATAATAACAGTGGCTGGAAAGGAAAGAAGAACGACAATCCTTCTTCTTCCAAAACGACCCATTCAAATAACGTTAGCACATTTGACTTGGATGAGATCCTTGCCACGAACAAACGAGGACAAATGAGAAACATCACACCTATTGGTATAAGTTATGACACCGCATTTGATCGCTTACATGCAAAAGGTCTTATAACTCCCATTGGACCGTTTGGGGATCCACCTGTCGAAAGGAGGACGGCTAGCTGGAATCCCAATGCATATTGCAAGTATCACCAGGGCAGGGGTCATACTATTGAGAGCTGTTGGAAGCTAAAGGAGGCCATCCAATATTTGATTGACAATAACAAGTTCCTTATACCTCCAGTCAACGAGAAGTTTGAGTGACAACAGGCGAGCTTCAACGACAAGATTTCGTGACCTCTTTTTTTTTTTCTACTTTTTTTTATTCTTTTCCCCAATAAGTCTAGCATAGGTACCTTTCATTTTCCCCTAGTTTTTACTTTGTAGGACTTTCATTTACTTCTTTTTTTCCTTTTAATAAAATGAGCATTTTATTTTCTTGAATATGATCATTGCATTGCATTGCCAAAAAAAAAAAAAAAAAAAAAACGCCGAATTAAGCACAAGGTATACCAATGATTTGCGGCACCCTTTGTAGCCATATCATATCTTTCACCCTTCAAATATATAATCCTTTTCTTGATAAACCACTTTGAGCCTCGTCTAACGATAGACCTTTCATTTTTTCAACCCACATCTACTAACCTTGGGATGGGATGGTGTGTAACTTATGCAAGTTCCAAATATGAAAGCTTGAGTGATCTCAAAAAAATAAAATAAAAATAAGCAAAAATGAATAAAAGTGTACAAAAGGGCAAGTGTTCCAATGTCTTGGATATGAAAATATCTTTGATAAGAACATGTCTCAGATTGCGTTTCTTATCGAGTGCTCGGTACCGTACCTGAGAAACATGAATGCCAAGTGAGTGATAGACCGCATGATCAAGATTGCCCACACTTATAAAAAAATGCGAATATGAAAAATGCAAAAGCAAAAAAAAGATAGAGCAAAAAAATAAACAAAAAAAGAAAGAAAGCTCAAAAGTGAGAAAAAACCTCAAGCATAAAAATAAAAAAAGATTCAAAAGCAAGGTTGCACACCTTGGGGGTTTATCTAGGGTCTTGAGCCTTTATCCCCTTCTTCTCTAACCTTTAGCCTAACCACGTTACAACCCTTAAAAGACCTTTTTTAAGGTATACACACACTTGTGCGAGGTTCGGCTAGAGCTACGTTTGGCCTGATTCCTAACAGATACGTAGGCAACCTCACATTGAGGTGCGACCATAATAAAAATGCATTCATTTTCACATTCACACACTTACACCATGATCATATCAAGGGATTTCCAATGCTCATCCCTATTCATTTAGAGCTGGACTTGGGGGCTTGATCCTTACATCATTAGCCTACCTAGCCTAAGAGTCATCATTATTTGACTCTTATCAAATAATACTTTTCCATACACTTAGCCTTTGCAGCCTAACTTTAGTGTCACTTTCACACACATCACAGATACATGGCCAAATAGACTCCCAATTAGGAACCCTTTGTCATGAAATCTTAACATAATGTTGAAGCATGCTTTGTCATATCACACATCACTCATCACTTATAATCATCATTGTATCAAAGTATGAAGTGCTTAGCCTCCGTGCCTAAGTTACCTAAATACTTTCATAATCGAGTCAACTAAGATAGTTTAGGATGGGTTACTCCTTATACCTTGAGGAATAATATCAAATGCATATACTTGACTAAGCTCATTCAACATGCACCATCAAACACTTCGATTCTTTTTCGCGTCTTTCTTTTTCGGGAGAAAGTCGGTACCCTCCACAAAAATGACGGAAATTTTTTTCTTTTTTGCATTTTCGAGTCGCACGCCACACACGAGTCATGTACATTGAGTCATGTCGTGTCAATTCACCTTGGGTCAACCTCAAGTCAGTCAGTCACATTGAGTCAACCTCAAGTCAATCATTCACCTTAGGTCAACCCTAAGAAACACATCAAGCCTTAGGTCAACCCTAAGAAAAACACCAGCAAAGTCTTTTGGCAATTCTTTTGACTTTTACAGGATACAACCATTCAACAAAGTTCCCGTTCGCAGCCAACCGAACGATCGCAACAAACATTCAAGTATCAAGCTCTTTTGTTCAGAGACGCGTGGACATATCATCAAGCTCTTTTGTTCAGAGACGCGTGGACATATCATCAAAGCTCTTTTGTTCAGAGACGCGTGGACATATCATCAAAGCTCTTTTGTTCAGAGACGCGTGGACATATCATCAAGCTCTTTTGTTCAGAGACGCGTGGACATATCATCAAGCTCTTTTGTTCAGAGACGCGTGGACATATCATCAAGCTCTTTTGTTCAGAAACGCATGGACATATCATCAAAGCTCTTTTGTTCAGAGACGCGTGGGCATTCTATCAAGCTCTATGGTTCATAGACGCGTGGACATCTCATTCTATGAAGCTCCATTGTTCAGAGACGAGTGAACATTCCTCAAGACGAGTGAACAATCCTCAAAAAAGACTCCATTGTTCAGAGACGAGTGAACATCAACAACAGCAAGATGGCGTTCTCTAGCTTGTAGAAGGTCGTCAAAATGAAATGCAACAAAACGGTTACTCCAGAGACGTGTCCGCAACGGTGCAAGATACGCGTTTCTTAACACTTTTATCTGTTTAACTAATGATTGTTTTGCAGGTATCGGCGTTATAAGAATGATTTGGAATCGCAGAACGTTTTGAATCATTCTCCGTCCCTATCGATACTTTGACTCTCGTTTTTCGAAACATAAGTTTCTTCAAACTCAGTCAAAGTGGGGGCTTCTGTAGACACCAAATTGTGTCTCCCCAAAACCAAACCCAGTGATGAATGCCTTTCACGTCGAACCATTATCGAATTAGGTGAAAGTGGTTGGAAGTCAAGTGTTGCGGTTTAGTTTTGATTAAAATTCTCTTCTCTCTGTTTTTGAAAATGACTTTTTTTATTTGAAAATAGCCAAACCAGTTTAGTTTGGTCCATAATTAAGGTCCAATAATAGTGTTGATGGATGGGGCTCGAAAAGACCTTTCCAACGACATGTTATAAGCCCAATTCCGATGAATATTGAGGAAGTTATGGCCAAAATACTAAACTGGGCCTGGTTAATTATTTAAATATGGCCCAATGATCTAGAGGAGGGCCCAATGTTAATTATTATTCCTAAAATTATTAGGATTAATTATAGTTTTCTGGAAGTTTCTGGAAGATTCTTTTTAATTCTAATATTATTAGATTTAATAATTAATTATTTTAAAATAGACTTTTATTTGGAGTAAAATATCGTTTTATTATCTTAAAAATACATATTTTATCTTCTGTACGGATTCCGTAGATCAAGTTGATTAAAGATCGGATTCTGCGTGAAGAAAACGCGCTAATACAGGTTGTCGCCAAACGACAAGTCTGTCGCCGCGCGACAGACCCTGTCACCTCGCGACAGAGTCGATTCCTGGCGACAGCGTGTAGTTTTATTCCTTATCAAATTCTATGATTTTCCGGATTATTTTCATTATAAATAGGGTCCGAATTCCTGTTTTCAGTATTATCAATTCTCATCAACTTTCATCATCTCACATCAATTCTCATCTATTCTCCCAATCAATTCTCTCTATTTCTAAACCAACCTTTTTACAAAATACAATATTCCGCATTCACAAGACTTAGAGTCTCTTAGCCAAGTTCGAAGTTGCCTTCGCCCTAGACGTGCAAGGTTTGATAATTTCTGAGGGTTTGGTCCAAAACTAGTCTAAACTTTATTTAACTTGATTTTAATTTAATTCTTTAATAATTCTTTATTATTTTCATTGAAGTTACTAACTCGTGTATTTTGTTATTAGAAAGAGGTACGAGGCTTCAAAGTAAGTAGATTAGCTTACTTCCTATTTTTTTCACAATGTAGATTGCATGCTTATTATTGTTTATGATTCCTAGTATCATGTTAGGATGCTTTTAATGCTTTCTAGTATCATGTTAGGATGTTATTTTATGCTTTCTAGTATCATGTTTAGGATGCCTTTACTCTTTCTAATATCATGTTAGTACCATGTTAGGTTTTAAGCTTTGACCTTTATTGTTTAGTGACATGCTAGGGTTTGTTATTAACCTTGTTAGTATCATGCCTAGGATCTTGCTATCATTGAGCTTTATTATGCCTTATCATGCTATTATCGTTATTATTATTATTGATTTATTATGTTGCTTGTTTTATTTTATTGTTATTGCTTGATCACACCTTTTATGATTGTTAAAGGGAATTTGTACTTGAAATCACGCTTAATAAGATAATTATTAATTTGGTTTAGGCTAATGTGATTTTAATTCAAGTGATCGCCAATAATAGTTTATTTGTGCATTAATATTCAACCAACATAGATAAACAGGGTAGGTTTAATATAATGTTTGTATGTTATTCGAAAAGCGCACATGAATACGAGCAGAACAAAGTAGAGGCCTATTTTATAGGGCGGGTCCTTTCTTTTGTAGATTGGATTCGTACCCTCATCCCCGGACCCTGTTTGGTTCAAGACCTTATGGAGTAGTTGATGGTCCTTTTGGATTGTCTTTTGGGTTTACAAGTTCCTAAAACTTGTTGGCGACTCTTTTTGCTCTTTTTCTTTCCCTTTGGAACGCCACCGTACTTTAGTTTATGATCACAGTGGGGTTCAAGTTTGGGATCATAATGCTTGAAATATTCCCTACACTAGGCAATTAGGATAGAATCTCCTAAATAAGTTAGGATAATCATGGGAAATAAATATGATTTATCTTCTATAATTAAAATAAGATTTGATTCTATCTCATACCTAAGATAGAATATATGATATTTTATGGTTGGTAATGAATAATATATGATATTATCTAATTACAGTAATTTAATTAAAATATGAGATATTTAGAGCCATGTTTCCTTAATTGTAAACATTTGATGTTGTATTTTAGGAAAGCATGATGAGTGATTTATTATATGACATTTATAATATATGATGTTATTTATTGTTATATATAGAGACTAGTATGACCCATAGATTCTAAATACGATTTGCATCGTTTCGTATTTTTGTAATCTAAATACGGTCTGCGTACCGTTTAGTATTTTTGTAATTTATTTTATTTTATTTAAGTAGTAGATAGAATAGAATAGTATTATAGGTTGCAGTTGATCCAAGAAGCCAATGGAGTGAAGGCCCAAAGGAGCTAGATGGATGAGATCCATAAATGAAGGTTCAAGTGGGAGTTTTGCTTTATTAGTTTTTAGGATTAAGGGGCCATACTATGTCATGTTTTATTTATGCATTAGTAGATTATGCATGTTAGATATTATTGATGTTTGTGATGATGCGCTAGAGTTCCCTAAATAATCACAACATAATAAATCTAGGTCCCGGTAATATTGAGGTTGCTTTTCCAATTAAAAACCCAATAAACCTTCAATATTTATGATAGGTCATGCCAAAGCTGGGTGTCATTTTATATCTTGGGAGAGTTGGGGTAAATCAAGTTTTACAATTTTAATTGGTTATACTCAATAAGGTTACCTAAAGAGTTTAGAACCTTGAAACAAAGGGTAATAATTAAACATGTGATGATTAATTATTCAACCAAGAGTTACAAGAGTTGTAATCTGTAAAGAGTTTACTCACCTTGAAAATGTAATGGTTGATGGTAGGGCCAAAGTCCGGTCAATTATTGCACAAATAAAGGGTCTTGGAATCATTTAATTCAATTAGGATCAATTAATATTGAATAAAATGCTTTAAAGTTGCCTATGTTAATACGCTAAAGGTGCTTTAAATTTTATTAAACATAATTATTGAACTTTGCTTCGTTTTGATTTTGTAGATGAATAGCTTTAACGACAACACTAATTTGCCAACCAAACTGAAAACAAGGCTTAATCTCATAAACTTCAGGGATTGGGAAGAAGAGCTAAGAAATGTTCTTAGGAGCCACAGACTTGAGGCTCGACTTTGCATTCCCATTGAAGGCAGATTCACAGTTGGTTTCACTCCTGATAGGCATTCGAAAGATGTTTCGGATGCAGAGAAAATCAAGGAACTCATATTGGAATCTATCCCAACTTGTTGGAAAAGAAGGTTCAAGGACTATGAGTTAACCAATCTGCATAATTGTCTTCGTGCCATCTGTCGAGTTGGCATTGGGGAATTAGGAAGTGGAGGCATCAACGATGAGAATGTTAGAGAGATCGTTAACTCGATCCCTCTAATGTACCACTCCTGGACTAACAGTGTAAGGTATGAGATTTACAATATTCATTGTAAGATAATGGCTAAGAAACTCATTCTTGGTCAATCAGTTAGAGACCATGTAAAGGAACTGATTGATTCATTCAATAATAGGATGGATATCTTAGGGAGACCATTTGATGATGACTTCGCTCATGACACTATTATGTTCTCACTCCATGATGGATTTTATTTAGTCAAGCTTATTCATGATGATGAAGACTCGATAGTGAAACTAGTCAACTTTTTTATCAACCATATAGAGGAGTACTTGAAGAAGGAGGGAAGCCAATGCTTCTATTGCGGTAGGCGGTCTTGCCACACACTAGGGTGTCCCCATTACACACCAGTGAAAACGGAAGGTAAGGAGTTACCTAATGTTTTTGTTGTTGAAATCAATCTTACCTCTTCTAACAATTGGGTATTCGATACCGGTTGTGGTGCTCACATTGTTAATAACATGCAGGGCTTGACAGAGTGTAGGAAGTTAGCTAAAGGGGAAATCACACTTCGAGTAGGAAATGGAGCAAAAGTTGCTGCACTTGCTATTGGAAATTATCATTTGAGACTTCTGTCTGGTCTTATTTTGGTACTTAATGACTGTTATTATGTCCCTACTATTACCAAGAACATTATTTCAATTCCTGTTTTAGATACTGAAGGTTTTTCTTTTGAAATAAGAGACAAGAGTTGTTTTATTTCCAAAGAAAATATGTTATATGCTAACGTAAAATTGATTAATGGTTTGTATGTCTTAGATTATACAACTCATGTTAACAACATAGATCAGAAAAAGCGCAAAATAGATGAATCAAATCAAACCTATTTATGGCATTGTAGGTTAGGTCATATAAACCAATTGTGCATTCAAAAATTATAAAAGGATGGACTCCTAAATTCATTTGATTATGAATCATTTGAGAACTGTGAGTCATGCTTGATAGGTAAAATGACCAGGTCACCTTTTACTGGAAAGGGTGAAAGAGCTAGTGACCTTTTGGGCCTCATACATACAGATGTGTGTGGATGATCGGGTCTAAATCTACCGCAAGTGTACGAGTCAATTACAGTAAATATAGGGTGAGCAAGGTATCGTATCCACAAAGAGGTCTATTCAATTACCAAATTAAGAAACTAAATATTATTTAGACGATGAAAATATGGGAAAAGTAGTACTAAACTATAAACGATTAAGGTTGCAAACTAATAAAACGATAGACAATAATGAGAAGTAGTTCTAGGTTCCGGGTTTCGCCAATTACTCTCTATAATGAAATTAAACTAATTGCAGGGTTGAACATATATTATATAACAATGATCGAATTACCAAAAGTATGTTATCTCCTCTCCCAAGGTAGAAAACGTAAATTTAAATCAATCTCATGTTTACTTCCGTGATCACAACTATTGAAATAAACTCATTAAGAAAAGAAATTCAATAAGACCACCCCAGGTGAATAACTATTCCTAAAATTATACTACTTGACGTTTGATAATCCCACGAACTAGTATTGAAAGTTCACTTCCGCTAATAATCCAATACCTTACACATACAATCAATTGGCCAGATTAAAAGTACGAATTAATAACAAGATTATCAAATTGCATTCATATAAATCAAACCCAAACAATATAATTCAATTCATTGATAGAAAAATAAAAGACTACATCCCCAACCTAAAACACAGAGATTTAGCTAGACATGGAGATTAAGAGAACACAATCAATAATATATGACATCGTTAATTGCATAATCTTAAAGAGAGAAGAGTAAACTCCAATTATAGAGGTTGAGCGCTGCATCAACACTCAGTCCAATCACGGGCTGCTTCGTCCTCTTCTCGACTTGCTCTTTATCTCTTCGTGTGTGTAAGTCATCCCCCCTTCTGCTGCGTGGCTACTCTCTTATATCAGTGAGTTTTTGTGAGGGTTTTCTCGTCCGTTTTGCCTCTTGCTGCCGCTGCTAATTTCTTTTGGGAGTATTGAGTTAGTGGGTTGCAAAACATTAAAACGCATTACTTTTCTTAATATGTTGCACGTGAGTTGTGAGAATGTGGGCTTTACTTGCTTTTTCTTATTTTACTTGCAACCTGTAAATGATACAAAATCAAAGACTTTTTAACTTCATTTTTCTATGTAAATCATATAAATAAATCTTCCTCTGCTATATGAGAATTAAGAGAGAAACAAATCTCACTAATCAATATGACGTGAGTAAAATAAGAGCATAATTTACAAGAAATGATTATTTGAACTTGGCAAAATAAAACTTCAAATTAAGATATAAAATCATTCAAACTATATAGATTATACTCTAAAATATCATTAAAATGATATAATTAAGTATATAAAATATGAACTTATCAGTGGACTAATGAGTTCAAAAGCTAGAGGTGGTTTTAACTACTTCATTACTTTTACAGATGATTTAAGTAGGTATGGATATATCTATTTAATGAAGCATAAGTCGGAATCCTTTGAAAAGTTCAAGGAATTCCAAAATGAGGTACAAAACCAACTTGGGAAAACAATTAAAGCATTGCGATCCGATCGTGGTGGTGAATATTTGACCCAAGAATTTGATGAACATCTGATTAATTGTGGAATAATTTCACAGTTAACTCCTCCAGGAACGCCACAGTTAAATGGTGTTTCAGAGAGAAGGAATCGAACTTTACTTGATATGGTTCGATCCATGATGAGCTTTACTGATTTACACATATCGTTCTGGGGATATGCATTAGAAACAGCTGTGAACATACTGAACAGAAGGCCGTCCAAAGTAGTTGAGAAGACTCCATATGAGTTATGGACTGGAAAACTTCCAAAGTTGTCTTATCTCAAGATTTGGGGATGTGAAGCCTATGTAAAACATTTACAAGGCGATAAACCAGGCCCTAAATCAGACAAATGTTTCTTTGTGGGTTATCCCAAAGAAGCAAAAGGGTATCACTTCTACAATCGCGAAGATAACAAAGTGTTTGTTGCTCGCGATGGTGTCTTTCTAGAAAGAGAATTTCTTTCTACAAAGTTAAGTGGGAGTAAAGTGGTTCTCGAAGAAATTTGAGATGAGAAACAAATGGATGTGGATAACACCACATCAGAGGCGATGGCACATGAGTCGACTAATACGACAAATCATGTGTCGGAGCAAGCTAATTCAACTAGCGAGACTCCTATCATCATACTTGAATCTAATTCTTGCGAAAATCTTCAAAGAGTTGAAGAGAATATTTCTATTGTTGCTCCTACCCTACGTAGGTCTGTCAGAATCAGAAACAAACAGTTTGCTGAGGTTCTGATAACTGAGGATTTTGAAATCTTCTTATTGAAGAATGAAGAACCCACAACCTACAAGCAAGCTTTGGCGAGCCCCAACTCAGATAAATGGCTTGAGGCCATGAAATCTGAAATGGAATCAATGTCTGAAAATGCTGTGTGGACCCCTGTTGACTTGCCTGATGGGGTAAAACCCATTGGATGCAAGTGGGTCTACAAGATTAAAACAGACAAGGATGAAAATGCCTATATCCACAAAACAAGACTGGTTGCAAAAGGATACAGACAGATTCATGGTATTGACTATGATGAAACCTTTTCCCTAGTAGCTATGCTTAAGTCCATTCGGATTCTTCTAGTGATTGCTGCATTTTTCAACTATGAAATCTGGCATATGGATGTCAAAATCGCCTTCTTGAATGAGTTCTTGACGGAGGAAGTGTATATGACACAACCTGAGGGTTTTGAAGATCCAGAAAATCCTGGAAAGGTATGCAAACTTCAGAAATCCATTTATGGATTGAAGCAAGCATCAAGGAGTTTGGTTTTCTCAAAAGCAAAGAGGAACCTTATGTATACAAGAAGTCCAGTGGGAGCATCGTGGTTTTCTTAGTCTTGTATGTAGATGACATACTATTCATGGGGAATGACATACCAATGCTTGAGTCAGTCAAGGAATGGTTGAAGAGTTGTTTCTCTATGAAGGACTTGGGTGACGCCGAGTACATTTTGGGAATCAAAATCCATCGAGACAGGTCTCGAAGGATGATTGGACTGAGTCAAGAGACTTATGTTGATAAGGTTCTTGACAGGTGTGAGATGACAAACTCTAAGAGAGAATTTCTCCCCATGTCCTATGGCATTACGCTCAGTAAATCTCAGTGTCCGGTTACGCCAGACGAGATGAGACGTATGGCTATCGTACCTTATGCTTTGGCAGTAGGGTTGATAATGTATGCCATGATTTGTACAAGGCCAGATATTGCATATGCTTTAACCATGTGTAGTAGATTTCAGGCAAATCCAGGTGAAGCACACTGGACAGCTGCCAAGAACATCCTTAAATACTTGAGAAGGACTAAAGGAATGTTTCTAGTATATGGCGGCGAAGATGAATTGGTTGTCAAAGGCTATACGGATGCGAGTTTCCAAATAGACATAGATGATTTCAACTCCCAATCTGGGTACATTTTCTGTCTGAATGGAGGAGCAGTGAGCTGGAAGAGTTCGAAGCAAAGCACTGTCGCAGACTCTACAACAGAATCAGAGTATTTGGCTACAGTTGAAGCAGCAAAGAAGGTTGTTTGGATAAAGAAATTCCTAACTGAGTTGGACATTGTACCAAGTGCTCAGAAAGGAATTGAGTTGCATTGTGACAACAATGGCACCATTGCTCAATCAAAGGAGCCAAGGTCACACTTCAAATCCAAACATGTTGAGAGGAAATATCACCTCATTCGAGAGATCGTTGGCATAGGAGATGTCAAGATGTGCAAAGTTCATACAGATGAGAATATCACTGATCCTCTTACTAAACCCCTTCCATTGCCTAAGCATGAAAAAAATGCTAGTGCAACTGGATTGAGGCTAATGATGTAATTTAAGTTGTATTAGTTTTTGAGAAAAACTTATTACATATGTAATACATTCATTTGCAGAATTATGTTTAATCAGAAATTCATTATTTCTCTTATTTAATTATGGTTTTGATATTAAATAAAATGTCCAAAATAGTTATGGATTGATGGGCTCATCAGGTTGATGACCTGGTGAATGAAACCCGACAGGTGAACAAAATCCATATATTATTCAAGTTCCTAGTTCGAAATCATTAAAGTGGACATAAATGATTTCAATGCAAGGACTAGCATGTAAGATTGATTGGATATCGCAGTTTCATGGGCTATAGGAGCGTAGTGAAGCTCGGTCAATCACATGGATATGCATGTATGATGCATGATCGAACTATAGACCTACTTTGAGGTTCAAGTACAGAGCTTTCGGATATATTAGTGGATTCCTTTTACATGAGTGGAACACTGATTCTATTCAATAATTGATTTGACTGTGGTACATTCAAACATCTTCCCGTAACTGGAGATTATAAAGGATGTTTCCTGGTTAATTTAAGAGTTGAGTGGGAGCTTTGGTTTCCACAAGATTGGATTGAGTCTACCTATTTAATTAGGAATGTGTCTTGGCCCCTTGAAGAGGGAGAATTGAGAAAATGCATGGTCGTGCTCAAATGGATTACATAGTAATCATTTGTCTTGTAATTCTTTTTCAGATTTCAAGAAAAGGTTTGTAGATTAATATGATCACGACATGAGATGCAATCATATTATCAAATCGACACACATTAACTTAAGGAATTTGAATATTGCGTACTTGTCTCATACAAGTGGGAGATTGAAGGAGTTATGTCTTCGATAAGTGCAATTACTAGATATATCAAGGATCACTAATTATGGAGATAATAAGTTCGTTCTTTTGGGTCGTCATTGTCTATTGCTAGATTATGATAAATGATCTTTGGGCTAGTCAAATAGTCCAAAGCCCTTTAGAATGGATCCTATGAGGTCACACAACAAGAGAACATATTGGGTTAAACAAGTTAGAGGCCCATTAATGGGCCTCATGAGATTATGACAAACCATAAAGAGTGTTGGGCTAGAGTAGTTTGATTAGGATTAGGAATTAGGCTTGACATGGACTCTTATTTAGAGATGTGATCTATAAATAAGATCCATGACTTTGATTGACATAACAATTGACAGTCAGTTTTGTAATTCAAGCAACCAAGTCCAAAAACCCTAATTCTCTCTCTCTCACTCACGACCCTCTCTCTCTCCTCCCCTTGTCCGTACGGACGGCCCTCAGTGGTGGCTCGTGGTGGTTCGTGGTTGGTTTGGTGCTCTCTCTTCTCCGTAGAAGGTCAATTGAAGGGTTCAATTGCAACTAACTAGCATTAGTGGAGGTTTAATCTGTGCTCGTGGACCAAGCAAAAGAATCACACTTGAGGTTCTTTGTCTCCCTTGTTCTTGCTCGATCACGATCATACGTGGATCACGCTTCAAAGGTATAATTACTTGTTCTTTATGTGTTATGCATTGATCTTGGTTATTAGATGCTTATGAATATGATTCATGAAATTCCGCTTAGAGTATCTAAATCCCTACAATGATTTCAAGTCCTACATAGCCATAATCTACACAACAATGAGCTTATTGATTAAGGATAAAGTGACTCTTCTCAAGGGCAAAAGTGACTCTACTAATCAAGGGAAAAAGTGACCCTAACCAAGGGCAAAAGTGAACCTAACTAAGGACAAAAGTGACGTTACTAGAGCAAAAAAGTGATCTTAACTAAGTACAAAGTGTATTTAATCAAGGGCAAAAGTGTCTAATTAAAGTGACTTTAATATAGAGCAAAAGTGACCTAAATTATAGATTAAGTGACCCTAACCAAGTAGAAAAAGTGACCCTTTCTCAAGAGAAAAAGAGACCTTACTCGAAAGAAAAAGTGACTCAAAATGTGTATAATAGTGACTTTGATTAAGGTCAAAAGTTACCCTAACCAATAGGGCTATGCTCAGTAATTAGAAGTTATAACAACCATCAATGGTGACACACGAAATAAACCAATAAACAAGTGTTATGTAGGCTATGCGGGGCTTGAACCCACACCATGTACATTATGGTACACCGCTCTGCCACTTGAGCTAATAACCTTGAAATCAAACACTTTCCAATTCTATCATAACAATGGCAAAACAATCCACATATTTAAGGAAACTCAATGCTAATATTAATAGAAAGGAAAAATTGAAAGGAATAATCCCAACTTTGCTCGATTCGCTAAGAATAATCCCAACTTTTCTCGATTCGCTAAGAATAATCCCAACTTTTGATTATTTTTTAATAATCCAAACTTTAATATGAATTTGCTTTTAATGACCGATTGAGACTATTAGAACAATGGTAAGACAGATGTTAGGTGAGTTGTTATAACAAGTTTTATGACCGATTGAGACTATTAGAACAATGGCAAGACACATGTTAGGTGACTTGTTATAACAAGTTTTATGACCGATTGGGACTATTAGAAGCAAATTCATATTAAAGTTCGGATTATTAAAAAATAATCAAAAGTTGGGATTATTTTGAGCGAATTAAGCAAAGTTGGGATTATTTTTGTCAATTTTTCCTAATAGAAATGCCACAAGGGGGGGGGGGGGGGGGGGGGAGAACAACTCACACAGGCCACAAGGTCATCATACATTGCTAGAATTATGAGCAAATCTACAAGACCAAGGTAGAAGAGTTAGTATTAACTAGAAATAAGAATTAAGAGAACATTAGCATGCTTTATCCAAAAAAAAGGGAGAAAATCAGCATGTAACATAGCTTAAAGTGAGTTAAGCATACATTAAGGACCTAAACTTTTTAGTTTTTCACCCTTAAGGACCTCATGTTTTTGTTTTCACCTTTAAGGACCTAAGGTTAGCATTCTGGACACTTAACTCATCGTTAACCAAAGGTTGACTGTCAACCATAAAATACTTTTTTTTTTTTTTGAAATAATCAACCATAAAATACTTTAAATCACTAAATTATTAGAATTAAAACAACAATAACAAAAACCATATTCAATGCAAAAGTAATTCTTAACAAAATGACATAATTGTTTTCAGTTTTCATTTCCCAAAAAATACTTCCCCTGCTTTTGCAAAGAATCATGAACAAAAGTAGCCAAAATTATAATCATCTTCTTTGACCTTCCTAACTATGCACCCCCTGAAGAAATTATTATTTTTTTTTTTAAAAAAAAAAAGATGATGAAATGTGAATTAGAAGAAGTTGATGTCAGAAGATTAAGTTTCTTAAGATTGACCAACCACATTAAATAATTTAAAATTTTTAGCAACCCTATCCCCTGCTTTATGGTAATTAAACACAACACCACTAAAAATTTCACAATCTTAAGACATGCAAACTATTCTTCCCATAATTAAACACAACAACACTTAAAATATGTAATTACATTAGTTGCTACCACAAATAAACAAATTAATTATAAAAAATTAATATATTTCAAAAACCCTAAACCAATACAAAAACCCAATGATATAACACCCTCAATTATGTAATAAAAACACAGAAATTGATTATCTAATGCCTTACCTTCAATTTCTAGATGAAATTTGCTGCAAACCCTTCAAATTCTTGTAAAAATGGAGGCTTTCACACTAGAAACGCTGCAAAGAAGTTTAGGAGTAAGAGAGAGGGAAGATGGGTTGGCGCCAGTCTTGTAATTGTTCCCAATACTCGTATGTAAAATTTGGGGGTAAGTATGATACGAGTAAAATTTTGTTTTCTCCGAAACATTTAAGTAAATTGTCATTTATTTACATTTAATAATAATAAAGTATTAAAATTTAACTAAAAGGGAACCACTAATTTAGAGCTTGTTTGGCATTATTTTTTGTTTTCAGTTCTTTGTTTTTTTTTTAAAAAAAAAAACAAAAAACCAAAAACAGGAAACAAGAAAAAGGAGTTTTCACTTTTTGGTTGTCAGTTTTCAAAATTATCATGACTAACAAGTTTAACTAATTTTTGATTCATTATATGACATATATCATGTTATTTTGAAAAATAAAAAACCAAAAAACAGAAAACCACAGTGATGCCAAACGAACACTAGAGTGGTTAATTTTCACTGGAAAAGTGTCAACGGGTCCTTAACGGTGAAAATAAAAATAAGAGGTCCTTAACGGTGAAAAAAGTAAAAGTTAAGGTCCTTTGTATATGCTTAACTCAGGAATGAAGTATGAATCGAAGCAAGCTACCGAAGATGATAACAACAGTTGGCCCACCAAAAGAATTTACTCACTTTGATATTCTCACAACAACTTCCAAATCATCAATGAAATGACTCAAGCACTTAACATAGTTGTTCTTATATTGAACATTATAAATTACTTGCTCCAAGTCCTTAAATTGATCTCTTGATTTGATTCAATTTATTGTTAATTGTAGGCCAAATTTTAGCAAATACATGCATCATTTTCATATGACAGTGCCAAATTTAAACCCATGGAAACCAAAAAATAGAGCAAACTCAACACTAAATCAGCGTTGTGCAATTGCATTTCCATCAAAGCATAATTTACAACAAACCCTATGAAACTCGTAAGATGACTTAGAATGTGATTTCCTTACAATTTGATCCCAAACCTCTAAATATTTCACAAAAATCAACAAAGTTGTAGCACATTAGCAGTAAATTGACAATGAACAACAAATTAGCACGAATCATGAATAAAACTTAAATTTCAAACTAAAAACGGAATAAATTTCAAAAAATAACCAAACATAATTAAAATAAGAAAATCAATAATATCAAGCAAGTAAAATACATTAAAATGAATTTTTTTTTTAAAAAAAATACTAGCATTTTGATCGGCTTCACTAGCAGGTGTATTTTTACCCAATTTCTTCATCGATTTACTCAAAGTTCTTGAACTGCTGAAAAATTAACAAATTTTTTTAAAAAAAAAAAAAAAAAGCAAAAATCTGAAGAAAAATGCATAAAATTGAAAAATTGAAGATCAAAACAGAAGAAAATTATCAAAATAAAAAACAATAACATAATTGAAATTGAAAATAATAAGACCTTTAAGTGCAGAAGAGAGAGAAAGTGAAGAAAAGAGAGAAAGTGAAAGTAATTAACAAAAGGAAATACAGAGTATAGAAGAGAGAGAAAGAAGAGAGTAAAATATTACATGTTCACACATGTAAGATTCAGTTTTAGGAAAGAATAGCTTTGTCATACATTAATGCTAGTGTAAATCGGCCTTAAATGAACATTTGTAATAAATTATGAAAATGTAATGTGAATGATCGACATGCTGATAAATTATAGAGAGGTAACAATCAAATTTTCCAAAGGTAACATCAAATTTTCTATTCAAACGATTGTCGGGAACATTAACATTACCAAACAATCCTGTAACTGCTTTACAGAAGAAGCCGTCAGAAGGAGCACTCGAAACAACATCATCATCCGAATGCTTCCCCCCCTGGCCGCCAAAACCCTCACGACATCAATTGGAGCCAACTATGCAAATTGCGGTGATAGGGAACAACGGAGATGTTTCATCATCTCCGGACATTGTATGAGTTTGAAGAAAAAAAAATCAAGAAATTTAACCTGCTCTTAGCTTAACACCTTTAAATTATAAAGAGAATATGATAAATTGAATAAACTCAATTGCTTGGTTTTCATTAATGACGGCCATGGCCAATAAATAATACAAGGTTTTCCTAACCCGATAGAATTAGGAAAACCAAAGATCTCAAAAAGATAATATGCTTGGCATAAAATATGGAAACTAAATATATCCTATTAATTTCCTAAAATATATCTCAATACATACTCCGTAAATGATTTCTAAAAATATAAAAATACTTCTATATTTTTCATTTTGGTCACTCCACTCACTTCAAATAAAAATGGACATGATAATCCCTATTTATTCAAATCCAGTTCATCATCAAAACTCACCTAAATAACAACCTTTGCCACTAAGCTCAGGTAATTTGCTTTAACTTCCATTGCTTCATCAGTCTATCCTTTTTTTTAAAAGCAAGAAGCAGATTTCATTAATTAAAGAAGATCAATTTCTGCCAAAGTTGATAAACTTTGTGGAAAAGGACCAAGATATACGAATTCATCACATCTAAAGCTGTCAAAAACTGATCTGACCCGAGAACCCGACCTGAATTGGCAATGATCTGAACCTGATTTGTACCCGAACAATACGGTGAAACTAGTGACCTGTAACCTGACCTGAATCGACTTGATGTTAACTGACAATCGATTTAATCCAATTTTTTATGACCTAAACCCGAACCTGCACCCGATCTGATAGTTACCATCAACCGATTTAATCCGACCCGACAACAATTCAAACCCGAATTAGTACCCGATCCAATTAGAACCTGAAAACGATTATAACCCAACACAACCTGTTATTGACCCGAGCCATGAAAGGTTTAATAAAATTTTACACACCTTTCGTTCAGCTGGTACAGTTCTGTAAACCCTCAATCCTTAACAAAATATTGGTACAATTTGTTTAGCTTATATACCTTATGTTCTCTATTACTTCGCATATCGTCTTAATAAAATCTTGATAATGTTTGATCAAATTATAAAAGGCGTAATTATATAGGTTCAGATTCACCACATCGATATTTATTCGAATTGAATTTGAACCAAAACCAAGAATGATCTAACTTTAAGATTATCTGACCAAATAATTATCTAACCCAACCCTAACCCGAACTCGAATGTACCATCTATTAACCCACCCAAACCCGACTCAACACAACCCGAACCTGAAATTGAATCCGATCTGAATTTGACTCGATTCGAACCCAACCTATACCCGAAAAGGTAAACGACCAGGAATAATCTAAACCGAAATTGACCCGACTTGAACCTGAACCTGATCTGAGGCTAGATTGACCTGACATAACCTAATCCTAATTCAACTCGAAACCTGATTTGACTCGACCCGAACCTAACTTGAATACCCAAATTGACAGCTCTAATCACATCCCTAACATCCCACCTTGCCACACTATGAGCTAGAGTATTACCCGACCGCTTAACATAAGAAAAAACAAAAGAACTAAAACTGAAAGAAAGACTAATTATAACATCATACAAAAGGAAGATAGGAGAAAATCCTATTAATTCAGTTCTTTTTAATTATTATTTTTTTTACACCTTTTTTAATTATTATTTATTTTTACAAATAGTTTATTTAAATTTTGATTTACAATACTTTAATTTCTTAAGCTATTTGTCAAAAGAAATAATAATCACAAAGAACCAAAATTTTTAAAAAGGTTGGTCTACCTTGTACAATTGTGGTTCATAAAACATGCCTACAAAAGTACTGTACTACGTAGTGTGAAATTGTGAATAATTTGATGGGGGCAAAAGAATAAGACACTCGCTGGGTCAGTGAGGAAATAATTCAGATGTGAAAACTGAAAAGATGATGCAATCACTGTCTTTATTTTGTCATATTAATCTGAATTTAATTGGCTTGAAATTTAGGGCTTGTCCAGTTGATCTTCATGATTAACATATTTTGTTAATCTAGTGCTTATTCATACTAGCCAGCTCATACTTGTGCTTTGTCAGCCGCTTAATCACCAAGAACGCAAGCCTAGATCTTAACTCCGTTTTCTAACGGTAACAGTAGTAGTGTTCAAGCTGCTTCCTCCATTGAAGCTACCATACCACAATCTTCATCATCTCCAAGCTGCAACCAATAAACTGACCACCGACACCGTCAATACCACCATTTCCGGCGGCTTCGCTGCCGAATCAAACGAAAACCTGAAGAAGAAAAGGTGAAATTAAGGGCTTGGTCAAACCCAAAGGTTAAAGGTGACCATTTTTCCATGAAATTACTAACCTAGGGAGCTTTGTCAAGAAGCTCTTGGACATAATTCTTGCCGAAGTTGACGGATGAGAGATCGATTTAAGTACGGACACCACCACCACCACCCTCCGTTGCCGGAGTCATAGCTAGTTGTTGCCCAGCACTAGTTTCAGTTTCATTGTCACCGCTACACCCTCCATCACCGGAGCTACTACACACCCGCCATTGTTGGGACTTTGAGAGAGAGGAGAGAGAAGGAGGGTGGGGATTTGGGGCTTTGAACTTAGTTGTTAATGCCATTATATTGCATACCTGGCAATATGAACATGTCATTACATGTGCAATGACATTACTATCCTTAACTTAATGAATGAAAAGACACTATCACCCCTATGATTGACAAATTATGTTAATCATGAAGATCAACCAGTATTTCCCCTTAAAAAAAAAGCATAGCGTGAAAAGCAAATTCATTAGCATTTTGCTACTATCTCAATCACAAAGACAATAAAAGTGGGAAAAAAAACTTAACATACATAAAGGCTACCATACATGAGCAATTGAGCAGCCACTTATGTTATTTAGATGAAATACTACAAGAGGGGGGTGAATTGTAGTATGGAGATTGCTAGTCACTTTTTGCGGAATTAAAAGAAACTTAACGCAATAGAGAAATAGTGCAAGAGAGATTTTACGAGGAAAACTTCCTAGGCCAAATAGGAAGTGAAAAACCTCGACCCAAAGGGATTTTGACTCAAAACATTCCACTAAAATAGGCTAACGACTCTGTTACAACCTATGAGGAACTTGAGCCTCTACCGAGTTCCTCAACAAACTCATATCCCCAACAACTATTCCCTCTAATAGTTGCAGCTCGAAATCTTCCCTCAAATACCTCTCTTCTCACTCAAGACTTCCCTCAAAGCCTTACTCTTTCTCTTTCTCTCAAGCTTCACTCAAAGCTTTAATCTATATACAAAGAACTCACTCAAGTTCTCACCCCAATACAAGAGTTCACTCAAACCCTTATAAATTCCCCATTACAAGAGTTTACTCAAACCCCTTAACAACTCTCAAATACATATAAAAGATATAATGTATAAAACTAATATGTTGGACACTTTGAGATATGTAAGGAACTTGGAACCTGGAGGAACTGGCTCACCAACGTGGAGAGAAAATAAATTTCTTTTCTACTGCTCTACCACTTGGGACGAACTCCATTATAGAATGACTCTCTTAAGCCAGACAGTTTGAAATGAATGAAAACATCTCTTTTTATAGGTTTTCAAAGACGAACACATTCACCCCATGATCTTCAACCATAATAGTAGTGCTTCCTAAATTCTAGGCATTATCTCCATTAACTCCATGAGCATAAGAAGTAATGGAAGACATGGATTGGAGTAAAAAACATGTTCTCCATGATCTCCTTATTTTTCTCCAGTAAAAAGTTGTTTCAAATTAAACGTGAAAAGTAATTTTTATTTTTCCAAAAACTTAATAAATAAAAATAGAAAATATAAAATAATAAAATCCTAACAAAAATCAGATTTTTTATCAATTAAAAACTGATTCGGATTTTATTCATTCAAAATAAATATTTTATAAAGATATTTTATCCTAAAACAACTAACCCATTTAATTTGAAATATTAAACCAATTAGAGATTAGATAGGAAACAACCTAAAACAAATCCCTAAAATATAGGAGAAGATAAGGAGAATAAATTATCTATTTGACTAATAAGAAAATCAGATTTTATTTTAAAAACTTATCTTTTTTAAAAAAATAAAATCTATTTAAAATAAATAATACCAAGTCAAAACTAACTACCTAGAAAGTAGGCAAAGATAATGCAATGACTATTAATGTTGAAAACTCTTCCCCTAGATCAAATGCCGCAATAACAAATGAGTCATCTGAAGACCTACCAACCAACCAATGGATATAACCACCGACTGAAACCCCTGATTCACGATTATAACCAGCAGAATGATTATATAGAGAACTCTCAACATTCTTCCAAATACCAACATTAACAAATGCTTCAGTACAATGAAGCTTATAGCTATGCTTCTTATAAGTTTCAACATAAGAAATGTTAATAATCTTATGATCATCATTAACTGCATCATACCCAAGTCCACACATTGTAATGTTATTTTTAAGAGCAAAAGGTGAGATAGGCAACTCCTTCATGGCTGTCGTAGTTGGATTTACTAATAACCACGTGTTAAATGGTTCATTATGCAGCAATATCAACCCATCAGAGGAGGTATTATTACTCCTTTCGGTCCGAATATAAATGCGATCACTAAGATTAAGTTTGCTAGCAAAAACAGTGATTTCTTCACTCCTGTAGAGGGCATTTTTAAAATGGACAGAATAGAAAGATGAAGCAGAATGATTGGAAACAAAAAGGAGTGATTCTTGTGTTGTTAAGATTACGTCTACACTAGCATACAAGGCATGATACAAATGGAGTTACAATTTGGAGTCAGCAGTTCATTTACCCTTTCCTCTGCCTATCCGTGTGTAACCTCTCGATTTTCTCTCCTTTTGTGTGTCCTTCACTTTGGATGCTGGGCTATCTCCTGCAACCGGCTGGCTAAAATTTTGTGACAGTTCCTCCTGTTGCATGCTAGAGCTGTTTTGGGAACCATTAACCACAGCGTCAGTTGGTATGTCAATAACTGGCTCCTCTTGAGGGTTTACGTTATCTTCCATATGAATATCACGTTCTGCTTGGCTTGAATCAACCAAATTCCCATTCTCTCCTTCAGATGGCCTTGCCTCATTAGCAGTGTCCTGTCCTTGAGCCAAACTGCCCAAATGATGAGGTATAGATATGACAAGGTTTTCTTTGTGTTACAATTTTTATATATAGATAAGTTTTTCTCAAGAAAGTGTACAAGTTATGCCTGACTCACCCAGATGCAGAACACCCGTAGCCATTTTCTGCTGCTGTGTCCTTCAGCTGCTTCACTTCATCATTATCATTCTGCATCAACTCTAACACATATAGCATAACATAAGAGTAAGCTGACGACAGACAACAGATTATCAATATTCTTTTACTTTACCAGGCTTGGTGGACTGCTGTTCAAAGAGAGGGGGGCGGGGGGCGTGGAGAAAGTTTGAATCATGGAAGCAGCTTCTAAAAGCTAACATCTACGCACAAAATTATACCAGTTCCAACTTATAGTCAATGAAGCTTTTCTACTACCAAATATGCCAATACTTCAATTCTTACACAAAATGTAGATTACCAATGAAGCAGATCTATTTCTCTTTTCCTTCAAAAATAAGACACTTGCTCCACATTTTTTTCTTCTTATCAAACCAACAATGGAAAAAGAAAAAGGCTGACTTCCCATCATGTATTTTCTTCCTTTCCATTTAACATTGTGAGTACAACTGAGCAATAAGTACTGCACTAAAGAGAACGAAAGTATTACCCGACTCAAGTTGACCCGACCCAGACTAACCCGACTCAAACCCGACCCGTTTACCTGAATTGACACCTCTAAATAAGAGTTTCAAATCTAAAAATACTAATAATACAGAGTATTAAAAAGAGGGTTAATACTGTCTACTAACATCAGTCTTAACATTTAACTAAAAGTTTAAAACTGACTTTTGCCACACAAAATTAAATTTTTTTATTCCCTGTTATTTTTTTTTTAAAATATTTTTTTGGGCTATCCACTTACAATGTATCTCTGTAGAAGATTATTTTTATTACAATATTTAGTAGCATATACAACATCAAAAATGTGGTTTTTTTAAAAATAAAATGATGTTTTTCTCTTCTTTTGGTTATTCAATTGTGATTGATAAGCAAGGATTACAAACTTTTGCCAGACTTGAGTTTAAGAAAAAAGGTTATACTAGGATGACAGCACCTCAACAGCTTGACAATCACATACTTGAAAGAGATAAGAGTGAATGAGATAAAGTTAGATAACAGTGACATATTCCCAATCAAATGAGAAAAGCGTGCAAGAAAATTGAATAGCAGTGTCATACAAATTTAAAATGCCACTTGAGTAAGAGTTACACTACTTATCACACAATTTCGTTGAACAGGTGGTGGGTAGAAATATAAAATAAAGGTAGTAAGAATCACAGGAAACAAAGGAGTAATTTCATTTACAAATAACAGAGCAACGCAAGCCTAAAGACTACAAATACACTTATAATTTCGATTTGTTACACTAATTTCGTAAAATGTATGAAAAAATTCAACAGTTTACCTCATCACGATGAAACTAGTTAGACTAAGACTTGAACCCGAATTTAACGTTAGGGATGTGTTGAATGTGAGGCCAATCCTCTCCGGTTGATTCTTGGCATCTTTCTTTTATGCGTGCTGAGTAAAAATCAAATCGAAGTAGCTTAAGAGAGGTGAGTTTGGGCATCCAATTTGGCAATGATTCCAGTTCTTTACAAGCCCAAAGTGTAAGGGATTGGAGGGCAGTCAAGTAGCTTATCCAATTGGGCAGCTCCACCATATGAGACACAGAGCTTAATGTCAAGGAGCGGAGGGAGTGACAAAACGGAACCTCTCTCACTGCCGCTACTACTGATAGACTTGAATTAGAGCGATGTGTAATCTCTAACACCTCCAAGGCAGAGAGACATGCAAAACTCTTCATATTGGCTTTATTCGCACCACTCTGAAAGCGCAGCGAATCAAGCCATGCCAAGTTGTCTATTTTGACCACCCTAATATTGGAATCAATATCGGTTATTTCCAATCTATCACTGAAATTGATCAATCTTATTATAACCAATGAAGGACACTCCAGAACGCCGGTTAGGTTTGGGCATTTCTCCACGGACAATATTTTCAAAAGAGGAAGCCTTATTTGTCCCAAATTCTGCAGATTCAAACAACCATAAAATTCCATCTGAACAAGATTGGGGAGAAAGGTTGCCGGGCTATTTTCCCTTGGCCACCGCGACATTCTCACACCATGATATCTACACACAAACAACACCCTGAGATTAGAATGAGGCTGCAACATTTCCATTACTGCTTCATCATACTCCTTCCTTCCCACCGCCTTTTCATCACCAGAAAATAATAACTCTACTTTTTTGAGATGTTCCTTGTTACCAAGGCACCCTCCCTCCCTCCCTCCATTTATCTTATAAGTATTTGCACTTGTTTTCTTAAACTGGATAAAAATACGAAGAGAATCGTTCAGGTTTTTTAAACCTTTTAAATCTTCTAGCTCATCAAACACCTCTTTCTTACTTGAACTCATTCCTCCCACTACAAACTTGTTAAGAGTGTGTAGGCAAGTCAACACACCCATGCCCCTTGGCATATACCTCAGCTTATCACAAAATTGTAAATCCAAGACCCTCAATTTAACCAGCTTCCTCAAATCTTTTGGCAACTCCTTCAAATTTCTACAACATCTTAAGTCTAAAATCTGGAGATTATATAGTTTTGTAATTGATTCAGGAAGAACTTTTAGATCATAATTGCATGAGAGGTCTAGATACCTCAAATGTATCAGTTCACCTATTGAGCTCGGCAAACACTCGATCCTTGATTCACTAAAGTCTAAAGCTCTTAAATACTTCCAATTAGCTACTAATGCATCCACACAAAGCTGATCCATCTTGAAAATTCCAATTGACACATTGAATTGAAGACATGAACGTATGTGGGTCTTACTAGAAAAATAATTCAAAGGTTTACCTTGTACAGCGAAATGTCGTACTTTTTTGTCCATATCTCCATTCATGGTTTTCACCGTGCAAATCTCCTTTCCAACGACTTCTTGAGCAACATCATGCATTAAATCATGTACCTTACATGATCTAATTTTACCATCATTATCTTTGCTTACGTCTTGGAAAAAACATCTTCGCAACAAGACAGAGAAGTATTCCTCAGCAAGATCTTCCGGGCTATGAGAATCATTAAATGAGATGTAGCCATGTGCCATCCAAAGCCTTATCAATGTATCCTTCTTCATAACATAATCTTTAGGGAAAATTGCACAGTAACCAAAACAAGCCTTTAATGGAGATTCAAGCTTATAGTAGCTAAGCTTCAATATAGGCATAATGTTAATTTGGCTCTCTTTAACTTCTGCTAATCCCAGCTTCCGAATTGAAAGCCACTTATTTTTTTCTTGCCCATAGAGAAGACTTCCCGCCACTCTAATTGCAAGCGGAACGTTAGCACATTCCTTTACAATATCTTCACCAATTTTGACCAAGTCTTCAGGAGGATTGGAGTGTTGTGATCCAAATGCTACTCTTTTAAAAAGACACATTGAATCTTCCTTTGACAAGCCTTTTAGCTCGTGCCTTAGACCATCTCCTATGATATTTGCAGTTAGATGTGAACGTGTTGTAACAACAATCCAACTTCCTTTCTTACCTCCCACCAAATATTGTGTCAATCTATTCCATTGCTGGCGACTTTCAATCCACACATCATCTAAGACAAGCAAATATTTATTCTCAGCAAGTTTTTTTCGAAGTTGGTTTTGCAACATATCCATGGTGGACCCTTCATCCTTCTTATGACCCGTAGTTAATAGGATCTTATCAAGAATCCCTTGCACATCTAGCACCTCCTGATTTTCATCAGCAACACAAGTCCACAACTTTAACGAGAATGCAGTTGTGACTCTTGCATCGTTATACACAAGTTGGGCAAGTGCTGTTTTTCCCAATCCACCAATCCCCACAATAGAAAGGAAAGAAACATTTTCCTGAACATTAGAACCAAGCAACACTCCTACAATCTTCTCCAAATCAAGCTCTCTTCCAATAATATCAGCTTCATACACATAAGAGCTTGTCTCAAGCCTTCGATCCTTAATAGGATTAGGGTCAATGCTCAAGCTGAACCGCTTATCATAAGCAATAGCATCCAGCTTGTTCTTGATCTTCTTAACCCCTTGAGTCATGTTGTAAGCAGTACCAAACTTGGTAAAAACAGAAAGCACACGAACCTTGATACCCTTGGTGAGCTGCTTACGCTCAGCAAGAGTGACAAACTCATCAAAGAGATCATCGGCTTCATAAACAGCATCCTTGAGTTCTTCAATATAGACCTTTTCTTGTTCGGACAGCACTTGCTTGGCCTCAGCGTCCTTGAGCACAGCTTCGATTCTTACGACGGTGGCACGGAGTTGATCAAGTTTGGATTTGTAGTCAGCAGTGGAGCATAGCTCTTTGAGCTGAGAACACTGCAGCGCTGCAAACAAAGTTTGAGCAACAGACATGGCTGTTCCAACGTCCATTTTTGGCAGCAAGAACTTTCAGAGAGTGAGAATGAGTTTTGTGATAGAAAAAGAAAATGAGAGTATGAGAGTGAGTGAGTGATAGGAAATTTTTGTAGAATGAGAAAATGAATTTTGTGATAGAAAGAGAGAGAGAGAGCGCAAATGAATGTAATTTATTCCTAGATTTTTATAAAGTTGGCTAACTTTTAATTTTTTTTATAGGATTTCATCATCACTAAATTCGACCAACATTTTATGGTCGGTTGTTTTAAAATTTTGACTCGTTATTACATTTATGTATTTTGTCCACACCTTTTTACAATAATATATTCTAATGTCGGGAATGCCCCACTTTCTTATAGTGAGTATTTTCCTACATAAACCAACAAATTCAATTTTATTTAATTATGGAGCCCACAATAATAAATAAGTTGTTGATTTATTCACGAAAATGCTCCTATGAGAATTTCTTTCTCAATATGAGAAACAGGGAATTTCCCTATTCTAATTGAGTTGGGGTTTTGATAATTTGGGTTTGGGTAAGATGGGATTTCCCTGTTTAAGGGATTTCATTTGGTGAAGTTAGCAGAAGTAAAGAATAATAAAACTAAGATTAGACCCCTTCAAAAAAAAAAAAAAAAAAAAAGGACCTATGATTAGAAACATAATACAAACTCATGAGAGATATTAATTCTTGTACTTTGGACTCTCATAATAATAAGAGTACCTAATAAAATTCATGCATCCTACTCAAAATGAAGATTTCACATATGTATATACATTACACAGAGTACAAAATATAGTACTCTTTTATATGGAGTAATGAATATTGTAGAAGCAAAAATCTCAATATTGATTGAAAGTAAAATATGTAAATATATACCAACTATTAAATAAGAAAAATCAAATAAAAGTGTTTTGGAAGTGTTGCAACATATTGCAATTACGTATCTGCACAAGTTCACGAAATCATTAGTCAAAATTCAAGCAAGCAAGGCCTAAACAACACAAATAAAGTTGGCGCTCTTAACCTGAAACGTTATCGTACAACTTATCGACTCATACGAGATAGAAATCACAAACTCTAATAATGTGATTTTAATTATACTATGGTGTTGAGCACCAAAATTAAAGAACACTAAACATTATTAAAGTAAAGTTTAGGTTCCAATAAAAAAGAAAACTTAATGGTTTGCTGAGGTGTTGTAGGAATAATGGTATTAGTACACCACCCCGACATGATATCCGCATATCATGGCTAGGATTTACTCAAAAGCAAGTTAAGGTTGTTTAAATAATGCATGTACTACCACCGTCTCCGAAAAAACGATTCATTTGGCCTAATTTTAGTCCCAAAAAGAATGACCCATTTGTATTAAAACACCCACCAATTTGCAACAATATTTGTGCAAAATTAGCTTCTCCATATAAAAATTTGATTTTCTATGTAATTTTATTACTTTCTCTCTCTATTTTTTTTACAAATCCCATGTAAATTTATATTTTCAATATACTTTTACTTCTTTTTATTTAACTTTCTTAATACCCGCATAATCAACCTAAATGAACCGTTCTTTCGGGGACGGAGGGAGTAGTTGCTCTGCTTTCGTACTGTTTTTGTTTTCCAATTGTTTAAATAACTTGGTTATTACAATGAATCTTTTACTAAATAATCTGGGTCTACATTGAATGGCTCAACTATGATATGGGTGTCTCTTACTAATTGTCGTATAATACAAGTGAAGTAGCTGATCACGTGCAAATATGGTTCAACGTGAGCCTTGTCCTTCTCTAATATGATGTGGTTTAAAAAATAACATAAAAAGAATGAAATACTAGCTAGCTACAAAGCGTGCTATAACATGTGATTAAGAATTTGAACATGCTGCATTAATTAAACAATAAAGTTCAACCAAGTTCACTATTATTACTACGTATAAAAGATATAAAGACTAAAGAAAAATCATACCCAAGTCCAAAAATGGTGGATCATCAAGAGGATAAGGCGAGCTTGGCAACTCCACAATCTCCCTCAGCTTGTTGTTTGGTTTAATGACTACTATAACTAATCACACAATTAAAGCCTTTTTGACGAAGAAAAACAGTAATGATCAATACTGAGCTCGGTAGCAAATAAAACAAGTACAGGAAACAGAGCGTGTTAAAGAAGAGATCGAATTGAATGACCATGACAAGCCATCCTCAAGTCCATAATAGACTTCATAATAAAAGGTAAACTCTAGTTAGGAACATTTGGAAGTGAGTGCCTAGATAACACTTATTCAAATTTGGCAGAAGTACAGAAGTCTCCGGATCTATTTCCTCACATGGCAGACTGCATCAGCAAAAAGAAAAGAAAAATGTTACATCAAATTACCAGTAGCAAGGATCAAACATGTCTGACAATACCTACTACATACTTCTCCAAGGAACTCGATAATGCACAACCAAACCTCCAATAATCCAACAAGAATAAAGGCAGTAAGAATCACAGGAAACAAAGAATGAGCGATTCCTTTTCATTTACAAATGATAGAGCAATGCAATCTTAAATACTACAAATACACTAGTTATTTCGATTGGTTACATTAATCTGACAACATAAATGGTTCCCAATCGCTAAAAGAGTCGACGTGAATGTTAGGGATGTGTTGAATGTGGGGCCAATCCTCTCCAGTTGATTCTTGGCATCTTTCTCTTAGGCATGCTGAGTAAGAATAAATTCTTAGTTCCCTAAGAGAGGTGAGTTTGAACATCCAGCTCGGCATTGATTCCAGTCCTTTGTAATCTTTTATTTGAAGGGTTTGGAGGGCAGTCAAATAGCTTATCCAATTGGGCAGTTCTACCGTCTGATCAGAGGCAAACCTTACTGTCAAGGAGCGGAGGGAGTGACGAAAGGGAAGCACTGATAGACTTGAATTAGAGCCTTTTGTAATTTCCAACTCCTCCAAGGCAGGGAGACATGCAAAACTTTTCATATTAGCTTTATTCACAACACTCTGAAAAGGCAGCGAATCAAGCCATGAGAAGTTGTCTATTTTAACCTTCCTGAAATCAGAACCAATGTCGACTATTTCCAATCTATCATTAAAATTGATTAATTCTAGGTGTCCCAATGCAGGACACTCCAGAATACAAATTAGATTTGGGCAATTCTTCACGATTAATCTTTTCAAATGAGGAAGCCTTATATGTCCCAATTTCTGCAGATTCCAACAACGTTTGAATTCCATCTGAACAAGATTGGGGAGAAAGGCTGCCAGGCTATCTTCCATTGGCCAACGCGGCATTCTCACACCATGATATCCAAACACACATAACGCCCTAAGATTAGAATGTGGCTGCAACATTTCCATCACTGCTTCATCATACTCCTCCATTCCCTCTGCCTTCTCATCATCAGCAAATATTAAATCTACATTGTTGAGATGTTCCTTGTTAACCAGGCACCCTTCCTCCCTTCCTCCAGATATCTTATAAGTGCTTGCACTAGTTTTCATAAACCGGATTAAGATACGAATATAACCTCTCAGGTTTTTAAGAGCTTTTAGATTTTCTAGATCATCAAACACCTCTGTCTTATATGGACTTAATCCTCCCATAAACTGATTAAGGGTGTGAAGGCAAGTCAACATCCCCATGTCCCTTGGCATATATGTCAGCTCCAAACAACGTAATAAATTCAAGACCCTCAACTTAACTAGTTTACTCAAATCTTTTGGCAACTCCACCAACTCAATACAACCTTGTAAGTCTAAAATCTGCAGATTATATAGTTTTGTAATTGATCCAGGAAGAACTCGTAGACCTCTATTATTTGAGAGGTCTAAATACCTCAAATGTATTAGTTCACCTATTGAGCCCGGCAAACTCATCATGCTTGACCAACTCAAGTCCAATGCCCTTAAATACTTCAAATTTCCTACTAATGCATCCACACAAATTTGATTTATCAAGAAAAGTTTACACAATACTGCTGGGAATTGAAGAAATGAGCGTATATGGGTCTTACTGAAAACATGATCTAAAGGTTTACCTTGTACAACAAGATGTCGTACTTTTTTGTCCATATCCCCGTTCATGGTTTTTAGTATGCAAATCTCCTTTCCCACTACTTCTTGAGCTAAGTCATGCATTAAATCATGTACCTTACATGACAGAATATTACCATCTTCATCTTTGCTCACATCTTGGAAAAAACACCTTCGCAACAAGTTCAAGAAGTATTCCTCACCAAGATATTCCGGGCTCTGAGGATCATTATATGGGATGTAGCCTTGTGCCATCCAAAGCATTATCAATTTGTTCTTCCCTATCACATAGTCTTTAGGGAAAATTGCACAATATCCAAAACAAGCTTTTAATGGAGATTCAAGCTTATAGTAGCTAAGCTTCAATACAGGCATAATGCTAATCTGGCTTTCTCTAACTTCTGCTAATCCAAACTTCCTAAGTGAAAGCCACTTACTTTTTTCTTGCCCATAGAGAAGACTTCCCACCACTCTAATTGCAAGAGGGACGTTAGCACATTCCTTTACAATATCTTCACCAATTTGAACCAAGTCTTCGGGAAAGTTTGCGTGATGTGATCCAAATGCTACTCTTCTAAATAAGCACCATGAATTTTCTTTTGACAAGCCTTGCAGATCGTGCCTTGGACCATCTCCTATGATTTCTGCCGTCCTCCGTGAACGTGTTGTAACCACAATCCAACTTCCTCTTTGACCTCCCATCAAATATTTTGTCAGTGTATGCCATTGCTCATAATTTTCAGTCCACACATCATCCATAACAAGCAAGTATTTCGTTGCAGCAAGTTTTTCTCGAAGTTGGCTTTGCAAGCCATCCATGCTACAGCCCTCAAACTTCTTATGATTCTTATGTTCTGTAGTTGAAGCTAGAATTTTACTGATAACCCCTCGTACATCCAGCGGTTCCTGATCTTCATCAGCGACACAATTCCACACCTTCAATGGGAATGCAGATGTGACTCTTGCATCGTTATACACAAGTTGGGCAAGCGCTGTCTTTCCCAACCCACCAATCCCCACAATAGAAAGGAAAGAAACATCTTGTTGAACATTAGAATCAAGCAGCACACCAACAATCTTCTCCAAATCCAGTTCTCTTCCAATGATATCAGCTTCATACACATAAGAACATGTCTCAAGCCTGAGATTCTTAATAGGCTTAGGATCAATGCTCAAGCTGAACCGCTTATCATAAGCAATAGCATCCAACTTATTCTTGATCTTCTTAACCCCTTGAGCCATATTGTAAGCAGTACCAAACTTGGTAAAAAGAGAAAGCACACGGACCTTGATACCCTTGGTGAGCTGCTTACGCTCAGCAAGAGTGACAAACTCATCGAAGAGATCATCAGCTTCATAAACAGCATCCTTGAGTTCTTCAATATAGAGCTGTTCTTGTTCGGACAGCTCTTGCTTGGTCTCAGCATCCTTGAGCACAGCTTTGATTCTAACGACGGTGGCACGGAGTTCATCAAGTTTGGATTTGTAGCCAGCAATGGAGCAGATCTCATTGAACTGAGGACACTGCAGCGCTGCTAACAAGGTTTGAGCAACAGACATGACTGTTCCAATATCCATTTTTGGCAGCAGAAAAGAGACAGAAAATGAGAGTTTGTGAGAGATAGAGAGTTTTGTGAGTGAAAGAGAAAAGGTGAGTGATAGTACCGAACTTGATGACATAATTCCGCATGATAAGGTTGGGTAAATCTTGGAAGTCTTAAAAAATGATCTGAAATACCTGCGAAGCATATGGGGCTGCTTACAAGAAGGTGGTCCTTGTGTGAAAATTGCAAATTTTTCCAAAATAAAAGCATCTTCAATTGATCAATTTAAAATTTGTAAGAGGAGTTGGTAGAATTCAGTACAATACCAAATTAAAAAATGAGTGCGAATGGTTTTAGTGACTCCAATTCAACATGATATCCGCATTTCATGGCAAGGTTCTAAGATTAAATAATGGAACAACAACTTTATTTTCAACAACTTGTGAATAATGAAATGTAACTTTAAAGCAACTTAGTCTATTAAATAATCTTTGTTTTGATAGGCTCATCTTTCTCTTGGTTAGCCATATATTTTAGTTGTTCCAGAACAGATGGATCATGTGTGGGCATGGTGGAGCACGTGACTTGTTCTTCCCCATGAAGTTGCAATTTTAATACAAAGTAAAAATAAAAACAAAGCAAACTTCTCTTCTCAGAAATAATTTACTGTGATAACATGTGATATGTGAGTAAGAAATCGTAATTAATAGTTAAAGAATGAGAAATCATACCCAATTCAAGTCTAAACATGGTGAAACAACTACTGAGGATCATCAAGAGCATAAGAAGAAGACCTCGAAAACACCTTAATTAATCTCCCTAGTAATTGGGTTTATTAATTAAAACCAACCCGTCAATCACATGAAGCAATTTCAACTCAGCAAATGTAATGTTGTCATTTTGACAACAGAAGGTGTGCATTATTTCGGATAATTGGGAAAATGAGAATGGATTTTTTCGGTGAAGTTACTGATTATTTACACAAAAAAAAATAAATAAAAAAATAAAAAAAATAAAAAAATTCAAGCTGAAAGTCCTCAGTTTCAGTTTCAGAAAATTCAGAATCATCTATCACAGACATGAAGCAATTTCAACACGAAACGAGGGAAATTTGTACTGTGATCATCAATATGAGTTTGGTAGTGTGCATTATTTAACTGAGTGAAATAAAGGGAATAACGAAATGGAAAGTGAGGATGATCGCATTATAATGTACTCCGTAGTAAATATCAACAAAATTAATAATCTGAAGCATAAAGCAATCAAAAGAAATTCAATACACCTAAAACTTGGTAGCAGATGCTGTCATTTTGCCAAACAGGTGCTGTGCATCAGCTGGTGTATAAACTAGGGTTTCTGATGATGGTTATCTTTCCTGTTGGTTGACTTAGGAGGCCATACATCAGGCCAGCGCTTCAGCCTCTCTGAAAACAAGTTAGCATACTTTGCATGGACGAATATACATACTCTATCCTTTAATCCTTTCATCATGTGAATATTTTATGCTAAGAAAGAAACATCCTAGAAAATATTCACAAACCACAATTCAAATCACGGAAGTTCTTGATAGATAGTGTACCTTCTGGAAATTTTCAACTTCTCAAGCACACAACACATGAAGTTAAATATGATTGAAATCAAAGTGCAGCATAAAGACATAAACTGAATCTTACATATCACCTTAAAAGGACCTGTCAGGCTGTGCCTATCTACTGCAAGAATCAACACGCTCACAATAAGGTTTATATCTCATTTTCTCGAAGCAGTGATTTAAATAGGGGTATCTGAAGTACAATTCTACAGTGTCGTTACACTTCATATGAAAGGATTTGGCTGGAAATGGACTTTCTAGGTTTGCATGTCTAGCAGTACACAAACTACATAGTTAACAAACCACATTCATCAAAAAGCCTGTCACCTTTAAGTCATATGACAATAGCAATTAAAATTACCAGCATGATTGCATTTTTCTACAAATATCAACTAGATCATCGGTATGAACCGAAATTAAAGCACCTTACAATTCACACAATCACATAACAGTGCGTGAGAAAAAACATAACTGACACACTTGGGAAGGTTCTAGTGTTCTACTCAAAAGCAAGCTAAGAAAAATTGATCATAGTATCATACAAAAATATAAACATTGCAAGTCTCTTTTGGGAGAGCAGCAACTCTGTCTTACACTCTTAAAGAAACATGGCAACACGTACTTTCACAATCACGTACAGAGTAAGAAAGCGTGAAACTTTTGAAAGAAATATATACTTAGCTGTCATGCGCTCCCTAATAACTGAAATCAAACAATCTTTTGTAGTCACGCAACAAGGAGAGATAAAGCTAGCTCTCCGTGAAGATGCCTCTAACCCCAAAAACATCTGGAATGCCATAAACAATGAAATCCTTTATTCCAAATTGAACATATCAATTCCTCAGCAGACAGCAGTGGTCTCCTCGTGTATCACCAGCACCATTTGTTCCCTAATAACAAAATACAGGCCTAATCATTAGTTATTTGATTTATAGCCAAATATAAATTATAACCATAATTTTCATCATCCAGGCAGCATTTACACACCCATTGATTATAAGTTTATGACCATGAACTTTGAAGGAAACCCACAAAAGTACCCTCCAAGCAATACAAGACAATTAAAAACAAGCATCTTCCAAATAAAATCAACACAAACTTCTCTCCATCAACCAAACAAAGCTGTGGCACTTTGAGAGACTTATCTTCCTTAACTAGACTCACGACATCAATGAGTTAGCTGTATTTCAAGTGATGCAGCAACTGCATATCACCAGACTCTTCAATCTCTTTCCTCTGTCTAAGGAACAAAGCAAGGATACTCCATCCATATACATTTATTTTGTTTCTTTCATTGTGAAAGTTAAAATAAAAAAGCACATTATGCAATAAATGGCCTTAGCACTTAGCAGTACATAGAAAGTAACTTAGAAATAAATCACATACGAGGGCCCTGAAAACCAAGTTTACAAATATGAGCGCTAACTAACAGCCAAATAACATGCAGCCATTTGATTACCAAAAACACCAAAACAATGCAAGAGAAATGCAGCATAAGCAAAAAAATATGTTCTACACAAACTTCTCCATGACCAAGTAGCTACTTACTAACTTAGCTTTCTTCCAAAGCTTCAATATTCTAAACGAGGCGAGACAAGGCTCTCCATGAAGGTCCCAACAACATAAAATCCATCCAGGATGCCATGAACTACAACGTTCTTAAAAGCTTCTTCTTCTAAATTATAAATCACCAGTTTCTCATCATCCGTCTCCTCATCCTTCACAAGCACCACTGGTTCCTTTTCCAATAAGCATACAGGCCTGAACTCTGACTTCTCATGGTCAATGATCATAAATCTAGTCCAAGACTCTTCCACACCGTATTCTTTCATCACCAAACATCAGTTTCACAACTCCCACCCAAATAAAACATACAAAGACACCCTCCAAGCACCGCAAGATGATAAAACATGAACTTCTTCCTATCAACCGAACTAGGTGGTGCCACTTCGCGAAACCTTTCTTCCTCTAAATCAAGCAAGTCAATTAATACACCCACCAACAAAAGCCCCAGAAGTAAGATGACCAACAGCATGATCATGCGGAGAACTCTCAGCTCTCTTCCAAGTACCATTTCTAACAGAGTACACATTAACAAACATCTCAGTACAATCAGGTTCATGCTCATTATCAGTGTTATAATACGAAAGCGTAACAACCTTATAATCATCACAAACTGAATCATACCCAAGTCCATACATAGTGAAACTAGCATAAGGATCAAGAGCATACGGATAACTGGGCAACTTCTTAACTGCCCTCGTTATCGGGTTTACCAACAACATATTGCTTTCGTCGTCACAAACAAAAACTAACCCATCACAAGAACACGCATTTTTAAAAACGGTCGAACCAAAACGATGATCATCAAAACAGAGCTTGATAGCAAAAGTGGTAATTTCGTCGAACAGGTGGTGGGCATTATCCAAGTGGGTAGAATACAGGTAATGGGATTCCGCTGAAACAAGGATTAGCGATTGATCATGTTTAGGAAGATGTTTGGTTCGATAAAGGTGGGTTTTGATGGAGTGGGGTTGGGTTAGAAGAGATTTCCATGGTTTTGAAACACACCGAAATCGGCCAATGGATTTTGCAGGTAGTCGTGAAAGTATGTCAAATAAGATTTCTTCTTGATGGATCATCTTTGTGATTTGTGAAAACTGGTGGTAATCTCCCAAGTTCGATACGAATATATTTTAGATAACTGAATGAATCAAGAGTTTAACGTGAAGTACACAATCTTTGTCAGTTTTGATGGATTATCTATTGTAATCTTAACTGCTCACACTGAGCTTTAAAAAAAAAATTAAAAAAAAAAAAAAAAAAAAAAAAACCCTTAACTGCTCACACTGAGCTTTTTTTTGTAAAAAAAAAAAAAAAGGTTTCATAGCATATTTTCAGTTGGTTTTATCTTAAAAAAAAAATTTAAAAAGTTATTTGGTTTTTTAGTTATAAAAAAAATTAAAACTTCCCACAACTCACAACCCACAACCCACGTTTTGTTGGTTTTTTCTTCAAAAAACAAGTTATTTGAATTTTTTTTAAAATTGATCCATGTTTTCTTTATTGACAGTTGAAAAAAAAAAAATATATATATATATATATATATATATATATATATATATATATATATATATATATATATATATATATATTTTGATATAACATATTCATTCATGATTTCACGTAGTCCACATTCATCAAACTTTCTACAATTTTTTCTTTGTATTATAACTGTATACTCCAATTCCATCATCAAAAAAGGGAAAAAAATTCATAGTCCACATATACAAAAGTAACTCTATATCTTCAATCTTTTTATGCTTAAAACTCAACAATTATTTTTTTGAGGTTTAGTTACACTAGTACAAAATGTCTAATTGATTAATATAAGTTCCTACTTTGCTCTCAAAAAAAGTTACAACTGTACAAAATGTCTACACCATAATACCATATGCTCCTTTACTATATTTACATCCATATTCTCGAAAGTGGAATGTGAAAGCCCGCATTATCAGATTGTTTAACATTATACGAGACACGGTCGATAAATATGAAAACTGATTTTAATTGATGCTATAGTACGGTATCCATTATTGGTTGATAAATTTGACTTTTTCCAAAATGCCCTTCTCAATTTTCAAATCTACTAATTCACATTTTTTAAAAACACAATTTATTCACAATTTTTTAAAAATAAAACTTTATTTTGTTCTTTTTTTTTCCTCCCTCAAAAAAAAGTTGTTAACTGCTATAATTAAATATTAAATATTTTTGTTTCAAAAAAAAAATTAAATATTTTCTTAAATAACTACCCCTAATTCCAGGTTTCAAAAAAAAAAAAAAAAAAAAAAAAAAAAAAAAAAAAAAAAAACTACCCCTAATTCCTATTAAAAAAAAATCGAAAGTTGAGCGGATACCCCCTAAAGTTGGGCTTATTTAATAATAATCTAAAGTTGAGCTTATTTAAAGCGAATACGCGAAAGTTGGGATTATTATTGACAAATTTTCATATATATATCTTAGGAACAAAGATAAACTGGTTCAAAACAAAAAGGAACATTGATGATCTTTTAGTCATGGTTAATATTTATATTTTATCATCAAAAGTAAATTTTTGGAGTGATGTATGTGTTGTGGGGGTCTTGCACTAAATCTTGGAGTTTCAAGGTTCGTCCACTCTATGATCAAGAGTCTTAAGGGTTTTAAGGTTTGTCCACCCTTAGACTTGTAGTTCATTGCCTCATTTCACTAAGCACTAGATTACAAATTACTTATGTAATATCTGAGTGTTATGTATTGATCTCCTCTTATGCCCAATATGTTGCTTATCTTCATCTTTTGTTGGCTTTTCTTCCCTTCCTTTAGTGGGGGATTGATGGAAATAAAGAAAGGAAATTCAAAGGGTCACGATCAGGCGCGAAAAGAGTCGTAAAATTCTGGAGTTCTGCAGCCCGATCGGGCAAGCTCTGCCTGATCAGGCGCCCGACCGAGCGCGAGAAGAGTCGTAAAATTCTGGAGTTCCGTCGTCTGATCGAGCAAGCTCCGCCTGACCTGGCGCGAGAAGATGTCTGGAAAAAGGGAGTGTCCGCCCGATCGGGCGCGTGTTTGTCTGTTGGACGGACTCCAACGGTTCCCTTGGCCTGGATTCCTCTTCTTGTTTGATTTCTTATAACCCCCCATTTAAGAGGTTGATTATGGTGTTTTAATCACCATAATATTTCTGATTTCATTTCCTTGTTCATAGAAGATTCCTCCATGATCCTTCATCTTCTTCTATCATTCATTTCTATAAATTGGAGGATGTTTTCTGATTTTGATATACACAAGAAATACATATCAAACACAAGCTTGCTTAAACACATATATACTCTATTATAACACCCCCAAATCTCCCTCTACGGAAATACTAGTATAATACGTATAATTATACCGTAGAGATAGACTTAGGCGTATTACCGCCGCGTGATTACGCAATGCTACTCAAACTCACTAAATAAACCAATACTTTGCAGCGGAAACTTCAAAATTCTTCTTTATTAATAATAACTATAAATAGAAACCAATGTTATAAGTACTCAAAAATAGATACAAAGACCAAGATTCCTAACTTAGTGAAACCAATTCCGAGACTCCGATGCATCAATTATGGATTTCAACCTGAAAATAAGCAACACTGCTTACCATTACGGTAAATAGGGCGAACCAAAACAAATAAGAAGTACGGGTTAGCAAAATATGCTAAGTACGATAAGTGCAAGATAATGTAAATTCAATTTATTTGCAAACATGCTTTTAAAATCAATTCCAATAATTAATGTAACACCCCCAAATCTCCCTCTACGTAAATACTATATTTATACGTATACAAATACCGTAGAGATAGACTTGGGCGTATTACCGCCACGTGAAAACGTAAGGCTTAATTAATTACTCAAATTGCAGCGGAAAAATAACTAACTTTTATTAATAATAGGAGTAACCATAATAACTGTTTCAAAATAAACTAATAAAAACTTGTCCATAAATAAAATTAATTCCTAACTATGTGATCCCAATCCCGACTCTAGTATGCGCACGAACAACTTCACACCTGAAATCAAGACTGCTTACCAAAATAGTAAACAGGGCGAACCAAAACAAAAAGGAAAACAGATTAGCAAAAACGCTAAGTACGTGTAAGTGCAAGGCATGTAAATACTTTTATTAGACAAACATACTTTTGAAATAACCCATTAAATTTAATTGTCACAAGTCAATTTCCAAAATTAAACTTTCCAAAAATAATTAAACCTTCCAAGGGTAGTAATATTCATCAATAAAAGCTTTCCAAACCAATAGATTTTCAATTTATAAACTTCTCAATTTTTGATATATTCCTAAACCAATTTTCCTCACCTAAGTGTGCACACCCCCCAAGCAAGTTATATTATACTCGAGGAAAGACAAGATCATACAAAGCTCATGGTCTTACTTAACCAGTCCCGGGTAGAGGGACAATTAAAATACCAAATACTCAGGCCCATAATGAGCTGCAAATTAATTGAATCAAGTAATTTATAAATCAACAACTTTTATTAAATCGATCAATACTTTTAAAGATTAAACCGTTAAATCGTGAAATTATATATTTCAACTTATTATGAAAATCGTTAACTTAAAAATTCATACGTTTACTCAAACAATCATCCAAACAAACATTTACCAAAACACGCATTGCATCAAGGGCCTAGCCACCTATACGTACCTTGATCACGAGAACAATTAAGGTACGATCACTAAACTTGACCACGATCGAGGGACTCCTCCTACACAATTAAAATAACCTTAATTAATATAAGGTTAACAAAATTAACACAAAACTATAAATAATACTCCACTAGTGCATGAACTACCAAACTATTAACTTATAAACCAATCCTTTAAAATGATGATTCTTAGTACGTATAATTTGTACATTAAAACTATAACATTAATAAAAGTATAATAGTATTATCTTTAGGGTAGTAGTAAAAAAAAAAAAAAATAATAGTAGTATTATGGATACATAAAAAAAATCAAGTTACAATAAGTAGAAGGGTGCGTAGCACCTTAGCTTGCGGCAACGATATTAATATGGGTCAGCACAAGTTGTTGACGAGAGAAGGGTAGTGTATGGTTGGGAGAAATGGTGGTTTGGTTGAGCACAAGAAAGGAATAGAGGAGGGCTTGAGATTGAGAGTAGAGAAAAGAGTTTTCTAATTTTTGGTGTGAGGAATTTGTGAAGTGTTGAGGGTCTATTTATAGTGTTTAAGGGGTAGTAAGATAAAGTTAAAGGAGGGTTGAGATTAGCATGGGAACATGATAAATGTAAGTTTGTTAAATGAATATGAGTGAAATTTAGTCTAGGTTAATTCATGTGGGAAAATACAATGGAAATGATTAGGGATGGAAGTAGGGTAGATGCTAATATGGTTAAGATAAATTAAGAGAAATTAAGGGATTTAAGTTAAAATAGGATAATGATAACAATGGCTTCATAACTACTCAAAACTCACGGCCCTTTCATTTCATTTTTTTTTTCTAAATAAAAAACGAAAATCATTCTTAAATAAATAAAATAATTAGATTTGATAATTAAATCAAGTTAAAATATATAGATAATATCAAAACTAAGATTTGTTGTAATTCATGAGATAATAATTAAGCTAAAGTTGTTGAGTATTATTAAGATAAAATCCGAAAAATAAAATTAAAAACGGAATATAACGGTAATTAATAAAGTGTGGACCGACCAAGATCATAATTTAGAAATATTTAATTATTTCAATTAATTAAAGAAATTACTAATTAAGAAAATATTTCCAAAAATTAGGGGTATTACAATTAATCCAGTAATTCCAAACTCATGATTCAAAACCAATTCTCAATATTCAAATCCCAATAATCAATAAAACCAATTCCAATTATTTTAAAACCAATTTAACCAATTCCTCTCCCAAGTGTGCACACCCCCCAAGTTATTCTCCTTATGTTACAAGGCTATTCTTGAGAAAAGATCCGGTCATACAAAGTCCAAGGCCTTATCAATATACCAAATCCGCATAGTGGGATTACTAACATGCTTATAAAGCATAAATAATAAATTTAATTCAATGATTAAATAAATCCTCTTTAAATCCAACAATTCCAACCTTTAATAATAATAATTCAAATTCCCTTTTTTTTATAAATCCAACAAGCTTTCAAACCAATCCTTTTTAAACATGAATAATAAATTAATTAATCAAAACATGTTATAAAAAAATCAATACTCCAATTTAATTATTAAAACCAATCTTTTAAACATACTTTTATTTCATAAACCATAATTCAAGTCAATTTAATTCAATCACCATAAAATCATTCAAACATGCTCATTCAAATCAAACTTTTTTTTTCAAGGTATCTAACTACCTAACGTACCTTGATCCTTGCTTAGAAAAACACACAAAAGGAACCTCAAGATTCTTGATCGAACACACCCTACAAATAAATATAACCTTAATTAATATAAGGTTAAAAAATAATCACAATAATTAAATTAAAACCCCCCCAACTATATGTACATGAACCTTTTAAATTAATTTCATAAACATCATTAAAAATCTAATTTTATATAATTAAAACTACTCATAATAATTATTATAAATCCCCCATAATAATAATAATAATAATAATAATTGAATAAGAGAAGAGAAGAAGAAAAGATAAGAAACCAAGGAAAAGAGAAGAATTGGATTTTCGTTGGAAAGTATAGGCAGAACTTGCAGAGGCTATAACTCCTTCGATATAACTTTGAATTGGGTGATTCTTGAGCCTAACCTCAAGGATTTTTCGAGAGGAACAATCTTCTGTGAAACAACAATACCCCAAAAACTGACCAGAAGTGCCCGAAAATTGGCTTCAAAGATAAACGGGATGATTTGTGTAAAAAGAGGAGAAGAAAAGAAGAGAATTGGTGTGAAGAATGTGAGAGGTATGGAGGGTATTTATAGGCTAGCTCATGCAAGAATTATAGCAAGAGAATGTGGGAAGAATTATGGCAAGTATGGTTTAAGGGATTACTTGGAGAAGTGAGTAAAAGAATTAAGGAAAGTTTTGATATTAAAGAGATTGTGTATAATTGAATATGGAAGGTATGTTTGTCATGAAAAATATTAAGGAAATTGGAATTACTTGGGGAATAATTAAGAAGAATGGATGGCAAGAAAATATGATGATTGGATATTAAAGAGATGGAGAATTAGAATTAAGGAAAATAGGAGATTTTAAGGAAATAATTAAAAAAATATAATTTTACCAATTAAATTCCCCCAAAATATTTCATGAGGGCCGAAAATATGGAGCTTACCATAGCTCTAATTTTCAGATTCCTCTAGATATATTTAGGAATATTTTGCTCGGTTTTTAAGGAATAAAATAATTGTAAAAATAATATAGAATAATAATTAAATAATTAATTAATTAAATACCAATTATTTACCAATAAATAACCAAGAAAAATCAGATTTTCCATACATGGAAAATCCGAAAATCCTAGCTAGTTATTAGGTAATTTCGGCCATAATAATTAATTAATTTAAAAATTTATTTTGCTTTAATTAAAATATCCGAAATATGTAAATAATCCGGTTTTTAAAATAGGATAAATGGATAATAAATCTTATCCAAAATAATAATTTGTTTTTAAAATACTTTTGGCGCCAAAATTCAAATATCCTTTTGGCTCCAAGATTTAAATAGTAAGTTGAATTACTAAAATACCCTTTTTAGAAAATAATAATTAATTAATTAATTAATTAGGAAAATACGTATAAAAATACAGGGTATTACAGTCTACCCCCCTTAAAATAAGTTTCGACCCGAAACTTAGTCAAAAGAAACGAAAATCATTTTGAAATTATTGCTCGTGCACATCCTAACTTGACTCAAGACTCCAACTAAACTCAAATAAGACTCGAAATCACTCAAAAATGACTCGAAAAGTAGACGCGCGAAACTCTATCGCCTCTACCCCCCTTAAAAGGAGTTACGCCCCCGTAACTCGACCACTAACCTTAGGCAAACAGCTCTGGGTATCGTTTCCTCATATCAGCCTCAGCTTCCCATGTAGCCTCTTCAGTTTTTTGATTTGACCACAACACTTTCACAATGCTCACATCCTTGTTCCTTGTGCTCCTTACCTTAGAGTCAAGAATCTTTACTGGTCTTTCCTCGTAAGTCAAATTCTCATCCATCTCAATGGTTTCTGGTTGTAACACATGTGTCACGTCCGGAATATACTTTCGAATTTGGCTCACATGGAACACATTGTGAACCATTTCTAGCTCGTTAGGCAGATCCAACTTATAAGCCACTTTTCCCACTTTCTGGATGATCTCATAAGGCCCTATGTAATTTGGGCTCAGTTTTCCCTTCTTTCCGAACCTCATCACCCCTTTCATGGGTGAAATTTTCAACAAAACCTTCTCACCAACTTCATATTCTTCCTCCCTCCTTTTCAAATCAGCATAGCTTTTCTGTCGATCCTGGGCTGCTTTAATCTTTTCCTGGATTAGCTTGACCTGCTTCACCATATCTTCAATCATTTCTGGCCCAAAAACCATAGTCTCACCTATATCATTCCAACAAACTGGGCTTCTACACTTCCGACCATACAATGCTTCAAACGGTGTCATTCCAATGCTTGCATGGTAACTGTTGTTGTAAGAGAACTCTATCAAATCCAGGTGGTCTTCCCAAGACCCTTGATACTCCATCACACAGGCTCTCAACATGTCCTCCAATGTCTGAATCGTTCTTTCCGTTTGACCATCTGTCGCTGGGTGAAACGTTGTGCTCATTAGCAACTTAGTTCCCATTGCCTTATGCAAACTTTTCCAAAAGTTAGTCAAAAATCTTGAATCTCTATCCGAAATGATATCCGTGGGTACCCCATGGTACTTCACCACAAACTTCACGTATGCTCTTCCCAACTGATCCATGGTTCAAGTACTTCTCATGGGTATGAACGCTGCTGACTTCGTCAACCTGTCCACTATTACCCAAATAGTGTCATTCCCTGCCTTGGTCTTTGGCAAAGCTCCCACAAAATCCATAGAAATTGAATCCCATTTCCACTTGGGCACCTCCAAGGATTGGACCTTTCCTTGAAGCCTGCGATGCTCAATTTTCACCTTCTGACACGTCAAACACTTAGCCACAAATTCATCCACTTCTCTCTTCATATTGGGCCACCAAAAAGTCTTCTTCATGTCCTTATACAACTTATCCCCTCAGGATGCATTGAATAAGGAGAATTATGAGCTTCTTCCATCAATCTCTGTTTCAGATCTCCACGATTCTGCGGTACACACCATCTTCCCTTAAAATGAACACTTCCCTCATCACCAATGGTGAAATCCACCACTTCTCCTTCATCAATCTTCTTCTTTATTGCTTTTAACTTCTCATCTTCCAATTGACTTCCCTTATCTCATCATAAATGGATGGTTGAACCACCAAGGCATTCAACATCCTAGCCACTTCATCATGCCCCACTACCTCCAAATTCAACTTCTGAAATTCCACACACAACTGATCTGGTACTACCATCACATTCACCGTATGCTCTGACTTCCTACTCAAAGCATCTGCCACCACATTAGCTTTTCCCTCATGATATTGAATATCCAATGTATAATCACTCATATACTCCAACCATCGTCTCTGGCTCCCATTCAAGTGCGTCTGGGTGAAAATGTACTTCAAACTCTTATGGTTTGTGAAAATTCTACAAGTCACCCCATACAAGTAATGTCTCCAAATTTTCAAGGCAAACACTATTGCAGCTAACTCCAAATCGTGGGTTGGGTAATTCCCTTCGTGAACCTTCAACTGCCTCGAGGCATACGCAATCACTCTTCGATTTTGCATCAACACGCATCCCAATCCCAACTTCGACGCATCACTATACACGTCATATAGATCACTTCCATCCGGCAAAGCCATCACAGGTGCTGTGGTTAACCTTTCTTTCAAGATCTTAAATGCCTCCTCACACTCTGGAATCCATAAAAACTTATGCTCCTTTTTCATCAAACTTGTCATGGGCTTCGCGATCCTCGAAAAATCCTTCACAAACCTTCTGTAATAGCCTGCTAAACCTAGAAAAATCCTTACATCCGACACATTCTTTGGGGTTGGCCAATCACTCACAGCCCGAATCTTGCTTGGGTCCACTAAAATTCCATCCTTGGAAATCACATGGCCCAAAAATGCTACTTCCTCCAACCAAAACTCACACTTAGACAACTTGGCATACAACTGATGCTCCCTTAAACATAACAACACTTGTCTCAAATGTTCCTTATGCTCTTCTTCATCCTTTGAATAGACCAAAATATCATCAATAAACACTACCACAAACTTGTCCAAGTATTGGTCAAACCAAATGGCATAACTGTGAACTCATAGTGACCATAATGGGTCCTGAAAGCACTCTTTGCAATATCTTGCTCCACAATTCTCAACTGGTGATAACCCGATCTCAAATCTATCTTTGAAAATACTCCGGCTCCTTTCAACTGGCCAAACAAATCATCGATCCTTGGTAATGGATACTTATTCTTCACTGTTACCTTGTTCAACTCCCGATAATCAATACACAACCTCATACTTCCATCCTTCTTCTTCACAAACAATATTAGGGCTCCCCATGGTGATGAACTAGGCCTAATATAACCTTTCTCCAACAAATCATCCAACTGGGTCTTTAACTCCCTCAACTCAGCTGGAGCCATCCTATATGGAGCCTTAGAGATAGGTCCAGTTCCAGGCACTAGGTCAATAGTGAACTCAACATCCCTTACGGGCGGCATACCTGGAATCTCATCTGGAAACTCTTGTACAACAGGAATACCCTCTTTACCTTTCTTTTCCTCACTTTCAATCTCTTGAACACTACACAAAAACAAAGGGCAACCCTTCTTAACCAGCTTCTGTAGTTGCATTGCAGACACAATTCTTAACCCTGAGCTCTTCCCCTCCTTTTTATACACCACTTTGGTCTTACTTGGGCTAGACAAGGTGACCTTTTCAGCCGCACAATCAATCTTTGCTTCATACTTTCCCAACCAATCCATACCCAGAATTACATCAAAGTCATTCAAATCGAACTCGATTAAATCAGCCAGAAATTCTACCCCATAAATGGAAATAGGCACATTCAAAAACAATCTCGAACAACTCCTCACTTCCCCAGACGGGATAGACACATCTAGAGAAACTGACTCAGGACTCTTTAAACCGAGACTCCCAACTACTTTCTTAGAAATAAAAAAATGCGATGCCCCTAAATCAAACAAGACTCTCACAGGAGAAGAACTTATAAAGAAAACACCAATTACCACATCATTAGTAGACTCATCCTGATGGCTATTCATCACGAATACACGACCTTTTGGGGCACTTCCCACACCGCTACTGGTTTCCAGCCTTGGTTGTAGGTCCACTAGACTGAGGTAGTTTGCTAGGTGCACTAGACTCTTTCACCTTCCCAGACTTCACATTAGCTTCCTTCTTGAAACACTCGTACTCACGGTGTCCCAACTTCTGACAATAACGACAAGTTACTGGGATTCCCTCACAGTCCTTCCCTGGGTGGTCCTTCTCACACCGCTTGCAGAAATACCTCCTCTTGGGTTTCTCACCCCTTTGGTTCCAATTCCCTTTATGGTTACGACTGGCCTCCATTCCCCTTCCCAAAGTTTCCCTTGATGTCCCTCCTATCACCAGAATTCCCTTGGTAGTTCCCATTGGGCTTGAGCCTCTTTTCACCCCCGTGAAAAGAGTCCGTGTTCTTCTTTTTTTCTCTAACCTGCTCCATCTCTCTCCCCTTAATTCCGTACAGATGAGCTGCACGACCATAAAATTCATCCAGAGTCTCAAAGGTCACTCCCCCTAGCTTCCCTTGGAGGGTCAAGGTTAGCCCTTGCTCAAATCTTTGAGCTTTGATGGTTTCAGTAGGGACTACTTCTGGGGCAAACCTCATTAGCTCAATGAACTTGTTATAGTACTCACTGATTGACATGTTCCCCATTCTCAGGTTGGTAAACTCCATGCACTTCTTCTTTCTCAGGTAGGAAGGGTAAAACTTTTCTCTCAAGGCTTCCTTAAACTCATCCTACCCAAAGTTTGGTTTCTTCAACAGCTCATCTTTTATTTAGGGCCACCATAAATCAGCTTCTTCCCTCAAGTAGTAAACCCCATTGTTCACCCTCAGCTCACTTGGGCAATTGATAGCATCAAACAACTTGTCAAACTCCCTAATCCAGTTTTCAAGACTGGCAGGGTCCTCCTTTCCCAAGTAAACAGGCGCCTTAGCTGCAGCTACCCTCTTAAAGACTTCACTATAGGAATCAAGCTCGGGATTTCGGTGTTCCCTTTTCACCACTTTCGTGATGTTCTCAGTAATATGGGCTAACTGCTTAAGGACCTTCCCAACTTTGGAACCAGTGCGCTTACTCCTTAATTGATCCCTCATTCTTTGAGACATACTTCCTGGGTTTAATTATAACACTTTGAAAATCAAAACAAGTTTTATCATATAAGCATTTAATTCACTTAACAACATAGAGAAATTTCAAATAATTCATTTTATTTCATTAATAATTAATGAAAATACAACTTTGTCATTTAGGACAATTATTGAGACATTAAACAAAACCATAGTTCAAGAAATCAATTAATCAAATAACACTATGAGCATAACCATCTTCAATAGGATCATAATCCGGATCCTCACTTCTATTACTTGGTTCGGCCATAAGAGTTGGGTTATAACCACTATAGCTTGGAATAAGGCCTAATGAGCTTGACCCAGATTTACTTATATTTTTGTCCGGGCCAGGAGTGTAACTTGGGCTTTTTGTTGGGCTTACATCCCGACGAGGTTGGCTTGAAGAAGCTTTGGGGTTTTGGGCTCTTTCTTTTGCAGTTTGTGAATGAGTTCTAGGCCTTTTTGCACCATGGAAATGGACTTTTGGGCTAGGTTGTTCTGAAGATTCATAGCTTGGAGTTTGGCTAAGAGAACGGTAATGCTTGCTCCTACCAAGAGGTGGTATGGACTCATCACTAGATTCCACATACTCATGTCGCTTCTTTGGGTATGAAAAAGGTACTTGGGCATTTAAGAAGTACATTTGGTCATTAGGTCCAAAGGTTCGATCTTTTGGGATCGTGGGAATTTTCACAGCTTTCCTCCTAGGTTCATACTTGCACTCCACATAGTGCAAGTCCCTCTTAAGACTAGACATGGTTGCCAACCACTTCCCTTCATGATGATGCTTCTCATTACCGCCGCGTGATTACGCAAGGCTACTCAACTTACTAACAAACAATACTTTGCAGCGGAAACTTCAAAACTCTTCTTTATTAATAATAACTATAAATAGAACCCAATGTTATGAGTACTCAAAAATAGATACAAAGACCAAGATTCCTAACTTAGTGAAACCAATCCCGGGACTCCAATGCATCAATTATGGATTTCAACTTGAAAATAAGCAACACTGCTTACCATTACGGTAAATAGGGCGAACCAAAACAAATAAGAAGTACGGGTTAGCAAAATATGCTAAGTACGGTAAGTGCAAGATAATGTAAATTCAATTTATTTGCAAACATGCTTTTAAAATCAATTCCAATAATTAATCCAGTAATTCCAAACTCATGATTTAAAACCAATTCTCAATATTCAAATCCCAATAATCAATAAAACCAATTCCAATTATTTTAAAACCAATTAAACCAATTCCTCTCCCAAGTGTGCACACCCCCCAAGCTAGTCTCCTTATGTTACAAGGCTATTCTTTAGGAAAGACCTGGTCATACAAAGTCCAAGGCCTTATCAATATACCAAATCCGCATAGTGGGATTACTAACATGCTTATAAGGCATAAATAATAAATTTAATTCAATGATTAAATAAATCCTCTTTAAATCCAATAATTCCAACCTTTAATAATAATAATTCAAATTCCCTTTTTTTTATAAATCCAACAAGCTTTCAAAACCAATCCTTTTTAAACATGAATAATAAATTAATTAATCAAACATGTTATAAAAATCAATACTCCAATTTAATTATTAAAACCAATCCTTTAAACATACTTTTATTTCATAAACCATAATTCAAGTCAATTTAATTCAAGCAACATAAATCATTCAATCATGTTCATTCAAATCGATCACTTTCAAGGTATCTAGCCACCTAACGTACCTTGATCCTCGCTTAGCCAAAAACACTTCAAAAGAACTCTCAAGTAGCTTGATCAAAAACACCCTACAAATAAATATAACCTTAATTAATATAAGGTTAACAAATAATCACAACAATGAAATTAAACCCCCCCCCCCCAACTATATGTACATGAACCTTTTAAATTAATTTTCATAAACATCATTAAAAATCTAATTTTATATAATTAAAACTACTCATAATAATTTTTATAAATCCCCCATAATAATAATAATAATAATTGAATAAGAGAAGAGAAGAAGAAAAGATAAGAAACCAAGGAAAAGAGAAGAATTGGATTTTCGTTGGAAAGAATAGGCAGAACTTGCAGAGGCTATAACTCCTTTGATATAACTCCGAATTGGGTGATTCTTGAGCCTAACCTCAAGGATTTTTCGAGAGGAACAATCTTTTGTGAAACAGCAATACCCCCAAAAACTGACCAGAAGTGCCCGAAAATTGGCTTCAAAGATAAACGGGATGATTTGTGTAAAAAGAGGAGAAGAAAAGAAGAGAATTGGTGTGAAGAATGTGAGAGGTATGGAGGGGTATTTATAGGCTAGCTCATGCAAGAATTATAGCAAGAGAATGTGGGAAGAATTATGGCAAGTATGGTTTTAGGGGATTACTTGGAGAAGTGAGTAAAAGAATTAAGGAAAGTTTTGATATTAAAGAGATTGTGTATAATTGAATATGGAAGGTATGTTTGTCATGAAAAATATTAAGGAAATTGGAATTACTTGGGGAATAATTAAGAAGAATGGATGGCAAGAAAATATGATGATTGGATATTAAAGAGATGGAGAATTAGAATTAAGGAAAATAGGAGATTTTAAGGAAATAATTAAAAATACAAATTACCAAAATATTTTTCCCAAAATCTACATGGGATGGCCGAAATTTTTGAGCTTTCCCAAGCTCATATTTTCGGCCCTCCTATTTAGTACTTTAGGAAATTATTTTGCTAGTTTTAAGGAATTAAAATAATTGTGTAAATAATATTTATTGTAATAAATAATTAAATAATAAAATATCAAATATTCACCAAATAATTTAACTAATAAAAATCAGATTTTCACATAGGAAAATCCGAAATTTATTAGCCAAATAATTGGGATTTTTGGACTTATTAAAATAATAATAAAATATAGCTTTTGTCTTAATTAAAATATCCAAAATATATAAATAATCCGATTTTTAAAAATGGATAAGGGATAATAAATCTTATCCAAAATAATAATTTCTTTTAAATTCTGGACTTCTGCCGCCCGATCGGGCAAGCTCTGCCTGATCAGGCGCCCGACCGAGCGCGAGAAGAGTCGTAAAATTCTGGAGTTCCGCCGTCTGATCAGGCAAGCTTTGCCCGACCTGGCGCCCGACCGGGCGCGAGAAGACATCTGGAAAAGGGAGTGTCCGCCCAATCGGGCGCGTGTTTGTCTGTTGGACGGACTCCAACGGCTCCCTTGGCCTGGATTCCTCTTCTTGTTTGATTTCTTATAACCCCCCATTTAAGAGGTTGATTATGGTGTCTTAATCACCATAATATTTCTGATTTCATTTCCTTGTTCATAGAAGATTCCTCCATGATCTTTCATCTTCTTCTATCATTCATTTCTATAAATTGGAGGATGTTTTCTGATTTTGATATACACAAGAAATACATATCAACCACAAGCTTGCTTAAACACATATATACTCTATACTGGGCTCCAACCTTCCACTCAAAAGTGCCTTTGTGTAGAAGTGGTGTGTTAACCTTAGGGAACGTGCCGGCGAATACAATTGTGCACCCCGGTTGCCCCGGAATTTCGTTTTCAAGTCAGTGATTTGCATTACAACACACCGTACTCTTTCATTGTCATAAGATATCTTTTCGATCTTCTTATTTTAATTTCAATATAGCCTTGAAAATACTTCTTATATTACAACATCTAGCGTGCTGCCTATTAATACTTCGTACTGGTATAATTTATTAGGAATACATAAATTCTTTTCTTAAAAAAAAAAAAGGAATACATAAATTCTTGTTGAATTAAATTTTGGCTTATCAATTTGGATGTTCCAAAATATGAATTAATGTGTCAAAATCATTAATAAATCAGGTGGCATTTTCATAAATAAATCAACAATTATGGCATAATTCATTAATAAACTAAATCTGTTTATCAAATGACAAAACCGTTAATGAACTAATAAAATAGTGTAGTTAGCATGACATGTTCGTAATTATATAACCAACTCTTAGCCCATATTTACTAAAAATTGTTGATTTACTTACAATTTTTTTGAAAGAAAGCAGCGGATTTCATTAATTAAAGAAGATTAATTTTTGCCAAAGTTGATAAACTTTATGGAAAAGGACCAAGACATACAAATTCATCACATCCCCTAGCATCCCACCTTGCCAGGCTATGAGCTAGAGTATTACCCGATCGCTTAATATGAGAAAAAACAAAAGAACTAAAACTTAAAAAAGACTATTAATTCAGAAGGAAGACAGGAGAAAATCCTATTAATTTAGTTCTTTTTAATTATTATTTCTTTTTACAAATAATTTATTTAAATTTTGATTTACTATACTTTAATTTCTTAAGCTATTTGTCAAAAGAAATAATAATTACAAAGAACCAAAATTTTTAATTGGGTTGGTCTACCTTGTACAATTGTGGTTAACATGCCTAAAAAAGTACTGTACTAAGTAGTGTGAAATTGTGAATAATTGATGGGGCAAAAGAACAAGACGCTCGCTGGGCCAGTGAGGAAATAATTCAGACGTGAAAAGATGATGCAATTACTATCTTTATTTTTTCATATTAATCTGAATTTAATTGGCTTGAAATTTAAAAAGCGTATTATAAGTTTGCTCCCTTTGTTTTTTAAGTGACACATTATGATTTTTTTTTTTTTTTCATACGATTCACTTGTTAGATTTTTTTACAGCACAATATATTCATTTTGTTATAATTCGTATTTCCATAATATCAATACGTATCATAATTGTTTAACATAAACTCGATATCTGAATAGAATTGCTTGGCCTAAATTCTATGAACCCTTTTTGATAAATTACTGTTACTATTCATCAGTAATAATTTAGTATCACTAGTGTGAAAATAAAAAAGCAACTTTAAACATGGAAAAGCCGAAGCCCATTGAAAGTTTGCTCGCTGGGTCAGTGAGGAAATAATTGAGATGTGGAAAAGATGTGCAATTACTGTCTTTATTTTTTCAAATTAATCTGATTATAAATTGGTTTGATACTTGAAAGCCCATTGAAAGTTTGCTCCCTTCATTTTTCAAGTGATACATTCCAGTAATCTTTTGCACGATTCACTTGTTAGATTTTCATTTACTTATCTATTTAAAATTAATGTTATTATTGTACTACTACTAGTGTAATATGTTCATTTTGTTATAATGCATATGTTCATAATATCAATATGTATCATAAATTCATTATTGTTTCACAGATATTTATTGGGTTGGTTTAACCTATTAAAAGTGAACTGAAAGTTCAAAGAAATTACAACTTACTGAATACTGATAAAACTGTCAACATTCATCAGTATTATCACTAGAATGAAAATGGAAAAGCAACTTTATAAACATGGAAAAGTCGAAGAAATTACAAGTTACTGATAAAACTGTCACCATTCATCAATATCACTATTTACAAGTGTGAAAATGAAAAAGTAGAAGCAATTACAGCTTGCTTGAAAGTGACTTTATTGATTCAATAATTGAGATGTAAATTATATGAACCACTTATTGTAAGGATAATTGTTGATATACAATGGGATGGTCTTTATGTTCATCACCCCATTTTCACCATACCTTTTACTATCACTCTTCTCTTCTCCTTTTTCTCACACAAATTTCTGCAAATCAAATCAAAAATGGACGTTGGAACAATCCTTTCTGTTGCTCAAACTTTGTTGGCAGCGCTGGATTGTGATCAGCTTAATAAGATTTGCTCCACTGCTGACTACAAATCCAAACTCAATGAACTCCGTCTCACTGTCAAAAGAATCGAAGCCGTGTTCAGGGATGCTGAGGCCAAGCAAGAGCTGTCAGAACAAGAACAGCTCTATATTGAAGAACTCAAGGATGCTGTTTATGAAGCCGATGATCTCTTCGATGAGTTCGTCACTCTTGCTGAGCGGAAGCAGCTCACCCAGTGTATCAACGATCGTGTTCTTTCTGTTTTTACCAAGTTTGGTACTGCTTACAAAATGAGTCAGAAGGTTACGAAGATCAAGAATAAGCTGGATGCTATTGCTTATGATAAACGCTTCAGCTTGAGCATTGATCCTAAGCCTATTAAGAATCGAAGGCCTGAAACCTGTTCCTATGTGTATGAAGCTGATATCATTGGAAGAGAGATTGATTTGGAGAAGATTGTTGGTGTGTTGCTTGATTCTAATGTTCAACAAAATGTTTCTTTTCTTCCTATTGTGGGGATTGGTGGGTTGGGAAAAACAGCGCTTGCCCAACTTGTGTATAACGATGCGAGAATCACAACTGCATTTCCATTGAAGTTGTGGACTTGTGTTGCTGATGAAAATCAGGAGCTGTTGGATGTACGAGGGGTTCTCGATACGATTCTAGCTTCGGCCACAGGTAATAAGAAGATGAATGAGGATTTTACCATGGATGTGTTGCAAAGCAAACTTCGAGAAATTCTTGCTGGGAAAAAAATTCTTGCTTGTTTTGGATGATGTATGGACTGAAAATTATGAGCAATGGCAAAATTTGAAGCAATACTTGATGGGAGGTCTGAAAGGAAGTTGGATTGTGGTAACAACACGCTCACATCGAACTGCGGAAATCATAGGAGACGGTCTAAAGCATGAATTAGAAGGCTTGTCAAAGGAAGATTCATTGTGTTTACTTAAAAAAGTAGCATTTGGATCACAACACTCAAACCCTCCCGAAGACTTGGTCAAAATTGGTGAAGATATTGTAGTGGAATGTGCTTTTGTCCCTCTTGCAATTAGAGTGGTGGGAAGTCTTCTCTTTGGCCAAGAAAAACATAAGTGGCTGAAAATTCAAAAGTTGGGATTAGCGCAAATTAATAGACGCGAAAATAGCATCATACCTACATTGAAGCTGAGTTACTATCAACTTGAATCCCCATTGAGAAGTTGTTTCTGTTATTGTGCAGTGTTTCCTAAAGATTATGAGATGGAGAAGGATACATTGATAAGGCTGTGGATGGCACAGGGCTACATCCAGTTGAATGATGATCATCAAAGTCCGGAAGATCTCGGTGAGGATTATTTCTCGATCTTGTTGCAGAGATGTTTCTTCCAAGACGTGAAGGAAGACAAAGAGGGTAATATTGAATCATGTAAGATACACGATTTAATGCATGATCTTGCTCAACAAGTTGTGGGAAAGGAGATTTGCACAGCAGAAACCATGAATAGGGATGTAGACAAAAAAGTTCGTCAGCTCCCTCTTATTAATAAAGAATTCAAGATGGATCAGCTTTGTGTGGCTGCATTAGTAGGTTATTGTAAGTATTTGAGGGCATTGGACTTGCGTCGTTCAAGAATCAAGAGTTTGCCGGACTCAATAGGTGATCTGATACACTTGAGGTATCTAGGCCTCTCAGAAATTAAAGATCTAGAAGTTCTCCCAAGATCTATTACAAAACTATACAATCTCCAGACTTTAAACTTACGTTTCTGTAGAAGTTTGAAAGAATTACCAAAAGATTTGAGTAAACTGGTTAAGTTGAGGGTCTTGGATTTAAAATGTGGTTTTGACTACTATAAAAAGCTGAGGTGTATGCCAAGGGGCATGCGTAAGTTGAGTTGCCTTCACACTCTTAGTCAGTTTGTGTTGGGAGACATGAGTTCAAGTAAAAACAGCTTACTTGAAGGGCTGGAAGATCTAAAAGCTCTAAGTAAACTGAAAGGTTCGCTTCATATCATAGTTCGACATATGAAGACAGGTTATAAAACAAATGGTGGAAAGGAAGGTGGGTCCCTGGTGAACAAGGAACATTTGAAAGAAGTGATCATTGATTTCTTGACGAATGAAAGAAATGAGTATGAAGAAGCAGTGATGGAAGAGTTGCAGCCTCATTCTAATCTCAAGATATTTAGAATGAGTGGATATGAAGGTGTGAGAATGCCAAGTTGGGCAAGGGACAATTATAACTTGGCAACCTCTCTCCCTAATCTTGTTGATATATATTTTTATGAGTGTAAGAAATTGCAGCATTTGGGACAATTACGACTTCCTCAATTGAAAATATTTGAGTTGTATGATTGTCCAAACCTAACAGCTATATTGGAGTGTCCTGCATTGGAAGTGCTACGATTAAAGTCATTCAATGAAAGATTGAAAATAATAGCAAAATCAGGGGGAGAGGCCTCATCTTATGAAATTGGTCCCAATTTAAGGAAGGTTGAAATCGATAATGTGGCATGGCTTAATTCGCTGCCCATCAACTCTTTTCATGATTGTAAAGAATTGACAATTGGGGACAACAAGGTGGAAAGTTTGGGAGAAGCTATGGAGGTGTGTCAATTAATGGCTTCCCTGAAAAAGTTGACAATTAGAAGTTGCTCCAAATTGAAGAGTGTAGTACGTGGAGGTTTATGTATTGATGCTCAGGTTTTTCTCATGAAGGAAATGGTGTCCAGGAATCTTGTACTATATCTCAATCAACGACCCTAACTCGCTATTTTCTTGAAGACGGAGTTGCTACTAGCCAGCCATTCTCCCATCAGAAAATTGTATTAAAAAGTATAAACTGAGATTATACTTTTTAATACAAATGTTGGTGCAATCTTTTCATTTTTCTTCTTTTACGGGTAGATTGTAATATTGTATGAGATTATGTCATAAAGTTTTTCTCATGCACTCTTGTGTGATTATGAAACAGTTGAGATGCTGATGAATTTACTTTATAATTCTTCATACTAATGAATTCAGTCATTCTAGTAATTTGCTTCAAAGGGTAGGACTAACCCAACTCATTATTTGCTTGCTGTTATCGTTCTTACAACCTGAAGGTCCATGGGGTTCGTTTTGTTTCTGAACCAGTAGACCTCACACTGTTTCTGAAAAAAACTCATTGGATATGCAGCTGTGTTGTGTAATGTTTAAATCCACTAGTGAAATCGAGTCTCTGCGGCTTTTTTAGCCTATTGTGTTTTTATTTTTAAAATTTTTATTTTGATGAGAAGCACATTGCACACATAGTTTACTCATACTACTGGCAGTGACAGGTAAGCAACAATCCCTCCAAGTCTCAGAGATTTGGACTCTTATGAGGTTTCTTAAAAATATCTACATGGTATGAGCAGCTTCTTAAAGATGAAGTCAGGAGAAAATACTCAAACAAACAGTATAGGATCGTAAGGAGAAAACTATATACCACTAGTACACTACAACAAAGCATCCACAAACCCCGTCACTGGCCTTCAGGTCTTTCTACCCCTCTGTATAGCTGAGTTCCTTAGCCCACCCTATTAGGTAAAGTGATAGCACGAGTGCAGTACAGTAAATATATAAATTCATTAAATAAGCATAGCGCGAAAAGCAATTTATCAGCATTTTGCAACTATCCCAATCACAAAGACAATAAAGTGTGAGAAATACTTAGCTAACATACATAAAGGCTACCAAACATGGGCAAGCACTTAACATAAGAATCTTATTGCAAGGTTCTACTCAAAAGCGAGAAATTTTAAGATAGTACTTTCATACAAAATCCAAAACTAGGGATCTCTTACTGAAGAACCGAAGAAGAAAGCAAGGTAGTTAAAATGAAACATATTCTACTTATCTGTCTATTGAATGAGCAGTAGAAATGGAATTCAACAACCTCTCGCAGCTTCATCACTGCAATAAGGCAAGACAAGGCTCTCCACGAAGGTCCCTACAGCACAGAAATTTTCAGGGATTCCATGAATTACAATATCCTTAAAAGTTCTTCTTTTCAAATTGTACATTACAAAACTCTCATAAGTCATCTCCTCATTCTTAACCATCACCAGTTGTTCCTCCCCTACCATATAAAGAGGCCTAAAATCTGAATAATCTGTGTTTAAGATTCTGATTTTAGTCCAAGACTTGTCGACACCATATTCCTTCATCATCCAAACATCCGCTGCATTACTAACAAAGTTGAAGGAATCAAACCAAGACACCCTTTGAGCGGCACAAGATGATCAAACTCAAAATTCTCGTTATCAACCGAGCTAGGCAGAAGCACTTCCCGAAACATCTCTTCCCCTAGATCAAATGCCGCAATATCAAATGAGTCATCTGAAGACCTACCAACCAACCAATGGATATAACCACCAACTGAAACCCCTGATTCACGATTATAACCAGCAGAATGATTATATAGAGAACTCTCAACATTCTTCCAAGTACTATTTTTTACCGAATAAACATTAACAAATGCTTCAGTACAGTGAGGCTTATAGCCATGCTTCTTATAATTCTCAACATAAGAAATGTTAATAACCTTATAATCATCATTAACTGAATCATACCCAAGTCCACACATTGTAATTTTATTTTTAAGAGCAAAAGGTGAGATAGGCAACTCCTTCATGGCTGTCGTAGTTGGATTTACTAATAACCACTTGTTAAATGGTTCATTATTCAGCAATATCAACCCATCACAAGAGGCAACATTACTCCTTTCAGTCCGAATATAAATGTGATCACTGAGATTAAGCTTGCTAGCAAAAACAGTGATTTCTTCACTCCTGTAGTGGGCATTTTTAAAATGGACAGAATAGAAAGATGAAGCAGAATCATTGGAAACAAAGAGGAGTGATTCTTGTGCTGTTGGGAATATATAGATGAAGCAGAATCATAGCAACGAATATAAAGTAAAACAACATACTCTTAATTCAAACCCAAATAATATAGGTTGTTATTTTGACCAGACACCATCTAATTTGCAAGTCCTAATACTCCGAATACTAGGTATTCTTATTACCCTTAATTGTGTCCTCTTCTATTCTACTCGGTATTTCTATTCTACTCGGTAGTATTTATGTTAATGTGAGAGCTTGTAAGGAAAGGGGAAGGCTAATTGACAGAGTTATCACATGTAAGAGAAACAGTTACCAATTTACTATGTAAAGATGAGCAAAAGACCAAAAGTTGAGATTATTCGTGTAATTTTTCCATTTAAATTAAGATTAAAGAGTTTTTCAAGCTTCCAAATGTTGGACATCATTGAGAAATTAAATCATGTGGGAATTATCCCAATAACTACATAAACCATCATGTAAATCAAGCACTCTACTGAGATACAAATTGCCCACTACAAAGGACCTATAATTACCGCGATTGGACTGATTGGAGGTTGATAAATTACTGCTACAAGTCCGCTTCAAAGTTCAAACCCTACAGATGCTCTCTATCTGCGTTAAGATTACGTCTACACTAGCATACAAGGCATGATACAAATGGAGTTACAATTTGGAGTCAGCAGTTCATTTACCCTTTCCTCTGCCTCTCCGTGTGTAACCTCTCGATTTTCTCTCCTTTTGTGTGTCCTTCACTTTGGATGCTGGGCTATCTCCTGCAACCGGCTGGCTAAAATTTTGTGACAGTTCCTCCTGTTGCATGCTAGAGCTGTTTTGGGAACCATTAACCACAGCGTCAGTTGGTATGTCAATAACTGGCTCCTCTTGAGGGTTTACGTTATCTTCCATATGAATATCACGTTCTGCTTGGCTTGAATCAACCAAATTCCCATTCTCTCCTTCAGATGGCCTTGCCTCATTAGCAGTGTCCTGTCCTTGAGCCAAACTGCCCAAAAGATGAGGTATAGATATGACAAGGTTTTCTTTCCCTTACAATTTTTATATATAGATAAGTTTTTCTCAAGAAAGCGTACAAGTTATGCCTGACTCACCCAGATGCAGAACACCCGTAGCCATTTTCTGCTGCTGTGTCCTTCAGCTGCTTCACTACATCATTATCATTCTGCGTCAACTCTAACACATATAGCATAACATAAGAGTAAGCTGACGACAGACAACAGATTATCAATATTCTTTTACTTTACCAAGCTTGGTGGACTGCTGTTCAAAGAGAGGGGGGGGGATGGAGAAAGTTTGAATCATGGAAGCAGCTTCTAAAAGCTAAGATCTACGCACAAAATTATACCAGTTCCAACTTATAGTCAATGAAGCTTTTCTACTACCAAATATGCCAATACTTCAATCCTTACACAAAATGTAGATTACCAATGAAGCAGATCTATTTCTCTTTTCCTTCAAAAATAAGACGCTCCACATTTTTTCTTCTTATCAAACCAACAATGGAAAAAGAAAAAGGCTGACTTCCCATCATGTAATTTCTTCCTTTCCATTTAACATTATGAGTACAACTGAGCAATAAGTAATGCACTAAAGAGAACAAAAGTATTACCAGCAGCTTCCTGGGACTGTTGGTGCTCCACAGATTGAATAGCCTCACCCTCCTTCAGGCACAATTTTTAAGAAAATCAAAACATAAACATACAAACCCAAAAACTTCCCTTAATCATACCCGACAGCCCCCCCCCCCCCCCCCACCCCCTTCTCTGCCCCAAAAATAACTAAAATTAATATTTTTTATTTAAAGTGGTATAAAAGAAAATAGCACACACAGATCTATCAAGTACAAACCTGGCTGACTCTGTAAAGAGTACTTGTTTCATTTTCTGGCTTATCATGTGTAGACTCTGCAGGGCCTGAAAATAGAGTCAAAATTAATTTAAAGATTAAAAGGTCCTTTTGAAAGCAGAGTAACCAAATTGCTTAGCTAAAAATCAGTCCACATTTATCATTTAGCCCAAAAGGTATAATTCCATTAGGGTCACAATAAAAAATTCACATCACATTACTTTAATGCCATAGTAAATGCTTCAGTGAAACTATATTCCAGAGAGTACAGGATATACAACTGACCTGCTCCTTCCTCAACTGCTTTATTCAACACTGAATCTTGAGGCAGATTACTTTCAGAAGAAAACAGAATGGTCTTTGTCAGTGGTGCAGCAGCTAATAACTCTTCTGTAGCTTTAGAGCGCACTCTTCGAATTTCCTCCAATAAATTCCAAGAACCAGATGTAAAAGAACTCTTTTTCATCTGCGCACACACATGATATTCCAAAAAAATTAACAAGAGGGAAAACTATATGTTACTAACTATTTTTTCAGTAAAAGTTATACTTCAAGCACATGTTGAAGATAACAGAAATAGGAAGCAATAATGATCAGTAATTCAAAGTAGCAAAAAAACAATCATATAAAACCCCCCAACAAAATTGCAAGACTGCATCACATGAAACATGACTGATTGTGCCATAAGCTATATCAAGCAAGGACAAGACAAGAACACATCAATACTAGTTCTACCTTCAATTTTTATGTTCTGATATGCAACTTAGGTGAACTAATTTTTTTTTTTTTTTTTTATAATAAAAAGCACAAGTCAGACTAGGATGGCAACCTATTTTACCAGATTGAGAAGTACTATAATAAACTTTGCTATGCATTGTAAATCAAACCACGATAGTAAAGAATATTAGATTGAAGCTCTAGAGTTTCACAAAACTAAAGGAATCACAAGCAGGATCGGCTACAAATTGCACAAAAGATCAATCTCACAAGTGAGTACCCCAGGAACAAGTCAAATGTCCCCATATGAAGATTGTATACAAGGGGGAAAAAGTAAGAAATTGTAAAACTGAAGGAAAGTCGAAACCAAAATAAATCTCCTACGTCCTAACTTTAATACCTATAAGCACAACTACACAACTACAAGTTCATTGAGAGGCTTTAAGATAAAAATATCCTGATCCACCTAAAGCTGGAAATAACCTACTGGACCTAATGTTTATGCAAGTCCAAACACAAGTTGAGAATGGAAATTCAAAGGAGCAGAAGACATCTAGAGAAAAAGACACTTCACTACAGAGAGAGAGAGAGAGAGAGAGAGAGACTGGGATAGTTTAACATGATTATTTCCCAAATGCATAAAGCTGTATTCAAGATGTGGGTTAAGTACATAATTTTTTGTAACAAGTTGCAATATTATAATTAAGGAAAGGGTATAATTTGGAATACTTAAACTCCGGAAACAAAGATCTCAACTGAAGGTCAGTCAGCACAATGAAAAGGAGTTCAAACTCAAGTACTTCAAAATTGGAGCAATGGGGCAAATGTCACTTGCCAAGCAATATAAGATTATTTTCCAAATTTTATGAGGCCAGTGGCGATGACCTCCAATACCATCCTCAAAGAAGAAGAGAAAAAAACAAAGGAAAAAAAAGATAATGTTGTCTCTCCTAATTCATATTAAGCATAGCACACTAAGAATATGAAATATATATCTTGTACACCCAACCTAAATCCATGTGTATAAATCTAAAGCACAAAATGGCAATCACTTGAGAGAGTAACCAGCAAGCAAAAATGTTCTTAGCAAAATAATAATAAACCTTCAGCATAAAAAACGAAAATAACACCGCCACAAAAAGAAACATCGCCCAAAGGTAAACCTAACAACTCATTATGTCTCTTCAAGCAAAAAAGTCACTCCTAAAGTAGGAGAAATTCAAGGAAACACAATTATATAAAACATTTTCAAAATATGATTGTCGAAGTAGCAAAAAGTAAATGGATCGTGAGTTCCTTTGAAGGCAGTAGTTAACAAAAATCAAATATAATACCTCAGAGCTGCGTACGGTTGACATCGGTGTTTCTTCCTTGAAATGTAGCATGCCCAACGGTGATGAAGATCCAGCCTCAGCTTGCTTTAAAGTTGGAGATGCCCAGGCAGGACGATTCTGCATATATGATCTTGCCATATCCACAGGGGAGCCCTTCTCACTTCTGGAGATCTAGTTCAATGAAAAAATATGATAGCATGTTACCCGCAAATGGCATATACATAGCCGGTATAAAAAGTCAAATTAACAAGCCTTAACACAAGTTGCTGTGTGCTCATATAGATAGCCGATATAGTAATACATATTACATAAGACAACATTTTGTCTGAGTAACATGTTATAAGCAATCCTCCAAACATCACAGCACTTTCCACCCTTTAAAGCATCAAAATAGCACAGTTATACCAAAATACCTATGCCCACATATCAGCCAGTAACTCAGAACCTGATAGCAACCAAAGTTAAGGACACTCATGAACATATACAGCAGACGCAAGGTTGTACAAAGTAATCATAAACACACGCAGGACAAAGACGAGTATACCCAGATTTTAAAAAACAGTAAATCAACACACAAAAGCTGAACATCCAGGCAACCTTGTTAAATTTTGACAACATATCAACGTTAAGACATGGACAAGATTTGTAAGAAAAGGTACTGACTTGGAATGGTGATGCCAAATTTGCCGAATCAAGCTCCATCTCAAACTTTTTCTTTGAGCCTGATCTTTTCTCCTGCAGCCATTTCCTGGCTTCCATGATTGCTGAGGTTCGCATATTTGGAGTAGTTTCGCCTTGAGGAAATATATCAGGAAATAAGAACAGTTCTATCAGGTAATTTACATAGACATTGCTGTCAATATCAGGATCAAAATCTTGCAAAGCAGTTTACCAAAAGTTCCATTGCTGTCCACTATACGAGACCTGACAAGTTTTATCAATTCATTTGCTTCTTTCCTGGTCAGAGAAAACATCAACTGACATGAATATACAACTCCAAATTAACATGTTAAGTAAACTGATAAAAAGATATGAAGTCAACCATATCTGCTGTAAATTCCAGACAGCAAAAAGGGGAATAGTTGATTCAGTTAATTGTTTCCCTAAGGCCAATGTCCAGTACCAATTATGTATATGATATCCTTAAGTATGCTTATAAAGTAATTGCATTGCTATTTTGAGATAAACTATTCTTAAGCTTGCTAAGATACCTTGTATAGTCATACAAATTCAAATGTTAGACATCATAGATCTAATAAAGGCAGTGAGCGAAAAAAACATAAATAGAAGAATAATGAAAGAACAGGGAACTGTCAAGCCATATTAATCCAGTAGAGAAGCATTTACAATCCCCCATGGCCTAAAGAGAAATCGCCATTTTTAATGCCTCAAAATATATTGTATGTAATAGACTAGCAATCTGATTTGTGTAATTATATGATTAAGCAGAAATTTAAAGCTGAAAGCTTGAAATTATATTAAACTTGATGGTCTTTTACAAAAGGTAGTAGGTTTAGCCTACAAATCTCAAATTAGTTAGGTCACCACTCTCAAAATAGTGACTTGAGGTCACAACTCTCAAAGGATTTACTCTAAAATTTCTGCCTCTTTCTCCTTTCTCCCTTCACTCTATTGATACTAAGGCTAAAAACTATGAATCTAATAATACTAGACTTCCCAAATTGCCCCTCCTAGAGTTAGTCTATTACATTAAAGGGAAGGCATTTTCAGCCACTTGTCAAATTTATATTAAAAAATTATCAGCATTCAGTGGGGCATGTAACAATGCAGAGAACAGACTAACCCATGATCCATTCATCCACCATTAATGTTGACTATGTTGTCCCTTCTATAGTCCATTAAGTAGTATATCTGCATATGCCCTTGAGCATAAGTATAGTGTATAGTCTAGCTGTAGGCTCCTATGTTGTCAACTCTAATTTATTGAGTATGGCCCTAATACATAGGAATCAGTTATTTTATAGGCATACTATATGAGTCAATGAAATGACCTTTTAAAAAGCTACAATCAAATAATACTGTCTATAGTCATATATAAACCACATTCACTTCATGAATAACTTAATTGCCATTAGTAATAAATCATGATCCTACTAAACAACTAGTATTAATAGATATTGTGGAATGAAAGGGAGGGAAAGAGGGAATAAATGAAGAGTAAACAAAAACGAAGGTTAGGGAAAGGAAGATGTTAACTTGCATATTTCTTCCAAATCTTTCATTGGAATGTTTTGGTTTATTAAAATGGAAGGAAAATGGATCCCTTCCAATTTTGCACCCTTCCCACCCCCGAAATCATACCCAAAGGTCCCAACAAGGAAAGATAAATACCTCACTTTTCTTCCCCCCCCCCCCCCCTTTTTCCCTTAAAATTATCCTTATCCAAACACATTGTACATGTGGACCAAGAAGCTTCAAATAGAAAAATAAGCAGAAATCTGCAAACATTCAGTACCTTGAATATGTCTCTTCAGTCACCAATTGTTCAATTGCACGCTTATTATCACTCTTGCTGGATGGAGAAAGCACCTTAGAAATGAAATACAACGCGTCAGCTCTCATCTTAGCCCTAAATTTTAGTACCGCTAGAGGTTGCAAATATTCATGAAAGGTAACAAGAGGCAAATTATGGACAGTAGAAAACACCCATTCAAGTCCCAAATGCACACTATACTACTATAGCTCTAAGTAAGCAAAGTACCAACCCTTATTAGCTTGAAACAGCCTAAATTTGATTGCTAACTGTTGTGCCAAAACCTCAGCCAGATTATATGTATACCACAAAGATACACACACGCACACGCAAACCTAATAAAAGCATGGGCATGAAACTCAAACCGCCATAAGGATATATCCAAAATCAAAGTGCGGTCAATTACAAACCTAATAAAACATGGGAAATAAAACTCAAACCACCATAAGGATACATACAAAATCAAAGCTCTAGAGCTTAATCTAAATAAAGGCTAGAACTGCACAACCATCCTTCATAGATTACAAAAATAGAAAGATTGCCTTCAACTGTGGATGATATGAAACAGCTTACATATTCATACAGATATATATAATTACTAAAACAAATTAAATCAAAGCTTATGACTTGCAAAAAACAAGGAATTAAATAGACTCTAACCTTATCTAGTCTATCATCCTCTTGAAATGAGATGTCATTCCCAATCTTCTCCTCCTCGTCATCATTATCTGAAATTAAACAAACTCCATGCTTTTGATTGCAGATAGAGACAAAGAAAAACAATCCACTCCACAAAAACTTCAGAATATAATCACACTACTTAGCACTAGTTGATGCAGAGAATAAGAAAAGTAGCCCCCACAATGATAGCTGCAGCAATGATGAAGACTGATGTGCATAATAGTGTATATATATTTTTTTACTTATGCTATGATAGCCTGGCATGCTTGGACAGTAAAAAAAATGAATATCATGACTCCAAATTAACAGAACTGAAAGCCATAATCATTCAGAAGAATCAAAATGTGACAAACCATCAACTTGTGGAAGCATCAAGAAAAACAAATCAATGCCTCTTTAAAAGTAAAAGCACATGTTTGCACCAATCTAACAATATACAAGAAATTTTAATCAAACAAATAAAGGTCATTGTTTAAAATAAATAAATAACACTCTCTGTTATATTTTGTTTGTCCCATTTGAAATCTTGGAAGATTATAATGCAAATAGAATCTTATACTTTAATGCCTCTTTATTTTGTTTGGATCTTGTTAGATTTGTTTCAATTTTTAGTTTTCAAATATATAAATTTTATAACTTTTTGTATTAGCTACAATAGTGCATTGAAAACTGTGCAAAAAACAAACATTAAAAAACAGTAGTCAACAATAACGATAATATATAGATTTATCAGGTGTAGATGAAGGATACATTCAGGCATTATTTGACAAATGAATTCAGCCAACTGTAATGTTGGTTTCTGGGAATTAATTTAGTGACATATTCATAGATTAACAAAAATAGATAGATAAATGAATAAATAAATAAATAACTTGAATAATCACTAGAATAGCCTACTCGCCAGCTTTTCTGGCCAAAAATGGTTTCTCATTTCACATTGTAAATCCTATATCTATTTGCAAAAACCTAAAAAGATGGTTACAATACACAAACAGGATATCATATCATATTTAATTATAAAAACCCTGTAAAGGTATATGTCTCACATTCACATCAACTCACGCAAAATGTGATCTATGGCACTTGGTGGAGTGACTATCTAAAGCACTGGAGCACAACCACCTTGGCTACCACATTACATCTTCAAGCATTGACAGCCTAAGAACCTAATACTCTTATATACTGTGAGTCTGATACAAAACAAAAGCAAAAGCCCCCCCCCCCTCTCTCTTCCGGTCTACAATGACAGAGGATCAAATCTGCATCCCTCCCCCCTTTCAACCCCTAATCGTACACTGTACACTGCATCTTTGTGCAACTCTGATCAGTAGTCTTCCAGAAATAAACCTGGCTATGGGACAAATTGACAGCTAGCACAGCCCTTGCTTCTTCGTATTAACTTGAAACTCAAGTCCTCTAGCCATTTATGCCAAGAGCAACCATTCTACTTCTAACTCTGATAATCACATATTTGAGTAACACTTTTTCTCCAAAAGGGAAAATTTCAGCTTATAAATTTTTATGCTTTTTCTTAAACATCAATCCTAGTCCTAGAACAAAAATGAAAAAAACATTGCACTTCATCAGCTAGATTCCAATGACAATCTAATACATTATTCTGTTATTCAAGATAGCTATTAATCTTCTGCATTGTTTTCTCTTTTGCTTCAACTCTAATGCATCAAAAGGAAAATAATTTCCACTACCCATTTCTTATTGCATATGACTTCAAGCTTTGAAAGCATGAGCTCCAAAAAGGCCATGTTCGAAATCCCCAACACCACGGCAAACCAACCACTCATCTCTAGAACCAGGCAACTCCTTTCACAAATGTCAACACACCAATCCTAAATTCCTTATCATAACAAAGTAACTAACTTGATTCAATTTATGCCATGAGGCATTCGTCACACCCCTCGACCACCAAACCAAGACTACCAAATGTAGAAATTTAAAAATTCATGAAAAATAAAAATTACATGCAAAGTTTCATCTTTGCATAACATTCAAGCAATAATCCACACATTCCAAAACCCGAATCCGAATACCCCTCCACCCAATCAAAATACCCCTACATTACAAATTTACACAATCTCAAACAGCTTTTCAGATGCATACAAATTTCCACAAAATCAAACTACACAAACATAAAACCAATCAAACCATCAATCATTCTTTCACTACCTCCATTTCCCCATCCTCAAACCTCAAACAATCACCAACAACACAAAAACAAAAAATCCAAAAAAAAAAACACAAAATTCAACAAAATCAAAATTACCAGAAGAATTTCCATCAGAGGAAGAAGATGACGAAGAATAATCATTCGCGAAAAACGAAAGAATCTTTCCAGCACCAGAAGCAATGACTTTTGCAGGATAAATCAAACCAGAAAGCCAATTAGGGTTTTCAGGGTCGTCGGAAGGCGGAGGACGAGGAGGCGGAGATGGTCGAGAATACGGAGTGCTTCGAACTCGCCGGTTTTTCACTATCTTTCCGCCGACGCCGCCGTCGCCGGCGGTTCGCCGGGAAGAGGTGGTCGCCATTTTTGGGAGGAGAGAGAAAGTTGAACAACGACAACGAACTGTGGAATGCAACGATTTTGGTTTTCGGATGAGAGAGAAAAAGAGGGGTTCAGATTTAATTTTGTTTTTTTTTATTTAATTTATTTTTGTAATGTTTGTTTTTATTAAACTGTTTTTTTTATGTTTTTTTATTTTTATTGGAAAGTGGGGGTGTTTGGTGTTGTGTAGCCGTTGGTGAGCGTGTGGTTTGAAGTGGATTTAGGGCTTTTTTTTTTTTTTTTTTTTGGTGTGGGGGAGGGGTATTTTTGTAATTTGGATCATTTGGTGGTAGTGAAGGAGAGGTATGGAGTAAATTTTGGAATCCGCTTATATATTCCACTTTCATTAGATTGAGGTGTTGAAAAAATGTTACCTTTAATCACCTTAAAGTAGACTTGTCTGGTTGAATTCGAATTAGACTTGGATAGTGTTAAGAAAAACTATCTCAAATATTGTAAAAGCATATTATCATTGCAAAATATGATGTTAGATCAAATCGGGTTGAGGTCAGGTCATTTGGATTATCACTTGGTAAAATTCATATCAAATGCAAGTTGGGTCGAGTTAACGGGTCAGGTAAAGGATTGACAGATCTACCTCAAAGATATTAAAAGACATTAGGTTTCTTTGATTCATGTGGATTTTACCTAACAAATGTACTTATATTTTAGATAATTTTATCAAGAACTACCCCATAAATGTTTTGTTTTGTGAACTTACTCGGGTTTTATGTTAAAACTTTATCTATTAATACTCTCTAACCCGTCCAATTTTTCCGTTTGTGGAGCCCATAATTACTTTTCCCCACCTAATTATCTCCGCCCTTCCCAACTACCTCCCTTATCTTTCGTTGAATCCCTCCATTTTTCTTTCACTCTCTTTTGATTGACCTAATCTTATCTTATTGCTCCAAATTTTCTCTACTATTTCAGTAAATTAACATGTTAAATGCCTTTTTCTCTTAAACGTTATCTCTTTCCTACTTATCTTCTTAATTTGTTGGGTAAGTCCATGTTAGTGACTCAAAGTAATACCATAGACAAATTAGTGTAGTAATTGATATGAAACTGTGACCTTTTCATTCAATTGAAGCCATAAACTCTAAACCCAAAAAATGCAAAACCCCTAATCTAATTTAAATCCTAAACACTAGACATGTAAGTCCTCTCACTCAATTGAAGCCATAAACCCTAAATTAATTTCCTAATTATGATAATTGAAGTAAACTAAAACCACTAAATTGATTACATTGCCAACAAATTACAACAATAACTTTAAAAAATTACTTGTTTTGGTGATGAGTAAATTGTGTTCAATTGCTCGAATTAACGGTTCTTGGATTTTTGGTTGTGATTGAGAAAAAAAAAAAAAAAAAAAAACATCACGAGTGTTAAATAGGTGAGAAATGAGTTAATTGGGTGAAAAACATAACTATGAGCCCTACAAACGAAAAAGAAAAATTGGATAGAAACTATTAAAAGATAATCCTATATTAAGTTTTTACATCTTAGGGGTAGTTGTTTGCAAAAAAAAATTGAGTAATTGTTCACAAAACATGTGGTTTATTATTATGTTGTAGTTCCTAACAAAATTTCATATATTTAACTTTGATTATTATCTTTGATTTATTTGATCTGGGGAATCTATATGAATTTCGTCTACAATATATCAATTGAATTAGATTAAAATTTACCTTGTAATCACAACTCATTAAAAGCCTTTTTGTAGAAAGTTATTTTTAACACCGATTTGGAATAGGAGCATGAAGAAATTAAAACTCATCCTTAAAGATTGGGTTTTTAACAAATTTGAGCCTTATTTATTCAACTTTGATTTATATCAAACTAGTTTGTGGCCCGAGCGATTCCCCGGGTTGCTTGTATGTACTTCTTTAATTTGATTATTATGTTCAACTGTTTATATAGTTAGTGTGTGGTTCGGGCTCTGTCTCCGATATTTTTTCTATTCTTATTTTTTTTACCTCATACAATATGTATTTATTTTCTAATATTGTGAAAAAAAAAATATATATAACCTCTAATTTACTTAATATATTAAAGGAATATATAATGTTAATTATGTGAAATCTAAGACATTAATCAAAGTTAGTTGAGATGGTAAATGTATGACCTTTGTATTTTGGAGGTTACGGGTTCGATTATTGGTCATAGCCTAATTTATTTTAAAAAATGAAGTGGCAAATTTATGTGGTGCATATTCCTGTGGATAGTGACGTGGTATTGTGCAAATAATTTGAAAAGTGTCACGTGACACCGTTCCTTTAAAAGGAACGCCTTTTAATAAATAGTATAGATAATAATAATACTTAGCTTATATAATGATACTAGGACGGCTTTATCGCACGCATTGCACATCATAAATAACTATGTTTGGAAAGCTATTTCGATTTGACATTGGGCCACAAATTGAGTTGTTAATAAATTAATTTTTGAAGAGACGAGACGGAGTATTAATTAGGGAAAATATGTAGATAAATATTTTTAGGTATACATGTCCGCACGCTATTAATAAGAGGAAAAAAATAATAATAGTTGATATCAATAAGGGAAAACTTTGAAGCACTAGTTAATATCAATAAGCCACCACAATCCCAACTTTGATTGAGCTGAGCTCGAACTATTTACAAATAGGTCATGCTCATTATCACCGCTAATTAGTAATTACATGTAATACCCCGTATTTTTTGAAACGTATTTCTAATTATTTAATTAATTACTTCCTCTGTTTTTTTTTTTACATGACCCATTAGTTTTAGGCACAGTTATTTAGGAGAGGAGAGAGAAAACAAAAGGGGGTTGATTTTCCCATGTGGGGGTATGCTTTAATCAAAAGTTAAATGACCCACCACTCTTTGATTAGACGTGTAAACTAAGTGGAAAATGAAGGAAATCAGTTTTTTCCCTCCAAACTTTTGGTGAAATTGAAACCAAAAGTTTACTTTATAGTTCAAAATTTTGGGTAAATTTTTGGCTCCCTTTTATTTACAGCATTATAAAAGGAGAACCATGAATACCCATTTTGCAGTAACTACTCTTTCTCATTGCACACACCTCACAAAAAGTTCTCCAAAATAAATTACACTTTCACAGCACACACTTGCACTCTACTCCATGTAATGCAGAATTTTAATTTTACAGAGTACATTCAACAATTTAGTAGTGACAAAAATGCTGGAGGAGGAGACTTTAGCATGGATGATCTTGCATTGCATGAGGACTTCAGCATGGAGGAATTGTTGGAGTTAGAAGCTGCTCAAATGGATGAAGATGTTGACAGTGACAGCGAGGAAAAGGTATGGATTTGTAGTGAACCTGAAAGTGAAAGCGATAATGATGATGAAACAACTGAAAATGCTAATGAAACCACTGAAAGTGCTAATGGAAATCAGGAAACCATAAATGTGCAAGTAGTTGAAAAGAAACCTAGGGAACAAACTAACAAGCAAAGAGAGCATTTAGCACAAAGATTATTAGCATTATCTAGTGATTGGTCTCTTCGTAGGGGTGCCATGAAAACTTGCATGCATGAATTTGAATTAAGTAGATCAATAGTATCAAGAATGTGGAGATCAGTAAAAAAACAGGGGCTCGAATCTTTTGATGTCATTGATGTCAAACATAAAAAAAAACAGGAAATGTGGGAAGGAAGTGTAGGAATTTTGATACCGAAGTCTTAGTTCAAATTAGCCAAAAACAAAGAACAACAATTAGGACTTTTGCTATTGCTCTAGACGTCAGTCCTTCTACTGTGTATAAGTTGCTTAAAAAGGGTATTATTAGAGCACACACAAACTCAATCAAACCTTCTGTATCAGCAGCTCATAAGATTGTAAGATTGAAATGGATTTTAGGGCTAACTTTGCCAAAAACAGTGACTGAACAAGCCAAATTCATGAATTTGTCGAATCTAGTGCATATTGATGAGAAATGGTTTTTCATGTGCAACAACACACAAAGATACTACTTGCTTGCAAATGAACCTAATCCATACAGACACATACAATCAAAGAACCATCCAGAGAAAGTCATGTTTATGGCAGGGATAGGAAAGCCTCAATTTCAAGGAGGAAGTATGTCATTTGATGGGAAATTTGGCATTTTTCCATTCACTAATGAAGTTCCAGCTCAAAGATCAAGCAAGAATAGGGAAAGGGGAACACTTATCACAAAAGCCATACCATCAATTACTAGCTGTCATCAGAAGAACAATGATTGACAAATTGCTACCAGCAATTAGAGAAAAATGGCCAGAGAATGCATGTAAGACAATATGGGTACAACAGGATAATGCACGACCTCACATACAACCTGATGATCTAGAGTGGATGGAAGCAGCTAGTCAAGATGGATTTGACATTCATTTGATATGTCAACCAGCACAATCACCGGAACTTAACATACTTGATTTAGGATTTTTCAGAGCTATACAATCACTACAAAATCAGAAGTTTCCTAATGATGTGAAAGAGTTGGTGCAAAGTGTTATTGATGCATACAATGAATATGATTCTACTTTACTCAATCATACATGGTTGCAATTACAGTATGTGATGCTAGAAATACTGAAAGACAAAGGAGGCAACAACTATAAAAATCCCCACCATGGGAAGAAGAGGTTGGAGAGAATGGGGTTACTGCCAACAGTCATAGAAGTGCCTGACGAGCTGCTGCAAGAAACAGTGGACCATCTAAATGAAGGCGTAGTAGGTGTGCCTAGTGGAGAAGACCAACATGAAGCTGACTATGCAATGAACCAGTAAAGGGTGGATGAAGTTTTACCTTTTGAAAGCTTAAGGAGTAGTGTCTAAAAACAATTCTTGGAATCTTTTGGTAGTAGTATTGTGATAGACACTTATTCATATTTTTGCTAGTTTAGATTATGTACATTGCTAATCCTTAGCATGCAACTAACAATAGTTAGCCTTTTGTAATTCAAAGTAATGGGTTGTATTTTGGACATATGAAATGGAAATGCAATGATGTTTGTAAAGTTTTATTAGATCCTTCCATATTCCATTAGTTAAAGAATGTATGCAACCTATAATGAATATAATTATCATTTGACAGCTGTAGTACTCCATCTCTCATAATCGAATCCTTGAGATGGATTTCCTCTCAGAAACTCTTACTAATCATAAATGCCACACTTATGACACACACAACATGTCACATCTTGCAAGAACTAATAATGAAATGGACACATATGACTTGGTTAACATAGACAATGGGTAGAAGGGTTCACATTTCAGATTTGAAATCCCACATTATTCCTTGTCATCATAGAGGTATGTTACTATAAAAATTACCTCTCAGATTACATATAAACTTTCTTACCCAATGTGATGCAATACAAGAATCACAAAGATAATCAACATTTCATTATAGTCATTACAGGCATCATAAAAGTGAGGTCATAGAGAAGACATCTAATTATAGTGGGTTCATCATTGAGAGACACATAAAAAAAATCAATTAATCAGGACCAAAAACAGAAGGTGTCAAGTGTAGCAATAGAGTTAGTAGGACTGAGATGCAACACAAGCCAACAACAATCAATGGGCAATATAATCCAACAATAGCCAGCACAAGCCATCACAAATATAGGCAACAAAATCCAACATAAGCCACCAAAAGCCACCATAAATATAGGCAACAAAATCCAACAACAATCAACCATTTATCACCAAACAAAATCCAACACAAGCCAACAACAATCAACCATTTATCACTAAACATAAACATATTACTCATAAAAGGAGGAGTTAAGAGGACTTAGCTACGTAATGGAGCATCACCACCAATAGAGGACTCATTACAATTTTTTTGTTTTTTCTTGGCAGGGACAAATTTAGTAGGACTGAAATTTAACTTTCTCTTTGTTCGAGTTCTCAACGCAGGGGAAGTTATCTCTGTTTCGGACAATTTACATTGAGGAGTTTCAGGCACAACCAAAATAGATTCATCAACTTTAAAGGGGAAAACATTTTCAGCATCACTCAAAAGTCGTCTGGTCATAACATTTTTAGAGGCGAAAAGGTTTGTAGTTTTGCAACCTTCATATCTTTCAACCCAAGCTCGTGGATTTGTTGCACTAGAACGAGAACCATCAGCCTCCTCACTGCCATTGGTATACATGGAGTCTGCTTTAAATATCAAATCTACCTCCTCTAAGGCCAACCATGGTAAATTCGAGTTGTGATAGTTATCGTCTATAGTGTTCAGCTCTGAATCATATTCCCATGAAAAATTTTTGGGAAGTAGATTCCAATCACTGAATTTTTCTTTATCCATAGCAAGAAAAGGCTGAAATACGAAAACAACCCACAAAACTAGAAAATGTGTATGGTAATGAGTATGAAGTATGAACATACACATCCACAGAAACAACCCAAATAAACCCAAAATATCGTCATAAATTCAACCCAAGAAATACGAAGATAATTGAACAATAAGGGGTAAAAATCGATTAAACACGAAAAAAAACAACCCAAAAAAACGAAAACAGAATTACCCAAAAATATTGGGTAAATATCGCAAGACAACCGAACAAATAAACCCAAACAAAACGAATAAGTAAACCCACAAAATCCACGACAGTCGAACAAGCTCACCCACAAAAAATCCACGAACAGGAAAACCCACAAACAGGAAAACCCACAGAAATCCACATAATCCACAAATCCCCACCAAAATCAACGAGCAAGTAAATCAACATAATTCGAACAAAACTGAACAATTAAACCCACAAAATCCACGACAATCGAACAAGTAAACCCCAAAAAATATGAAATTAAATCAACACAAAGAACCGAACGCACCTGATGAATTTGATGATTGGAATACCAGATCTAGGGTTCTACTTTTTCAAAAATAGCAATGAAATGCAAGACTAGAAGAAGATGAGCAAGAATGATTTTCGAAGTCGACCCATGAAATTGAAGAAGATGAAGGTGGCGATTAAAATTTCAGATGGGTTCTTGGTTTTCAAGAACACTGATGAGAGAGAGAATGATTTTCATCTTAATTTAATTGAAACTTCTACACAGTTGACAACAAATACAGTTGGGTGGGTGAGTAGGTTAATAAATATGGAGGGAGTAGTTAGATGAATGTAATTAGTAATAAGGAGTAATGAGGGGTGTTTAGTTATTAACAATGTTATATTAGTAAGGGTATAATAGTCAACTTACAATGTAAAATAAGCCAAAAAAGGAAACAGGTCAAGTAAAAAGAAACTTCCTAAAAAGGAATACAGGTCAAGTAATAAAGAACGAAGGAAGTAGTATTCTCTTAAAAAGGGTATTTTAGTAATTTATTTTACTATTTGAATTTTGAAGCCAAAATGATATTTGAATTTTGGCGCCAAAAGTATTTTAAAAACTCAATTATTATTTTTGGATTTTGGATAAGATTTATTATCCATTTATTTCATTTAAAAACCGGATTATTTATATATATTTCGGATATTTTAACTAATCAAAAATTATATTTTAATTAGGAGGTCCGAATTTCCTAAATAATAAGCTATGATTTTTGGATTTTCTAAGTGTAGAAAATCTGATTTTCTTAGTGAATTTATTTAGTGAATAATTGGTATTTTCTTAGTTATTTTATACAATAAATATTATTTACACAATTATTTTTAATTCTTTAAACTAGCAAATTAATTCCCTAAATATCTAAAGGGAGGTCCGAAAATATGAGTTTAGGAAAGCTTAAATTTCCGGCCACCATGATGGATTTTTGGGTGACTTATTTTGGTAAATTATATTTTTAATTATCTCCTCAAAATCTCTTATTTTCCTTAATTTCTATTTTCCATCTCACAAAGATTTGATTATCTTATTTTCCTACCTTATTTCATCTTTGATTATTCCCCAAGTAATCTATTTTGCCAAATTATTTTCATGACAAACACACTTTCCTAAATTATATTATTCTTAATCACCTTAATATCAAAAGTTTCCATATTTCCTTATTCACTTCTCCAAGTAATTCCCTCATTAATGAGCCTATAAATACCCCTTCATACCTTTCATATTCTTCACACCAAAAACCCAATTCTCTTCTTCTGTCTTATTCTTCTTTTCCCTAAACCTTTTCATACTTTTCTTCTCCACTTTTCATACAAATATTATCCCGTATACCTTTGAAGTCAGTTTTTGGGCACTTTTGTTCAGTTTTGGGGTTTTTCTATTTCACAGAAAATTGTTTCTCTCGAAAAATCTTTGAGGTTAGGCTCAAGAATTACCCAATTCGGAGTTATATTGAAGGAGTTATAACCTCTGCAAGTTCTGCCTATTCTTTCCAACGAAAATTCAATTCTCTTTAATCCTATTTCTTTATCTTCTTTATGGTTAGTTTTCTAAAATACAAATACCTATTTCAAAGCTATAATTTTATATTAAAGTATTATTTTAAAAGAGTTTTATAGTCCATGCACATTAGAATGGTTTGAATTACTTATCATGTTTAAATAAAGGATTTGATTTTAAAGGGTTTGTTGAATTAAATAAAAGGTTTTTCAAGGAAGAGTTATTAATTTTGAAAAGTTATTAATATGAATTTTATTCTCGAGTATCTATTTAAAAGGTTTTGATTTTGAAAGTATGTGGAATTATTAAAAAGGAGTTTGAATTATATTAGAATTTATTGGATATTAAAAGGATTTATTGAACCATTGAATTATTATTATTAATGCTTTATAAGCATGTTGGTAATCCCACTATGCGGATTTTGTTTATTGATAAGGCCTTGGACTTTGTATGATAGAGTCTTTCCTCAAAAATAGCCTTGTAATATAAGGAGACTGGCTTGGGGGGTGTGCAGACTTAGGTGAGGAATTGGATTAAAAGAAATTGGTTCTTAATAAAGGAATTGGTTTTATTAACTATTATTTTGAATGTTGAATCATTGGAATCGGTTTTGGAATAATGAGTTTGGAATTTATTGGATTAATTATTGGAATTGATTTTTAAAGCATGTTTGCAAATAAATTGAGTTCACATTATCCTGCACTTATCATACTTAGCATATTTTGCTAATCTGTATTTCTTATTTGTTTTGGTTCGCCTTGTTTACCGTAATGGTAAGCAGTGTTAACTATTTTCAGGTGGAGTCATGAATGAGCATATGGGAGTCCCGGGATTTGCTTCACCTAGTTTAGGAATGTTGGTCTCGTCTTTATTTTGAGTACTCATAACAATGCTACTATTTTTATAAGTATTAATAAAAGAAAGTTGAGTTTCCGCTGCAAGTTTTGTTATTGAGTTAAGTATCTTGAGTAGCCTTGCATAATCACGCGGCGGTAATACGCCCAAGTCTATCTCTATGGTATAATTATACATATTATACTGGTATTTCCGTAGAGGGAGATTTGGGGGTGTTACATTACAACATTACACCAAATGAAACTGTAGTACGGCTACTCCATTTCTTTTTAGTTGACACATTTTGACTTTAACACTATTCACACACTTTCTTTTAATCGTATTTTGTGACTTTTTTTTTTGTAATGAATAGTTATGTGGAATCATCTTTTTTTTTTTTGAAATAAAATTGATTCATAAATAAAGCCATACGACATCTCCAGAGAGATTTAGATCTAATAAATACATAATAATTGAATCAAATAAAAACATTCCGTAAGCAAAGCTACGATCGTTGTTGTAAATCGTACATCGTTCATGCCCTCTTTCATATCGCTGTGATTTACAACCTTCATTGGCGAGAGGGTCTATCGATCTGTTGTAGCCGTGCAGAAATTTTCCGTCTGATTCTTTAGATTGTAATCGAAATATGAACCTCTTTTTCGACCCCGCACAAAATTTTACCCATGAAACAACTCTATAGCAATTCATGAAATAAAAAAGCAAATCCTCCCTCAAAAGAGAGAAGAAAAATCCGGTCTTTCGAAGGAGCCAAATCCTCCTAAATAAGAAGAAAAACCCTGTTTTTCGAGGGAGAAATATTCCTCATAGAAGAGGAAGAGTTATTATAAACCTAAAATAATAGATAAAGCACACAAAAACAAACGATTGGGGCTTTCCACCGATAAAAATCGATGGAAGCCCCTCCAAAATTCTACAATGGAGGGTAGGGTTTTAGAGAGATGTGGAATCATCTTAGATTAACTATTTATGTGGGATCGATTCTCACCCCCGTCCTAAAAAAAAAAAATTATAATTTTTACTTGTCAATTTATTTTTTAAACATATTACTGTAATAATTTTTAACTATTAAATTTGAATATATATAAAATCTATATTCTAATCTATATATATATTAAAATAACAACCGTTGATCTCATCATTGCCTACATGTCACTTTTTTATTTAATTTTTTCCCTCCAAAATGCAAGGATGATGTCATATTTTTTTCCTTTATAAGCTACCCAATTTAACATAACTTTGAAAATATATTCCATTTGGATTTTTAAATTTTAAAATTTGGATTTTCTACATATATTATGATATTTAGTTATTTACGAGTTGTAAACAATAGTTAATAATATAATTTAATTAAAATTTCTTAATTAGATATGAAAATTATGCACTTTTGGATATTGTATATTCGTATTTAATTAGAAAATAGTTAAGGAAAAATGCGAAAGTTATTTTCTTTCAATACGTGTTAAAAGTTTATGACTTAATTCTTATTTTAAAACGTGCATCGCACGAGGTTAATCTAGTTAATACTAAAATAACAACCGTTGACATTATCTTTTTTTAAAAAATTGTACATGTGTCAGCTTCTCTTTTAATTTTTTACCGCCTAAACTTTTTTTTTTCTCTTCCAATTTTTTTTATTTATTTTATTTTTTATTTATTTTGGAAAAGGTAAATATTGACTGCAAAATACTTTTATCTTAAGTTACATAAAGCTAAATAAAAAATTAATTGGTAAAATATACAAGAAAAACTTTCGAAATGCTCTCTACAAAAAACCCTTCGAATGCGAACAATGGTCCCTCTTCCAATGAGGAGAGAGACCAATTGGATCGATCTAATAAGAAACCTAAGAGAAAAATAACACAGTACATCTTTGGTACACCTGCTGTTAATGATGAGGAAATGATTGAAGTAAATGCTGAAGGTCAAAAGGAATCCATGGTCAATCCTTTGGAGAAGCAGGCAAAGGCTAATCCATCTGGAGGTGCTATGTCTTTTAGAGACATGTTGAAAGGGGATTCTTCTAATGGCAATATCAATAACTTCGTTGGTGCAATCGATATAGATGAGGAAGATGAGAATTTGGAATCTGACGATGAAGAAATCCCTGAAGAAATCTTGAAGGATGATAGATGCCCTGTTATCATCCTTTCAAAGGAAGAGAAAGCGAGACTAAGACAGCCATGGAGAACTTCACTCATTGTCAAGCTCTTCAGTGGAAAAATAGGATACATGGGGCTAATGAGACGATTGAAAAAGAAATGGAACATTAGGGGGGAATTAGCTTTAACTGACATTGGTTGCAATTACTACATTGCAAGGTTTACAAATAAGGCTGATTACAATTATGTTCTTACTCAAGGTCCGTGGCTCTTGGATGATAACTACCTTACAATTCGTAAGTGGATTCCTAATTTCATCCCTGATGAAGCACCAATCAAAATCCTCACTGCTTGGGTGCGTATTCCGAATTTACCAGTAGAATATTTTGATATTAGCTTTCTTAACAAAGTCGGTTCAAAAATTGGGAAGGTACTAAGAGTGGACAAAACCACAGCACAAGCAGAGAGAGGGCAATTCACGAGAATCAGTGTGGAAATTGACCTTACAAAGCCCCTTCTTTCTAAGTTCTGGTTAAAAGGAAGAGTTTGGAGGGTGCAATATGAGGGAATCCGAATTATTTGTTTTAAATGCGGGAAACTTGGGCATGCTGAAGATGATTGCTCTGTTTTTCAGAAGGAAGATCAACCACAGGCCATGACTGTACATGAGAATCCCTTGCATAACCATAATCCTAGACCGGAGGAAACTGAAGATTTTGGTTCATGGATGATGGTGAAGAAACCGACCCGGAAAAAGAATCCATGGGTTGAAAAAAATCTGAATAATACTACCAAGTCCAACCCGGGTGGAGTCCAAATTTTGGAAAGAAATCAAAATTCTGTTTTGGAACAGAATAAGTCAAACAAGGGAATTGCTGAAAATAAGGGATTGGGATCAAGATTTGCGCTTTTGAATAATCAATTAGAAGGTGAAGGGGATTTTAACAAGGAGATAGATATGGAAAATGAAGATATGGAAGAATCTCCTCAAGATAATTTTGGAAATATTTTTGAGACGATCAATCTTAGTGAAAAATCTCAGAATATTTTAGCTGAGGAGAATATTACTCCTAGATTCCAGCTCAATTATTCTGCCTCGACCCCTTCTCAAGCAAAAAATAAGAAGAATATTTCCAAAACTTATCAGGAAAAGAAGAAAAATCTTGTGAACAAAAGTGTCAGCGCACCTCTTAAGGAAATTAATGACAATACTGATATCATCAGTAACAAAGGGATAAGTCAAGCACATGCTAGAAAAGAAAACTCCACTAATCAAGCTAACTTAATTGCCATCAATCAAGCTATCCCTAAAGAAAACACAAGCAGCATTGTAAGCGAGCAGGAGCATAGACCAGTTGTGGAAGAAGGAGAAGCTATCACTCATGTCTCAGATTCCCTCATCAATCAATCTTTTGGTTCCTACAGACAAGATACTATGTGTGGGTCACTCGATGGAGGATCCATACATGGTAACTTTGAACCCCCTGATTCATGTTTTGGAAGTGGAGTTAGACTTAATGTTACCACCAACCACAGTTCCAAAGGAGTTGGTGGCAACCATGAATATCCCCAATGAATTTAAGCGGTTGCTTAGATTCATTTGTGAAGCATATATGACCTCTTTACCTTCTATCCCGGTTTCTATGGAAGACACAATCCCAAATTTAGCTCCGGACTCATTACCTATCACTTGTATGATTTGGAATGTACAAGGTGCGGGTAGTAGAAATTTTGTTACAAACTTAAAAGACTTGGTCAAGGTTAATAAGCCAAACGTTCTTGCTTTGGTTGAAACCCATATGGGTGGAGATCAAGCTGTGAAAATTGCTTCGATTCTTGGTTATGATGGTCACACTAGAACGGATGCAGTTGGTTTTAGCGGGGGAATTTGGATTTATTGGAGAAAGGACTTGGTTACTGTAAGTCCTATTATGCAGCATAACCAACATATTACCATGGAAATTTCTCGAGTAGGGGCTATACCTTGGTACTTTACGGCAGTATATGCAAGTCCAGATCCGCAAAAAAGGAAGGAGTTGTGGGATGAGTTGGAAAGTTTTGCAAACTCTCATGGAAAACCGTGGCTTATAGCAGGGGATTTTAATGATACTCGTTTTCCCTCTGAAAGAAATAAATCATGCAATGAAACCAACAGGAGATCGGCTTTGTTCAATGCTTGGGTTGAAACAATGGACTTTCTTAAAGTGGAGTTCTCGGGAGCAGCACATACTTGGGCTAGAGGGAAGACCCCAGAAACTAGACAAAGTGGTAGATTGGACAGGGCATTGTGTAATGATCAATGGGCTTTAAGATTTGAGAATGCCTCGATGAGGCATCTAACTGCTGCAACTTCGGATCATTGCCCTCTTTTCATCTCCCCTAATGGATTTGTTCCAATGGAATCCTTACATAGACCCTTCCGCTTTCAAGAAGCGTGGTTGCAACACGAAAACTTTAGCAATTTTGTTGAGCAGCGTTGGTGTAAAGAGAAACCTTTAGTCCCAGCTCTAGCCCAATTATCTTCGGATTTGCAGACTTGGAACCGTGACACCTTTGGTAACATTTTCAAGCAAAAGCGTATTCTCCTTGCTCGCCTTGGTGGGATTCAAAAGACTCTAGCAACTCGTGTTGACAGAGGTTTACTGAAATTGGAGGCTAGACTTCGCAAAGAATTGGATGAGATATTAGAGCGTGAAGAAACTCTATGGTATCAAAAATCACGGGTTACATGGCTGCAAGAGGGTGATAAAAACACAACATTTTTTCACCTAAGCACAATAGTGAGGAGGTGGAAAAATAAGGTGACATCTTTGAAGAATATGTAGGAGTTTATAGGTACTACGCAGCGGAAATGACATATATGAATCATATTCAATAAAGTACCTAATCCAAGGATCGCATGCATAACACACAAGACACATAATCATACCTTTGAAGCGTGAATTCCACGAAGCTATTCGACAGGAAAATCAGGGAGAGAATAGAGCCCCAAGTGTTGCTCCTCTACTTAGTCCACGAGATTCGAACGAGCCGTCCACCAATACTAGATTGGTCGAGTGATTGAGGAAAACCGCGATCACCACCTTTTCGGACAACCGACCACCGCACGAACCACCACCACCACGAGACACCACCGCGCCTAGGAGGAGGAGAGAGCCGTGAGAGAGGGAGTATGAGAGGGGGTTGGTTTCGTGTTTGCTAATTAGGGTTTGATCTAAATGATCAGTTAATTCCTTACTTGCAAACCTAGGCACCTAGTCTATTTATAATCTCATTATAATTAGACTAGGGCACGAAGCCCAATAGCCTCTTAAAGCCCCATATGGCCGGCCACCTAGAGTGATGAGGCCCATGATGGGCCTCGTCCTCTAATGCTTGATCTAGCCCCTTTGTGTGACCTTATAGGATCCGTCCAATCGGGCTTTGGCCTATTTTACTAGTCCAAAGATCGTAAGTACCTCTAGCTATGGAAAAACGACGACCCAAATGTCCGGACTTAATTATCTCCATAATTTGATCCAATTATATATCTAGTAATTGCACACGACGAAGACATAACTCCTTCAGAATAAAGAAGGGATTTGGATACAAGATAAATGTGAAATTCAGAATGTCATAGTGGATTTCTTTGAGAACTTGTTTACTGAAGAAGGGGAGCAAGATCTGAGAGATATCCCGCAAGATATATTCCTTGAACTGTCCAATTCAGACTGGAGTTTGCTTACTAAATACTACACAAGGCACGAAATTGATGATGTGATAAAGGATATGGGTGCATTGAAAGCACCATGTCCTGATGGATTTCAAGTCCTGTTTTACCAGAAAAATTGGGACTTGGTGTCAAAGAATGTCTATGATGCGATCTTGCCGATTCTAGAGGGTAAAAAATCTGCAGAAGAACTCAACCACACCTTTATTGCTCTAATCCCAAAAGTCGAGCAACCAGAGATGGCTTCCCAATTCCGCCCAATTGGGCTCTGTAATGTGGCGTATAAGATAATCACTAAGGTCATTATAAACCGTATTAAACCTGTGTTACCTCACCTAATTTCAAATACTCAATCGAGTTTTGTTCCGAGGAGGCAAATAACAGACAATATAGTGATTATGCAAGAAGTAATTCACACTATGAGGAAGAAACAAGGGGCAACAGGATATATGGCCATTAAAATCGACTTTGAAAAAGCCTACGATAGGCTTAGGTGGGATTTTATCCGAGATACCCTTCTGCAGATGAATATTCCTATTACCATGATTGAAGTCATCATGGATTGCATCACAACAGCTTCTCTGCAAGTTTTGTGGAACGGAGAGCCTTCAAAACCTTTCAAGCCTTCAAGGGGAATTCGACAAGGTGATCCATTGTCACCTTATTTATTTGTCATGTGTATGGAGCGCTTCTACCAAGTAATTGAAGAAGCAATTATAGGGGGTAAATGGAAAACTATTCGAGCAAGCAGAGATGGCCCGGAATTATCAAATTTATTCTTTGCAGATGATATAGTTTTATTTGCCGAAGCAAGTGTGGATCAGGCTGCTCTTATCCGAGATTGTTTGAGCAGGTTTTGTAAAGCTTCGGGGCAAAAGGTATCCTTACCAAAATCCAGGGTGTATTTCTCAAATAATGTGAATGTGGAGCAGCAACTCGACATCAGCATAGAGCTAGGCATGGAGGTAACCTCGGACTTGGGTATGTATTTGGGAATGCCTACACTTACTAGCAGGGTGACTAAAGCTACATTCAGCCACCTTTGTGAGAAGATAGACAGAAGACTTGCGGGATGGAAAGCCAAGTATTTATCATTGGCAGGTCGTATCACTCTGACTAAGGCATCTCTCTCAACCTTGTCTTATTATTCAATGCAAACAGCCAAAATCCCAAAATCAATTTGTGAAGAAATCGACAAAAAATCGAGAAGATTTGTTTGGGGTGGAAATGAGGATAAAAGAAAGGTACACCTACTCTCATGGGAATGCTTACAGAGACCAAGAGAGTTAGGTGGACTTGGCATATATTCTGCCAAACAAGCCAACTCGGCTTTTCTTGCCAAATTGGGGTGGAGGATGCTAAGTGAAGCCCATGCTTTATGGTCTCGAGTTTTACGTGCCAAATATTGTAAGGGAAGATGCGATTTGGATATGTTTAATCCTAAGATTGGTTGCTCTAATGTGTGGAGTGGTATTGTCGAAAATGCTACAGTGCTTGGGGAAGGTGTGCGAGTTGTAATTGGTAATGGTGCTAGTACAAGATTCTGGGATCATAGGTGGGCTATGGATAGACCGTTGAAAGAACTTACAATACAACCAATACCTATGGAACTCATGGATGCTAATGTTGAAGATATGTAGGAAGAAGGGCAAGGATGGAGATGGAGTATCTTTGCACAATTTCTGCCTTAAGAAGCTCTCAAGCACATTCAAAATCATGAGGTCCGTGCTGATCCTGCAATTGGTGATTTAATGTATTGGAAAGGGAATTCCCAAGGAAAATTTACCATCAAATCTGTGGTAAGTATAATGCGGCATGAGACAGACACTTTGGATGAGAAATGCTGGGATATGATATGGAAGTCACCTGTTCAACAAAGAGTCAGAGCCTTCTTATGGATAGCTTGTCATGATAGAGTGCTTGGAAATCTGAATCTGTATAAAAGAAAGCTAACAGACGATCCAAAATGTTTTATTTGTGGCAATGGGGATGAAAATACATTACATATTCTTAGAGATTGCCCAAATGCGAAGCTTGCTTGGAACAAGATCCTGCATCCTAAGTTCCATGATCAGTTTTTTCGATTGAATCTAAAAGACTGGTTGAGCTACAATTTGGATGGTTCAAGTGCCATAAATGTCGAGGGTTGGGATACCATGTTTTGTACTGCAGTATGGTGGATTTGGAGATGGGGGAACTGTCGAATTTTTAACCGAAGAGATGAAATTCCAATTGATGTGGGAGCCTTCTTGAGAGTCAGGTTCAGAGAAGTTCGAGAAAGCCTGAAGAAGCAAGAAGATAAAGCAGCAGGAAGAAGCAGCCAGAAAATTGAAGTGAATGTGCCTTGGCATTCCCCTGCTCCTGGGTGGTTTGTGTTGAATTGTGATGGAGCAGCCAAGGGGTGCCCTGGTCCAGCTGGGGGAGGTGCTTTAATCCGTGATCATGAAGGCCAATTTATCTCTGGTATGTCTGCTAATTTTGGCTACTGCACAGCTTTCAGAGCAGAAGTTATGGCTCTTGTAAGAGGTCTTGAACTTGCACAAAATCTACAAATAAAGAAGCTGGAAGTGCATCTAGATAACCAAGCATGCGTGAGAATTTTTCAGAGTAATACCAATGGAAGGGGTGAGTGTTTTCATGACATTCAACATTGCCTAAAGCTACTAAAGGATGCTCAATGGGAAGTTTGAGTGGTGCACATCTATAAAGAAGGAAACCGAGCGGCGGATTGGTTGGCCAACCGCGGCGTCTCTCAAGACTCACAACTTATAATCATGAACATGGTTCCGGAAGAGCTTGTGAGGATCTTGCAAGAGGATGCTAGAGGAGTGACACTCCCTAGACTTGTTCCTCCTTAGTTAGCTGTAGTTGTTAGTTTTTTGCTTTTGTTTTTTGCTTTCTGTTTATTTTATTTTGCTTGTTGTTGCTTCTTTGTTTACTTTTATGGATTTACTCCTCATTCGGGGAAAAAAAAAAAAAAACATATAGCTAATTTTAAGGAAAACAAATATTAACCTTGTATATATGTGATTACTCAGTCTAATTACAAATTCCATTGAATTTTTTTGTAAACATGAATTTTTTTTTTTTTTTTCATTATACAGAGTACTGTTTTAATTTTTGTAATTTGGTGTTGATTAAACAAAGATTTTACGTATTTTGAGTGATAATATGACATGAAAATGCATGTATATTTTGAGTACTATTTTAAATTTTGTATTTTAGTGTTGACTAAACAAAGGTTTTTATTATATCCATGCATCATACGACAGTAAATTTAGTATTAAAAAAAAAAAAAAAAACCGTAACAATTAAAAAGAAACGTAGTAATACAAATTCTTACGCCGACTTTGAGGCTTTGAGCCGTCGTAAACCTTCGCACTCCTAAAATACCTACTTTAACCCAATTACGGAATACTCCCTATTTTCCTAATAACCGGCCACCATTAGAAAAAATCACAGATTTTAGAACCCTAACTCAGGAAATTGAATTCGAAATAATTATGTCTGGGCTTTCCTGCAATGCTTGCAACAAAGAATTCGACGATGATGTAGAACAAAAGCTTCATTATAAATCTGAATGGCACCGTTACAACCTCAAACGCAAGGTAACAATAAATTCACTGAATTTTTTAAATTTATGTTTTTTCTTCTGTTTATATCTCTTTTTGATTTGGGTTTTTGATTAATTTTTATGGGTTATTGCTTAATTTGCCTTTTGTTTTTTGGGTAATTGAATTTCACCAATTTGTGTGTATTTGTAACATGTTTGGAGTGTTTCTGGTTCTTCTAGGGTGAAATTAATTGAATATTATGTGAACAACAAAATATTACCCGGAATTAGACGTGTTTGTGGGAACAAACAAAACTTGGTTGATAAATCGGCAAATTTTGGACTTGTCTATGTTTGCTGAAGTACAGAAATTTATTAATCATGCTTGGACTTCCCTGATTATTGGGGTTTGGGCTGTTTTGTGTGTTATTTTATGAGATGATGTTTACTGTATTGATTAATTTTGAGTATTTCTTTCTTAGACTTATGTGAGTTTATAATTCATCGAATCCTGTTTGAGCCTCTTGATCATTAAGCTTCTTCGCCATAGCCTTATTCCCAACGATACAGGGTCAGCTGCATGAACCATCTTGTGGATCTGACATAGCTTTACGCTGGTTGTCAAGAACCCACTGCAATCCCCTTGGCAATGAGCCAAGGAGTAAACTCACAGCCATAGTTTCTGTGACCGTTTGTTAATACAAGCAAATTAACAGAATAAGCACGACATAAATGATTGGCTAAGTAGGCTGCAAAGAATTATCATAGTTCTAGAAAAGTTGTATGATAACTGTTGGGCAAAGTAGTTTGTGAAGTTTAGATTTTCAAGTACTAGAGTTTAGAATGCGTCTTTTATCATGTTTATATCTTGATCATTAGAGTAGGAGTTGGAGCTGTTAGCCATGGATCGTTTTTCACCAGTCTTATGACTCTTATCTTAGGGATTTCTTCGTTATTCCCGATAGGGTGAGCCTTTATCCTACTAGAAAGAAAAAAAATATTGTCATGTAATGAGCCGGGATTTCATTTCCTTCCAAAGGCTTGTTTGTTTTGGAAAGGTGGTAGGAGCAATGTTGCGGGGATCCTTAAGGGAATATTCTGTAGCTAGGTGCTAGGTCTATGATAGAAGAAATTATACTGCAATGTCGTCAATTTAGTTTTCTTTTTAGTGATGCTCTTCTTTTTTTTTTTTTTTTTCCATGCAATATACTTTAGAGTTTTTAATTAATTTTTACTTCTGTATTGTGTTCTAATTTTATGTTGCAGATTGCTGGGGTTCCTGGGGTAACAGAAGCACTATTTTTGGCAAGGCTATCTGCACTTGCTGAGGAAAAGAGTAAGTTAAATGAGGCCCCCATGCTCTACAGTTGTAGAATTTGTGGCAAGGGTTACAGAAGCTCTAAGGCTCATGCTCAGCATCTCATATCAAAGAGTCACATCATGCGAGCTTTTTCTGGAGATAATAATCAAAATGAAAACACTGCCATAGTTAGGCCACTGACACGTCGTACCCCAGTTCAACCTCCTCCTAGAAAAGATGTGGACATGGAGGAGAGTGATGAAAGTGAGTGGGAGGAGGTAGATTCCGAGGATGACATCATTGATGAGGCTACAAATTCTCTTACGTCTATGAATATGAATGGGGATTCTACTGCTGTGGTTGATCCTGATAGTGATGAAGAAGATGAGTTTGAAGACCTGGACCCAACTTTTTGCTTTATGTGTGACTTAAAGCACCAAACAATAGAAAAATGTATGGTTCATATGCACAAAAAGCACGGTTTCTTCATTCCAGATATCGAGTATTTGAAAGATCCAAAGGGGTTCCTCACATATCTTGGGATCAAGGTATCAAGTTACTACAACTATCATATGGCAAGGAATGATGTGGATTTGCTAATCCTCTATCATATCCCCACTTCTTCTAATGCACGTCCCTTCTGATTTTTCTGTTCTGTTAGGTGAAAAGGGATTTCTTGTGCTTGTACTGCAACGAGAGATGTCAACCATTTAGCAGCTTGGAGGCAGTTCGGAAGCACATGGAAGCAAAAAGTCACTGCAAAGTTCGTTTTGGTGATGGAGGTGATGAAGAGGAGGTGGAATTAGAAGAATTTTATGATTATAGTACCAGGTACTAATCCTGTCATTTTTAGTTTATTATTAATACCAATCTCAGGGCTTCCCATTTTTTTTCACTTGAGGTTGACTGGTGGGTTTTTGAGGTCTAGAAATAGAAAACTACAATAGGTAAAGCTGGAATCAGTTGAGAAAGAAGTAATTACAGGTGATGAAATATTGTAGGTGAAACAAAATTTAGGTAAAGATTAATATTACTTAATTAGTGCAGTGAAGGATACATGTGGAAGTTAGGGAGATCTAAGACAGGAAATGATGGATTTTTTTTTTTTAAGGTGCAAAAGGTTTTTTTTAAATGATGGGTTCTTAAGTGAGAGTAGTGAGGGAACAGGTTGCTTCTAGGGGTGAGCAATGCAGAAAACTTAGTCAAAATTCCCAGAATTGGAAAATGAGAACCAATGGGTACCAGTTCGGGTTTAGGGAGCCCTGCCATTATCTTGACTTGATAAAATTCTGCCAAACAAACAAATAAAACTATTCTATGATTAGGGCTTATATTGTTTTATGATTTGGGCGTAAATAGCATTTTTTTTTTCCCGGTTCTGGTTCCTTGTAACCGGTATTGAATTCGGTGTTGACTGGTTACCCAAATGTTTTGGTAACCTGTTGCAACAAGTTTCCAATTTGTTACTCCGTATATGGTATTGCAGGTTACCTAACAGGTTCTGATTTTTTTGTTCACCCCTTGTTGCTTCCACCCCTTACAACTTTACTTTCCAGTGAATCCCACTTATTCCATCCTGTGTAGCAAAGACTGCTCCAATATTCTGTTCTCTCATAATTTTATTTTTTTGTTATTGGTTTATTTTTTTCCATGTTAAATACTTGTACTAATTTGGTTTCTTTGATTTTGGTAGCTTCATGGATGTAGATGGAAAACAGCTTGTTGCAGTTGATGATGGAGCTAATTCAGTTGAACTTGGAAGTGGCGGGGCTGAGCTCATCATCAAAAGCAGGACTGATAAAGGTGCATCTGCGAAGACACTTGGATCACGAGAATTCTTGCGCTACTACAAGCAAAACCCACGCCCTGCTCCTGCGAATGATATGGCTATTTCTTTGGCGCTAGCTGCAAGGTATGCCTTTCAAAACCTTTGTCTCCAATTGAGATTTTCATAGATTACAGTGTGCTGTTCGCTACTAGTACTTAGTCTACCCCTTGCAATGTATAATTTTATTTTTTTTCCCATTTGTATTTCAGGTATAAGAGCATGGGTCTAGCAACTGTGCAATCAAAGGATCGAATGATAAGAATGAAGGTGTTGAAGGAGATTAACAGATCTGGAGTAGAACACATGCGGAGTAAGATGGGTATGAAGAGCAACGTTATTCGGAATCTTCCCAATAATGTTCCATATTAAGCTTTTTTGTTTGCTTTGGCCTACTTTTGTAAGGTTATATTTAAAAATGCTCAATATTTATACACCCTGAAAATGGTATGTGTATTTTCCTGACTTCTGAAAATGGTAGTGTACTACTAATTAGTGACTATAATTGAGGAATTTTTATATGTTTGCCTTTGGTCAATCATATGCTGTATGTTTTGTTATTTGCCGGAATTTCAACAGCTTACTTTGCAGTTTATACTAGATGTCTCTCCATAGCCACGTTCTGGTGACGCTTTCAAATGTTGAGCCTCGAGTTTCAAATCTAGTATTGGGAACATGCTAATGGAAGTGGCAAATGCATATGGATCAAATTTGGTTTGGCTTTTAGGGATTTCAGGTTTGACAAAGTTGAATTATTAAGTATCAACCATGATCAATTTGCACTTCTATCATTCTTAGAAGCAAAGTGTGAATGGTATGCTAACGCCTTTACCCAGAATTCAGCAGTGCTTGAATTTTGCATGAATTAAATAGCAAAACAAACTCTAAAGTTCAACCCCCTCATCTTCGATTGTCAGATGAACAAACACGAGTTCATTGATTACTGCTCTATGCTCCTGCGGCAGTGCTAGTGCAAACTTTACCATTGTCGTCGTGACAATGCTCTGAAGAGTACAAGCAAACTACTTCAAGCTCCCAACAAGTATAGATAATCATTGGTAACCCCGGCGGCCCGGCCCTAAATGCAAATAACAGCCTTTGATCTTTTATCATCTGAATAGCTACCAGTTATGGTGTTCGACTTTGTTGTTCCATTTGTCTCACTTTATATGTTAAAAATTTGATACTCATCTAGGTAAAAATAATCTTAAATTTCCTAAACTCAAGTAAAAATCATAGGAAGACCTCAACTCCCTAACTTTGATTGAATGTCGTATATAAATACAAAGAGAATATAAGGTTAGCTTATTATTAACAACTATATGTAGGCGAAGTTTACTTGTCAACTAGGAGTTAGGTGTTTTTTTTTTACTATATTTTTCCTCACCTTTTATTAAGATTAAGATTAAGACATGATTTACAAAGTTTGACACTTTGACCCTTTTTAATTGTTCTTGTAGTCATCTCTATCTTCTCCTACCATTTAATTTACGTGATCATATAAAAATCTAATTATTATTAAATATTACTAAAGACTTGTTCATAAGGGTTGCTACTTTTATTAAATAACTTTATATTAATACTTCAAATTAATTACTAATTTCGGGTTAAGGGATCATAACGATAGTCATATCATAATTTAATGTCAAATTTTCGAGTCATCCCATTAATAAGAAATAAACACCTCAAGAGAGAGAATTGTGACATGATGGTATAACTATCATAGACACTATAGACGAATTTACTTGACACAATTATTTCAACAACAATAAAAAAAGATCAACTTATATACTAATAACAAAAGGGCAAAAAGGTGATGTAAATTTTTTTTTTTAAGAAAAAAATAGTGAAAAATAAGAGCATGGTAAGACAAATAAAGACATAATAATCAAATCACTATAAAAGAAATTGACTTTATCACAAAGTTTCTCAAGCACAAGCTATCTTTTGTATTATAATATAATTACATCAAGTGTTCTTTAATCTCATGCACCAACACCTCCCATGGCCTCGTCCACATTCACTTTTAAATAATTTATACAAGTCAACAAATATAAATAATAACATAGAATGATAGAAGTGCCTTATTATTATGATTATTATTAAATTATTATTATTATTATTATTATTATTAGAACAATTGAAAAATCATGTCATATATATCCATTGATCAATTTTTCATTTTAAATAGAGATTAGTGATAGTGGTTTTCAACTCGTCACTATTACTTATCTATTAACTATTACTAAAATAGAAATTGTTGACGTCATCATTGCTCACGTGTCGCTTTTTCAATAAAAATTTTCCCGCCTAAATGCAATGATGATGTCATTTTTTTTTTTTTGTGTAGAACTATCATATTTAACATTTTTGAAATTTAAATATTGGAAGCTTTCACATTACAGCTAAAACCTATCAATTTATCGTAGGAAATTGAAATAATTTAAAATAGCACACTAATAATTGACCTCCTACATTGAACTATGAATTAGACAACGTTGAACAGATACTATATCATAATTTTGATGAAAATAAAAAATTTTAAAATTACAAAATATACGTAATTTTTATTTATATTCATGTACATAGCGATTTATTTTTAAAATGTACGAATTAAAATTAGGTTTTATATAAATCGTGCATCGCACGGGTTCTAACCTAGTTTTTTGATAATATGTAAAATGTAAAAAATCCCGTGGATAATTGATAAATGTAGCTATAATTATTATTGTCGTACAATCTACATTGAAAACAATTTGTTTTTTCTACCATTTTAGAAGGTACAAATAACCCTTTTTTTTTTTTTTGTGTGTGTGTGTTAAGAGCCACAAGGACAGGGATGAGAATCGATCTAAGGATTTCCTGAAATCGAAAGGAAAGGTGTAACCACTTAAGCTATTCCTCACTCTCACAAATAACCTTAATATAAAATGAAAATATAAAATATATAAATGCTAAAAGATAGTACTCCGTAATAAAGTACCAAAAATTAATACAGTACTTAAGTACTTTCTATTTTTATTTTATTTTTAGTTTTTTGAATAAATTACTTTCTATATTGACCAACTCGTTAAAAAATCAATTTAGACTTGCTCTCCCTTCTTTTTCTCGCAATTATTGTTACAATTTGCCGCAATTCAATAATTGGTGTATTTTTTAAATCTATTTTTAACCAACTATACTTGGTCGAAGTTTAATGATTAAGAGTTTAAGACCCTGAAATAGGCATCCACCATATAAGTCTCCTAATTTACTGTATTTATTTTTAAACTTCTCCTGTTGACCAATTCAAAATTATGGTCCATGAGAATCTACTAGGATAAGAAGAAAATATATCTCACGCAATAAATAAAAACGTAAAACATTAAGCACTAAAATATGCTCTAATTGCAACATCACTTGCTAACTTTTCATTTATAATAGCTTCATAGAAACACCAACACATTACATTTTCTTCATACACTTGAGTGTACCTCCAAGCATACCCGAGTGTATGATAGACATGTGTAGATCCCAAACTCTTAAGATTGCCATTTCGAGAAACTAAGCAAAGGAAAGCAAACTCTAATATTTACCATGAAATATGTACATGCATTACCCCAAAGTTTCTTACAAAAGGCAAACAAAACCCAGATATTCTTTATCTCTAAAATTCCATTCGAAGCAACGGAAAAAGGAGGGACTAATCAATGAAAAAAAATTATATCTAGAACTAAAATCCATTAACATCTAGGATTTCATATCTAACTAGATGAGCTGATTATGAATGTTGAGATTGTTGACATAAGCTGATTGCAGCGGGAAGACAGGATGCTGTAGATAACATCACAGTACTCTTTTCTGCTTCGGCTTTTCATCATCCCCCCTCAGATTCTGCTTCAAGCATGAACTTAGGAAATTTTAGGAAGCAGCTAAAAACAAGTCCTATTTCAAAACTGAAATCATTTCAAGATTAATCTTTTGGAAAAAGAATAAATAAGTACCAACAAGTTATGCACGAATGCACCTAATGGTCATAGAAGCGGGAGCGTCTTCTTCGAGAACTGCAGACAGTACCATTACAATTTAGAAGAATTCAGCAAGAGATGCAAACAAGACTTAAACATTCATTTTGTGATGCACAAAACACATGGTACATGTGTTTTGACAATCAGCTAGAATGATCTAATGGAGAATGTAAAAGGGGGGAAAATTAAGGCTTTTAACCTTTTATCAACCAAGTGAGGCAAAGAGATAGGACAGGATTGTAAACAATAATGCAAATATGCAATACAATTAAACATGAATTGAACAAGTGAGAAATGAAACTTAAATATAATCAGACAAATGTTGCAAAAAGTAATTCTATTTCCCATAAAAAAGAATACCTGTTTATGGAATATTTTAGATAATGTCCTGTTGTTCTTTATTTTAAACATTGAACTTAAAATACTTTTACTTCCAAAAGAAAGCTTTACTTTTTAGAACATACGACATGGAAGTGATGGAATTCTAACATGAAACTTACTTTATGAAAAACATTTACTATGTAGCTTCTATGAAGCAGCACCTTTTTTGCATCAAAAAAAAAAAAAAAAAATGAAGCAGCACCTTTTAAGAAAAAAAACACTTAACTGACTAACATGAAACTTGCATGACAGTAAATTGAAATTCACCACATCAATATTAGCTTAATGAGAAGAAAATTCTAATTTCTCTCTGTTTATTGTTTGAAATCTCTTGCAAACCACCGTTAACCACTGTTTACAGTTTATATTAGACAAATATGTTTACGAGGTTGCATTCACGTGCAGGCAAGAAACCTGAAGAGATGTAGAAGCAAACATTGAGAAAATTTCTGTCATACACAAAATACTCTCTTTAGTAGACACATAATGCCCAATTCAACAACATTGAACATAGAAGAAACCAATAGAATAGCATATGGTTCGAAAATTTAAAGGTGAGAACAAACTAGTAGAATCCACATAAAAACTGAAAATATTCCAACAAGAATTGACTAGTGCTAAAAGTCTAAAACTAACCTTCGGCGATTAAAGTTACTTCTTGCAGGACCTCTGGAGTGTATAAATTCATCATCAAACGCATCTCCTCTATAGTCTGGAAATTCTACAGATGTCACAGAGCCATCATCTGAATTTGACGTATCATTGCTAGAACGGCGGCTTCCTCTTCTTGTATCGTTATTTCTTGACCTCCTCCTATTTCGACTATTGCGGAGATTATCAAATACTTGATACAGGATACATGAAGTCCACCAATTTCCTTCATCACCAGGGAAGTCCTCAAACTCGTCTGCTGTATCATCGTCACCATATTCAATCACATAATCACCCAGAACAACTCCACGCGGAACTTCAGAATGAATGGTACTAAGAACATCCACCATTTCTGATGACTGCTGGAAATTATCCCAGTCAAGCTGACGTGCAGGATCAATTTTTGATGGACGGGAATCAGGGTGTTCTTCTTGAGCATGTTTTTGAAGCTCCGAAAAAGTACCAACAAAAGAACATCGTTCCTCTTCACAATAACGCTTTTTCTGATCCAGATACTCTCGCGCCTTCTCAATAACAACCCAACCATTTACCTCCCCTCTACATAATGGACAAGTTGGCTTACAATTGCTTTCAGGAACTACTGCAGCTGAATTTTCATTTCCCACTGAAAATGATGTTGGTGGTGAATTTGATTGTGAAGGTATCCCATATGCAGTTTTGAAGCGATCTAAGCAGTTTGAATGCAAGTGATTGGTGTCACACACATATGAACGACATCCTTTATCATAAGATGAGCATTGAAGCAGCACACTATTATGAGGATAATCCAAGCATACTGGACAAGATATATCATCCCAGTTTGTATCCAACTGAACTTCCACTATTTCAGAAGACTTCAATCGAGGCTTAATATCTTCACCTCCACCAGTGCTTCGTTGAGAACCTCTTTTATAAAAACATTGAAAGGCCATGAACATGCTACACCCAAAACTTGAACAATATTACATAAATCTCACAATTTTCAAGCCACTAAGAGACTCAACCAACTTCTTCACCGAACACTAGCCAATGACTAATTTACGCAATGATTTAATACATGATGCCACTTCTGCAGAAGACAACACTACCTATCAAAACATGTAAAGGTTTAAGCCACTCAAGAAAGACAAGATAAAAGAAGATGGAGAGCACAATTGAGCCTCCACAAATGCATAGTGAATTATTTTTTTATTTAAATTACCAACAAAGGCATTCATAAAAGGAAGATAGAAATGCGAGCAAAAAGTGACATTCAACTTTACAGTATTTATTTGGACCACAAAATGGCACAAGTACATCAAGGTCTACTCCCACAGTTTCTCTAATGCACTCATTAAACTTTATAGAATTTATTTGCACTCCTCAAGTAAGATTGGTCCCTTGAAAAACTAGATGATGACATAGAGGAAATTATCCAGTTTCCGTGCTTGTGCAGACGATTGGCTACCTTTTTCAAACATAATCCCAAAGGTAAAAGAAGGAAAACTCATATAAGCTAACAAGTAACAACAACCACCACTCAATATAGATCTCATAGGACAAACAAGTCTAGAGAGGATCAAATGTGCGCAACCTTACCACTAATCACCATAAACCGGTCAATAACCGTGTTTGCTAAGGAGTTCAGGCAAATTCCCAAGAGGCAGCTTATCATTTTACATCCAATCACAAAAGATTTTCATAGAAAATATTATAAATTCCTTGACCCTTCCTAAGTCTTAGGGTCTATGAGACCATAAACAATTTTCATTCATATAAAGACCTAAACCTTCATGGCAACAAATAAACAAAAACCCACAAAATTATAAATGAATAACACTGTAATATACTCAATAAGCTTATAGAATTTAAATATATCGGAATTAAACCCCCAAAAAAATCCAAACTTCCAACTCAATTTACTAACTAATAAGATCTAAAACCCCAATTTCTTATACATACCTAAAGATTTCAAATCAATCAATCAAAAAAATACATTAAATCCACTTATTATATTAAAATAAAACGTACAAAGATTATAACAAGTATAATTAAACTGGATCATCAAAATGAGCAACATACACCCACAAAACCCCACAAACCAATTCAATCATAAAAATGTCCAATAAAAATCATACATAAGAGAAAATTTAAATTTAATTCCATAAATCAATTATTATACAGTTAATCTGAAAAGAACAGGGCAAAAAATCACAAACCCAGAAAAATTAAGCAATTGAATTGAGTAAAGAAACAGAAGCAGATTAAATTTGGAACAAAATTAAAATACCCAGATTGTAAAAATGGGAAAAAATGGATGAAAATTTCAGATACGAAACCTCAGTGAAGAAGAAGCATGAAGACGACATCAGAGAGGTTTGATTGTAGAAGTCAGCTCTTTGGGAGTAGGTAAACTCTTACTTTTTCTCTCTCCTTTATATCGATTTTTTTTTTTTTTTTTTTAAAATCAACTTTATTTTTGCTACTTTAATCTGATCTGAATTTATTTAATCTGATCTGATGTTATTTGAATTTATATTTCTATGGTACATTCAAGTGACCGAGTGCAATATACGCAGGGTGAACCCGGGTGCACATATCACATATTCACATATTTAGAACATTACATACATTTACAATGTACACGAGAGTGAAGGATATCCCAAGAGTGGTTAGAGCTTTCATCCCGTTCTAAGAGATTTTGGGATGAAGGTTGATGATGATTCTTTTAGGACCTCCTCTATAGGTAATTGATTTAACATCTAAAGAGCATTCGTAATATTAATAATTAAGAAAAAACTTAATGATATTATGCAATAAACATTATTTTATATATACCTAGCATGATCCAAAAAAAAAAATCAAAATACATTTAACAATAAATAATGAACAATTATGTTACTATAAAAGTACATTATAATTACTTATATGAAAAGAACATAGTGCTAATAATTTTCTGTGTATTACAAACAAATTTAAAGTACATCATATTTTTTCAGGTAAATAACATTATTAATCATATAAAGAACCTCACAAGAAATACACATGACCATTATTAAGATGAATTTATAACTATATACTCCCTCCATATTTTATTACTTGATCCATCTCTCCATGCGAAGTTTTAGGAGAAATATTTTAAGTAATAAAATACGAAGGAAGTGCGGTAAGTCAATTAGTGGAAGAATAAAGTATGATAGTTGGGAAGAGAAAGAATATGAAAGTAATAAAGTATGATAGTTAAGGGTCCATTAGGATTGAAGAAATAAGTAAAATATTATAGAATATTTCTAATTTATAAGGAATTGAAGCAAATCATAAAATACAAACGCCGGAACAAGTAATACGAGTAATACACGAACGGATTATAAAAAAAAATGGTGAAAAAAATGACAAAAATAAAATATTTTGAAAAGTGAAATTTTGTAAATAAAATTTTAAAATTTAAAATTTAGATATTTCAAAATTAAATCTTGAATTATTTTTCGGAGAAATTAATTTTCAAGAAAAAATTATTATGAGAACTCAATAAACAATGACATGTTTTTTTCTATATATATCATGATTTTTTCAATTGATAACAATGTTCTTTTTGCATTATTTTTTTAATTGGGTGCAGTGTCTATGCGCATGGTGCACTCGGGTGCACATATCACATATTCACATATTTAGAATTAGTACGGTTAATGCTTATTTTTTCAAAATCTTTACTTCTTTAGCATTAATACCTTGATTACGCATGTTTTTAGAAATTGCTTGGACTGAACAATTGCAACAAAGACACAAAAAATTGCTTAGAGAGAACAATTGCAACAATATCTATTATTTTAATAAACAATTACAGGGACAATGTGAGAGAAGTTTTTATTTTTTTTTCTATTTATTTGTTAAATGTTTAACAATACTTCTTTCATTTTTTTTTAGTTTTTGACTAACTATAGTAATTTATAAAACGTAGTCATGTGGTATTTGGCTGAATTCTATCAATGTATATCATATTAAAAAATATTTTTTGTACTTTTTATTTGTTGATTATTAGAGATATTAATCGTTAAATTTATAATGCTTTGACAAACGTGATAAAAGACTTGTCAAAAAAAAAAAAAAAACAAATGAAGTACTACGTATTATTTTGTGCCCAAATGCAATGATATATGACATATGTATATGATAATTATTGTAATTTCTCGTCAAATAAATAAATAAATAATTATTGTAATTATCTATAAACACACAAAAAAAACTTATATTATATTATTTTATTTTTATTTTGATATAAAAGAAATAAAGAAGTATAGAGTAGGAGTTTATCTACTAGGCTTCTGCCAAAGATAGCTGACTTAAAACAAAAGATCAAAACCTCTTTGATTGGCTTCATGCTTCTTCAACACAAATATTTGTAGAGGTAGATTTATACTAGTAATTACGGAGTGACAAATTACTGTAAGCTGTCTTAATTCCGCCTTTGTAACTTCAAGCACCAATTCTTTCTCTTTCAATCCAATTTACTGTCCTTTTTAAAGGTATGAAGTATAATATAGTTGCCCTAAGCTTTGCGTTTTACTTATTCTTAAAATTTTAGTAATTGTGTTCTTCAAAAAAAAAAAAAAATTAATAATAATAATAATTGGGTAACTTTTTATTTTATTTTTGAATAAATGTTACCTAAAAGTAATTGGGTAACTTTGTATTTTGCCCTAAATTTGCAACCTTACAATTTGAATTTCTTAAAGTTTGGAACTTTATTTTGGAACTTTGATTGATTTTCTGCTCATAATGTTAAAAAAATAAAGTTCTTGGATTTAATTTTTAGGACTCCATAAAAAAATCCCCTTGAGTCAAAATCAAACTATATTTATCTAATCTTGAATTTATTTCTCCTTGAGTCAAAAAAAAAAAAATCCCAAAAATCTTATACTCTGTATTTTATTTCTCTTAGGAATACATTACCGATTACATAATATCTCATGTATTAGTACGGGTACCTTCTAATTCCGACTAGAAGTCTTTAAACAAGGTGGATAAAGTACTCCACTTTGCATCTACAAAGACACAAAGCGTTGAAGTGTTCCAGAGTTTGTACGGTTGTACCATCTCTAATTATCTGCAAAACCTTCTTATTTTAATCAATTAAACCTCTTTGCATTGATCTTCTTTAAATGCCCTATTCAAAGTGAATAAACAAACTAAGGTTTAATTACTAAATTAAAATTCCAATTAGGGTTTGTTAAATCCCCTCTTTCGAATCTTCTGAGTACCAATGCAACAAAGCTGAAGTAATTTGTTGCCTTCAATCCATTGGTAAAGTATCTTCCTTTAATTCTATCAATTGTTTTTTGGATCCTTACTTTACTTCCACTATATATTCCCAATTTTACAATTGTAGGAAATTGGTAAAGCCCCAAAGATTGAATTTTTCTGGGGTTTTGATTTTTTGGTTGATAGAATTGTTTCTAATTGATACTGATTGCTTTTACATCATATTAATTTTTAATTTGGTAATGTGTTAGATAATAGAGCCATGTCTCGCAAAGCTAACCAGGGGTATGATTACGACGAGGACGACATTTACGAAGATTATGATGAAGATTATGCATATGATTATGAAGATGATGACGATGATAATGTTCATGTAAAGCATTGTAAGTATTGTCTTGATTCCGAGTGTTTTATAGTATTTTTAATGCTTATCGTGGTGTTGAGTTGGTAAATTAATGTAATTTATGGCTGATTTCGAAGTATGATTTACAATTTATAGACTAATTATAGAATTCTAGTTGTATGGCCACATTTTAGTATTACATTGTGTATTGTAGTTATTATATGGAGAGATTCGAAAACTTCTCTACCCTTCTTATCCTATCCTCCATCATTTCCTCCCATTTAATGTGCAATAAAAGTTTGTTTAATAGTCTAGATTACCGGTGATCATTTGTACGAAAATGAAACTATATTTATCTATCCCTTGAATTTGTTGTTGCAGCTGATGAAGTAGTAGTGAATAAGGAAGCAAATAAGTCCGGGGTTTGGTGCTGTTCTGTATGTACCTATGATAATGAAGAGAGTATGACTTATTGTGAGATATGTGGTGTTCTTCGTTTTCCTCCTTCTGAGGGTAGCAGCAGTAGCGGCGGTATTGATAAGAAAACAGGTAATGGAAGTGTAAAAACTTAAAATTTTACTTTTGTGTCAGTGTTTTGTTTATATAATCAATTATACAGCCAATATAGTCTTTGTTTGGTTTTGTACGTATTGAGTTCATTAAGCTTAAGGATGATAAGTGGAGTATAAGTTGATCTTTTCATTTATTCATCCTTTTGGGGAAGAGGACAGGATGTTTGCAACTTCTGTGAGGGTTTATCTATGTGGTCTATAGCTTCATGTGAACTATTTGAACTTGTACTTTAGAGTTATGGTTTACTATCTTCCTTTTGTCTATTTATTGTTTGTTTTAAGCCAATGTCACTATGTTTGACCATTAGTAAGGCTGAAGGGTTGGGACTTTAGCCTTTTCTTAGCTTAGACTGCCACCTGTCCAACGGAAAGATACTCTTCCATGAATTTGGAAAGGGCTAGCGTATCAGCTACATTTCTATGTGATCTTATCGCTGCTCAGCTTTGATAAGCACTAGTTTGTGCTTCAAAGTCTGTAAAGTTGCCTTGCTGTGGTACATGTCAGTGTCAACATCCAGTGGCCTTCTAGTTAGGTTTCTTGTTGTGGAGTGGTTATTTATAGAATAGATCTGTTTGCTGCAGTTGGTGGCACGTGCAAAGGTTCTGGAGTTTCCCAGTTGGCCAAGTCTCTTTTTGCATCAGTGTCGTGTCGGACACCCAAAATGGCTGTAGTCTCTCATCCACAGAATTTTTGTACTCTAACTGGAGAAGGCAGTAGATGCCATGACATTAAAAATGTTCAACAACATTATCATGTGTTCTCTGATGGGCAGAGTGCATCACGTAGCTCCCGCCTCACAACTATAGGTCTGCTAGAATTCAAAAGCAAGAATGCCCTAATAGGAAATTATTTAAGATCTTTTTTTTTGCACTGTGATAGTTGTCATAATTATGGAATCACACATAATAAGGTTGCGTAGCCTTTTTACTGAATATTTTCTGATTTTACATGGTTCTTATCAGCCCCGTTCAAGTTCGATGTCCCTTCACCAGATGATATCATCTCCTTGAATACAGTTAAAAAAGGTACATAATGTTGACTGCAAGAAACTTTTTTAACATTCTAGTTTACCGCTGTTGTCTCCTATCATATGCATGTGGCAGATGAGTTGTCACTTAGGCGTTAGCTGTTGCTTGTGTAGCATGTGATTTCTTTTTTATCCTTCTCATTTTACCCTCCTTTGAATCCTTTGCCACTGCATTTTCAGTTATTAATCAAAGCATCCTTTATTGTTTGCTTTAGCAAAACGTGTGCTTGTGTGTGTCTAAAATGTGCGAGTGTGTGTTGATACAGATTTCAGATAATGAAGATTCAAATAGAACGTTGATCACTTAATTATGGATCAATTTGCGTAACTTTGTTTGCAGTTAACTTAACTATCAGTTTCCCACTGGGATTAGTCATCAATGAGAATTTAATTTTTGACCTTGTAGAGTAACACTGGAGTATTCATTTTACAGATATGATTACAGGATCAAAGTTCTTGATATTGGTTTAGTCATGGGTTCTTCTAGTAAATTTTTTGTTAAACTAATTCTATATCCTCCATTTAAATAAATTTTAAAAAAAAAAAAATTTATAACATTTGCAACGTTTATGGGGCGCACTTTTTTTAGGAGAATGGAGAGATGGTAAAAGGGTATCAGGTTATAAGGAGATAGATAGAGAAGACATAGCCAGATTTTGTAATGCAACTTCAAAATAAGGGGAGACCCAAAAAAAAAAAAAAAAAAACAGTGGAAGTAGTTGTTTGCTTGTTACCTGGCTTATCAGCGGATATTCTAACTCATTCTCCAAGATGTGTATCGTGTGTTGTTCAAATCTGAAAAGGGATAGAAAGAAAAGTGAGATCTAGTTGCTTTAAATTTGCAAATTGGAGGGTAGAATTGGTGATGTTGTAAGAAAATCCCCACGTCCCTCTTTTCTTTTTTTTTTTTTTTTTTTTTGGGTATCATTATCTGACACTTGGATTCACACCTGTGTCAGATTTTTATCCTGAAGTCGAAACACTGAATTAATAGAGTTATATCCTTGCCTAATTCTGAAGTCTTGTTACTAATACATTAGGGTAATTCAGTTTAGTAGGCAAGCACCAACCTGAAGTTCTATGTGAATTTCCTTGTCTGGGTTTCCAGTTTCCCTGTCTGTAGGGCCTAGGGGACAACCTATGTAGCATTGTAGCAAGTAGTCAAAACTCTTCTTGTATTATGTTTTGCCTTTCTTTTTATGGGACAAAGTTCATATGTATTGAGCTAATTATGTCTTATATATGAATTTTTAGCTATTGTAAGACTTATAGTATTTAATGTTTATGAATAGTATGCTTTCTGTTATTCCTGTAAAGATCACAAGAACTTTTTTTTGGGCCTTGTATAAATTTGCGTACTGTTGTCTTAGCGCTTAACTTTATTTATTCAGGATCTGCTGGTGCTCCCCCAGGTTTTCCTGCGAACAATACGGCTACAATGACACAGTCTAAAGCAAGACAAATTGATAGTTACATTGAAATTGAAAGAACTACTCCAGAAGATCACAGTTTTGCCTCAACTTCAAAATCTTCAAGTAACAATGGTATGGCTGAGGGTCCATCTAGCTCTATAAGATCTGAAAAGTCCCCCGCTAGGGACCCAAAATCTAAACACAATAGTGTAGGTGGGAGTATTTCTCCAGCTAATGGAGCAGAGCCTGAGAATCTTGCTAGTGACATAAATCATATGTCTATAGATAGTAAACCTGGTCCATCCAAACCTGTTATTCCTAAGAAAAACCTTGCACAGTACAAACCTGAGAAGTGGATGCTACCTGACAATGAAGACGGTGTAATGGCTCAACTAAATCTTGCTATTGTAAGTATCTGATGCCAATTATTAGCTCTTTGGTTGCCATCTTGTTTAGGGAAACATTATATAATGCCGTTGGTGGTGCCACAGGTTGGCCATGTGGATTCTGGAAAGTCAACACTGTCAGGAAGGCTCTTACACCTCTTGGGCCAAATATCTCAAAGGCAAATGCACAAATTCGAAAAAGAATCCAAACAACAGGTAAATTATTGATATGTATCAGTTTAAAGCTTTTTTCTCTGATCATGTCTTTTTTGCCTCTCACAATTAGTTATACATTTGTGTGACCGTTTAGGGAAAAGGTTCCTTTGCCTATGCTTGGGCTCTGGATGAGAGTGTCGAAGAAAGGGAACGGGGTATAACAATGACAGTAGGTGTTGCTTATTTTGACACCAAAAAGTATCATGTGGTTGTGCTAGACTCTCCTGGACATAAAGATTTTGTCCCAAATATGATATCTGGCGCAACCCAAGCAGATGCTGCAATTCTTGTTATAGATGCCTCAGTTGGTGCATTTGAAACGGGCATGGATAATACTGGTGGGCAATCACGGGAGCATGCACAGCTTATCAGAAGTTTTGGTGTTGATCAAATTATTGTTGCTGTTAACAAAATGGATGTAGTGGGTTACTCTAAGGAACGATTTGAATTGATCAAGCATCAAGTTGGATCATTTCTTCGTCAGTGTGGTTTCAAGGAATCTTTCATCTCATGGGTTCCTGTGAGTGCTATGGAAAATCAAAATATGGTGGCTGCAGCTTCCGATTTACGGCTAAATTCCTGGTGAGTGTGTAGTTATTTAAGTTACAGTCATAAAATCCAACCGTGTGCTTTCCATTACAAAGATGTAGGTTTTTACTTTGGTGCCCAGATCTAATTGCTCAGGAACTGTAGTGGTGATTGACTTGGGCCTTAATGTATGTGGTGTTGGTTCCAATTAAAAAAATCTTGAACTCTATTAGGCCTTGTAGTCTTCAGTTTATAGATGTTTGTATTATATTCCTTGAAGATATTGGAGTAAGTTATAAAAGAGAGCAACATTCACAGGAGATTTCTGATTGAATTATTATGTTGACAATATACTACGTATAACACTGTCATGTTCTGGAACTCCTGTGCTGCTATCTGCTTATTGATTATGATTTGTTGTGATGCTTGATATGCAGGTACAAGGGATCTCATCTTTTGGATGCAATAAATTCACTTTGCCCACCTAAGAGAGACTATGAAAAACCCCTGCTCATGCCCATTTGTGATATTGTCAAGACACACTCGATGGCTCAGATATCTGCATGTGGTAAGCTAGAAGCTGGAGCCCTTCGTAATGGATGCAAGGTATATATCACTATGAGCTTTGAGAAAATGTCTTTGGTATAAATACCTTGACCGGCTGTGGACAAGCTTTAACATTTTCTTTTCTTTTTTCCACTTTCTTTTGTATCATCCTCCTGATGGCCTACAACTCCAACTACTATCTGACCAAGCCATGGAATTTGACCAGTATCATTACCACCCAAAAACCCAAATATTGTAGTTGAAGCCTTGAAGGCGCAGATTTGAGATAAACCTTGATCTAAAATTAATGGAAAATCTTAAATTGAGATAAGAGAGTTATCACCCAAGAGTCTCAATTAAAGAAGGAAAAGTATCACTTATCTAAAATGACAACATTGATTGATAATTTAATGGAGAATGTTAAAATGAGATTACAGAGAAAACCTTGAAAATTGCATACAAATGTTGCAATTTGGAAAAGTTAACAAAGTAACAGAGAGTAATACAAGTTGAACTAGGAGCTTTTCTGTAATTGGGTTAATTGTTTCTTTTTACATCAAGATTATGAAGTTTTGCTGGTTTTGTGGGTTGTTTTTTTTTTTTTTTTTTTTTTTTTCCATATTTTTTCTTGTATGAGTTTAGGGGTTGAGTGACGAACGAGATATGGGAGGGGCTTCATGTTTCTATAATGGGCGCGCAGAAGGATGTGTGTATTTTTATATACTTATGTCAATTTTTAGGACGAAAAAGAATGGTTATGTATGTAACTACGTATAATGTATGCTAGAATAGCAAGATGTATATGTGTTTTTCATGCTTCTCATTGGATCCCAGTATACTTCTAAATATAGATTTCCCCTTAACACGATATCATAACTCTCTCTACTTGCTCAGAATCACAGTCAATAACTCACTATTGGAATGCAGGTTTTAGTTATGCCTGTAGGGGAAATAGCAACGGTACGCTCCATTGAGTGCAACTCCCAACCTTGTGCCGTTGCAAGAGCTGGAGAGAATGTTTCTGTTGTTCTACAGGGCATTGATGCTGCTCATGTGATAGCAGGGGGAGTGTTGTGTCATCCAGATTATCCTGTGAGAGTTGCATCTCATTTGGAGTTGAAGATTCTTATCTTTGATATAAAAATCCCTATTTTGATTGGTTCTCAGGTGAGCATCATTGTAGTTTGTGTAATTTACCAATTACTAAAATTGTAATGGGAACTTATAGTTTAGTTCCTATGAAATGCAGTTGGAGTTCCATATCCACCATGCCAAGGAAGCGGCTAGAGTTGTGAAAATAGTATCATTGCTTGACCCCAAAACTGGCAAGGAGACAAAGAAAGCACCCCGCTGTCTTGTAGCAAAGCAGACTGCTATAATAGAGGTCAGATACGATTTTGCTCTGGTTTTTTGTGTTTTTTTGTGGGTGATAATCTTTTTGCAGTAGTCTTCAAGTGTTCAACATCAATAAATAGTTATTTCCTGTCATTTCAGGTAGCTTTACAAGACTCAATTTGTGTTGAGGATTTCACCAGCTGTAAAGCTCTTGGGCGGGTTTTCCTGCGTTCATCAGGAAGAACCATAGCAGTAGGGGTAGTGACACAAGTGATTGATGATCAGAAATAACAGTAGTCTCTTGGTTTGTACATTGTTATATTTCTAAATTCAAATATTAGATTGTAGGTCTCAAATTATAAGCACACAGAGATGAAATGTGAGGGTTTTTTGGGCAATCAGTTGCAACTCTTACAAGGAGGCGTAAGTGTACAACTTTACAAAATAGTTTTAAGTATTACATACGATTGGGGGACATCACCAGCTTTCTTGTGTAATCATCGATTGATGATCCACCCTACTGTAATTCACAAGTTTTATTTATTTTCCATTTTTAAGCTAGTTGTAAAGAATCCCCTTAATTGATTGTTGATCAGTATCTCAATTTTTTTTTTCTCAATAAGATTAGTGATGAAAACAAAGTTAAACAATGTTATTGAAGCATCATAGAAGGCATTGCAGTTTTATTAAGCGTGTAGATCTACTATGGAGTGTGGACAATAGTTCACATTAAACTTTGGCTGTTAAACATTTTAAATGCCAATTATAACTTCATAATATTGTATGGAGTGTAATACTGAATTTATGATGAAAATAAATTGTTAATACTATTTCCTTGGGATAGAGTGTGATGATTTGATGCTTATTTTCTTATGTCATTGTAAAAAATGTCCTGAGAGTATGAAAATAAAGTAATGATTTAATTACAATTAATATACTTCTAATACAATAACTATCTGTAATATACTTCGTACAAAATTGCACCAAAGAACGTATTATGGAATGGTGAGAACCTAGCCATCTTTACATTTCTATATACAAAATCCTGTGGTTTCCTGCCTATACATATAATACAAAGTATGACAATTGACAAAGCTAGGGTCGGACAAACCCTGTTTGTTCTACAAAAGGAGAAGGGCTCCAATATTCCTCCTTATTCCAGCATATACAAGGAATAATACGAATTCATCAGCAGCCAGTAAACTCCCAGCTTCAGTCATATAAAATCGAATTACTCCAAGAAAGCAGAACATCGCGTGCCATACTTGGCAAGTCTGCAAGTTTAGTATACCCTTAATCAACTCCAACACTTTATTCAGAATATTCAATGTTTCACACATGTCAACAGAAACTAACCTCGAGCAACTTCCACAGCAACAGTCGGTACATCTACTTGATCCTCAACCAAACGGTACACATCTATAAGCTGCAGCATAACAGGCCAATTATAAGAAACACCCAAAGTTTGATAGGAGGAAAAGAGAATTTTAATATGATACCTCTTGTATATGAAGCTTTGAGTCTTCAGTCATAGCAAGAACAAGCTGTCTACGAATCCCCTCATCGATCAAGAACAGTCGTGTTCCGTCCTTGATGGTGTCTGTAAGGTCCAACTTGGAGGTTGCTCGTTCATTCCCTTTCCTTTGACAGAGGACAAATAAGCCAGGTGACAAGTTAGAAAAGAGAGCCAGAGTTATTGAATCGCAGAATGGGAGAATTTAATAAGCATGAAGTAACTAGACTAACTTGTCTCTAAGTTGCAATGCTGGAGTATTGCTCATCCTTGAAACATTCTCCTTTGCCAACACAATCAAATTTTCCAGCCGTTTCCACTGAAAAACCCCGTCTTTGAAAAGTACCTGATGCAGGGTGAAGAAGATGAGGAGGGTATTCAGAGTAAGGGCTAGCACTTGGTATACGATTCTTATATGAAACCAACAGCATTTCATTTTATGAAGACCTATTATTGGCTTTCTATCATGCCTTTTAAAAAAAGTTTTGTAAGGTGGTAAAGAATGGTTTTCTCGATTATTGCTATGTATTACACAGCGTCAGAATTTCAAGCTCTCAACAGGACACTAGAATAATGACAACATAATAAGTGAATTTGACTTGTAATAAGCATGAGCAAGGAGGCGATCATCTAATGCACCTGGATAAGACGATCACGAAGAGCAGGATTTGGATCTGTAAGAAGACGCTTCGCCACATATGGGTAAGCTACCTAGATATTTTCAAACAATAAGCATATAAATATAAATAGTCAGAATATAAAAGAGTTAATCATCTCAGAGCTTGAATAAGCTATCAGCATGAAAATAAAAAATAAATTAATAAAATCAAGCAAATAAACTCGTAGGAATAAATCGCCTACAATTTGTTACAGAATATAGTTAAGTCTTGGACAAACATATCAATGTACGAAGTATCATTTTATAACTTCTGAAGCAAGTCACTTGACTACCCTCTTGAGCGAGATGGACATTTCAAGAAAATAGAGTTCATTACAGATCCTCAACCAGCAATGTTGGGAAAACCAGCTATTACCAGAGCAACAGAAATAATAGAAAACTTGACAGGAAACACTATTAAAGATCCGGTTTGCCTGAGTTTAGACAAAGGTGTCAATATGCAGAGACATGATAGACAAATGATAAAGTACACTTAGCTCTGCTCTCTTCTGGGACATAAGACCTATAGCTTATCATGAACTCCCTCATAGATCAAGCATATGAACCCATGAAGCATTTACTTTTTACATAAGTTTTCAAGAAGCATTTTGAATTGATCGTTTACTGAAACCCTTCTTTTATAATCAGAATGTTTAATGATAGATGTTTCCATGATTATCTCATAAGAAACCCAAGACATATAATTCTAGTTAGGTACTTTAAAGGAAATAGAGATCTCAACACAAGTGAATCACATAATCCGAGCCATCAGGCATTCAACCTAAATCTGTATAAATATGCTTCTTTGGTCAATCAACAAACAATTCTACTAGTGGGTATTTACATTTGGCTATATACATAGCAAGGACATTGGTAAAAAGTAATTACCTCAAGGAATTTAAAATCTGGCTTCAGAGATAAGCATATTCCTTCTTGTGTCAATAGAGATCGGATGACAAGTGAAAACCTTTCTGGAATACGAATTGGATAGTTGTAAACAAGCTGATTGAATTTACCTGAAAGTCATGGTTTCCAAATCTTCATTAGACATTATCCAGAATAAAGGATTTTAGATTTTAAAACTATGTCACATCAAAATCAAACTCCATAATGTGGAAGTAATTACCAATTAACAACACCATTTTAGTCATGATCATTTTAGCTGACTTGCAAGGCGAATTATACTCAAGAGGGCACAACAACATAGAGTTTTCTAGGTTCTCTCCTTCAGTTAAGTCACAACTCATATTTTAATCTCTAGTAGAATTCCAAATATAATTAGAGCCCAGAAAGCAACTTTAAAGGCTCAAAGAACCAAAACGTTAACTCTTTTGTGGTCTAGGGGTCATGCACCTTAGGGGTCATCCACCTTAGGGATCATGCACCTTAGGGGTCATATTATTTGTTATGAATAATCAAGGAAGGAGAAAAGCTGTAAAGGTTTTATCACGATAGGGTGAGTTTTCTCAGTCTACAGCACAAAGGACTTTGTAATGCCAAAAGACCTGATTTTGTTGCGCAACTGACATGGAGAGTTTGCCTGGTCAACCAGCCTATAGTTTTTATAATCCCTAAAATACTCAATGTTGTGAGTCCGTTCAGGCCGCTTTGCCCGGTAGCTTGGGCAAGACCTGGTTTCACCTTTTGCAAACTTTACTCCAACAATATGGATTATGAAAATACCTTATACCTAGAGGCTAAAGTTACCTCAGTTCAATAGTATATCTTACATTTGTTTGCAGGGATTTTCACCACATATGTTAATTTCAAATCTCTTGGTTGAGATGGAAAGGCCAATAATCCTTTAAAGACATTACAAAGTTCTGTATGGATGACAGGATGACTAATCAAGTTTACTAAAGATCACATGGTTTACGCACTTATCATACGGATGAGACTGGTTAGCCACATCATGTGCCAAAGAACAAAAAAAAGTATAGGGTTACATGCAAAACACAAAACCCACCACCACACACTTGAAGAAATCTTGATTATAATGTCTCTCCAACTCCCTTACTGATGATTATTATTCAAGCATGATCAAAATACTCACATTCACATGCAATAGCAACATCAAATTAATAGCTTTATTCATCACAACATCGCTTCAAAAGTCAAGAGATAATATCATAAATATAAGCATGTCCGATAGTATAGCAGTGCACAATGAGTTATTTATCAAAGAACGTAAAATGGGAAAGGAAGTTACCAGTGACACTTCTAAAATTAAATTCTGATACCCCTTTCCCAAGAGAATTCTGCCATATGGCTTCTAATGCAGGAATAATAGGAGCCACATCAGTCCCCTTTGCCAGGAAACCAAGCCTAGTGAAATCATTTGCCATCTCAGCATAATCCTCATTCACAGCATGGACGACAGCATCTATCAATATCTGTTTATTTTGCTGAAATACGACCACAAAAATATATTAATTTATGGAAAACTCCCAAGGGAAGAATATTCATACAGAAACATTACCTATTAAGGAGCAAAATGAAGCCATGAGGCCCATGACCAGTATCATTTAGCACAATTTTATCCATAAAAATAGAAAGAACGCCGGGTAAAGGTTTCTATAAATTCAAACACTGAAATACTGAATGAGTTCATGACACGTGCCATTTAGCACAAATCTTGCGTCAAATTAGTTTTTGCTTTTCTTCCAAATATGACTGCCAAGAATTTCTTTAGATATCCTTAAGAAGGAAGAGAATAAATTTGTATTGTGACCTGCTGGAAAATCCTACTCTACATGTAGCAGCCTTAGCAGGCTTAAATGAGAAGAAATCTTATAGCCTATGACATCACATATGTAACAGGACTGACACTAATTAAACAATTAAGGAATCTGTACCTCCTTTGTAACTTACCTGGCTCAGCACAGCAACATTTCCGAAGTCCACATACGCAATCCGCCCATCACGCATAGCAAATATATTTCCAGGATGAGGATCTCCATGAAACAGTCCAAACTCCAATAACTGCCGCAGGGCAGCGCTAACTCCAACAGTCAAAAACCCATCCATGTCAAGGCCTGAATCCCTAACAGCCTAACGAATAATAAGAACAAGTTAAAGTCAGTAAAAGAAAAGGCTTCAGCAGAAAGTAATAAGGAAAATAATTACCCCAGTATTTTCAAACCTGAGGATCAGTACATCGAATTCCGTCAATCCATTCCATCACAAGGACGCGCGAGCCAGAATACTGCTTGTAAACTTTAGGAATTTTGACAGTTGGATCATTTTTAAAATTCTCTAAAAACTCTTCAATGTTACGAGCTTCCTGTAGATTATCAATGGAGAAGGGGAACATTATAATGTGATACTCAGTACTATAATTGTGTCAGCTCCAGCTAATATACATTTTATAAATATGACATAACAGAAGTATTTCCTCTCAAATTAATGAGCTTAAATCCTGTATATCTTTCGATAAAAAAGACAATGACAATACACTTTCTTCTATCAAACAAACAACTAATTTGTATCGCATTTAGAGAAACAGACATGGTTCGTTCAGTAGCCAAAATCACTAAATCAAATCACTTACGATAGCATATTAAGAAAATCTTAGAAGAGATCTTACCAAGGTGTAATCAAGCTCTTCCAAAAGCTTCTCACCAAATTCATCAACAATCAACTCAGCATTGCAGCCTAGTTTCTGAATGCTGATGCCATTCAAAAATGATGCAAGAGTACGGAAGAGAAAAAGGTCTCGATATATTATTGGCTCTATGTTAGGCCTTTGTACCTGCAAGTGCACATTTACACGTCTCATTTAGAAGTTCTTAGATTTTGTTCCAACATGAGTGTAAGTAGTAGAAACAGAACAGGCAGGGCCATATGAAACTTTATAGAATTGCTATGAAACTAAATTGGAAAATACTTCCTCTTGCCACAAAATATTCCTGAAACATGAGACTTCCAAGGTTCCAACAGAAAGACTAGGGTTGAAGAAAGTGGGGCAATTTGCTACTTTTTTTAGAAAAAAATATTTAAATAAAACTGCACAAGTTAGTATAAGAGAAAGTGGAGCAATTCCTTGATCACTTTTTCTCTTTGTTCTTCCAATAACTACTATTTTTTTTTTTTTTTTGTGAGGAACTTCCAATAACTACTTGGCTAAGAGGAAAAGTTTCAGTATTATAATATTTATACATGAAATAACAGGAAAGGAACACAAATGACATTAGAATTCCTTAGTAATACAGTGATTGGACTCAAGATAGCTACAAAAATGAGCAAGAAACCATTAACAGATATAAATTTTTTAATAATTTTGGAGCCAACCATCTTTTTTCCAAATGTATATGAAGATTAAAAAGGAAAAGATTGTCTAATAGACTAATAGTTTCCCCAAGATTTAAAAAAAAAAAATCACTAATTGATGAAACAAGCTTGTGGACAAGATTAGAAAGGCATTTACAACTCTCATAAAATAGGATAATCAACAGTCTATATTTTTTCTACTAAATAAAGACAGGAAAATTAAAGACATTGGATGCACCTTAATAGCTACGTCTTCCCCAGTGGCACGAAGGGTGGCTCGATAAACTTGACCCAAACTTGCAGCTGCTATTGTCTGTGATGAAATCTTGCTGAATATGGCCTCAAGGGGCTGCCCCAGATCCTCTTCTATGATTTTGAAGGCAACCTATCAACATTGCCAAATAATTTTCAGCTTTTGACTATCATAAAGCAAATGAATAAACAATGTCTATCTAGCCATATGGAGCACGCTTACCTGATTAGGAAATGGTGGAACATCATCTTGCAAAATACACAGTTCGTTCATGTAATCTTCTCTGATTATATCAGGTCTGCTAGCAAGAACCTATCATCAATGTCAGCCAACAACAAAAGCAACTAATAAGAGGACTACGATTACCAGCTGAGAAACCACTAACTGCGATTATAATTAGAACTAAATAAATTGTGATTCAACAAGGAAATGTCAATATCTATAGACTCTACTTGAAAGCTCAATGTTTAATTCCTATTCTACTTCTTTATTGAATATCTGAATGAAGGGTTGGATGAGGAAAAATCTGCATGCCATTGATCATTCGCAGAAGTATTGTAAACGAAAGCTGGCAACAATATGAGAGTAATTCAATGAAGTAATGAACAGGGGCCTAAAAACACAAAATTAATTGGATAAAGATTTAGCCAAAACCACCTCTAGCCAGCAAAAAACTGATCTTCCTTGTACTCATAAACCCTTAAGCCTACATTTTGTGGCCTTATAACAAGTTATCGCCTATCAGCATCCCAAGATGAGCTAATCCCCTGAAATTAGATAACCACCACTTCGAAGACACAGAGACATCTTTTTTGCATATTATGTTCAAGTAGCTGAGATTAGGTTTAGCAAGCCAACCTATATCCTCATGGAAAACATTTGACTTCAATTCAGTAAATACTAGCAATTTATGCAGCCATAAGGTTTAGGTGCTGGTTAATTTGACTGAAAAAACTCATTTATAGGCAACAACACCATCAATTTATCTACTCCAACATCACACCTAGAAATTATTCCACAATTATACTACAACTTTTGAACTTAAAAGTCTAGAAATGAAAAGGACTAGGCTAAATAGCAAAGAATTTTAATACCAAAAGTTCACTAACCTGCCCAGCTTTAATAAAGGATGGCCCTAAGTCACATAACAGATTCCTCAGCTGCCTTGCTCGATATGGCACAACTTCCTCATCTCTACCAACAAAAAAATCATATGATAATGTAGCCCAATATAGGCCTAAGTTCCACACTATCTCAACGCCACGTTCAACCAATGACAAAATTGCACCTCTGGATTCCAACACCTTACTCCTCACCTAACAATTAAGGCAAACAAAAACTGTCAATTTACCAATTTACTATCAATACAAAATTAGATCAAACAATCGACCATGATACCCATTATGCTAATTTACACCAGCACCAGGAATGTACTTTGTATGCGCGTTTTTAATCTTAAACGCATAGAAACTTCAATTTCACCTTTAAGCAAACCAAACCCGGCCTTAAACCACTACATAAGTTCAGCGACATGCCCCCAAAATTTAGCCTCAAATTCATGCAATAGAGGCTTACATGCCTACATCAGCTACATAATTTAAGTTACATAATCCTATCCTCAGTCCTTAGGCAAAATGTACGGCTTGAAGATCAATAATGCACTAATGCATTAGTATAAATAACACAAACAACTGAAATAAGTACAGCAGAAAATGTAAACAGCTATATCATCCCTCTCTTCAGTCCTTAATGAATTCAATTTTCAGTAATTTTTTACTTCCTCCGTTTCTTTTTGTTTTAATTGTGCACGTTTGCTAATGCATACGAAACCGAAACCATACCCAGTAAACAAATTCACTAGCAAGTAAAAACCCAACAACAAAAATCAATTACCATCAAAAATCAAAAACTAATTAGCTCAAAATAACAATAATTTAATTAAAATTCAGCATAATACCGCCTCAGGCGTATACTTGCGAAATGGTACACAAACACCACGTTCAATATCAAGCTGATCCAAGGCACTACTTCCATCATTTTTATCACTGTTCTTGCTAAGTTGCAATGCATTTGCTCTAATAACTAATGATTTTGATGGGGTTTTAAAAGAAGTGAACTGGGTATTGAATTTTGACTTGAAATTTACTGATTTTGAGAAAAGGGGTGAAGGGAGTGAAATTGAGAGAGTTGGGGGTGAATTAATTGTACAATTTGAGGATATAAATTCCATGATAAATAAATAAAATTTAAATCAACATCAAAAATCAAAATCAATAAAAACCCATGAAAAAGGAGAGAGAAATTGGATTAAATATGGTAGTTTGGGAAGTGAAATTAATGAAATTTAGTACTTTGTGATGAGCTGATGTAAGTTATGATGAATGTGTGATGAATAAAGAACCACGGAAAAAAGGAGGGTAATTTGGAAATGTTACGAAAAAGAGTGGATAACGGGAGTTGGAGACGGCCAGATAGTTGATCCTCTTTGTCACGCAGTTGTTTCAAGGTGCAATTTGCAACATGTTTGATTGTAAATTTGTAATGTTCCGGTGTTTACTAGATACTCTCGACTTTTTGAGTTTTGTCCGATTCCTAATAATAATATGTCAATACCATTACTCTCCAAACAGTGTATTTGATCCCACTAATCTTTTCTCTCATCAACTTCACACAACCAAAACTTAATAAAGTGAATCTGTTTTTATGAGCAAACAAAAGAGGACAAAGGAAGTAGTATGTTGTTGAAATGTTAGTTCATTAGTGGAAAATTAGGGATATTCATTAGTTAAATATGCATAAACCATGAAACCAAATAGAAAGGCAGATTCTATTTTGAGACATACTCCACACTACAAGTGCTTCTATCGAGCAAACAAAAGGGAAAAAAAGAGAACTATATTGTTGAGATGGTAATTCATCAGTGGAAAACCAAGGATATTTTTTTTTTTTTTTGGATAGAAGGATATTTAATTATTTATTAGGTAAATACGCATAAAACCAAATAGAAAGGCGAATTCTATTTTTGAGGCATACTCCACACTACACAAAGTGCTACTATCACCTGGCTGGCAATGCCCGAGGGTAAGGGAAGGGGATTTGTGATTGATGAGAATCGAACCTCCTCTCCTCCCCTCATGTTCTCAGTCTTTCTACATTTTATTTTAGGGGTTTTTTTCACCTACTGCGGTAAAAATCTTCTGCACTTCAAAAACTGAAAGAATGCTGAAGAACAAGAACTGTGTAAAAGCAACCATTCCTAAAAGTTAAGCAAACATCAATATTAACATCAAGGACACCCTCAGTTTAGGGAAACAACATGACAGTATGATATACAAGGTATAGGAAATAAATAATAAAAAGCACAGTAGAACCTGCAACATGCTTGGGATTCTAGGTTCTGACTTCTGAGTCCAAATTTCGCTAAACTACTAACAAAACATAAATCAAAATAGCCAACCATTCATCATATACGCCTAACAAATTCACAAAGATGGATAATACATAACGATCAATTTTACCAACTCATAGGAGATTAGAGCATAAATACGGCTGGTTCAATTTAGCAAATTCCTGTACCCAGAAAACAGGAGATACACAAACCCTAAATGTACCTACTCCCCATAATTAAGCCTACAAATTAAATCTAAGAGCCCTTGACGGCAGTTGCATCATCTGTTGATAAATCATCTTCGTCATGGTATATGTTCTCAGCCATCTGCCATATTTGAAGAATGTTATCCTCGGCGACACTAGCAACAACCCAATCTTCACATGGATTCCATGAGAAGTCGGAGATTTTGCTGGTATGGCCTCCATGAATGAAGAGCAACTCCGGCGGACCATCTTCAGCATCCTCTGGGGTTTGCTCTTCGTCAATTCTGCGAATTAGGAAAAAGTTCAATCAGATTTAGAGAAAGCTAAAGTTTTACCTTAAACAGGAAGGAGCAGCAACTACACTGACTCCCCCTCAGACATTATACAAGAGAATGCATCACTTGATATTCATGTAGATTTCCTTCTCACCAAAGTAACATACATTCTATTGCTCATTTAAACCATATACTCTAGCAAACATATAAACTTATTTGCAGTTATTCCATATTCAATTTTAGAGACAAACAAAAACATAAGTAAAATTGACCGGGAATTTCTTTTTATTTTATTTAAACCTAATGCATGCACATCACCCATTGCTCCACGCAAATGTGACAAAGATGGTTTCAAAAAAATTAATTCAACAAAACACAAAACATATTATTCCTTGATGATGAGAATCTTATACATGCAAACAAAAGATAGTCACTGGCCTTACTGTGGCAGTGCAGTTCCAGTACTCCATTAATCCAACGCAAGGACAAACAAATTACTGAATAAGCCCTCTGTACAAGGTAAGTGAGCCTCACTCGGGCTAGCCAATTTAATTACTTTTAAAAGTGGACAGCTATTTAGTTTTTGTGTTATCTTCCCCTTGTCAAAGAAAATAAAAATAAAAATCATTCAAACTCCAAGAAACATGCAATACAGCCCGCTACCACCTAAATGGACTGCAACTAATGCATTGGAATTTCAAACTCCAAGACAAGTCTGCATTTCTAAACCAAGTCTGTGATTGATATAAAATCATTCAATGATGTGACAAAAGACATGCAATACAACCCCCTACCATTTCTGGCAGCTAACTACCTATGCATAACTTAGCAAGTTTGCGGTATTAACTTGTTTGGTTTTCTCCAGCGATTACTGAATAAAATCGCAATTGACACTTCAAATTCTGATTATATCTACTATTTACTTGCCTGAATAGACATTTGACATCACAAATAGGAATTTCAAGGTACTCACCAAAAATTGATTATTCCTTTAGTCTATAAAGTATGCACTAACAAAGCAAGAGAAGACATGCACAAGAACCACACAAACAAACAACAGTTACCTGCTAAGATCCCACACCATCAGTCTCCTACCAAGACAACATGAAGCCAAGATAGTCTCATTTTTAGGACTCCACCCAACTTGGAAGACCTCCTCCCTGCCACATCATACACATTTCACAATTAGACGCCAAGTAGTAAAGCAATGCCTCACTTAATCATTGAATGAGACTTCAAAGTTCTCTGATAAAGGGAAACAAATAGGAAAGAATTGTTCATTCTTACTTGTGACAATCAAAAGTATGCAGTGCAGTGTTGAGTTTCCTTAGATCAAACAACTTGACAGTCTTATCAGTTGAACCCGTAGCCACAACCCATTCATTAAAGGGATTAAAAGCCAAGCAATTCACCTGACAGGTTGAAAATAAAATCATGTGAATAAGTATAACTACCAGAGAAGACATATAACTTAATTCCAAAGAGGACAAACAGCCTCCAGAAAAGGGACTGCTTCAAGACACAATTACACACCAACAATTTTTTTAGCCTAACAAAAAAGATAGCTTCTGAATACAATGAACAATGACAACAGCCCAGCACAATGATACATTCTTACATACAAATACCAAATTTCATACATTTTAAACATCATTAAACAAAGCGGCAGGAAACAATTCTTTTTTCTTTTTTTTTTTTTTTTTTTGGGGGGGGGGGGGGGGGGGGGATGTGGGGAGGGGGCAGGTTGAGGGCCTGACCACAGTACAAAAGATCAACAACCTGAGTCAGGCAACCATTAGAGGCAGTCAATGTTGCCTATATAAGTGGAATAATATAGAATAATTTATTTTATTGCAATTGAAGATTATCTGTGCAAATAAAAGAGTGATTTGGCTCACCTCAATGGCAAATTAGGTTAAAAAAATATCCATATGGATATGTTTTTCTATCTAACCCAATTTACAGATGATTTTCTATCTAACATCAGAATTCCACATATTTTATGTATTGTTTTTCAATATACAAGTTACGTCAAGTATCATGTGTTTAAGGTTTAGTCCTAATTTGACAGTTAAACGAAAATAAAATTAAATTACTTTTACTATTAATAAAATTTTATTAGTAAAACTTAAAAACCAGTATATTCTGGGTCTTTGCTGTCATAGCAATTATGTTTTCCTTTCTATTCCTATGTTTCAAAAGGATATTTCTTTACCAACTACGTCATTCCAAGAGCTGAGAATCAAAGTTATACGAGTCAGATAACTTAATTTGGGAATTCTGACCATTTAGCCAAAAGAGAAAGTGAGATCTGTGTTTAAAGGAGAGATTATGATGCCTATATCTGTAGGCAATTTAAAAATCTTAGACCAATAATCAATTTAGGGGGAGCAGAGTACAGAAGAATGCCTTAATTAAACCAAAGCCACTCATAACAATATTCTGATGATAAAATTGTCTGCAACCCCAATAACAATTATGGCTAACCTCACTTTGATGGGCAATAACAGACTGGACAGGCTTGGTAACTGATGGAGCTCGAAGATCCCATATAAGAAGATACTGATCATCTCCAACAGAACCAAATAAGTATTCGTGTCTCAAATGCCATGAAACATCTTCAACAACACCTTCATGAACCTACATATGCAGATCACGATCATCATGATGTTATATCCAAATAAAGAAAATTAAGTGCGCCCATAAAACATCACTAAGAAGACGAACACACCCCTTTAGTGCACCGTTGTTTTCATCTGAGATACTGTAAGTTTACAGCATTTGGTACATATTAACCAAAAAATGAGAAAGTTAACAATAATTACAGATTCACAGGTAATATTTGGCCATCTTAAGTGAAAGAATATTTAAAGATACTAAGCATTTTAATCTGTGAATCGCAGAATTTGCACAAGCATATGAATCGCACGAAGCAATTTATAGTGTATGTCTGACAAAAAGATATACCTTAAATATTTGCATTGCATCCAGATTTTTGTTTCTAGGAGTCGCATTTATGTCCCAAAGACAAATCTGAGCATCATCAGAACCACTCAATAAATGGCCCTGCTTAAATTTACTCCATGACAAACCATAACCTTCAGTGCTGTGACCTCGTAACCTCAAATCTGGATTACATGCACCATCAAGTGGTGGCTTTGATGGATGTTTACTGTAGTCGAATATATATACTTCTGCACTCACTGTTTTGGTGGCAATTATGAACGGATTCTGAGGCATATAGCGGGCCCGATTAACCTCTCCATCATGGTTTATCTGCTGTATAATTTGTACCTGAAAGAACAGATAGAAGCATATTAAAGTAGCACAGATGATAATATCTTAACTCCCAAGTTAGCTCTCTATTAAAGGCAAACAATATACCAGTCTTCATCAGTAGGGGTACGGCTTTGTACCACATGATATTTTAAAAGCTCATTAAGAAATGAGTATCATGCATTCATGCAAATTGATCAATGAGTTTATAATACTATCCAAATAAGTTCATACGAAATAGCATTGTACTATAGTTACTGGAAGATGGAAAGACATGGCATTTAAGCATGGTTAATACGAGACCATAAAAGAGCACTAAAGTCCAATAAAGACTTTACCCAACAGAGTTGATCAAAATATTGAGGTCATTTAAGCGTACAGGGATTTAAGCATTTATCTAACAGAGAAAAGCAACAACATCCAAACCTTGCAAGGTTAACAAATCAAGAAAAAAGCATGTTGCCACTTTGTAGTAGTTCAACCACAATTTTTTATAATAAAGTTGCGGCAAAAACAAACATTCACAGCAAAATACTCCGTATTAAGGAAATATATTAATAAATAAATAAGTGGCCTTCTTTAAGTTCTTAACTCCAACCATATCAAATACTTAGTTCACCATAACTTCAACAAGCGAGTGTTAAACCTGGCACGTTTGGTCGTCACCAACTCAAGATAATGAAGTAATTTGATTCCAAAATACCTTCTACATTTCCTTATTATTTTTCTTAAATACACAATTACAGATTTCTTGTGCATTCAGATTCAGCATGTTATCTGAGCTTCCACACTTCAGTAAACAATTGGCACTTTCTAAAAACACCGAATATCCACACCGAGCATGAACGCATGACTTAGAGCCTTGGGAGTTTGGGACCAATAGGGTACAGTATCATGGGGCAAACTAACAAGGTCAGATCATAAGCAACAGATAAGGGTCTAATATTATCGGGTGGATCGAGTAATTCCAGCAGAATCAACAAAAAGTTGGCAATACATCCATCGCTATCAATAAATGAAACTAACTTTTGACCCTAGCAGTCACCAATAAATGAGCCACCATTTTCCTGGGATCAATACAATATCTAATTGAGAGCAAGATACTCGTGATCCACGAGCATTTGGCAGGCTCTTCATGGCTTCATACATTTATGGGCCTGTATAGCCTGTGGGCATCGCAAAAACATAAAGCTAGGAGCCAATGTGAATGATAGTAGATAAACCAACTAGGCACGGTAAGCATAAAATCTATGTTACTCGGACTCTTTCATTTACCTCACGTGTCCGTGTTCGACACGTTGTCGACACAACACGTGTCGAACACCGACACTGACACTTGGACACTTCATTTTTAACTAAAAACACAACTTTTTTTAAGAAAATGGGCGAGTCAGATGCTTGGACACCCGTGTCTAAATAGACACTTCATCCGAGTCCAAGTAACATAGCATAAAAATCATTCCATAAATCCAGATGCGATACTTGTTTTTCAATATACCTCTCTACTCCATATTACTTGCAACATACCCCTTGGCCCCACATTTTATGAAGGAGAATTGATGGTGTAAATGAGCAAATTAATTAAAATAATTTCAGCAACAATACCTTATAGGTTACCTTGTGCCTGCGTTGAAATTATTTTGATTAATTTGCTCATTTAAACAATCAAATATTATTCTTAAAATGTGTGCCATAAGGGTATGTTGCGGGTGATGTGGAGCAAAGGAAGTATCAGCTTGTGCACGTTGATTGGGTATAAATCTTTTTATTCCTTACATGTGACATCAAATCAATATTTCAATTAATAACTCCACACGGAGAATGACACAAATGTAAGCAAATGATCGTGAAAAGACAAAAATCCAAACATGTAAACAAATAAAAAGAGCCAAGAAGAAAAGGATACCTTTCCATTGGCACACCCGAATCCACCCATATCAGACCGTTCGTCATCATAATGCCGGGCATCATTCTCAGCATCTTCAAGAGGGAGCTGAACCTGAGCCAACATAAGATAATTTGGCTCATTCTCAGAAGTATGAGTCCCCAGAATCATCTTCTGCACCGAGTAATCCTTCCCGGGAGGCTCATCTCGATCGGGGAGCCACTCAACAGTAAGAGACGGCCACTCAAGCGCGTGGGTGATCACCAAATCATACAAAAACGGGGTATTCTTCTTCCATATCTTGTACTCCTCATTTATCAACCTCTCTTCAATCTCCCCTCTCATCTCCTCCTCATCCTTCCCCATCAGAAACCCTTGTCTACCCAAAAACCCTAGAAACACCAAAATTCAAACTTTCAGCCAAAAAAAACGAAAAAAAAAAAAAAAACAAACAAATTTTCAACTTCTCATCAACAAATCTCAGTTCTTTTCAAAATCAGTCACCTTTTTCCAATTAAATTAAACACTGAAACACTTCAGTCTTCACACCACAATTCCTGAAACCCTTTACCCTAAAAACAAATAAATCAAATTCCAAAATCAAAATCAAACCACAAATCTACAGATTCACATCAAATCAAATTCAAAAACAAATTCACAAAATACCCACAACATTAGCAAAAATGGCAGAATTTTTACCCTAACAAAAAAAACTACAGTAAGGAAATTAAAATGCAAATTACAGTTAAATTACCGAATCAAGTTACAGAAAATCAGAAGCAAAAAAAGTAGATAAGAATTAGTCACCTGATGAAGGAGAAAGAAACGACAACTGCGGTGGCGGGAGCGGCGAGGAGAGAGAATGGAGGGAGATGAGAGAGAAAGTGAGTGAGTGAGAGAGAGAAAGAGAGAACTATAAAGGGAGGTTACGGAAGAGTGAGGTATTAGAAGAAGCGGGAAATCCTAGTGTAAAAACAAGAGGGCTTAAAGGTTATGGCTAAGGGTTGGGTCATGGGTGATTTGATCTAAACCACACTCTACTCGATCGTCTTTCTGAAACCCGATTTGAGAACCAACTATTCATTGCTTGTTTTGCGTTAATAATAAAGGGTGCGCTCGATAATATGTTTTGGAAGAGTTTTTATTGTTTTGTCTCTGTCAAAAGTCGAAACACTAGTAGATTCAAATAATAGCGTTTGATAAGGTAACGGAGGATGATAGTTTTTAGGTTTTTTGAATTAGTGGACTTGAAAACTAATAAGGTAGATGAAGATGTTATTTTGAAAATATATATCTTGATACTATGAAGAAAATATTCACTATGTATTCTTCTCTATGCTTGAATTGGTATTAAACGAGGAAATATATAATGGTAAAGTATGATCAAATGGATAGGTAGCAATGAGCCAAATATGACGAGGGGAAGCAACAACCAAAGTCCGAGTTTGAGGAAATAAAAGGGGAGCAAAGATGGGTCAAAGAAGAAGGTCAAGGTTGCACATAAAAATGTATATTTGGGGCTAAGTTACTAAGTCAAACAAAAAAGATAAAATTAGGTGGATCGAGATGAAGTATAAGGCTATCATCGGGGAGGTGCTACTTCTATTGCGAACAAGGATATATTTGTTCTTTATGTGGCTACAACTTACAAGCCATTGGAGCTAAAATGGTGATGCCATGAACAAGTTGCGATATTTGTGAGGGTCCTTATTATAATGTTAATTGAAAGGGGTGATCAATCACATGCTATGAGGCGACATTGAAATCATCAAAAGAAATAACAAAAAATGCTCCCTATAGTAGATTAACATACTTGATCAAATTTTCACTTTTGTTGCATAAGAAAACACATCAACAAGAGAATGAATACAAACTTAACCACGTACACAAGTGAACTAAGACAAAAACAAATTGAACTACATAAGGGCTGACATACATGTGAGACGAGGATAAGTTCCTTTGTTGCACGTCTTGAAACATTTTGGACTTCATGATCGTGGTGGAAAGATGGTGCACAAGAGAGGTTACTAGGAGCCTCATGATATCAAATCCTTGCATCCAACGTCTAATAAACAACAGATTTGCATCAAATAATAACAAATTAGTGAGCTAGCTTAGGAGGGTAAAGGAGCCATCTAGCTTATTAATTCTTTGATCAATTGATAGTTAAAATGTGATATTATTAGGAAATATGGGGAAAATTGCAATTTGGGAAGGATGTAATCTTCATTATTCAAAATAAAATGCATGGACATTTGATATTCAGCCCATTCAACCACTGATATTCGAGTCAATTACCCGCACTTCTAGTTTAGGTTCTTAATAATTCAAATAAGTCTTTCCCAACTCTAATATTTCAATTTAGCTACTCGCATTCCGGATCAATTTTTTTGGCTTTTAAGCCTAATTTTGATGTTTGCTCAACCCATATTAATTAAAGCTATCACATATCATTTGAACATGCAGAAGTTCATCACAAATATTTTTTTTTTTTTTTTTTTTTTGAAGAACTCCCACAAGGGATGAATTATATTACTAAATCACTCAAAGCAATATCAGCAATATTGCTAGGTACATCATCAGTCCACCATCTATCACCCAAGTCCCATGGTTGGAAGTGAGCTAAAGCATGGGCGACTTTATTACCACTACGTTTAACAAAAGAAAAAACAAAATCATCAAAACTAGAACATAAATCACGAATATCTTCTATGACAAGATGGAAAGAGCTTTGCCCTCCTCCTGCACTACGTAAAGCCTGGACAACCATCAAACTATCACTCTCAATAATCGCCTTAGAGCAGCCCCTTTCTGCAGCAAATTTCAGACCAAATCAGACTGCTTTAGCCTCTGCAATCTTTATGTCCTACCTCTCCTTGCACTGACGAACTGCACAGCCCAAGACCTCCCCCATACAGCCTCTAATGACAGGCCCCAACCCAGACCCAGCAGCCCGGCATCAACATTCACTTTAAACCACCCCTCAGCAGGCTTCACCCAAACAACAGGATGCTGGACAGCAGCCTGCAGACTGCTCATACCACCATTGGATCTTTCACACACCTCACCTCCCCGCACACTTTGCTTGCATATGCCACGATTTCAGCTGGATTAGGTTGAGTTCCTTCCATGACAAAAGCGTTTCTAGCACCCCAAATCGCCCAACAAAGAGTCATCACATTCTCAATCTCAACCTCATCCAATTCCTTCAAGCAATGCTCCCACCAGTCCATCACACTTCTAAAATTTAACTCCTGCACATACCTGAAATTACTGCGATGCCAGACATCACGAGCAAGGGTACACTCTTTTAAAGCATGAAGCACTGTCTCCTCTTCTTGATGGCACACATAACAGGTAGGATCATAACCAGGGACTCGGGAGCTAATACCATTCCTAGTAGGAATAGCATTCTGGCTGGCTCTCCACATTAATACTTTGACTCTTGGCAGCACATTCACATTCCATAGCTTTTTCCAAATAAAACGTGGTGTCTTAAAAGAGTGTGCCATATTTTATATATCGTTTTGAGAGACTATCTTTTTTTTATATATCGTTTATCACAAATATTTAAACCTTTATATTTTATATATCGTTTTGAAAGACTATCTTTCTATATATATATATATATATATATATATATATATATATATATATATATATAAAATCTATTCTCTTAATAGAACACTTTTTAATATACATCTTTCATTCCTTTTGTACTGCAACGATAAATTTCATAGAAAGCTTCACAAATATTGTAACATATCCACTTTAGGTAAATAAATATTTTGATCACAATGCAAATATCTAATATACCCTTAATCTGAAATTAGTATTGCTTTAGTTAAATGTATGTAGTCACATAGACAAGTTTGTAATTTTATCCTTCTCTGTTCCTTTTCCACATTCTAGAATCTAGTGCACTCTATGTATGTTGTAATATTGAAAGAATATAGAAGGTATAGTATATATCTACCTTTCTACTTCCTCCGTTTCTGTTTAGTTGACATGTTTCTTTAGTTACATTTACCAATGCACAACTTCAACCATTCATATATTTAATTACCGATAAGCAAAAATTATGAAAAGTTGATATTTTGAAAATATATATCGTGACAAATCTAACAATATCTCACATGACTATATTTTTCATTACGTATAAAGCACAAAATACGGTCAAAGAGGAGTGTGTGAATAGTGCTAAAGTCAAAACGTATCAACTAAAAAAAAAAACTGAGGTAGTATTACATATATTAGCCTTTTTATGCACGTGATGCGTGCATTCGTATAATGAATTTCGAAATTGATGAAAAAAAAAAAAAATTTCTACATGGTGGGTGGAGTTGGGTGGTAACTGGTAAGGGTCGACTGGGCAATGGTCGTTTTGATGGCTTAGATGGCGGGGCTTAGTGATGGTGTGGTTTTAAGTAAGGGGTATGTTATTAATTGAATTGATTTAAGCTGTTTTCATCTATTTATTTGTCGTTTAAAAACTAATTTTGACTGAAAAATGGTCCAAACCAGGCTAGAGAGAACCAATACAATCTCAGGGTTGAGAAATGTAAATTTATAGTTTTCTTGACCTGGTCCAAATGTAAATTTCCGGTTTATTTCAAATCCTGAAAATTTAATTAAGTGACAAGACAAAATAAACCCGACTTTGGCGGATCATTTTTTTTTACCAGGTTGGGCTCCAATCCAATAAAGAAACAAACTTAGTAGCCCATTTCATATAATAAAGATAGCCCAAAAAAAGGCCCAAAAACCACACACCACTCTTCTTCCTCCACATTCGAAAGTAAAGAAAAACCCCTAAAAACACAAAATCCTAAAACCCTCAGATTCCATTTTCTGGTGCGGCTAAAACCCTCTTCCGTCCTCATTTCCCCCCAATCTTCTTCCTCAAATCGCCTAAAATGGCATCAATTGCTCTGCGAAACCCTAATTCCAAACGACTACTTTCTTCTTCTTCTCACCAAATCCATTTCTACTCCAACGCTTGTCGAGCTCTTCTCTCTCCTACTTCCGCCATTGTTGAACAAGCTTCCAGAAATGAGTCTTCTTCTCTCTCCTCATGGTTGCGATCTATGGCTACCTTTACACGATCGTATGACTTCTCTTACTCTTTTGATTTGATTTTGTTTGAAAATGTGTGTGTTTTTGTGTTGAGTTAGTAGGAAATGATCTGACATTTGGTGGATGAATTCTTCGAATTTGAAGTTGATTGTGTGTTGATGATCCGTGTGCATCATTTTAGCTCGTCATTTTGAGATCAAGCCTGAATAGTTCATTTTGAAAAAAAATGTTATGTTGATTTTAATAAAAAATTGGGAAATCAACTGTATTTTTGCAATTTTTGGTTAATTGTAAGAAATGCATTTATTATTTTGTTGAAATGATTTGATCTATTGGTAACACATTTTGTAGGATTTTAATTGGATTTTTCAATTAAGTCATTTCAGACATTTAGTGTTTTTTCGCTTGCTTTAGTATGCATTTCAAGGTTAAAGTCAATTTATGACTATCTATACTGAAATCTCGCCATCCCTGTAACATGTAACCCAAGTTATACTAATCACCCCTAATAGATTTGTTATTTACCTGGAAATTCTTGAAGTCAACGTATAGCTCATCTGAAACATAATGATTGTTCAGTAGTTCAAGATGTGATATTGTACCATATGCAGAAAGAGAGTTTTATATTGTTGGAGTTATACGATTATAAAATAGTGTATAAATGGATGAGTGTTAGTTGAATCATCAGCTATTTAATCGTTTCCACTTTTTATAATAGCCACATACTTTGTTAGCCGTGTTAATGATAAGATGATACATGTCTTAATTATGTCTAGAGTTTTGGTTATGTTGTGAATATGACTAGAAATTTAGAGCAATTAGGTTCATGTGCCACATTTGTTATATTTACCGAACCGAACCTGCACAATATAGAGGCATAAATTAAGCTGTCTTGACCAATTAGCTCTCCATTCCACAAGCTGTCAAGTTCTTGAATAAAGATAACTTAGCTCTGAGATATAGAATTCATGAAGGACTTCCTGATTTCATTTCACAACAACAATTTCATGTTGTCAAGTTCCTCATCAATTTTATTTACTTAGTTTGTGATCCCTTTTTCCCAAAATGATTTGAGGTCGGCTAACATTAATCATCATAAGGAATCATAAGATATTAAGGAAAGGGACATAACAAGATAATCAGTTGAAAAAGTTTACCTTTCCTTATTATTTGTAGATTCTTAATTGTTTTTTCTTTCTTTGATGATACAGAAAGCCTCATGTCAACGTAGGAACTATTGGACATGTTGATCATGGGAAGACAACATTGACTGCAGCAATCACTAAGGTGGATTGAGCTATTACTTTTATATTCATTCCTTTGACTTGCTTCTTTATTCTCTCCTGGCTTTGCTGGTAGATGCCTCATATTTTTCCTCTATCATAACTAGGTCAAATAGGATGTATGACTGAAATTGTGATCTTTATTTGGATAGGTTTTGGCAGAAGAAGGGAATGCCAAGGCTGTTGCCTTTGATGAAATTGACAAAGCTCCTGAAGAGAAGAAGAGAGGAATTACCATTGCAACGGTTAGCAGACTGCATTCTTGTCTTAGTGCCTCTTTACTCAACTAAAAATATTTATGATCCAATATCAAACTAATTGATTTTTCAGGCACATGTAGAGTATGAGACTAAAAAGCGACACTATGCACATGTTGATTGTCCTGGACATGCTGATTATGTCAAGGTAAGTAGGGATTTTTTGTTGAAGTGGGTTGGGTGGGTGGGGAGGGGTATAAAAGTTTTGTTTTGGAACATATGATTCTTTTCCATCTTAGCATGAACATTTATTTGTCCAGACTTCAATCTTGCTTTGGCATCTTTGGTGCCATAGGTAGGAGTAGAAACTAGAATATTTTTATAGGTTTTCCTGGAAGTTTCATATACCATTTCTTATGTTCACCTGGAACAGTTTTGTCTTGGTATTCTTGCTAGCTTCTTTGCTTCCATTAGTTGTTCTTGTATTATTGTGAATTTCTTGTTGCCAAGAAACCCTACTGAAAGCTATTATTTTATGGCTTTCTTTCATACATGTTTTCTTCTTTATGTCTTTTGTGTCAGACAGTGAAACAAACATATATCGGTGCCTAGCAATGGAATTTCCCCTTTTTTTAATCTCTTTTAGAGTTTGACATTACATTCCAGAGGAAAATTTTATTAATCAGCCATCATCTGTAATGTTTAGGAGTTGTAAAGGTATGTACATTTCTTGCTGCTTACTTGCTAAAATTTATTTGTTTTGGATTTAACAGAACATGATTACTGGAGCTGCTCAGATGGATGGTGGTATTCTTGTTGTGTCTGCTCCTGACGGGCCCATGCCACAGACCAAGGAGCATATTCTACTTGCTCGTCAGGTGCTTCAATAACTGTTAGAATATCTGCATTATGTACTGGGCTGCATCCCTCTTTCTTGTTCATTTTCTATTTTACATCAGACAGTGCATCCCATGTAATTTCTTGTTTATATTCTTGTACATTGGAAGTATAGCTGTCCCAATATGCCATTTTCAGAACAAGAAAACTGATGAAAGAAAAAAAGCTAATTGATTATGGGTTTTGTATTGACATGAGTCTGGGATACAGTTGTTTGTAAGATTCAAATTGCTGAAACACAAATACACAATTTTGGGTTAGAATTCTAGTAATGAGTCGAAAAATGCTGGCTTTCTGGTCTTTGTAGAGAATGACCATCATTTGAAGAAAAACATCAGGTCGGGGAGTACATGCTCTCTGATTATATACAAGTTTTGGTTGAATCACTGCTGATCATGATAGTATATTACTCTTTCTGCCTTGTGAACAAGCATTATGTTAAATTTTGCACTGAGTTTATGGTGAGTGAAAAATTATGGAGCAAAAATTGGGTGGATGCTGGGCCAAATTTTTAGAAACAAAAGTAGAGAAGAGAAGTTATTTGAAAATAAAATTATTTACTATGGGACTTATGAATAAGATATATATAACTCATGGGATGGTGGGAGTAAGACACTGTCATATTCAACTAGCTAAATGTTTTAATTTGTTTCTCATTTTCCTTGTAGGTTGGTGTGCCGTCATTGGTTTGTTTTTTGAACAAAGTGGATGCTGTTGATGACCCAGAGTTAATTGAGTTGGTAGAAATGGAACTCCGTGGTAAGTTTAAAAACTTTGAACTTATGAACTATTTTAGGATTATTGCCAGAAATAAATAAGTAGTGGATTTTTTTTAGTAATGATCTATGTATTAGCAATTTGCTTTAACACGACTTTGTTTGTCTGTTTATGCAATATTTTGGGGGCTTTAGAACTTCTCAGCTTCTACAAATTCCCTGGGGATGACATCCCTATTATTAGGGGTTCAGCCTTGTCTGCCTTGCAAGGCACAAATGATGAAATTGGGAGGCAAGCCATCCTGAAGCTCATGGATGCTGTTGATGATTATATTCCCGACCCTGTCCGTGTTCTTGACAAACCTTTCTTGATGCCAGTTGAGGATGTTTTCTCGATTCAGGTACGTGAGACTTATGTCGGTTTTTTCTAAAGAATAAAGAGTTATTGACATTTGCTGCTTGCTTACTTGTTATATTGTTAGGCATAGTTGGTATATGAGTGTGTACTTGATATTGTTTGAAATTGATATTCTAAACATGAAGAGCGTGTGAATGTTACATAGTGAGGATGTGCTTAACTGCTTACTATTTTGTGAGTTATAAGGTAGACAGTAATAGTGTAATACCATGAATGCTATAAATAATATTGGTAGAGCAACTGACATTAGTTACTGTGCTAAGTTGCTAACCTTCTCGTAAACTGAGGTTTGTTGCTGACACCTCATTATATGTAAACTAGTGGTGAGATGGCCTACATTAGCGAAGCTGATTTTTATTATCTCCTGACGCAGGGACGTGGAACAGTGGTGACTGGTCGTGTTGAACAGGGCATGATCAAAGTTGGAGAGGACGTAGAGATTTTGGGGTTGATGCCGGTACAGTTGAAACTTGTTGCTATGCTTTTTATAATATGATGAGCTGTTTGAAACCTAAAACTTATGCATGCTTTACAATTCTTTTGGTGGATGTTCTTGAAGATGTTTTCTTTCCTTTAAACTGTAACTAGTGTTTTATCTTGATCCTACTGTTTAAACTACAGGGTGGTCCAGTGAAAACTACGGTGACTGGTGTGGAGATGTTTAAGAAAATTTTGGATCACGGTCAGGTAAATTATTAAAGTTGATTTTTGCAATTTGGATATTTGTTATATTATTTATGTTATGTGAACTAAAAATTCTGCATGTATAACATATTCTAGGCTGGAGACAATGTGGGTCTTCTTTTGCGTGGACTGAAGAGGGAAGATGTACAGCGAGGACAGGTACATTGATCTAGTCTGTTTTTTTAACCTCACATTCTCATCTCACTTTCTACTCCGAATTCCCCCCCCCCCCCCCCCTCTCTTTCTTCCCACACGCACAAAAAAAATAATTTCAGAAGAACATCGTGTCCTCTATGATGATAGTTTCACTTGAATTTTTAACACTGTTTTCTGGCTTATTTATTCTTATTCTTATTTTTTTTTTATACAAATAACTTTGATGTAATCTTGGTTTATGAACTCGTAATTGAAGATGAGTGTTAAAGACCTTATAAGGGTCTGATAATCAGTATGATATTAGAGGATTACTTCAGGGCTTTTCATAAGTCAAGGATAATGTCATACTCATGGGGCCATAGATGCTTAGCCATTTACAAGGTACTAATGAGAAGCAAGGCAACTATAAGTCTATAACCATACCTTAATTGCTCAAATGGCATCACACTAAAGATAATAGTTGAGTTCCTAATGTCTTAAAGGGGAAAACTCCAAGTATAGGATGGATTAGGAAAGAAACCAATTCAAATACTGGATGGATAAGGAAAGAAATTATGGAAGGCATTTGATACTTTATATTTGGTTCAACCTACCGCTTTTTGTTATCATTTATGTGAATTAGTAAAGAAATTATACAAGGCATTTGAAGGACCTGTAAGACTAGCAAAATGCTTGGACTTGCTATGGTTTCTCATGAAATATTATACTCTTTGTTTCTATTTCTCCAAATGTAAGTCAAAGTTGTGTTTACCTACATTTTTAATGCTGAACTTCAGTTTGTGCTTGACACTAAATCATTAAGCTGCTATTGATGTGCTCTTATCTCTTGATTACTTTAGGTGGTTGCTAAACCAGGAAGTTGCAAAACATTCAAAAGGTTTGAAGCAGAAATATATGTTCTCACCAAGGATGAAGGTGGTCGTCATACAGCCTTTGTCTCCAACTACAGGCCTCAGTTCTATTTGAGAACAGCAGATGTTACTGGCAAAATTGAGTTGCCAGAAGAAGTAAAGATGGTTTTGCCTGGTGACAATGTGACTGCTACTTTTGAATTGATATCACCTGTTCCTCTTGAACCAGGTATGAAGCTCTTTTGTACCATTGCATAAGCTATGATGTTGTGTGGTTTGGTTTAAGACTGTAACTTCAATGCTAGTGTCTGTGGCTGTTAATCATATAAATGGCTTGTCTTTTCATCTCATTGGTTTGGCTAGATCCTAGTTTGGCTAGCTATAGCCATTCTGAATTTCTGTACGTGGTAGAATAAATAAGCAATAAAAGTGGACTTTAGTTTGATGAGCTGTAAATTAAAACTTTTGTTCCCAAAAAAAAGAAAAAAGAACTGTAAATAGTGACAAGTTAGTTAAAATGCTGCACAGAAACAGTAGTTTGTGACAAAAATTGTATTATGAAAATTGCAGCCTCTTTTTTTAAACTTTCTCTGTCCCCTCTCTTTTTCCCCGATGAGAGGATGAGTTTTTACCAGAAATTTGGATTTGGGAGAGTGACTATTATCGAATTAATTGTACGATGTTCTCTTGGATTAGTAAGTGGCTTGATAGGAGTCAAAGATGTATGTTCTTTTTTGCAAAACTCAATACTGTATATCTGCAATGGAAATTTTCGTAACCTTGCCCTTTGTTCTGAGGTTCTGACCATTGTAGTAAGAAGAGATTATGTGATTTTTGATCTTTGATTGAGCTGTTTGCTGACAACTTTCACTTGGGAAACCCGCCCATATGGACCTTTGTGAGTGCTGAGTGATTAAAGAGAGTGTATACTTTACGAGTCATGCTTCTTGGATTTAGTGATTTAATTTAATGAAATGTTGGTTACTTCTGGAGATCTCAGGAGTATGTGATGAATCTAGCAGAATCCAGTGATACATGGAGTCAATGAAGCCTGCTTAACAAATTTCTATTCCAAAAAATCATTAGTGATAAACTAGATAGTTGGTTCTGCTCTTGTTTGAATACTTTAACTTTGTCAGGTTCTTGTTATGTTAAATAAAATTATATTCCTCTGATGTAGTAGCACTAACTCATTGTCTTCGAACAGGGCAAAGATTTGCTTTGAGGGAGGGAGGTCGAACAGTTGGTGCTGGTGTGGTTTCTAAAGTTATCAGCTAGAGAAGTGCCATGGTTGGACGTAAAGAAAGTTGAAGTTGGATACTTGGATTTCACACCAGGGATGCCGTGTTTTTGAAGACGAGTCTGGATCCTTGTACTTTTGAATTTGACATGAAAAGTAGTAGGAATCATTTAAAATCTGATAGAATTGATCTCTTTATCAAGCAAATGCTCACTTTGTAGTTCACAAGAAACGCTCATAATTCAACCGGTTTTGATGGTTGAGTAAATAATTTTCTTGGAGTTGCATAATTGTTACCATTGGCCACACTAATCAATTAAGTCTTTGATTTTGTATGTCAATGCATGTATACTAGACTAATGGACTTAGTCCCACCGATCACTGTGCACCCCAAGGCAGGATGTGTTCCACCTGGAGCACAATGCTCCTATAATCCCCAAACTTTCCAGAAATCAGACTGTTTACGACTTGGTTTTACCAACTACTGGTTACTGCATTTACGGAGTTATGAATTGCTCTTCATGTTTCGTAGATAAAGTATTGGAAATTTGGGAATATGCAATTCTATCAGCATACCTAGAACTCTTTTAAAAGGTCACATTTTTAAGTGCCTTGACATGTATCCTCAGTTCTTGCCGCGTTCAATGTTGTGCACACAAACATGACAAAATTTGTTTACCCAACCTAAGAATGATCTGAAAGCTGAACACAATTGCCCTAAACTTGCTATGAAATGGATCAAACTTAACCGGCTTTGTAAAGTACTTACACTCCTATGAACCTATCATTCCATATTTCCATATACACCCGGGATTATTTGCTTATTAATTTTCGCTCATTCAATAATTGAGCAAATATCCCCTGGTGTACAGAACACATTTTCCATTTTATCTTTATTTTTTGAAATTTTAGAATGATAACTCTATACTATGAAGTACTCTATATTCTTTCCATCCCCTTAATGTTTGTCTTATTTCCCTTTTTAGTTTATTTCTTTAGATTTGACCCGATATTATTTTTTTTGTTATAGGGACCACAACTTTACTTTCACAAATACTTCATTTAATCTCACCATTTTTTTTAGTTTCGTCAACTCTTTTCAACCGCAAATGAAAAAACCTTTACCCTTTTCAGAGCGAAAGAAAGGAGAGGAGCATCAATCTAACCCCTAATAAAAGAAAAAGAAAAAGGGAGGTTTTTAAAATCTTCATCATCAACAAGAAAAAAACAGAAAAGGCGGGAAAACCAACAAAAAATGGCGCTAAAAACATCCACTTACCTCTATGGCATAAATAACCCTCTCCTCCACCATTTTCCCCCATTTCAATTCAAACTCCCAAACTCACTCTTTCTCTCTCAAGAATAACTTTCTCTCTCTAAAATATCAAGATGATGTTCTCTCAAAGCCAGTACGACAATGGTTTCTCATCTTCTCAATTCACTCAATCTGATTCCACTCCTTCTCCTGCTAAAGTATAACCTAATCCCCTTTTTTCGCGATTTTTTTCCCAATTATTTTCATTTAATTATGGAATTATTTAATATTGATTTTGATTTTGATTTTGGATGAGCAGAGTAGAGATCCGCAGGGAACAATTCCAGTAACAGTGAAGCAAATCAGCCAAGCTTCTCACTCCAACGCCTACGATAAATCCAGTTTCAACCTCGACGGCGTCGATGTCACCAACGTAACATTTCTTCCTCATTATTGTCTAAATTTTTTGTTGATTTTATGCATGATTACTCAGTTTTGCTTCTCAAGCTGAAAATTTTGGAATTGAATTTTTGATTGATCTAGGGTTTTTGATTTGAATTGAATTGCAAATTGCTGTTTTTTCTTTCTGATGCAATATGTTGAAGATTTTAAGATTGATTTGTGATATATATTGAATTATAGTTGCTATTTTTTAAAAAAAAAAATATTGGAAATGTTTTAGGTAAAAAAAAATGTTATGTGATAGATGTAAATGACTTTTATGGAACATTTATATTTTGAAGTCAACCTACTATTAGAAGGTTTACGTATATTTTTTTGCTGTATGTTTTATAAGTATGTGTTTTGAAATGTTAAAGAAAGTAATTTTGGTCTTAGCCTTTTAGTATCAAATTGAATCCTAAGTGAACATGAGTAAAAATACTAAGAACATCCTTGTAACTAATACTTCTAGAATTTGGTTCGGCAAGGCAGCAAGTGTTGTGTGCGCTTCTTAGCTTGTACGAATATTGTAAGGCTATTCATATATACTCCATTTTAACCAATGTTGGTGATTATATTATAATACAAGAAAATTCATAAAAATGTAGGATCTTAAAATTGTTTCGATGTATAGTTTTTTATATATCAACATTTTATAATTTTACCTATTGGGATAAGGACAAGTTTGATGTTAGGATTGTTTAAGGATTTAAAGTCACCTTTTGGAGTAAGGTGATTCACATTATCTAAATTGTTGAATTTACATGTTCTATTCTTGTATGCTTACAACATTTGAGATTATTTTTGGTCAATTGTTTAATGGTTCCAGGTTAAATTGGTGGGAATGGTACTTGATAAAACAGAAAAGGTGACTGATGTATCGTTCACCCTTGATGATGGAACTGGACGTATTGGATGTAAAAGATGGTAACGTTTTCCATTCCATTGGTTTGAGTTTTTCAATGATATAACATGCTTTTTTTAATCATTTGTGTCAACATGAAGATGAAATGATTATTTTCATTTTTAAGAATTGAGCTCAACACTTTTGAGTAATCTGTAGTATCTGTATTTTGAATGAGGGTTGTGTTTGAATTGGTGAATTCTAATGGTGTGAAGGTCTTGTTTGTCTTTCTTGCTTGACTTGTTAATGTTTTACATTCTTGCTCAATTTCTGTCCAGGCTGAATGAACCTTTCGATAGGAAGCAAATGGAGGTTATTGAGTAAGTAAATGACTTAAATTTGTTGTGTCTTGTTGTTTGCCTCAATGCCTAATGGTGAGATGGTTTTGTTTGCAACAGAGAGGGCATGTATTTTCGGCTAGTTGGTCACTTAAGGAACACCAGAGGCTACAATGAAATAGCTGTGTTTAACATGCGGTATGTCTTAAAATCCTTTTTTCATATTCCTTTAATTTTTTAAATCATGTTACTATATGGTGATCTCACATTCTCGCCTTGTAGTTAATTGAGGACAGCAAAATTTTGTGTAAACAATTATAATGGCTTAATAATATAAGTTTGTTGCATTAAAAATTGCAGAAATAACTTCTTGTTGTTCAAGTGATTATTGCCTTTTTTCATATTGTTGCTTAGTACATCCTTGAAGATGCTTGTTTGTTATTTCTTGTTGTTCAAGTGATTATTGACTTTTTTCATATTGTTGCTTAGTACATCCTTGAAGATGCTTGTTTGTTATTGGCCCTTGTCATGGAACAGGGTGAATTTTAAATTAAATGAGTGTTTAACTTTTCGCCAAGGTATTGAAACAAGTTTATGGCCTAATAGTTATACTGTAATAGGTTATGCAGGCACAAAATTTGTTTCTGGTAAATGTTGCTGATTTTCAAGATTTCATTTATTGTTGTGGTGTTTGTGGATTCTGATTAATTTCACTTTGAATTTTGAAGAATTGAAGGAAGCCATGATAAAACATTTTTATTTTAGAAATAGCAGCCTAGATGTTTCACTGAGGGCTCATGTAATTTTATAAGTTTATAAGAGGGGGTGCAATAACCTTCAAAAAATGCAGCCTTCAGAACACTAGGCCAATCCTATCATTCTGAAATGTCTTGTTACTTGTAATTCATTGAATGTTAGCCAGACGTTAATTATAGTTTGTAATTGTATGGCAATCTGGTGACTAATTTGGTGCTTGCAGGCCTATCATTAATTTTAACGAGGTTACCCTCCATCATGTAGAGTGCATTCACCAGCATATTGTCAACCACAAGTCACAGGTAGATTATTTTTATCTCCACCACAGGGCTTCCACAAGTTCAGGAATATTGTATTTGCAGTGCGAATTTAATCTCACTTTGCATGTACTTATTTGTACTTAAGCAGAAAGGGGACTCCCTCACTCAAGGTCAGACAATGGAATCATCGCATAGCACTCCAGTCAAAGTTGAATCCAATGGAATTCACTCATCTCCACCTAATCAAGTAAACTTGAGACACCAATGATTGTTATCAGCTTGCTTGCTCTAATTTATCTTGCACTTTTTCTAATTATTCTTTTTCTACTACAGTTCTCAATGCAAATGAGTGTTGATGGCTTAAAAGACATTGATCAGAGGATACTTGATTATTTAATGCAATCTTCAAGCCTGTAAGTTGTGAATCACTTTAAAATCCCTTATCTTTTCATGTTTTGGACTGCAAGTTTCGTTGTCTAGATAGATGTTTGTTCCATTTTTCTGTTGATGCTTCAATTGTGCTACTTTCTATCCTCTTTTTTCCATAATATGTGGGAATGTTTCTTTGCAAGTTAAATAATTCACATTTCTAGTTTTATGTGCAAATCAAAGTCCCTTTGGTACTGCTTCATGCCTAATCACATTGGCGCTTTATATGCTGTTTCACTGAAAATTTGCATTCTTTTAGGGCCCAAGAAAAGGGTGTACACAGGGATGAAATTGCTCGGCATTTAAAGATTCCAGTGGAGAAGCTCATGTAATCCTTCTCTCTATCATTACTTCTCTTACACAATCCCCTTACCCCTCTAAAGTAGTTTGTAGATATAAAATTAAAAGATGAGAAGCATGCCTCATTAGTCATAACATATGACCTGTTGTTTTCCTGCTGTTCTTAGGGAATCCATCCCATGTTTGGAGGATGAAGGCTTAATATACTCTACAATCGATGAATTTCACTTCAAGCCTACTGCTGCATAAATCCATATTTTGGCAATGGACCAGGGAGAGGATGGCTATAATATACTAATTAAGGTTGAATCCTATGCATGTTCTGTTATTACTGTATTAGTATTAGTACTGACATAATCAGTTCAGGTTTCATATCTAGTAGCATTTTTTACTTTTTATTTTTTTGCCCTGAAGGAATCATATCTAGTAACATAGCTCCTGTTTTGTAGTATGATATATGTATATGTTGGCATTCGATCAATAACTGCACAAATTGAAGTAAGGGATGTTTCATCTAGTAGAATTTTACTACCCTTGTAAGTTGGAATATGAATTGTCCTTAAAATTTGTTCCTCATGATATTGTAGTTTTTTGATATAAAATCAGTTTACTTGTAAGTTATGTATATGCACCATATATGTGGATGTATATGCATATGACCAGAAGCACAGGTTGCTGCCATCAATAATGAGATTGGACCTTGTATAATTGCTACTCTTGTTTGATCAGTCATCAACGAAATTCATCTATTAAGAGGCAAGCTTGACCATCAAGTCTTTGCAACAAATATATCTCAGGCTTTGAAGTTTTTCATAACCATAAACCAATATGTTAGTCTTATTTTGCTAAGAGTAAAACATGGCAAATGCACAATAAAACCATACAAGCTTATTTAAAATGTAAGCTAATTTAAAATGTGCATTAAAAACCATGTAAAATAGATAATGAGTAGTGATAAAATTTTCTGGCCGTTTGTTTCTATAGTTATAAATAAAAAAAATACTACCCTATGTTTGCTCCTTGTGCACCTTTTTTCCTTATCATTACCCACTTTTGACTCTCATTCCTTGATCTTTTCCCACCTTTCTCTTGATAATCCCATAAGTTTTCTCATTTAATTTAATTGATTTCCCTATTAGAATGAGTTTAAATATTTCTCCCTTTTTTTATTATTTATTTTTAACAAGACTCATTCTAGTTGATTTTTTGAAAACAATTCTTGTAAAATATATAATTTGTCCAATTACAATCACAAAACTAGTGTTTTTTTTATTTTTTTATTTTTTTTTTATTTTTACTATTGATCATTTTGAACTTTTTTCATTTAAATGTATTGGTCTTTTTAAGAAAAAATAGTAAGTGAATATGGTCAAGAAGTGTCGAAGACAATTTCAAGATGCTCAAGTAGTCAAAGAGTCAAGCTTCCAATCCAACTGTAAAAAAAGGGGTCGCTTTTTGCCACCTCCCCTCATCTCTAACATCCACTCCCAAAATAAAAGAAAAAGATATTGCAATCTTTTTCTGTTTTTTCATGGACAATTCTAAACCTATCTTCTCATTCTTGGGTTGAAAGTGCCATTACAAGAATGATATGGAACTGGACCACTTATACAGTTGGATTCACAAATATCCTTTAACCACAAAAGTTAGATTTTAGCTTTTTAATCCAATAAATGAATTGGTAGGGTCATTACCTTTTCATATCTTGATTCTTTTCTCAATAGTGGATTAAAGAGAATATAAGTTTAAATAATAAATTATGAAGATGAGTATCCATCATTTGATAGGTCCATACATATATGTGGTGTGCCAAAGTGATTCATCATAGACAAGCATATATAGACATATAGTTGTTTGAAGAAAAGACCTAAAATATGAGTGACTATTTGGTCATTAAGTGGTGAGTTCGAATTACAACCCTTAGCCTCGATCTTGTGACCTAATAAAAGATTAAGATTCGCAGATTAAATTTAAAACGAATTTATTATGGGTGGAATTACATAATTATCCTTTAAGTTGAAATTTCACTTACTCTAAGATAAGTCTTTACTAGACATCAGCATATTAAATGGTGAATACTTTAGGTGATATCACATGTGTTTAAAATTAAATGGTGATAGTTTAGGTGATATCACAAATATCTTGGTTTTCAACTTGTAGGAGTAATTTTAGAAAACGAAATGCTTTTAGAAGAATCTAGAAATGGTGAAAATGCGAGGCAAAAAATAGCATTGTACAGAAAGATCTATAAATGAGACAAAGAAAGTGCATGAAACATTCTTAAAGGATTGACACAAGATATATTATGATGGAAACACTAGTAAGTTTGGTGAAGAAAGTGCATGGACCAATATGTAGAACTATAAATAGCATGCATACATCATCTTTGGGTGTAGAAATAATACGGAGTAGTGTTCTACCGAAGTTATTGGATAGTGAGCTAAGAGCTCCCACAACATTGGGAAGTAGTACTCAATAAAGGGGAGGATCTTCATTTTAGGGCTCATGAGGGCTCGACCTCAAGTAATTTTATGAAGTGATCATCGAAATTTTAAAAAAATTATTATCTTAAATATTGATATAGAATTTTATATGTCACAATGATTAAGTATTTATTTATATTTTTAATTATAGCTTGAAGGTTTAAATCCTGCCCCCATAAATGCTCATCTTAAGTACAAGTGTAGGTGTGGAGTAAGTTTTCCACCAAAATATTGAGTACAATTTGCAATGTAATCAAGTATATGTATGTAATTTATGGAAATTTTAATTTGTTTTAATTTACTCCGCATTATATTTGGTCCCATTAAACTTTAGTGTGCATCCATATTTTATCACAACTCAGAAGTACAAATTACAGTAACTAGTTTGAGTAGCCCTTTTCAGCAATAATGAACTTAATAACTACCCCTCGAAAAAAAAAAAAAAAAAAAAAAAAAAAAAAACTTAAATGAGATGATCCAACCTCCAATCCAATAGTGAGAAGAGCAGCTCCTTTGTTTTGCTTGCCACTTCTCATCTCTGACATCCCTTCTCAATATAGAACTCATGTTGTCTAAAAATGTTGTCAAACTCAAATTGATGCATTTTCTTTTTAACTTTATTTCAAGTGCATTTCCTATCTTTATTCTTTAAGGTTTAAACTAGAATGATTTATAATTTTTGCTATAACATGCTATCTAGTTATCCTCTATAAAATATCAAACAAGAATCAACTTTTCAATTGAATACCTTTACAAAAATATCTTGATATTCCTTACACTATCAAGTTTAAGAGTCTTTTCACCTTAAAATTTAAATAAAGGATAATTAATGATGCTATATTGTTTATGTTATTGGACCAACTCAACCAAAAGCTTAAACACCCATACCTGGTGCGAATTAATTCCACTTTAAAGGAGGGGCAGATGAGATTCGAACGCGTGACCTTTGTGTCACGTTGGCTCCGATACCATGTTAGTGGACCAATTCAACCAAAAGCTTAAACTAATGGTTGAGATCCAGGAATATGTTTTATACTCTATTAGTTTATTTAATAGATCTTCTATGCAACACGCACGTTTATATATACAATTTGTTGCGGAATTTATAACATACAATAGTTTAAAAAGGTCATCATTAGAAATAGGTAAGACTAACAAAGAGGCAAAAGGTAGATACATGCACGATTTTACACTCACGTCCAAGATCCGTTTGTATGATCACTTAAAGCTCTCAATGAAAAAAAAAAAAACAAAGTATCCAAATAATTCTCCAAATGAACAAACGAGCCGAACACTTAGGTATATGGTATAAGTAAGTAATCATATGAATAAATAAAAATAAAAAAAACAACTTATATACACCCGAGTATATATTAAGGTCTTTTTTAATTTATTGAACTGAGTTGAGCTGAACTGAATTGAATTGAATTGATTAGAGCTGAACTGAATTGAATTGAACTGAACTGAACTGAACTGAAGTTGTTATTATTATAGTTTTTGTAATATATGCTAAAAAGTATGAAATTTGGCTTAAATTATCATTAATAATATTATTAGATATAAAGATAAACTGAACTGAACTGAACTGAACTTATTAGAGCTGAATTGAACTAAATTGATTGGAGTTAAACTAAACTGAACTTAAGCTAAACAAAACAGGCTCTTATAACAATTAAAAGATATCTTGAAATTGCAAGTAAGGACTTTTCAGGGCAGCCGTGATAGTGTTCACGTGAAGACCCATTTCTGTTGGTTCGGACCCACAATTATTGAATGACCCCAGCCACTATTTGCATGTCCAGAAAACTACAGCTACATATGGAGTACAAATTAAAACCAACAACTTCTTATTATTGTTATTACTATTACTATTATTATTATTATTAGAATTCAAATTGAAATACAACTGGATAAGGATTAAGGATTTTTTCCATATCCACACTTCTGGGAGTTTAAATCTTGACCAACAGCCAATCACAATGCAGTACCCCACTTGAACAGGTCTTTATCTTCTTTTCTTTACCTTTTTCGTTTCTTTTTGTTTGTGTTCTAAATTAGAGGATGTCAACGTCTGACAGTTAATAATTGATCATATATAAAAATTAAACTTCTAACTACAATATAAAAATTAAACTTTTAACTACAATTATACTAATTGACAATTGAATCTAGTTTGTATTATATTAAGCCAATCTAAAATACAAATTTATGTGTATGTCCTAATAGGTATGGAGGCAATAATATTGATTTACAGTAATTATGATTTTTTTTTTTAAATATAAAAACTTAAGATTATGGGACTCTACCAAATTGTCATGGATGAAATAAATGTGGGTGAATATTGTTTAAGAGTTTAAGAAAAGGAGGTTATTAGCAAATAAATGAAATAATAATACAATTCTAATTTTCACATATATGTATTACGAAATATGAGTATGATTTCTAATCTCTTATAACTCACCGCATGACATCATCTACATGATAATGACATTAACCCAAATAGTCATACTATCTCAAAAATGATGTATCATGACAATTGCTTGGACTAGGCCAATAATATCTAACTTTTAAACTTTTTCTTGAAAACACGCTTTATTGAGTGTCATAACCTCACATTTCTTATCGAATAATTATTCTAGTCATCAAGGCAAAACGAACTTGCCGACTTCACCATAGCAAATCAAATAATAATGTGATTAATATGCAAGAAAAGCGGTGACAAAAAAGGCGAATATATAAAGGAAGCACGTCCCATTCTTTTGACCATTTAATTAATCTCTTCACACACAACCCCGACTCTATTCTAGTTACTCCCCATAACCACCACCACCACTAGTCCACTACTTAGCCTTCACAAGCCTACAAAGCCCGATGATGGTTGTGAATGACCACCATCACCACTCGGTTGCCCTTCACCACCTCCCGACGACTACATCTCTCCTCCACTTCACCCCACCACCATATCCCCATACCAATTAGCATCACGTTGAAAATACAAAAAAATCTTGAAACCATGCACCGTACAATTAAGTACTCAAGTAGTTTTAGCCTAATATTTTCATTCCATGTACACCTATAAAACTATCATAACACATAAAGTGGGGCTCAATAAAAACATCGACCCACTTCTCAACTTGTTCAATATAATTTAACACTTAGTTGCTTAAGAATAAGAAGGTTCCATAGAAGGTTCTACACTTAATACCCTAAAACAATATACTTCGTATTAAAAAAGCAGAAGAAATTATAAACTATTATGAGAATCATATGATTTTAATTCTCTGCTTAATTAGTACGTGCATGGTAGGGTACGTGTTTCATATTTATCTGATTCTATAAAATTAATTAAATCACAAAGAATTATGAGATTTAGTATATATAATCCTCAAATAAAGCACTTATAAAATCATAAGAATAGATATATGGAGCGTTAATCTTGTTGTGATTTCTTAATTTTTAATATAAATTAATAATATACAATAAGCTTGCATGGATTCGAAGAGAAACGCAAGGAGCTAGCTAGTATAACAAACTTACAAGAGTCGAAACAAACCAAAGCAATTGAAACATCTATCTATAAGAAGGAAATAAAAATCTTACAAGAAATCTTACATCCGAGAAGCTTAAATGTAATGTGATCTTACTTTGAAATTTGATCGATATATATTGAATAACCGAGAAATACATAAATCAGGTGTGATATAATTAAGTGTACCTCCATGGTACACATAAATTTCTTGCTTCTTTGGATGAAATGAAAATTTTGCAAACATGAAAAATACTCCATCACTCTTGAAGAAAACCTTAAACACTCCTTAAAAGGGACACGAAAAAGTGCGCAAAATCAAACAAGCAATGCTTATGTATACTTACATGCAAGCACAAACCCTAACTAATTGTGTAGAGACGATAAGTAGGTAGCTTTGATTGATGGTAGTCCATGTAGATATATAGGAGCTACATGTCGCGAACCTGGAAGACATTAGGGTTCTTAACAACAATGTCGTACATGTAGACCGAGCTAAACTTGGAGAACTCCCTAGGAAGTGATATCAAATCAATAGAAGATCTCTTATGGAATTGATAGAGATCAGGATCACCTCCAAAGTAATGCTCCCACCCTAGATCTTTAAGAATTGGTTCAAGGGTTTGGTATGATGAAATCACTCTTCCGGTAGGAAGATGTACGAGCACCTTCCTCCTTGGTCTTGCCTGATCACTTCCACCCTGGTCGGCCTGAGGGTTCTCCACCAAACGAATCACACCATTGTTCTTGAACACCCACACTCCTGACATCTTTTAGTTTTGTTGATTTTTCTTTACTAGACGGAGTGTTAGGGTATTAAAAAGGATTGGTTTGTGTTGTTTTTTTTTTCTCAAGCTGTATAAAAGCTAAACAAATGTTTAGAGGTGGATGGATGAGTGAATGGGGAGGTATGGGAAGTGGTATATATATAGCTAGGGGGGCATGGGGTGAAGATAAAACAAGGGGGGAATACTCTTACAATACATCCATCAATTATCAAATTATCATTACCTTTAGCATAAGAATCTAGATGAAAAGGGTCCCACTACCATGGGTGTTCTTAATTTTGATAGGGGGGGTACAAGAAGATGCCTTGTGGTGTGATTTAGGGCACACGTGGGTATAGTTTAGGAGGAATTTTGATGCTTATGTTCATATAAATAGAAGAATCTAGGGAACCAAGAACAAGTAAAAAGGAAGAGTCTAGCCTACAACACTAGACATCAAAAGGAAAATTAATCCAATGGCAAAAAAGGTAGTGCCCACTTTGATCACGCAAAGCCCATGTGAATAAGGTGTATGGGGGATGGTAACACTATATTATTGGTCCATAGCATGTAATTAACATGTTGTGTACTTTAGATACTATGATTTTATGGTTTATAATTGCTTTGAGCTAGAGAATTTGTGTAGAGGACAAGAGCTAATGATAGATTGATATGTATTTTGAGTCATGTCATGTTAATAATTTGTTTGGTGTTCATAATTATATGTCACAAAGTTTTGATATGTCTTATGTATAGTAGTTATGTTATATGATTGTGAAAAGGGATAAATTTAGTGCCCATCATTTGATGGTCCTACATGAAAAAAGGTAAGTGTGCATGCAAGTTTGAGTTGGAGCATAAAGAAAGGTCATATCAATGTACTCATCAGCATATGATGAAAGAAAGGAGTTCATATGGGCAAAGGAGATTTTTGTTCCACACACATTATCAAGTTCAAACTAGACATAAGAGGTGACAAGCGTATCATATATCTTTTGACTGGATATGGGTTTTATAAAGGTGATCTTATTAGTTATAACTTGGGTTCGGACTATTTATATTCAAATTTTTTGCAAATTCATTAATAATAAAAAGTATCAAGCACACACCGTGTGTATATACAGTGGTATAGCGTAAGCTAATTTTAGGACTTGGTGTTCGCATTTAGCATGACCAATCCGATTGCTTATTCAAATAAAATTTTTTGGTAGGTAAGAAAAGGGTACTTGATCTACTGGAACAAGACCGTACATAAACCATTCTGACCCGCATTAGTACTTTAGTAGCAAGGCATATAGGTGGGTGATAAGAAATCTCCATCTCTAAAGTGCCCTCAGTAGAAACTAATCTTCTGATTCCAAACTGTGAGATACAATCATATATTAAATCAATTAATAATTGGTACTACAATCTGATTTACTTATGATTGGTAGTATTAACATGTGACGTATAGATGATGTTATCTTTAGTGCCATATAAATACAAGTCAATCATTTGCATACAAATTAAAATGTCATTTTTAGAGACATGGGCCAAACTACTTGGAATGATGAGGTGGAGGAGTCATCTCAATTAAATTAATAAGAACTGTATATTAGATTAGATATAATAAAATTGTATCATCTAGACAAATCATGTCTTACATATTAGTAACCAATTCGTACAAAAATGATAAATCAATTAAATTTATTTTGTTGCAAACAAATGAAATGATAAATCATTGTCCTACTACACATGCACATTAAGCCTATTAGAGCATGTACTATCTACTTTATGTGAAAAATAAAGAAAAATGGACTGACCACACCAAATAATTAAGCTTTAATGAACTTCCAACATCATGCTAACTTATGTCATGGAAATAAGCATTACCACCACATGAAACTCACATGGCCTCCTTGGTCCTACATCTCAACAAGCCGCTATTGCCATTTGGCAAAGTTACTTGTCTAATCAAAACCATTGCCATCAACTCATCAAGGATATATCCTTCTTTTAAAGAAAAAAAAAACATAGATTTATCGTCTTTTATCATCAAATTTATACACTATGTATTTGCTAAAGAGTTGGACATGAGTGGGATCGATCAGGCCCACATATCGTACAATTGTGTATTATTTTCTAAGCGGATATTATTTGCAACGGTTTAAGAAAAAATTGTGTCATGTTTGACTAATATTCTATACATAGAGCCTATTTGCATAAACCAGTTCACGTGCATGTCAGTGGGGTAGACTTTTAATTACTAATCTTTTCACGAGATGTTTTTATGCTAGACTTGTGTTAAATTTTGAAAATAATGTCCATACGCTACATCACTTGCTTTGTTGGGTTTGGGCTGGGTTAGGACATTTTCATGCCAACACGATTGATTCCCAACTTAATATGCTATCATATAATTTAATCCCTTTTCTTCATATTAGTTGATTTATGTACACATTATTAATTCATTTTGAATATTTGATGCCAAGGCAATTAAATATGTTGTGTAAGGCTCTGTTCTCTTCACCTTAAAAAAATAATATTAAGTAAAAATAATTTCAGTTCAGTAAAAATAAGTTCAGTTCAGTAAAATTAATTTCAGTTCAGTAAAAATAATTTCAGTTCAGTAAAATGCAGTTTTCTTAAAGAAGAATTATAATAGAAAATCAATAAAAATAATTTCAGTTCAACATAAATAATTTCAGTTCTGTAAAATTAATTTAAGTTCAGTAAAAATAATTTAAATTCAGCAAATATAATTTTGTTTCAGTAAAAATAATTTCAGTTCAGCAAAAATAAGGTGAAGAGAACGGTGCCTACCAGCTTTGAGCCGACATAAATAATAAAATGTCGATTAAATTTAAACAAAGGAAGTAACTCATTAAAAAAAGAGGCATCTTAACAACAACAATAACAACATGACTAGTTAGTAGTTTAGTACCATTGTACCCACACCGGACCGCCAACAATTCAACATGCTAAAGCAATAGCAATCACCATCTCATCAATACATCTTTTGCATATGAAATACCTTTTTTAAAATGGAAAGTCAAAATTAAAATTGGTAAAATACAATACAACATGCATAAATTTTACAATATTTAGGTTACAAATCTTTCTTCTTACATTGTTTCTCTTATATATATTTCTCTCTTATATATCTATACATCATAAAATTGAATAGAATAAAATTAAGGCAAAGCAAAAAAAAAAAAAAAGATTCTAATTCTTTAGTTAAGTACTTCGTATTTCCATTTCAATATTTCAGCCACTAAAATGATGTACACACTTTAGACGACAAAATTAAAGGCATGTTTTTCTTCTTCTTCTCATGCATCATTAATTATGTTTCTAGTCTAGGTTTCAGATTCTAATTAGCTTAGTAAGGAATTTTCTCATGGCCGACTTTTGTAGGGTAATTTTATTTTGTTAGGAAATAATATTTCCGTTTCACAATGTTCTTAACATTTTTTTGTTGACACCAAATTTTATTTTTTCATTATATGTAATTTATACACAAAGGAAATCACAAATTAATAATATATATGATTAAAGTTTCACATTGGTAAACATGAAAAAGTATTAAGAATGTTATTAAATGGATCGGAGGTTGTAGTATTTCAATTTGAACAATAACCTAAATAATTAAAACTCATAGTACGATTTGGATTGCATTAATCCTTTACTAAACATTGCATTACTCATTTAGTAAACATCGGGTGTGGATACGTGAATCAGCACGATTCATGTTAAATATCAGTCAAATTGAAGTTTTGATTTAATTTGTAATTTCTATTTCAGTTGAAGTTTATATAAGGATATCAATAACGACGAGTCAATTTGGGTTTCAAATTGGATACGTAGTTTAAAAAACTCAAATACACATTAGATTCGCAAAATTAAACATTACAAAAAACTAAATAAGTCAAATATTCATAGGGGCCTAACTAATATATTCCCCACCCCATAAATTTTTGCAATATGTGGTATGTCTTGTGTGTGACTGAACACAACGTGTGTGTCACTTATAAATGAACAAAGTAACCCTTATAACATTGATCAAGTAACCCCTGTAATATTGATCGAGTATTCCCTATAACATGATCGAGTAACCCTATGACACTGACGAAGCAATCCCTTTAACACTGACCAAGTAATAACACTTATTACACTAATGAAGTAACCCCTATAATGGTCAGCCATACGGTGTGGCCAGCTACGTATGTAAAAGAATTTGTGTTTTGTATTTCAACAAATCTTTAATCGTTAATATCTTTAATTATTTATAAATACTCCCTCCGTTTCAATATGATAGTCCCATATGGAATCAATCACATAAAAAAAAAGGAGAATATTTGGAATATAACATTAAAGTAAAAAATAATTCATAAATAGTTTAGCCTTATTTAAATTTTTTGATCTTTTTTAGGAAAGCATTAGCCATAATTGCATGATTAAGGGAATAATTTCTTTACCTAGTGTCATGTCATCAATTCACAAACAATTAATTAACCAATCAGAATTTAATATGTATAAAATAGGAAATAAAAACTAAGTTAAAAGTGGAATACATTCAATATGGGTAGATGTTTTTTAAACACTCAAAATAGTATATGGACTAACAAATTGAAACTGAGGGAGTAACATTTAAAAATTATAGAAATTTTACAAGTATATATCCAAACCGTTTAACAAAATTCAATATCACATGAATATGTATATGCATATAATCACAATAGTTGTTTAGAATGGAATGTTTGACTAGTTTAAAAACTCAATATTCACAATATTATGAGAATGAAGTATATATATATATATATATATATATATATATATATATATATATATGTTTTCAATGTGGAATTTGATAGTTTAAATCTATATTATCTATATAGTTACTTTAATTAATTAAATCAATTTGTACTCTCTTACATATATACCTATCACAATCAATACCAAACAAGCACAACCTTTATAGAAAGGTAGCAACACAAGAAAAAGAGATGGGGAATAAATGAATCATAGCTGTAATATCACTAAATCTTATATATACCTTTTTCAAATTAATCTCCATTAATAGTTTAATATGAAGTACTAATTAAGATTGAGAATGAACTTATAATATTTTAAGGAAAGATAAACAAAAGTTAGGAGAATAAACTTCTTATTAAATTATACACAAAAGATTTCTTCTTAACAATGCGCGCCGTAAGCAAAAAGAATTTATTCCTAAACATCATTTTATTTCTTAGAAAATTAGGTCTAAGGAAGGTGCCAAATAAAGGTCTATAACAAAGCTTATAAGATAATTGGTCTTTCATATAAAACAAAATATGCTCTTAGGGAATTAGTTAACCTAATCAAGATTATGGGAATATTTAACAAAAAAAGGGTTGTAATTTAGAGGCTAATTAGCTAGCTTAGCTAGAAGCTAAGGAATTGTAATTATATTTGAATGTGATTCAACTTTCAAAGATCGAAAAAATGATGGTGGTATTCATCTTTGTATGGAAGGAGCTACCCAAAGTTTGATGACTTCATTTCCCACCAATAAGGGCATAAATTCTGTACCTTTTTTTTTTTTAGAAAAAAAAAAAAAAAAAAAAAAAAAAAACTATATGTATTTCATTGCGTAACTTAACTATATATAATCGTCCAAAGTTTGATGTATGACAAATTCACTCTCCAACAGCCTTATTTAAAAATTTGTACGGTCAATTGGCTATGAACTTAGTTAATTATCATTTAGGGAGTGTTGAAATTTAACCCATTATAAACTCACTTGTGAGTGTCCTATGCTGAAGAAAAAGGAGATATTAATTCATTTAATAAGATTCCCATTTTATCTTATAATTTAAAACTAAACACGGAGTAACATTCAAAATTACACTATAATACCGAGCATTATACATATAGTAAAAAGAGGATTTTACCCTTTGTTTACTATTTTGATAATGTAATATTGTAAATAAATAGTTAGGCTGGCTCTCACTTGTTTGCAACTATCAATAACAAGGGTAATGTTATATGTAGGCATGTAGCCCTAAGGGCTATATATAAGCATTAAATATACTCTTGGAAATTGTAGAAAATTAGAAATTTATGACAAAAACACGCATAAATCAGTGTAATTAGTGTTTATATTTTTATAATTTCTTAACTTTTTACGATTTTCAAATGTAAATTTAATTCTTATATGTAGCCCTAAGGGCTATATATAGCATTTTCCATAAATATATATTGCCAATTGTTGGTTTTTTAACGAGTTAACAACTTTTTTCTATTACTGTCTCCGTTACATATTAATTGCAACAAAGAATTTTTTTACGTCTCACAATTAATATACTCAATTGAATTTGGATATGACGTATTGATTATGCATTTCCGTAAAATCTTACAATTCGATTCGAAAGCCTCTTTCAATTCAAAGTAAAATCTCAATTTTGATAACTTTGATTCACGTCTAACCTTACACGCTGTCTGATGATCACTAAACTCTTTGTGACCGCAATCTTATTTAATCCCCATTGAGATTGAATAAATTGAAGCAATGCAAATAGCAAGGTATCTATTATAGTACTCGCTTAGTCTAGGAGCAAAATTAAATAAATTATTATCCTTTGAAAATACAATATTCTTGATCTTTTCTATATATATGTACAAAAAAATAAATAAATAAATAAATAAATAAATAAAATAAAATAAAATAAAAAGGAGGATAAATTTAGATTGATTATTAATTGAAGCATCATATATATGTGTATACGCACTGCGGCGATAGTCGTGAAAAATAAAGTAGGAGATCGATCAAAAGTAAGATGCATCTTCCATGCTAATATTTAAACACTCAACATGTAAATAGTCATCTAGCAACTAATTAATTAAGCTTATTAATCTAAATTAAAGAAATGATAAGCTTAAAGCATATTTATACGATTGATGACGTCAACTAATGAAGTTCAAGCTTATTAATTAGCTATATGAGCATGGAAGAGTCACAAATACTATTAGAAGACATTTAGATGACGGTAACCATAGCTTATTCGCTTTATCTATATACGTAGTATAAAATTTAAGATTCATTTATACCAGAATAACTCTCGTCCGTAAATAAAAAGCGTGTTTTTCATTTGGATGGGTGGCCTATGGCCTAGGGTGTATCAATATCGACTATTAGGATTAACTTCTTTTTTTTATTCACTTTTGATCAACAAAATTCCTCTAACCCTATTGTATTATTTTTTCTATATTCAACTTTTTTATATTCATCATCTATTACAAGTTACATTTTTATGTTTAACTTTAATTAACAATATCGTATTAATGCTATTCCAATCCTCTTCTAAAACTGTACGTGTATTTACAAGACATAGGGTTTTGTTTAGGGATGATGCATGGAGTACTTTGGTACATACTCCATATAGTAATTATATACTCATAATATGTTTCAAAAAAAAAAAATTATATACTCATAAATTAATAATTATCTACTCAAGAGTTAAGCAATTCTTCAAATTAAAACTACAGTTTTTTCACCATATACCCATAAGTTTTTTGTTTATTCACCATATATCCATGAACTTTTGTAAATTCATCGTATACCCCTAAGTTTTCACAAAAATTCACTGTATACCTTTAATGATTAATTAATGATTGTTAACTTCGTCAGTCATTAGGGTTAACTATAACCCGAAACCACTCTAAATACATTCCCTTACTTCCAAAACCACTCACATTCCTTTTTTCCACCCCCAATACCACCTCAAATTTCCTTTTTTTCATCCTCAATATGAATCATACGAATAGTGGTATCAAGTGTTGTAGTGATAGAGTATAAAACATATTCCTAAGCCTCAACCATAAGCTTAACCTTTTGGTTGAGTTGGTCCTCTAACATGGTATCAGAGCCAGGTTAACATATAGGTCATAGGTTCAAATCCCATCCACCCCTCCTTCAAAGTGGAATTAATTCGCACTAGGTATGGGAGGGCCTATGTCGCATCCACATTTCAAGCCCAAAGGGCCTTTCATGTGAGGGGAAGTGATAGAGTATAAAACATATTCCTAGACCTCGACCATAAGCTTAAGCTTTTGGTTGAGTTGGTCCTCTAACATGTAGAAAGGAGAATAGTGGTTTCGGGGACTGGGGGAGAGATCTAAGGTAGTTTCGATACATAATTAACCAAATTCCACTCATCTTGTTGTCATTAAGAGTACATGGTGAATTTTTGTAGCAACTTAGGGTATATGGTGAATTTAAAAATTTCCATGGGTATATGGTGAATAAACAAAAAACTCAGGGGTGTGTGGTGAAAAATTCGTTAAAACTGTCATATCATATAAGAAACATAAAAATTAAAGAATTAATAACAATAAGTTATTTTCGCTCAGTCTTTTATACTTGTTTGCAATACATATACCTTCTTGGCACGCTATTTGATGGACTGATTAGAAAAGATATACGGATGAATTAAGTTATAAAATCTAAAGTATAATAACTTAACAATTTTATCTTATTGGTGGTCAAATTAATTGATCCATTTTCTAATCTAATTATATATATCTTTGTTAAAGTACATGTCAAATTGGTGTATTATAAGAATATAAATACATATAAACAGAAGAAATATATAATGTAGGGCATGCATTTAGTCTGGCCATGCCATAGACCCATAGTTACGTTATCAGTGTATTTTGTAAAGTTGTCAATTTTGTATTAAGATACATTATATATACATGTCTAATACAAATTACAAAGTAACGAGTATTAATTTGCCTTTTAGTTCCAATTATATATATGTCATGATTCTTTTTTAGGCAAGATGCTTAAGAAAAAAGTTGTCGATCTAATAGATTAATACCTACACTATAAAAAGAATAAATTACGTACGAAATCTGTGCTTTATACTTTTGTTCACTAGCTCATTAATAATTACTACTTATATACTAATTTATACAATTATACTTTTATAATTTGTTAGGGTTAGATTGATATTCTTCCTGTTTTCTGTCTTTATGTAAATAAATCAAGTGATGTCCACGCATTAATCCTCACTAAGACATTCAATGTGTCCACGTTAATTGCGAATATTATCAGACTCATACAGCATGAGTTGTTTACAACTTAATTAAGGGGGGAAAATAAAGGAAACAACTAAGGGCCTGTTCATATTTACTTAATTTCAGTTCAGTTCAGTTCAGTTCAGCTCCAATCAGTTCAGTTCAGTTCAGTTCAGTTCCAATCAGTTCAGTTCAGTTCAGTTCAGTTCCAATCAGTTCAGTTCAGTTCAGTTCAGCTCTTAATTTCCCTCTCACATAAAATATTCATTTCAGCTTAATTCAGTTCAGTTCAGTTCCAATCAGTTCAGTTCAGTTCAGTTCAGCTCAGTTCAGTAAATATGAACAGGCCCTAACACAAACTTTTACAAAAATCGGATGTACAATAAAATATTGTACATCCATTATAAAGTTACCCTAAAATGAGCAAAAGTTGCCCCTAAAATGAATAAAAGTTACACTAATATGCATAAAAGTAACCCAATACAAATAAAAAATATCTACGCTTTATTAGTAAAGGATCACATTTTAAATGACTAAAAATCAATTATTAGTGATTGAATGTAATTAAATTATCTTTATAAAACTTTTCTTGTTATCTATTTATATAAAAGTTGTATTGTGTTCAAAGTTATCCAAAAAAGGCAAAAAGTTACCTTAAAATTAGCTAAAAGCTACCCTTATACTGTTTGATGTACACTAATATTAGTTTAAACCGGGTGTATATAAAAGTTTTGAACAACTGATATATATGTACACTACAAAATATATTCTTGATTAATGAAAGATTAGAATCAGTAATTGTTGTTGAAAGGTTTGATTTGCTAAGTTCCTAGAATCAAAGCCTAATTGTGGCAAACAAATTTAAACGCAAACAGAAAGGGTGTTATATCTAAAGTTATAGCTCAAGTATAGAGTTGCCCTCTTGGTTTCTGGTGATTTTGGGATCGATTCTTATCACGTACTCGCACTTGTTTCTGTCTAAACAAAAAACATTTACACAAAAAAAAAAAAAAAAAAAAAAAAAAAAAAAAAAAAAAAACTGCCAAAATAACTAATGACATTATTTAATTAGGTAATGAGAATCGTATCCACAACTATTTTAAAGTAATTCATTAAAAGGTTTGAGGTCCTTCAATTCAATAAGGGTTTGGCTTCTAAAAGATGATCAAGTCCGAATACGGTCCGATCTAAGTATGATGGCCAAAAGAAATTAAATAAGTTCTCTAATTCAATAAAGTATATAAAGTTTCCAATAACTAACTTTGGCATCGGTGAGGATTCCTTGGACACCCATCGATATGTATCCCCCTTAAGGTTGGTTACTATGTATTCGTGTGTAGGTAGTTCAATCAAATAAGCGGATGCCAAATCTATTTTATTTAAGGAAATTTTGTGAAAAACTACCTATTATAGTTCAGAATTTGCGAGAAACTACCTATTAAAAAAAATGTTGTAATTGACTACCTAAGTTTTGAAAAATGTTGTAATTTACTACCTTACGCCGGATTATGAAGTTTGACCAAAATTTTACGGCGTTGACTTGGTCACGTGACACTTAGTGACCATCACGTGGGAAAATTGTGAGAAAATTTGGGAAAGAAAAGGGTCATTAAGTGTCACGTGATGGTCACGTGACCAAGTCAACGCCGGAGAATTTTGTTTAAATTCCTTCATAATCCGGCATAAGGTAGTAAATTACAACATTTTTAAAAAATTAGGTAGTCAATTATAACATTTTTTTAATAGGTAGTTTCTCGCAAATTCTGGACTATAATAGGTAGTTTTTCACAAAATTTCCTTTATTTTAAGTATAGTTTGTTATTTCAAATATATTATATGGATAGTTGTCAAATAATAAGAATAGTGTGTAGTAAGTCAAAGCATGCCAAACCTATTTGATTTGAAGACTTGAAGTATAGTTTGTTATTTCAAATATATTTTATGGATAGTTGATTTGATTTTGACTTTGTCGTGAGTTCATGATAATCTATCTAATATATATAATCCGATTTCAATTCTACTTAGGATTACTACCTAAGCCAAAAAAAAAATTTAAATCCCACCCTAATAACTCTTTTAGTGCTATAAATTTAGTACGTACTCCTCTAATCATAAATTTTTTATACGTTCTTTATTTTTAGTTTAACCAATTCAAATATATACCGTGCATTTTTAGGAATGACTGCTCCCAAAGAATTGAATTGTAAGTTTGAGGATGTCTTAGTAATAAGTTTCCCTAATAGTAAATGCTATAAATGTTTGGGCGAAAGTTTGTGTTGCACTCTCTACTTATCGAGCATCAATAATGAATACAAAAGTTTGGGTACTAATCCAAATGATATTTCTCCAAAGATGGGTGATCATATAAAGAACAAAGATGATTTCAATACAGATAACAAGATAGAGCAAGTGAAGGAGATTGCTAATTCAAGAAATGATGAAAGTTTGTTGAAGAAAACAAAGTGATTATTATAATTATAGCACGACTAAGGAAGAAGACGGCGAAGACTTATTATGGTATGGATAGTAAGAAATTTGAAAGTTCGAGAAGAAGATCAATGGCATGTTAGATGAGCAAGAAGCATGTATGTGTTAATTAGGAGTTAGATCAATCATTAAACAAAATAAATGTTTAGGTTAAATTTCTTTCATTATCTAGAATAATACAGTATAGTTACGGTTTAGGTATAAAAATTATTGTCCTGTACGTTTTGTCTATGAATTCTTTCGATTTTTATTGATGCAAGAATTAAACTCTCTGATTTCTTGTAAGTTAATAATTTTTTTATTTTTTGTTCACTTATAATTGAATTATTAGAGAGTGATGTGCTTTGGTACATTGTTTAAGCAATTTAATATAATTATATGTCAATCTTGAATTATTCTTTGTATTATTACAAACCCTATTTTAATTTCTAATATAATGATGTAGTCAAATAATTTATAAATAATTTCTATCTACTCGACACACAGATCAGTTTTCATATACAAGGGCATACTAGAAAGCTCAATAATGAGCACTGCTAATTTTAATTTTGAAAAATATAGTAGTATATCTATCTAGTAAAATCAATGACTAGTAGTATATACTATATCCGCCGTTTCTTTTTACTTGCAATAAATTGGAAAGAAACGGAGGTAGTATATTAAATTGTTGATTAACTGTATTGAACATTTAATTTGACATGCTAACGATCAAGCATCAAGTATATATATTTGGCAACTATTCACCTTTGTATTAACCAAAGATTTTGGTAAGATACTTTTTTTATTAATTTGAGGAATGGCAAGATACATTGTCTATTTTAAATAATTGTTATGGAGTATTCTCTCTGTCCCAATTACATACCCTAATTCTTTGTTAGGCAAGATGCTTGCCGTTACAAAGACTTTTCTATCTAATAGATTATTACCTAAAAAAAGAATAATTATTTACAAAATTTGTGCTTAGCTTCATACTATTGCTCGCACACTGACTAGTTACGTTCCTTTAATTACATACATACCATCATACCTACATTCAATCATTCATAGTTTGTTAGAGTTAGATTGTTATTCTTCTTGTTTTCTGCTTTTATATTAAACAAATATGTGATTATAATCGACTATGTGTTAGGCCTCTCTTAGAAGACATTCAATGTATCGGGTTGATATTGAATCTTTGCTTATACAGTTATATATACTTCGTATCTTCACTGAATCGATCATATTCTATGAGTTACTTAAGGTGTGATTTTTTTGAAAATTATGCATCTTAATTAAATAAGAAGTAGAAACATAATTAAATGGTAGGATTGATGGAGTATATATGTATATATAGTTTATTTTAGAGACTATTAAATTCTAACCAGATATACATTATATACATATCAGATTATCAAAAGTATATATATATATATATATATATATATATATATATATATATATATATATATATATATATATATATATATATATATATATATATATATATATATATATATATATATATATATATATATATATAATATAATCATTGATTGATTTAGATACCGGAAAAAAAAACCCTAAAATATATCGTCTTGGTCAATGAAAGATTAGAATCAACAATTGTTGGAGGGAATTGTGAATGCGTAGTTTATTTGTTTAGTTACAAGAATATAAACCTGGAGCACAAATAATGCAAATAGAAATCAATTATTACATCACTTAGAGGCTGCTTAGAACAAAGGTTGTTCACATATCAAAGAGTAAAATTGGCATATTTTAGGACAAATGCTAATCATTAGTGTTTTTACCCCAAAATCGCTAAGATAAACAAGTAATGTTACCATGTTGAGTAACTTGGATTTTTTCATACGAGTATCACTTATGTAAGCTCCATCATAACACTACAACTGTTGACTACTTTTGGCAATGTCGTATTACATACAGAGTACAAGTAATAAGAAACAACAATTACTATAATAACGAACCTACACCAACATTAAGTTAGGGTTATGAGAATCGGACCCATAACTATGCAATCAAGACAAAAATGTTGTCATTGAGCTTCTAGAATTATGTAAAATAATCAACGTAATTATATTAAGCCTCTACATGCTAATCTGTTTTATTGACTATATATTTTAATTTAAATAACTAAATAGATATATAGAATTTCGTAAATTTACTGATCTCATGATTACATTGAAAATTTTTGATGAGTAAAACTATAATTAGACGTACTTATATTTTTAAATATAGGCTTATCTTACCTTGATGAACATCAATTTTCACCATTAAAATAGCTTGAAAATAGACATACACACAATAATGACCATGCAAAATTGTTGGAAAAAAAACTATAATTAGAGTATATAATTTATTCGGATCATCAACAAAAGGCTATATAATTTTTTTTATAAAGACTTATAATGCATGCTCTTATTTTTCTTCATGAATAAAAAACGTTTTTAACCTAGGAGGATAATAATTCAATAATTACATATATTCATCTTTGAAAATTGAATTACAACATTTTAAATTTTATTTCAATTTCAAAGATGAATCTCAAGGCATCTAATATTATCCTCTTAATCTCAATTATTTTTTTCTCAACAACCACCTCAATATATGCCTTTAACATAACTTATTTCCTAGACCAACATCCACAATTTAGCACCTTCAATAACCTCCTAACCAAAACCGGTGTGGCGGCCGGAATCAACAAGCAAGGCACGGTCACCGTCCTCGTTGTTGACAACTCAGCCGTGGGACCCCTCACAAGCGTACCACAAACAACCCTAGGGTACATACTTGCCACCCACGTCATCCTTGACTATTATGATAGCATAAAATTAGGTAACTTGGATGGCAAGTCAGTCAAAGCAACCAACCTCTTCCAACAAACAGGGAAAACCGACGGAGGGCAAGGACTCCTAAACATCTCCAAGTCCGGCGGGGATATCGTCTTCGGCTCAACGGTGAAGGGGGCCCCACAAGACTCTAAGATGGTGAAAGTGTTAGCTTCTCAACCTTTCCACATTTCCGTGATTCAAATTAGTAAGCCTATTGTTACTCCTGGCCTTGAACAAGGACCTCCCACCGCGCCATCTAGCAGCCCTACAGCAACCCCTCCTCCTCCTACGGCCGCTCCACCACCTAAGACGGTGGAGGCCCCCGCCCCTGGCCCCTCTGGGGATGATGATGATGGTTGTTCTGCGGATAGTCCTAGGGCCGATAGTGAAGGCCCTTCTCCGGCTCCGGCTAGTGGGCCGGCCCCAGGACCGGCCCCACTAGCGGACGAAGCCGACAAGGAGGCGCCTGCTAAGTCGGTCCCACATAAGAATGGCGGTGCAAGGTTGAGTGTTGCTAGGGGTGTGGTTACTGGTGTTATGGGTTTGGTAGCATTGGCACATTACCTATAACTTAACTAGCAAGTTAATTGACATTATCACATTAAAGTTTAATTTGAATGTCATTGCATGTGTTTTGATTTTCCATCTATTGGGGTTTTATGTCCAAAGGAGTAATGAGGTAAGGAAAATGAAAGATGTATAGAAGAGTATTCAATTCTTTGGTAAATGTCATTGCATGTTGTTAGGATATCTTGGTGAATTAAAATGTTAGTTCACTTTCTGTGAACGATATACGCATCAAGACACTTATATTGATTGCCAGTTAAAAAAGGAAAATAAAAAAAATTAAATATTTCTATATTTTGAACATATTAGAAAAGTGGTGGAATGATATAAATTAAGTATAACTGAAAATTAACACTCATTATATTATATATACTGATGAATTCGCATGATTTTGTCATATATTTTTTTTAGCTTAATACTCGTAACAAATTACTCCAAAAATGAATATTCTATGTAATAGTATATAGGAAAATTTGTAAATTACCACCCAAAAATAGGTCCATTTTCTAAATAACCACCCATTAAAAATTTTATTTTAAAATACCACCCCTTAAATTAATTATTTACTCAGATTACCACCCTTTTTAAATTTCCGGTGGAAATAAGGGGAGTGGGGCCCACATAACAGCTAGTAACGACAAGTTGATGCTTCTAAAAAGAAAACCCCCCGATTTTGTCATATAAAACATAATTCCAAACCATTTATTGCGATTTTTACTCCAAAATCTACCCAAATTTGACGAATTTTACTGATTGCAGAAGCTTGGCAAGAAATTTCAGAGGCTAATTCGCATCAGGTAATGTATTTAAATCTGTAAATGTAGGGTTTAATTAGGGTTCTTATTGCACCCACATTGGGGAAAACTGATTGAACTGTTCATTAGGGTTTATTTATTCGCAAATTAGGGTTGTAATTGTATTTGAATTGGGGGAAATTGGGTCTTTATTTAATTAGGGTTCATGTTCTACAGTCAATTGTGCTTTTCTGTTTGAATTGGGGGTTCTTATTGTGGCAGAAATGTGGGTTATTTGTTACTGACATTATGTCATTGAGTTACTGCTAATTTTGTATATACTTTGTTTGCAATTTTTCATGCTAGTGTTGATTGAAGCATGTGTTAAGCCTTTATGTTTATTTGCTGTTGTAATTATTGTGGCAGAAATGGAAGAGAATAAGAAGGTTCTCAGATTTAAGTATATGAGTATTGTAATTGACCTTGAGTATGAGATTGGGAAAAATAATTTACAAGATACGGCAATAGCATTCGAAGATCAACTTCGTGTTATGGATGACCCTATAGAAGGATCAATTGAGTATGTGTACCCCATATTCCAATACATATATAAAGGAAAGTATAGGACTTTAGAAGATGATGGAGATTTGTTCAAGATGTTTAGGAGGTTGCCTAATGAGGAATTTTACACCATACATGTTGGAAGCACAGATGACCCTGGCTTCTTGGCTGACTGTATCATTGAGTACAGGATGAAGCAAAATGGGACTTGGCCACCACCTGGTTACCCTGACTATGTGGTAAACCACCACAATGAATAGGTGTGATTAAGTAGTTGTTGTGTACTTGGTTGTTTGTTGTTGTTTTATCTGACTTGTTTTATGATCATTTCAGGTGTAATCATGTCTTAGAATAACATATCTCCCACAAATCAGAAGAAATGCAACTGTGGCTTGCCTTTTGCAAAGTTGACATCTTGGACTACTACTAACCCTGGCAGGAAATTCAAGGCTTGCAAGTTCTATGACCCTAACACTGAAACTAGGGGCTGTAAGTGTTTTGAATGGGTGGACAGTGAGGGGACTGATTGGCAGAAAGATGTGATTAACCAATTGTTGCTTGACAAAAAACTGATGAAGGGTGAAGTGAACACTCTCAAAGTTCAGGTTGATGATTTAACTGCCCAAAGAAGATGCTTGCTTAATGAGGTTGATACTATGAGGTTGAAATGCAAGGCTCTGAATGGTGACAGGAAGAAGATGATCAACAGTAATGGTGGTTCTGACAGCAGGCTCCTGGTTGTTGTAGTTGTTATGTGTCTAGTCTTTTTAGTTCTAGGTTGTGTTGTAATTAATAAGCTGGTTTAAGTGGGAGATGTAGTGATTTCCTCTGACATTTGTAGTGGCTATTTTATGTAGTAATGAATGAAACTTGTTATTTTGGTATGCAACTTATTTTGGTTTCAATATTATACTTGCCATGAGTTGTGCTTGGATCATGACTTAAATGATATATACAACAAAAAAAGTGAGACAGAAAATACTTAATATCTTGCCAATGCATTCCACAAGTATTCATTGGGTATTGCAAAACATTGAAACAAAGGCATTCATCATTGTTGGAGTACAAAAAAAAAAAAAAAAAAAAAAAAAAAAAAAAAAAACTTAACATTGTTCAACTACTTAAAAAAAGTCTTCACATTTTTCAACTAGGGTTCTGTTCAAACATATCTAATCTCTAGTCATCCTAATAACATGCAACTTGCTTCTTGGTGGCTCAAATTCCCTTGAATAGGCTGTGGCAGCAGTTGTAATTGAAGCCTGGGTCTGCTGAGTTTGCTGCTGAGGTTGCTGCTGACTCTGCTGACTGTGCTGACTGAGCTGCTCACTCTGTTGACTCTACTGTTGCTTCTTCCTTTGCTCTTCCTGGGGAAATTTCTTGCTGCCTATACTATGTGGTCCAGGTGTGCCTCCAAGAGCAGTCTGCAGGACATGATCAGAAATTAGGGATAGGGTTTAACTCAATGAAAATAACCAAAAATTTCAGGAATTTGTGTTCTTTACCTTCCTTGAGGCCCTTTCTGCTTTCTTCTTTCTTTGGTCATTCACCCAGTGAGTGTTCAAATGAGGCCTGCCACCTTCTTTCTTGGGGGATGATACAGTAACTGGTGTGACACTTGGGTTTTTGCAAGTCTTAGCATAGTGTCCTAGTTGGCCATAGTTCTTACATGTTGCCCTTCTCTTCAATGGTTTTTCTTGTTGCTGGCTCTGCCCCACCACTTCTCCCTGTTCTAACTTCCTTTTTTAGCTCTTAGGCCTCCCAGGTTGCACTCTGATGGCTGGTGGTAGTGGCTCCCTTAGCTTAACTTTATCCCAATGCTTTGGACCAGGCATAGGGGCAACCTCATACCTATATGCTAACATGCATGTGGACACAAAGTAAGCACTGTCCACATACTCTTCTGGGTCTGCCCTTTTGTCCATGATGCATGCATATGCATGGACACAAGGGATTCCAGTTAGCTCCTAATGGTAGCAAGTGCATGTTCCTTTATTAAGGTCCACTTTCACTATGTCAGAATTCAACTCAACTTCATATGTGTCACCTCTAGAAACTTGGACAATGCAATGCCTAACTGCTGGTTCAATTCTTTTGAATGCCTTTTTCACATATGGAACTACTTTTCCCTCCATTTTTTGATAACTTTCCCATTTTTCATTGTTTCTTTTCATCATATACCTCCTAAGCCATTCCATCTGAGTCAAAATGGGCTTATCTCTAGCTTCTTTGATGACAGCATTAAAAGTCTCACAAACATTGTTGAGCAACGTGTTTGACTTTGGAAATGAAATAAAAGCATGTCTAGACCAATGCTCAACAGGGATATCAGCTAGGTATTCAAATGCATCCTCAGACAAGAACCTTATTGACTCCATTGCCACTTCAAAACCGAACTAGAAAAATAGACAGGAACACATAGAGACAGATTCAGCAACACATACCCAACCTATTTTAACAACTTGAGCAGCACAGAACAGTGACAGCTTCAGCACATAACAGTCACACACACTCACTCACAGCCACATACAGTCACACACACTCACTGAAATAAACTCAGACACACTTACTGAAATAAACTCAGACACACTCACATACAGCCACACACACTCACACACAGTGAAACTGATTCACACAATCAGATGTAGGCACTGGCAACTAAGTATGCATAGCATACCTGTGTTGTGAGAAAGGACAGGAAAAAAAAAATCATTTGTGAGAAAGGAAAGAAAAAAAAAATAGCATACCTGTGTTGTAGCTCTTGCTGCTGCCCAGAACAGCTGTTTGAATGTTGCTCCACTAAATTGCAGCTTGAAGTTGGCCCAAATGTGTCTGACACAATATCTTGTGTCAGCATTTGGGACAACTTGCTTGAAAGCTTCTAACAACCCCTGTTACCAAATCAAAATTAATTCATTTGTGAGAAAGAAAGAAAAAAGAAAATTACTTAGCAAAAACTGTCAAGGAAAAAGGAAATGAAAATGAAAATGAAAATAATGCATCACCTTCTGCCTATCTGACATAAAGGTAAATCCAAGGCCTTCATTTTCATCTTTCAAAGACTTCATCAAGCTATCTAGGAACCACACCCATGTCTCAGTGTTCTCTACTTCACAGGTTGCCCATGCAATTGGAAAAATGTTGTTGTTGCCATCCTTCCCTACTGCAACAAGTATCTGCCCAGGGTATGGACCCTTAAGATGGCAACCATCAACCCCTATTAATGGTCTACAGCCAGACAAGAACCCCTTTGCCATAGGAGCTAGGCATACAAACATCCTAAGGAACAATGGGGGCTCAGGTTGCTCAATCCCATCCACTACAACATTGCATTGTGTCCCAGGGTTGTACTTCATGAGAGCCTTGCCATAGTCCCAAACTCTGGCATATTGTTGTGATGCTGAGCCATAAATCAGTAGCTTAGCTCTTGCCCTAGCCATCCAAGCCTTGCTGTAAGTGATCTCTATGCCAAGATCAACTAACACCCTCCTAATGAAACCCTTAAGCTTCCAACCTGGGTCAGTTCTCCAATCCTCAAGATACTTGTCTGCTAGGAACTCAGCAGTTAGGTTGAGATTGCTTCTAACCCTCACACACCTATGCTTCAGATTTAGACTCTTAATTTGCCAGTAATCTTGGTTGACAGATCTCCTTGCAACCACCTTAAAATGACATCTCCTCCCACCAACACAAGTACATTGTGGAAGCCTACACTTCTTAGCATTCCATTTGCACTGACATCTTCTCCTACACTGGATGGTTATCTTGTTGCTGTCATTGTGCAAATACCAATACTCATATCTGTTCTCCACTGCATGGATCCTCAATGCTCTCCTAAGCAGTTTACAGTTGATAAACTTCTGTCCTTTCAGCAAGTCAATAGGTTTCTTGAAGTCTGTTGAGGCATGAAACCATGGATGCTTGTCTTCTTCATCATCAGAACACTTAGGGATGTCCAACTGCTCAGAATCAGAACTGAACTCCCTCTGCAGATTCACTTCTTTGGTCAGCAATTCACTCTCAATGAAGTGCTCATTGTTCTGCCCATCATCCTCTCTCTGATCTTGAACTCCCTCCAAATCAGCATTGACTTCATTAATTATGTTCTGGACAGTGTTGTCCAGATCTTCTGCAAGGTCAGCATCCTCATCTAATCCCTTGTCTTCCCCTATATCCCAATCAGGATCAGTGTCATAGCTATCAGAGCTGGAGGAGCTATCAGTGTCATAGCTATCAGAGCTGGAGGAGCCAGATCCAGCTTCTGCTTCCAACTCAACCTCCCTCCCTGTCTTCTTCTTTCTACCACCCTTTGCTGCACACTTTCCCTTTCCCTTAATTGTGTTTATCCCAGAAATACCTTCCTCTTCCCCTTGCTTTTTCTTCCCTTTGTCACTCTCAGAGAACAATCTCTTCCTTGTTGATTTCTTCCCTTTCACACTCACACTCTCAGATGCACCTCCCTCTTCAGTCTGCCCTACAACCTTATCTGCATTTTCCACATTCAACTTAAACCTAGGGCTTCTTCTGAGTTCAGTGGGCTTCTCAGGTTTGGTTTTTCTATTTTGGGTGGGTTGAACATTGCTGGGTACTTGGGCAGTACTGTAAAGTACAACAAACCCACTCCTTGTTTTTGTCTCCAAAAAGCCCTTTACATCATCTACACCAAGAATTTCTTTTTTGCCATTTGACCAAGTTTTGCCCTTTTCTTTGTACCAAATTTTCCATGGGTTTGGCACATGCAGATCTAGCTTCACAAACCCCCATATACAAGATTCCCTAAGCAAATCCACTGACATGTCCTTCACTTTGCACTTATACCTCCAATATTCCCAGCCACCCTCATACCCACACAAAGTCTTCCCCCTTATTTTTTTATTCACAAACTGTCCCCCTAACCTAACCTTAACATCAACTAATTGAGCAGCAATCTGTGCATGTAATACCATATTTAAGACAACTAATCAAAAATGAATTCTTTACTACAACCAATACACACAGCAGCAATAAACACATTCCCTAATTCACATCTATTCTTAAACAATTACCCAACAATTAAACAATAATTGACTTCAATTAAAGAATTCAACAAAAATTACAGAACAATTCAACCCTAAATTTCAACAAAATTGCAATTCTACCATCACCAACCAACAACATACAACATTTATGAAAAGGATCTAAATTGCTTACCTCTGATGTCGCCATTGACAGCTACCAATGTCAGGTGATGAACTCAGCACGTGGTCCCCAGCAAAACGCCCTAAAGATGGCGAATTTCGCAAACAAGCTCCTCGCAAAACCCCAATTAAAATGGTGGGTTTCAAATGAACTAAAACAGATTTAGGGTTTAATCTCTATTTCTCAATCCTAATCTCAATGGTGGGTGAGAATTTATAGAGCTGGGTGATTTTGCAGAAGAAAATTGAATGAGAGAATGAGAGAATTGAAAGAGGGAATTAACTACTGTAGCTTACAATAGTGAAGTCGAGGAAAAAGAAAAAAATTAAGGAGGGAAGTAACAACTGTGGGCCCCACTCCCCTTATTTCCACCGGAAATTTAAAAAGGGTGGTAATCTGAGTAAATAATTAATTTAAGGGGTGGTATTTTAAAATAAAATTTTTAATGGGTGGTTATTTAGAAAATGGACCTATTTTTGGGTGGTAATTTACAAATTAAAAGGTTAATACGAAGTACTACATAATATGGAGTATTTTTGTAAAAAGTAAGATACATGAAGGAGATTAGGTACGTCTTCTCACAAGACCATAACCTAAACTACAAGGAGTAAAAAATAAGAAAATTTACTATCTAAAAATAGATCTATATCTTGGTGAGTCGGAGTAGAATAGCCGAAAGAGTCAACATAGTCTGCTGCCCAATTTCCTTCCCGATAGATGTGTCTTGCTTGGAAGCTCAAATCCAAGAATTTGATGATACATATATAAAAAATGAGACCACTGGAAATTTTTATTGCAACATTTTCCACTCTGTCGAACAGTAATTCATTGAATATATCTTAGTGCCTCAACTGTGGGATTTGTGCATGCATGATGTTATCTTAAATTGTGAATTTGTGATATTAGTGCTACAAAATTTTACTTATTAGAATCATTTTATTTTCTCTCAGTTCTAAGAAACCCCTCTTTTTGGAGATTGTACAAGAATTACTTGCCAGGAATGCCTTAAAAACTTGAGTTATTAGTCTTATTACTCTTAGGGTAAATCTTTGATATATTTCTAAACTTGGAATAATCGCGCTTTTATGTTGGATTCACTTCGATCTCTAATTGTTACTGCAAATTTATCTTGTTTTTAATTAACAAGTACTCATATTAGTTAATATCCTGATTCGTATGGTTTAGTTTATTGATTGTGGGGTGACAACAACTTAGTTTGATCATAACTGCTGAATTTCCAGTGTTTATTCAGTGATTCGGATTATCTCAAATTAAATGCGGCCTTTCTAATATCTTCGTTCGTTTTCTTTGAAATAACTCATCATTACTATGAAGTCTGATTCAAAATCCTGTAATATGCTATCTATGCTAATGCATGAAGCAGAGAAAGCTACTACAGAGTATTTTGTTGCATTAGATCTTCATTGAGACTCCGATCATCCAAACTCTATTTGGACACCTTTCCATACTTTGGCAAGTATGGCAACTTTAGGAATGCACTTAAACTCAACAAATTAAGTACGTTTCTTTCACAAATTTGCAGCTGCTTTTGGAATGCACTTAAACTCAACAAATTAAGTAGCACTGTAGCAGTAAGGCTTGAGAGCTTTGAAAAAGATTGCTAGCAGCAAAGCCACAGTACTATCATCTAATAGCTTTGAATGGTAGATTAGCATTAACTTTCAACTCCAAAATGTATACACAAAGTCCTAATATAAGAGTACATATGAATAGCAGGACAACTTATATTTTCAGCAGGAGTAGAAGATTCATATGAATAAAACAACAAACCTGATTACGAATAAATAAATAAATTAAATTCACATATCTTCAATTGAGAGTCGTAAACCTCACGGGAAGAAATGGTACCTGCTTATCCATATTAAGCCATTAACGAATGAGAAACAAGCACGAATGAGACGTGCTCAGAACAAGATATATGCAGGATCAAAATCACATAAAAATCTCACACATCAAAATGAAACCACAAGTAGAGCCTGTGTAGAGAAAACCAGCTAGCTACAATAATTTCCATAGCAGAAATGTGATGATCAGAATCATCAGATAAGTTGAGTTTAAGCCCTGATCAGAGTGACTAATCAGTGATCACGCTAGCACCTGTGTACAGTTTTGAAATGAGATATAAGTTTACCAAGAGTACTAACCCTGTTACATCAATTGTAATATCTAGTTTCTAGGTTTACGAAATACTACTAGAATGATCTAGTTTAAGCAATATGGTTCACTGCTGACATTTTAGCAAATGTTCTCAGATACCACAAAAGAATGAAGCTCTCTCAGCTTAGCACAGGTTCACACCAACCTTCAACCCTGAATCTTTTCGATGATGTCTGTGATGACTTCCTGCATGTCTAGATCCTTCATTGGTTGAAATGGCCTCTTCATATCCTGCAATTAATACATCCAGTAAACCAAACCATCAATCAAGTGTTTACAAGCAATATACAATAATGCATGCCTTCACTCAACGGCTCAAGTATAACAGTTATACTTAGGACCAGCATGATGACATAGGAGTACTAATAAAGCAAGTAAGATTGAAATAACATTGCATGCACTTGAAGCTTACCAGAAGACTGACGAATATCTGTTCATTCTCACCCTCCGCCCGAATCTCAAAACAACCTTTCCTTGGCTGAAACGAAAGAAAAAAGTCGATATTTCAGAGAGACTATTGAGTATAAGAATAGGAACTAACATGGCATTATCAGTTATTCCCACCCCTCTCATTTTAAAGCATGACATCAGTTCTCAAAGCAGGGGGCTAGTACAGCCTTAATTAATAGTCAAGCCTTTTAACTTTCTAAGCATTAAAGAAGGGAGGGGGGCAGGGGATATTAAAGTGGACATAAAGACAGAAGACACCATATTAAATTATAAATAAAAACTTTCATTTTATAGCTCAGGGAATCAAAACGGCCAAGTTTATCAATATTGCCTCATTTGCTTTACATAATATGCAATTTAGCCTAAATCTGCGCCATTTAAAGGCATGTACTCTGATATAAGCATGATGTCAATATTTTAAAAGCATGCTCAGACCTATCACAACTCACTATCTAAGAACTTCTACACAATTGCATGGCATTTGGCATCCTTTTATCCCGTTCAAGGTTGTTGTAATGATATTGTGTAAGAAGTAAGGTGTACACAATCAAAGGATGAACTTTCACAATGCAAAAATAGGGAAAACTGAACAAGATAAATTTTAAACTAACCTTCTTAGGGTTAACCAGGACTCTGGTACCAGGTAAACCCTTCTTTAAGCCTGTTTGCACTTCTTTAGCCCTGGTTTTGAATGACCCACATTGCTTACTGCAACAGCAAAAAGGAGAAACAATTGAGTAAAACTGAAGCAAACAAGTCCACATTTGTTATATTAGAGGCACCTCCATAAAACATAAGCACTGATTTCATCTGATATTAAAATGACTGGCAAAAGCCAAGAAAATGCACTTCAACAGTTGAACATCTGCATCAGAAGAAATATCTGTCATGCTAATAAGATTTAATAATCAGTATGAGCATGTGAAATTTAATGTATACACTTGAACAAGCCTTGCAGGTTGTCTCACTATCCCTCCTAAATATTTCTGCTGAAGAAACGAAGGCATAAAGGCTACTGGGGCGAGTTAGCAAACTAACATTCTTGCTTAAAATAAAAGCAAAAATAACCACTGGCTAGTCAATTTGATATGAGTAACTAGGCACAGCTTTCAGCTTTTCAAAGTTCAAATGACAATAACGAAACAAATAAACAAGATGTAATTAGTCGATGAAGGCATACAACATCCCAATCAGATGAAAGTTGAATTCACAGACCACCATGCAATCTAAGACTCGATCAGAGCACAAAGCAAACTTTTATCTTATGCAATCTTACAGAAAGTTCTTCAGAATTTGGGAACTATAAACGCAAATAGTAAATGATGTCTTATGTGGACAAGCTTAAACTCGAGTATAATACACTAAAATCAGACGTGTTTCAAATCTTCCAAGCAAAATTCTTTCCATAAGTTGTTTTTCTTAATGAAAATCAGCTCGTGCACAGGATCTCAAAGATTCTCTTCTAATGACTTAATGAGAATAGTTATCCCACATTCCCGCCTTTGCCATCATATAGCATACATACATTTTATCACCACCAAAACATCTTGTTTACCCTCACCCCAACACATCTTTTCCAAATAATGTAAACCAAAAGCACAATTTCAGGAACATTCTCACTACCCTAATGATGTAACTAGCAGAATGTGAGTCCACATTATCACAAAGCCCTTGATACAAATTCGTGCATACTTGTCAAATGTTGAAACACAACTCCAAAATACATTGTAAATTGAATTTCGAAGCAGATCCATTAATAATTATAATGAAGAAAGGTATCAAGCAAAAACCATGTGCAAATTCAAGAAGTCGAGTGACACAAAATTCATCTAAATTCACCCATTTAGATAATCCCGAAAACACTACTGTACTCATTTACTATTTGTATCTTATATTAACACATTATTAAAACGTAAATTATGCACCAACATTCCAAATAGTCAAAAGAACACAGTACAGAAGATACAACAAAAAATGTCAGATAATAATGGCTCAAAAAATAACAAAATGTAGCACACACAACACAATTCTCCACTTTCTTCAAAATTTCACCAATTATTTCACAATTAATATGATAATAATGACAAGAACTTCCATAATCAATTACCATCAAAAGAACTTCAATTATTAACCCAAACAAACGATGAGAGAGAAAATCTTTAAAACCCTTATACAAACCCAAAAAATTCCAAAAAAAATTTACTGAAAAACACAAACCCAGATATAATTATAACCCAGAAAATAAACACACACATTCAAAAAATAAAAAGAAACCCAGAAAATTCACCCACAGAAAACCCAGAAAAATTAAAACCCATTTTCTTTCTTCCATAAACAAATCAACCCCTAAAACAAAAATCTCCAAAAACCCAGAAAAATTTACAAAAAAGAGAGAAAAATTAAAGAAGAAGATATACCGATGCTCAATGATGATAGTAGTAGCAGCAGAACCAGACCCAGAAGCACCAGCATCACCATCATCAACAACAGGTTCTTCTTCCTCAGTATCATCAGTCTCATCCTTCTTCTCCTCTTCAGCCGTCGTTTTGGGCACTTCAGCCGTCGTTTTGGCCTTCTTCCCTTTCCTCTTGGAAGCCCCCTGAGTTGGTGGTGGTGGTGGGACCGCGTCACCACGAGTCAAACTCCGAGTCACCCTTCTTTGCGACGGAACTTCGACGGCCGATTTCACTTCTCCGGCGAGGTCCTCAACTTCACTTCTACGCTTCTTTGGTGGCATTTTGGAGAGAGAAAGTGAAAGGGTTTTTTAGAGAGAGAAAATGGTGGGTTTTCTAGAGAGAGAAAATGGATGAGAGAGAAAGTGATTGTTGTTGTTGTTGTTGTTGGTACTGTAATAAGTATGGAGAAGAGGAGGAAGAAGAAGGAAATGTAAGATAACTGACAATTTCACAGCTTCTTTTGGGTTGTCATATTTTTATTTTATTTTTAATAAATAAATTAAATTAAATTAAATTAATAAAAAATAAAGGGAAATGGAAGGGTATATTGTTTTCCCGCGTTTTTGGACGGTCAAGATTTCATCTTGAGCTCATTTTTCTATGTTTTTGTGTATCAAAGAGTGAAATTTGCTTTTCCAAGTGTGAGAATAATAAATATTTTTTAAATAAATGACAGTATAATTGGGTACTTAGGATAGACTTTGGGTAGAATTTCATTATTGATGAAGGATTATGTATCAAAAAAGATGTATAAGTATCTAATATAACCATAATCTGAAAGATATTGTCTGATTGTAATTATTATAGAGGATTTTTTACAAATAATAAACCATTATTGTAGAGGATTCCTTCAAAAAAAATAAATAAAATAAATAAAATAATAATAATAATAATAATAATAATAATAATTGTAGATGATCCCTTAAAAAAGATAAAACTAATTATAAAGGATACCATACGGAGTTTATGTTAAAGGCATACAAATCTATTTAAGAAAAATTCCGTGATAAATAGTGCGTTCTTAGTTATGTGATGGCACGTGTATTATCTATTTGCAATTCCCCTATATATCACTAGTGTTTTAACTTCATACATATTTACTAAATACGGAGTAATTTTTTTAACAAAATTTTGGCATGAAATACTTAGTTATGTGATGGCACGTGTATTTTCTATTGCTTGTTTTTTTGTAAATTGATGTGATGAAAACAAAGTTGGAAGAGGTGGAGTGAGTTTTTTCCCCTTTTCCAACGAGTTAAAATGAAAAAAAAAAAAAAGAAGGTATTTTACATATATGACACGTTCTCTTCACGTATCTTATTTTGTTAAACTGGAAATTATTACTTTACTGAATTCAAATCAATTTTATTGAACTAGAATCAGTTTTTCTGATTAAAACTTATTTTTACTAATTATCTTTTATCTTTGCTCTTTGAAGTTATTGACTTTTACTGGTTAACATTTATTTTACTGACTTTTACTGATTAAAAAGTTATTTTATTGAATTAAAATTATTTTTACTAAACACATTTTTACTAAATTGAAACTATTTAAGGTGAAGAGAACATAGGAGTAATACAAATTCTAAGATTAACTTCACAGAGGTTTTGCATTCTTGTACTCTGTAATTAAAACAACAAAGTTTTGATTTATGAGGACATTAGGATTCACTATAAAACATTAAATTACTTTTAGTCATTATACTATATGTTTAAATAACTATAGTGACACGAAAGGGAGGTGCATGAAGGGAAAAGGCATGAGGGAAAGGGAAGGTGAGGGGAGGGATTTGGTTTATTAAAAAGCCCGGAAAGGAAAATGGATCCCCCCTTCCCTTCTTATATTAAATATCAAAATAAAGAAGATGCATCCCTCTTTTTATCCTCTCTTCCTTTACATCCATTTCACTCTAGCCAAACATATTATAAATTAGAAGTAGTAAGATAATGAGACAATGAGTCGAATTTATTGCTCTACTTTATTGCTTTCATACACCACATTTTTGCTTTCATACACCTTGGCTTTCCATTTTTATGTTTTTAGTGTGATAGTCATTCAAATAAAAAAATCTTATATGTAACTAACCACATGGTGTAGTATAATTGTTATAAGCAACTAGTTAAGTAATAAGGGTTACACCAGTAATCAAATTGAGTTACCTTGACAAAAAGGGATACTAGTATGGAAACATGAAATTACTCTTATAAGCAAGTAGAGTTACTTTTTTAATAGTCAAATAAAAGTAAAAAAGTTTCACGAATGAACAAATAAGGTTACTTAATTTTTTAAATTGCCTAGTGTTACTTGTATAATAAATAAGGGTCACTCTTATGGACAAATTAAGGGTATATGCACATGAATATATGACATTTCTCATTTTAAGGAGTGATGATTATTACCCAAAACAAATGTTATGACTAGCCACAAATAAGACATACTGCAAAATTTTTAAAAAAAAAACATAGAAAAGTGAGACACTAGCAAGTATAAAAGGTAGCTCTAAGTTATGAATTTTCACTAGATTTTATTGTTTTTTAAGAATTTCGCATTTATAATCTTGTGAAATTTAGAAATGGTTATCCATTTATAATGTTGTGAAATCTAGGGACGATTATCTCAATAATACAGTATAAACTATCTCCTTTAAAAGATAGAGTACTCCGTGTCTCCATAATAGGTAAATAAATAGTATAGTAACCGTGTAATTGCACGGTTTTAAGAGTTCAAATATTAAATCTCATAAAATTGAAACTAAAGTTAACATAATGTATAATAGTGATATTTTTTTTACATTATTTGATTATTCATTCACAATAATATGTATCCCATCTTATCATGGTGCTGCATATCTTAATTTTAATTTAATGTTGAATAAAAAATAAAAAAAGATTTAGAGATATCAACATGGCCTTTATGCATTTTACCTTTTAGATTATAATTACTCTTGTCCATTCATAATCTCATATATATCCTCCACCAAAAAAAAAATCTCATATATATTGCCTGATGTATACTTTTGGTTTAATCAACATAATAAAATACATTATCTGTTCATTAATGTGATCACAAAATTTAAAATCGGGTACTTAAGTTACCCTCCAGACATATAAAAGTTACCATTTTATGAATAAAAGTTATCCATTTAATGAAAAGATTGAAAACCTTATACTTTTGTTTCCAATGGAGACCGTATACTTTTCATTAATAAAAGGAAAATTTGATTCATCTAATAAGCCAACCTTTCGTCAGGCTTAGTTTATTAATCCTGCCTTTCGATTGTAGCTAATTAATCCCACCTTTACACCCCTTTCTATTTTATCCGGCCCAGCAGGTCATCCCACCTTCTACATCAGCTTACCTGTCCACGTGTTGCGCTATGATTGGTCGAAAGTAAAAAAAAAAAAATCATTTTTTTCCTCTTTTCTTTTCCCCTACCCTTACCCTCTTTCTAGCCCCTCACCTCCATGAAACCGATACACTCCAAGGCCCCAGCCACCTCTAGATTAACCCCCGTGCCACACACGATTTTTAGAATTACTCGTATTATGTTAATTCAAAATCTACCATAAAATAATATTCATATTATAAATAAAATTAAAAAAAAACCTTGAATCTTAATTTATACCCGTGTCAAAGACGTTAAGATTAATTAGTACTCATAGTACAATATACTCATATATAGATATACCTTTCGTATTATTGATAGGCTTTCACCGGCACAACATTTTATGAAATTTTATTTTATGATGATTAGAAATCAATTTTTTTAAAAAAAAAATTGTTACCGAGTAGCAGGGATTTTTTACAAAAAAAATTAAATAAATTTAAGAGTAGTATTCATGGAGAAATTATATAGATTTTTTATTATATGATTAGTTATTAGGATATGAATTGTATTATTAATTTTTCTGTTGGGAACAAATTTGGTTGGAAATTTTTGCACAAATTAACTTTGGACACCAAATAAAAAATTAATTATTTATATTTATTATCTTACAATATGGAAAGTATAGATTATAGGTTATTAAAACAAATTGTAAAAAAAAATAATAATAATAAAAAAAAAAAGGAAAGCAATTTTAGGCGAGAAATTTTTTTAATGAGGTGATGACGTGTGTCATTTTTTATTCACCTTTAGTATATAGTTATAGATTATTTATAATCTTTTGGCAAATTATTGCTAAACATAATGCTCAAGCAAAGTTGCAGTATTTAGCTTATGTTATTATTGGCAAAAAAAATTATTAAAAGATTACAAAATATTTCATTAAATCAATACATTTGACATACATATATATAGAGAGAGAGGGGAAGGCTCATGTAAGAACCCTCCTCTATATAAGAACCCAACTTATATAAGAATAAATCTGGACCATGTGATTATAAAGATCTAACCACCCAAAACTAATAGATTGGTAATGGCACTTTTGTAATTTCAATGGCACACTTTCCCCTTTCTTTTTCCTTCACGGTTCTTTCTCTGTAGCATTGATATATCATACAATTCTCTCTCTTCTCTCATAATTTTGGCTGCAAATTCCTTCAAGAAATTAGGGTTTACTTTAAGAAATTAAGGTTTGTTTTCAATTCTTATGATTCTATTATTTCTTTTACTGAATTTATGTGTTGATTTAGAATGTTGTTTTTCGTTTTTTTTTTAATCTATTTTATGCGATTTCTAAGCAATTTTTTGGTCGATATCTGTGCGATTATTGTTACATTTTTTGTTGTTTTATTGCTTACGATTTTTGTTCGATGTTTGTATTATTTTGTACGATTATTCGTTTCGAATTTTTGTTTTCAGTCGTTCTTTGTGTTATTCTTCATATATTCTGATTGTTTTTTTTTCTTTTCAGTTTTGATTGCTAATGAACGAACTCATTGATTCTATTTATTTGATGATGTTTTAATGATTTTGTTGCATTATTATTGAATTATTGAGTCTAATTTTGCTGCATTTTATTGAATTTTGGGTCTAATTTTTCTGCATTTTATTGATTGTGGGTGTATTTTGAATTTCAAGTTTATCATATCTTATTTTGGATCCTAAAGTTAATCTAATGTAGCCATCTTCTTCATCAATGTTCTTCAATCAAGTTAATTTCTAGCTTGTAATTAATGTCAATGGTTTTTTTGTAGGAAATTAATGTCAACGGTTAAATGTTTGACACTTCATTTCATATGTTTTTGAACTATAATTGGATCATGTTCTAAATATTTGTGCACATGTTCTAAACTATTATGCAAATGTTCTAAAGTTTATTCATGTTGTATTGTATTTAGTGTTGTGAATAATTGAACAATAAGATTGTTTTTCTAACGATAATAGTCTTAAAAGTCCTCAAAGTTGTACCTTCATTTAATCCCTATAAATATTACTACCTCTGTTAATTTTTATGTGCAACTTTGAGGTATTATTTATGAGATATAAAATATTCCAAAGTTGCACATAAAAATTAACGAAGGTAGTACATTAACTTGTATCTTCTCTATGTGAGTTTTGTTAGAATTTGCCAACTTGGTTCCTAGTATGTCTTGCATCAGAGAGATAATGATGTGCTACTAATGGCAATAGTCTTGACTACTTAAGCTTTGATTTGAAAGAATATTGGAGTATAGTTAGAACTTAGAACCGTGTCTTTGAGTCACTAGAGGATAGTCATATGCTAGTAACCTGTTCTCACAAAACTTGATTTTTTTTTTTTTTTGTAAACTATAGTCCAAGAGAGTCCTTAGTTTCATATATCCTTTCAAGTGACTGCACATAATATTTTACAAATTTGAATATGTATAATTAGTTGCATAAGTTAACATTTGTGAATTGAAATTGTCACTTCTAAGGACTTAATTTTCTTGGTGTATGGGATTAGAGAAATAGTCTAAGTTAACATTGTTAATAAAATACTGACTGCAAGAGTTTTTAACATCTCTCAATATTGACGTATTCATTGACTTATCTAGATATAGTAGTTTATACAGATTGGGGAAATATCTTGATATAGTCATGGGTTATGGCTTTATTTAACCTTAATTGTTAGTAATTTTTTGAGGATTACTCTATGGACCTATGTCCTTTATAGTTAGAAAGAAAAGAAAATATATGTCAAGGCTATTAAAGTTGGTGAAGTTTATGTAGTGCATTGTTGCAACTTCTTGGTTATGTAGTGCATTGTTGCAACTTCTTGGTAAGGATATGTGTGCTTTAGTAAGAGACGCATTGGGTTTACTTGTTCAATATTTTTCTTGAGCTTTATCAGGTTTGCTAATTGGTTTCCTTCCAAACTAGATACTTTCATGTATTGTCCTTTTCTTAATCTCTTTCATTGGACTAAGTGGTTATCTTCAACTAAAGTTTATGCAAGGATGTAATGCTGATGCTAAGGTTGGACACTCTTCGTTCTTCCTTTGTTTGAATAGAAAATTTAACCATGTAGGATGATAGCTAGATTGTTGGGTCCCATTTTTTATTCCTGCAAATTAAGTAAGAGGAGGAGACTAGCTGAGTTGCTAATGATGCATGTTTCTGTGCAGAGGAGAAGATAATTCGATTACATGAAAAGAAATTGTTGGTTTTTACTTGCTCAGTATGTGTGATGAGAAGAGAAAAATTATTAAGAACAAAGCAATGGTGCATTTTATACATGTGTTCTAAAGTTTCTTTATATGTTCTAAAGTTTTCAATCTATGTTCTAAAGTTATCTTAGGCCCCGTTCTTTAGAGCTGCTCTGCTCTGCTCTGCTCTGCTCTGCTTTGCTCTGCTGAAATCTGCTCTGCTCTGCTGAAATTTGCTCTGCTCTGCTCTGCTTCAATCTGCTCTGCTCTGCTCTGCCCTGCTCTGCTTAAAATTAATACTTAATATTGAATTATTATAATAATAATAATGTATATTTAATAAAAATAATAATAAATAATTAATACTTAATGATAATAATAATTAATATTTAATAATAATAAATAAATAAATAATATTTATTAATAATAATTAATATTTATTAATAATAATACTTCGTATATAATTAATATTTAATAATATAATTAATATTTAATAATAATAATAATTAATATTTTATAATAATATAATTAATATTTAATAATAATAATATTAATATTAATAATAATATAATTAATATTTAATAATAATAATATTAATAATAATATAATTAATATTTAATAATAATATTAATAATAATATAATTAATATTTAATAATAATATAATTAATATTTAATAATATTAATATTATTAATAATAATTAATTTTTAATAATAAAATTTAATGATTATAATAATAGTAATAATAGTAGTAGTAGTAGTAGTAGTAGTAGTAGTAGTAGTAGTAGTAGTAGTAGTAGTAGTAGTAGTAGTAGTAGTTGTAGTAGTAGTAATAATAATAATAATAATAATAATAATAATAATAATAATAATCATAATAATAATAATAATATTTAATATTTAATAACAATAATAAAGCATTACAATTATTATTATAGTATTAGTAGTAGTAGTAATAATAATTGTAATAATAATAATAATAATAGTAATAATAACAATATTAGTAATAATAATAATAATAATGATAATAATAATGATAATAAAAATAATAATAATAATAATAATAATAATGAAATCTGCTCTGCTCTGCTCGGCTCTGCTTTGCTCTGCTCTGCTCTGCTGAAATCTGCTCTGCTCTGCTCTGCTTTGCTGAAATCTGCTCTGCTCTGCCCAGAAGCTCAAAAGAACAGGGCCTTACTATGTTCTAAAGATTTGGTTACATCAATGTATGAATGTCAGATACGTTGGAGGTTGTTCAAGCCATCAACAAGCATGTTAACGTTAAATCTTTTACTCATTTTAGGAGAGCAGACAATATCGTTGCTCATCTTGTTTCAAAATGGGACACAAACGGGAGTTCGGAGTTAATTTGTATGAACACTTTCCCCCAAAGTATTCAAACTTTGGTGGATTTTGAGTTGCAATAATACTGCCTTCTTAATTTTTTCTTAAAAATAAAAAAATTACACATTAGCCTACTAGCTCAACAGGTAGAGTATTGTGCCAATGCACAAAAGATGTGGGTTCAAATCCCACGTAGGTTCATTTGTATAATGTGGAGATGAGAGTTTGTATGAGAGTATAGTTGTGACAATTTTTTTTGTAGTCGTTAATCATTTCAAGCTAATTTTTTGTTCATATAGCTTAGTACTAATTTGATTTATTTTCATATTTTACTTTTAACTTATTATGGTTTACTTTCGAAAGTTTTTTATAGAGATAACCTATGTAGGAATCGAACCTACATCCTCTATGCATTTGCGTAATGCTCTACCAATTGAGCTAATAGGTTTTAGCATATGTTTGTTTTTTTTTTTTTTTTTTTTTTTTTTTTTTTTTTTTTTTATTCTTCTAAAATTTACCGTAAATGTTCAAAAGTTTTTTGCTAATACTTTAATTTTTTAAAAGTTTTTTTGCTAATACTTTAATTTTTTCTGCCTATGCTCTTTTATATGTTCTAAATTATTTTCCTATCATCTAAACTTTTTCATCCATTACTCTAAATTTTTTTGTATATGCTCTGAATTTTCTGTATATTCTGAAAATTTTCACCCTATGTTCTAAATTTTTTCTATCTATAATCTAAATTTTTTCACTTTAAGTTAAAAAATTTTCTATCTATGTTCAAAATTTATTCACACTATGTTCTAAACCTTTTTCCTATGTTCTAAATTTTTTCACCATATGTTCTAAACTTTTTCCCTATGTTCTAAATTTTTTCACCCTATGTTCTAAACATTTTTCCTATGTACTAAACTTTCTCACTCTATATTCTAAACTTTTTTCCTATGTTAGTTCTAAATTTTTTCACCCTATATTCTAAATATTTTCACCTTATATTCTAAACTTTTTGACTATGTTCTAAACTTTTTTTCATGTTCGACATTTTTTATCTATGTTCTAAATTTTTTCCTATGTTCTAAATTTTTCCATCTATATTCTAAATTTTCTGTCTATATTCTAAATATATGTTCTAAATTATTTTCATATGTTCTAAATTTTTCACCTTGTGTTCTAAACTTATGTTCTAAATTTTGTTTTATATTCTAAATTATTTTTACTATGTTCTAAACCTTTTCTTAAGTTCTAAATTTTTTTTTTTCCTATGTTCTAAATTTTTCTACTTATGTTTTAAAACTTTTCCCATGTTTTGATTTTTTTCTTATGTTCTAATTTTTTTTCTACTTATGTTCTAATCTTTTTTTCCTATGTTCTAAAATTTTCTGCTTATGTTCTAAACTTTTTCTTATGCTCTAATATAATCTACTTTTTTTAATTTTTTATATTAGCAAAAAATTGCATTTCAAGTAAACATAATGAAAACAAAAAATAAGCCAAAAACAATGATAAGAAGCGACTATCGAAGTTCAAATTGAAAAAAACAGTGTGCCATTTATAAAGCTTGATATATAAAGGATTAACAATGCAACAGTAGCTTCATGTTGTTGGAGAAGTTAATAGTAGTGTAGTAGTACGTAGTTGTAGTAGTCCTCAAGAGTAGTAGCTCTGATATTTTCTCATTTTAGCCGTTGTAATCTTATTAATCAAAAATCTTTCAAGTTTTCCTCTATTTATATGTTATTATTATTGCAAGTCCATAATCAGATTTCCTAGTCTATGGCAAATATGAATGCTAAATAAAGAACATATTACAGAAAATTCTTTTTTAATGTTCAAAATTTTTTTTTCTCTATGTTTTAAATTTAGTCCACTTATGTTCTAATTTATTTTTCCCCATGTTCTAAATTTAGTCTACTTATGTTCTAAATTTTTTCTACCTATGTTCTAAAGTTTTTTTTTTTTTTTTTTTTTTTTCTAAATACTCTTTTACCTATGTTTAAATTTCTTTTTCCTATGTTCTAAATTTTCACTGCCTATGTTCTAAATTTTTTTCTATGTTCTTAAATTTTTCTACCTATGTTCTAACTTTTTTTTTTATGTTCTAAATTTTCACCGTCTATGTTTTAAATTTTTTTTTCTATGTTCTAAATTTTTCTACCTATGTTTTAACATTTTTTTTATGTTCTAAATTTTCACTGTCTATGTTCTAAAATTTTTTTTCCTATGTTCTAAATCTATATGTTCGAATTTTTTTCCTATGTTCTAAATTTATTCTGCCTATGTTTTAAATTTTTTTCCCTATGTTCTAAAATTTAATTATTCTTTGTTGTAAATATTTTATGCCTATATATGTTCTAATTTTTCTTCTTATGTTCTACACTTATGTGTAAATTTCTTCCTATATTCTAAAATTATATTTTTCCATATTCTAAACCTATGTTCTAAATTTTTTGCATATGTTCTAATTTTTTTTTTTCCTATGTTCTAATGTTTTTCCCTATATTCTAAACCTTTATTCTTAACATATGTTCTATTTTTTTTTTATGCATATGTTCTAATTTTTTTTCTTTGTATAATAGCCCACATTAAAGTTCATGAGAATGAACTTCTTCTAAGGGCAATTACTGGTAATGAAAATGTATGAAGAGAAATATTTTTTTAGAAGTGGATATCCATTAGACCATTACCATAGCTATTTTCAAAAGAATTTTTCATGAGAAATACGTAGTAATTACACAATTACATGTCCTTGATCACCTTGCACAACTAGTTATGATTCTTTTGAACATAAGCAATCCAATAATGATTTCGAGCAGAATCATATTGATATTATTTGTCAAAGTAATCCAATCCATTAACTCTTTTTAGCAACTCAAAATGTACTTGAGATTACTATAATTCTCAATATTATTTCTGACAAATATCAAGAAAATATTAACTTTTGACACTATCAAAGTATAACACGTTAGCATTTAGCTCTAACAAAGCAACATAATTTCATTAAGCTGCTCTTCAAATTAAATAGAGCCTTATGTCTAGAAAAGATAGACATGATTTTATTATAAAGAGCAAATACCAAAATGTTAATTAAATAAGGGATCAATTTTAGACAAAACCGATGAAATTCAATGAAAAGTCTGAACAAAATTGCTGAAAATTCGTAAGAAAATTGCAGAAGAAAAAAAAATACATAATAACTTGCATGATTATATCAACCAACAAAATTTGACAAAATTAACACCGAAATTGAATAAAATAAACAAAATCAAACCTGTTGCAACAATTTGAATACTAAAGAATATCAAAAATCAACCTAAAATAGGAAAAAAAAAATGTACTTAAAATTCGTCGAAATTAGTAGATTATTACTTACCTTTGCATTTCGTGACTTATTTTCGTAGCATTTCGTTGTTCTTTGCCAATGTCAGTTTGTATTTCACTTTGAATCAATTTTACGAAATCTAGGGTTTTATTTTTGTGAAATTTTTTCTAAAATTGTTTAATAATGCAACTTGGTTATATGTAAGTTTATGAACAACAATCTTGAAATTAAGCAGAAATATTGAAGAGAATCGTTGATTTCTGGTTGATTTGGAGCAATTTTAGTGTTTTGAAGAGAGAGAATACAATAGGTTTAGGAGAGAGAAAATAGAGAGGTTGGGTTGGGTTTGAAGAGAGAGAAAATTAAAGGTGAAAGATTTTGATAATTACAAGAATGCCATTATTTGCTATCCATTAATATTAGCCATTCATCTCAATCTAATCCTACAGTTGAGATTGGTTCTTATATAACTAGGGTTCTTATATAAGTAGGGGTTTTTACCGGATCCCTCCCCTATATATATATAATTCTCATAGATGGTAGATAATCTGGGCTTGGAGTGAATTTTTTTAACTTGGCAATATCAACGTAAAGATTGAATTGTTAATATTTTGCATGGAAAGATTTATTTCTTTAAGGAAAAAAATATTATATAAGATCAATTAATAATATTCTAGGATATACGAACTGTAATATTTTTATTATATATGCATAATATTTATAGGAAATAAAAGGTATTAAAAAATATTGAGTGAATTAATTGCTTTATTTAGAAAGTGAAAAAGGGCGGGAAAATTTTTAATGACACGTGTAGCTGTTGTTTCGAGTGGCCTCTGCTTTAGTATAGTTATAGATTGGATAATAAATCCAAGATGTTCTTCTTTTTAACCAAATATAATGTTTACGAGTAGTTTCATAATTCGAATATTACGTGGATTGAACACATATTAGATAGTTTGTCACATCTATTATCCACGGCTACACTCTAAATAAAAAAGTTTTATTACGTATCGTCGTTAAATATAATTTTATTAATGGCTTATACGGAGTATAAGAATAAATCAATTAGTCGAAGTTGCTCTTGCAAGTCGCGAGATTGAATATGACCAAAAAAGATTTGGAGGGGGCCAAGTCGGGTGGGATAGAGGTGGTGTTAAGCTTATTGTTGTGCCCTAAAAGAAGAGTTATCAAGTAAATTCTAATGAATAGTGTGCGGACTATACCTTCAAAAAGGGTTGTTTACTAATTTTCCCTCATTGATTTTAACCATTTCTTTTTTTTTTGAGCTATGATGTATAATTTGCAAACATTTATACCATTAAAAGTATTTGTTTACATATATTTTCCAGTTAATGTTAATTGTCAACTACTCAATTTGTGGCATAATGCAAAATTGAAGTGCTCCTTAATTATGGCTATCTATGGTACACATGTTAACCGCCTTAGTTAATTATTAAAAAAAACATAGGCAAATGGAGGAAGAGAAAACAATAACACTTACTATCTTTGTGGACTCTATGATGTCTATCTCTTTAACATGACCCTATTAGGGTCTGTTCTCTTCAACTTATTTTCAGTTCGGTTCAGTTTAGCTCTAATTAATTCAGTTCAGTTTAGTTCAGTTCAGTTCAATTCAACAAATCAGAACAGGTCCTTAGTTATTACTGTACTCCTTTTGTTTTAAAATTGACACATATCTCTCTTTTTCTTGTTTTAAAATAGTCGACACATTACCATAAATCGTATATGACCACTTTAATAAAATTATTTACACTACTCATTATGGTCCACTAAATTTTTTCACCCTCTTAGTGTCTCACGTCTCTGTTTTAATAATATAAACCAAAATTTATTTCACATTATCCCATTTATGTAGCAAGAATCTTGATTTAAAATCTTTGTTACACATTAATACAACTTCACATTAAACAACTTGAATATAAGGTCCCCACTCCGATCCCCACCTACTTTTTTCTTAAAATACGTGTCAAAAGAAGTGTGACAATTATTTTAAAACATAAGGGATGCGAAAAATCTTACTCCCGTCGTTTTTTTACATTGATCACTTTGACCGTCACGCATTTCAACGTATAACTTTGACTATTAATATATTTTATAGTCCACATCATTAATTAAAATTTTTAAAAAGTTTTAATCATGAAAATATGTATTGTTTGTGTTTAAACAAAAAAAAGTCTATATTGTGATCATGTTTGTAACGTTTACATAATACAAATTACATTTAAAATATATTTAATGAAATCACCCCTTCCTACTACATTTAAAAAAAAAAAATATTAGTCAAAGTTAGTATGTAAATAATGTAAAGTCAAAGTTATGCACTTAAAAAAAAAAAGTTAAAAAAATAATAAAAAAAAAAACTCTCCATGTTTTACTAAGTGTTTCATTTTGACCAAACACGCATGTCGAAACACGACTTTGACTAATAATCTATACTAATATATTAAAAGGCGTTTCTAAAAACGTCTATACGCCACGCCATGTCACTCACTCAACTCCTTATTATGCCACCTCAATTTGCCACATCATCCGCACTACCAACAATACTTAATGTTGCCTTAACTATATATATATATATATATATATATATATATATATATATATATATATATATATATATATATATATATATATATATATATATATATATATATATATATATATGGATGAGAAGGTTCGAACCCGTGACCTCTTTAATTTGAAGAAATGTTATTGTTTAACCATTTAGGTAAATAGTCGATTATGCTTTAATGTTGCACACTAAATAATATTATACAATAAAAGTATGAAATATGCATACTACATACACACTATTAAATGCTCTTAAAAACTAGTACTTGCACAACTATAGAAGTAGTATTCCAGGGCAATGTCCGGGCTACTCACTAGTTTATCTAATTATATGTTAGTAAAATTATAGATAAATTGACATTATGAGAATATACATTATAGTGAAATCAACAATGCATTATACAATATTAACATTTTTTTTTATATATTAGTAAATGAATCAAGTCAAAACCATTAAATGAATAGTGAAAAAGTCAAAGTGTAACACTTATTAAAACACGGAGGGAGTAAGAGTGTGTTTTATTCACTTGATGCATAATTTATCTTATTTAATCTTATTTGAAATAATTATCTTATTATACTCTGTAGCTTATTAAAAAAATCCGTCGCACTCTTATAAATTAAAAATAGGTTTTATTCACTTGATGCATAATTTATCTTATTTGAAATTATTTATCTTATTATACTCTGTAGCTTATTAAAACTTATTAAATCTGGTTAATTAATCATTATTTTTAATTATATTGAAATTTGAAAGCTTAACTCTCATCATAACTTATATTTCCTAGATTAGTCTTACTTATTATACTTATTTTTTCTAAAATAAGTGAGATTTTACTGGTTTTATTTTTTCTAAAACCTATTTTAAATTTATAAGAGTGCAACGGATTTGTTATGTGATCCCGACATGCCCCATAAATTAAAGGGGAAATTCTACCGAATGCAATAAGGCATGCTTTGTTATATGGTACAAAATGTTGGGCTATAAAGCATTATCATGTACATAAGATGAATGTGGCGGAGATTCATATGTTGCGATGGATGTGTGGTCATAGTAGAAAGGATTGGTTGAGGAATGAGATAATTATAAAGAAAGTAGGGATTACATCGATTGAGTACAAGACGAAGATGAATCGTTTAAGATGGTTTGTCCATATAAGTAGGAGACCAAGTGACGCTCCAATAGAGAGGTACGAAGAATTGCAAAGTGTTAGGATCATGAGATTGTGAGAGGTAGGGGATAACCTAAAAAAACTTGGAAGAGGATGATTGAGAGTGGTGATTGCTTTGGGATTTGGGAATTGAGGAAATTATGGCCGTGTTGGATAGGCAATGTGGAGGGAGACAATTCACGTCAACGACGTATCGTGAATATATATATATATATATATATATATATGCTTTCGAAATTTATTTTAGTATTTAATTTTATTATTTTATCTCATATTGTTTTATGAACTTTATTGATTTCTTTTGTTAAAGTTTTCTCAAACCTTTATGTATTTTACTCAAATGTTTTAACTACTCTTTGAAAATTTTCTTAAATCTTATTTGGGAAATTTGTCAAAAATAACACCACCTTTGGCCGGTTTTCCAATAATAGCACCGCCTTTTGATTATTCCAAAATAACACCACCTTTCACATGCATTTGCCAAAAATGGTACAAAACCGGTTGGTAACCTGGTTTACAGGTTACCTATAACACGTTTCACAATCTCATTGGTTGATTCTTTTTATTTTTAATTTTGATTTAAAAAATAAAAGAAAAACATAATTTTTTTTTTAAAGTATTTAAAAAAACTACAAAAAAAAAAAAAAAAAAATCCCACCACCCCAATCCCAGCCACCCTCCCCGCCCCCAGCTTGCCCTCCACCCTGCCGCCGGCGACCAGACTCCCCTTCCATTGCGTCGGCGCCACCCCTCACCCTAGCCACTCGCCACGACCCTAGAAAACCACTATCACTTCCGAAAATCCATCCACAACCCCCACCACGACACTAATTAAAAACCACCCACAACCTCTAAAAACCAACCACCACTCCTGAAAATCCACCTACCGCCCTCGAAACCCTTTCAGCCACTCCAAAACAAACCCACAAGAAGAATCAACTGGGTCGGAAGAGAGAGAAGTAGAGAAAAATTGGGTTGTTTCATCGGAGCTAGGGAGCGAGATTTCGTGGGTTAGGGTTTGGCTTTGGCTGGTGGCACGACGGGGGAAGGGAGAGGGTTGAGGTAAGGATTAAAGGTAAGGGATGGGTTGGTCGGCAATGGAGGGATTGTATGGCCAATTCGACGGGGTGGGGATGGGGCTTCTGTTAAGTGAGAGGGGTGGTTGGGTGGTGGTCGGGGTTGTGGAAATCGAGAAAAGGGAGAGGGGTGGGGGGTGGGAGTAAAGGTTGTCGCCGGTATGAAGGGGGTGCTGGAAAGGGGTCAAGAAGGGGAGTGGGTGCCAAAAAGGGGGTCGGGAAAGGGCGGGGGGTGCCGGAAAGGGGAGGGGTGCCGGAAATTGGGAAGAGGGGCAGGGAGAAGGTGGTTTCAAGGTGGGTGGTCTTGGTTGGGGGGGGGTAGTGGTCTGGTGGATGCCGGTGAAAGGGGTGGGCAGGGAGGATGGGAATGTGGAAGAGGGGGATTATTTTTTATTTATTTTTTTTTAAGTTTTTTTTAAATGTTTAGGTTTTTTAGGTTTTTTTTAAATAAAAAATATAAAAATATAAACTGACCAGTCAGATTGGGACACATGTTCCAGGATTACCTAAAAAACAGGTTACCGGTTTTTTGTTTTATTTTTGGCAAATGCATGTAAAAGGTGGTGTTATTTTGGAATAATCAAAAGGTCGTGCTATTATAGAAAGACCGGCCAAATGTGGTGTTATTTTTAACAAATTTTCCATCTTATTTTTGATTCACAGTCTTAAAACTTCCTTCATTTCTCTTGGATGTTTTTTCTTTTGCTAACTTTACTCCTTTTTTCTATGTTTTTTATTTCTTTTATAAATAACGTACGGTTATTTATAAGATTTATCTTAGTCGATCCCAAATCATTTTTACACCAACGCTTTGTTGTTGGTGTCGTCAAACACTCAAACCGTTACATATCATATGCATGTTAATATTATTCCTCCTAGGTCTAGTGTGTATTCTTGCCTCGCTGCTCCCCTCCCACACTCTCTCTCCTCCATTGAAGCGCACTCTAAATTCTCCATTAAAGCGCCTTGCGAGCTTTCTCTCCTCCATTAAAGCAGCTTGCCAGCGTCTGAGGTATTTTTTATTTTGTTAATTATCGAATACCAATTTGACAATTTAGTGTTAATCGTTAATTTAATTGTCAGTATACTCAATTTAGGGTTCTCTTAGCTGGATTATTGATACTCGAAGAACTTGAATTTTTTAACCCTAGTTTGATAGTTGAATCAGCTTTGGTTGCTAATGTGTTGCAGGATTTGGCTTATATTACTCTTTAATGTTAGGAAGAAACCATGAAAATGGACCTTTCTCCTTAATTGAGAAAATGCAATTTGGTGCAGGGAAATTGGTGTATAATGATTCATTAATCTGGAGAAATTAAACCCATTTGGTGGTTGAACTTGGGAAATTAATGCCCAATATGTTAATGAGGATTTCCCTGGCTTGATTAAGAAATTTTTTAAGCATCAAATGATGAGATTTGCGGCGAAATTTCAATGCTTTACGGTGTTGAAGTCTCGGTTTTCAACTGTTAGATATAGCTCTGAGGTCTTTGTCAGCAGTAAGATACTTGTAATTACTAGCTAAATTCAGATTGTGAATGTTATAGTGTTTTGTTTGATTGGTTGTATATTGGCGAAACGATGCAGGGCTCTCATTTTACACAAAACATGATGAATTTCGGAACATGTTTTCGCAATTCGGCAAGGTTAAAGAAGGTAGATTGTAGTGTTCACATATTTTCTTCTTTTGGATTGTTGATTGAGTCATTGCTCTACTATATGTGAAAGTTTTAGCCATTTAACTGTGATTTTCTTAGCTGTGATGCTAAATGGGATTTAATGTGCTGTTTAAAGCTAGGTTGATTATGGATAACAGAACAGGAAGGACTAAGGGATTTGGTTTCATTACATTTGAGACGGAAGATGAGGCGGATAAAGCTATTAAGGGTTTGAATGGCAGGGTAATTCTGTACTTCATTCTCATAATTTCACCATTCTACTATTTCTACTTGCTCTTTGTTTGTTTGTTTTGTGTTGTGGGGCTACATTTTGAATTTGGGAAAAGTTGCCCTGAATTTGTGGGTTTGCATTATTTGGGATTGTAAATTTGTAATTTGGGCTTTGCCAGAAATTGCAAATTGTAACAGCTCCATTGAGTATATTTTGGGTTTTGGATAGTAATAACTGATAAGCAATTCAAAATATGTTCACACTTTTTCTTTGAAATTTTGTGCTTTTAATATTCACATGTTACAAGCCACTTTTTATTCTGGTCTAACATTGGTAATTTGAACGTATTGACAACATGGTATATTGGTATGGTTGATTTTTGTTAGCTTGATGCTTTTGGGAGCGTTTTGTACTTTTCCATGGGTGTTTCAAAATGTTGAAACGTAAAAGAGTACATTTTTGTACTTCGTAGATGAAGATTGAAGTTTTGCACTCATGTTGTGCATCTTTATTAGTGCAAATGAAGTAATTGAAATTGTAATACATTTAGTGTCTATAGCCCTATATATCAGATTTCGATGTTTTTTCCCTTACTCTAATGAGGGGTCTACCTAAAAATAATACTTTCCCCTTTTCTTCTTACTTGCAACATTTGACTTATCTATTCACATACTCCTCTTTGACTGGCTTTATTGATTTATAATTAAGGAAAATATAGTTATATGGGATCTCATTAAATTCGTTTTGATTGAACTTTCATAATATCAAGTGTTTACAACTTCTATTTATTGATAATTAATATAGTTGTGGTTAAATATTATTGGCAAGCGTGAAATTAGAAGTGTTGCAAGTAAAAAAAAAAAAAAAGTACCTTACTGCTTAAATGGAAGTGGAATGGATACCTACAGAAAGGCCTTTAAGTAGTTAATACTCTGGTTTTCACAATTTATGTACAGTGAACATCAGTACATAAGCTATACATGCCATGGTGGGCGGTGGAGGAGTTTTCTTGTATTGTATTGTTGCATGTACCAAAGGTCTGTGGTTGAGAAAAAAAGGTTGGAAACGGATTAATTAAGTTATTTACAGAGAAATTTATAGCAAATTATACCCTAGACTTTTTCTTACTATTGGACACTTTGTATAAGTGGCTTCTTTGGGACTTTGAGATGGAGACATCTGGAATTGAGCATTGAGGAGGAGAGTGTTTTCTATTTGGAAGACGGCCTGATGGAGATTTGAAAAAGTGTTCTTCAATTTCATTTGAGAAAGATAGTGTTTATTTGGAGTTCTCATTATACGTTGAATTTGTCGAAGGTACATGGAAAGACATGGTTTTCATAGGACTGAGGTGTTTGCTTGTTTAACAATTATGTAAAAAATGTAAATTTAAATACAAAGATCAAATTGCTGAAATTAATGTAAGAAAATATAATGATGTGCTATGTGTGAAGCTTACCTTCCAGGAAGATTGTGGCTATCTATGGTTTCATTACCAATTTCTCATGGAAGCTTTGATGGATACATACTTGCAAATTTTACTTTCAGTAACTTAGTTATGATGCCTAGTTACTTTAGTAGCTATTATCATACATATTTGTGGGTGGTGGTTCAATTTGTAAGGACGTAAGGGAAACCACACCAATCAATGCTATTTTTATTGGCAAAGAATATGTTCGAAAGTTTTTAAGTAACTGCTTGTTCCTGTGATTCTCGTCTTGTTGATTCTCTTGTTTCTTCTTTCCTGGACTGACCAAGAAGCGAAGTTCACTTGGTTGCCTTCTGAGCTGTTACTTTTCTTTCAATGCAGATAGTTCAAGGGCGACTGATTTTTGTGGAATCTGCCACAAACATGAAGGCCGATGGAAATGATGCTAAATCCAATAGCTGAAAACTCCACCGCCCACAATAGCTGAAGTCTAATGTGGACACGTTGCATGTCTTATGAACCATCCAATCTATGGTGAAATATGATAGGCATTCCCGATTTCCTGTAAACGTATTGCAACTACATATACCAAATTCAATTTTGACTTTTGAGCTTCTACTGCTTTTAGGTCAATATGTTGCAATAAACTTGCTCAAAATTATAAATGCTAGGAGTACAAATTTTGTCAAAAAACTATATCTTTAAAGCTCTTCTAATGCACTACTTTGTCAAACAACATTTTTTGCCTTTCTACAGGGTACCAGCTAGAAAGTAGACACAATACAAGGGGCCTTGACAAATTGTTTCTTGATTATCATGCTTGCAAGCATAAATTGAGCTCCAAAGCTTTAGAAGTATGTTGCTGGGCTATGTTAGCAATTCTCCATTCAAAAGTTACATGGGGCGGCATATCCTGAGTCAATCCATCAAGTCTCATGACTTAACGATTAACAACATTTTGGGCATTTACAATAGACAAATGACACACCGTTATAGGTCATGCGTAGGAAAGCATGACCTTAAACAGGTGTACTCAATAACACCATCCATGATGTTAGTTGCGTGCAATAGCACCTTGCCTAAGATTTAATGACAATTGAAGCCAAATAATGTGGTAGGTTTTTTAGTTGATGACATTATGACACATTGCAGCTAATAAATTTTTTATTTTTTTATTTTTTTTTATTTTGGTGTTTAGAGAGCCTTAAAAACGGTGATGAGAATTGATCCCAAGATCTCCTGAAAGTGGAGAAAAGCTCTTACCAGAGTTACCACCTAAGCTATCCCTCACTTACCACCTAAGCTATCTCTCACTCTTTGTTTCTTTCTCATGTTGACAGGGAGGGCAATATTTTAACCCATTCAATAGCTAAATTGAAGTTAATCACAAAAGTGAGCTAGCTTGGCTTGAGGTTTTTACTGACTTTGATCATGATTTAGCACAAGTCCAGATATGCTCAATTTCTTACAAAGCTAATAAAATAAAGTCCCTTTGCCACTGGCCAACAAAATAATACTACTCTGTAAATAATGTCATAAAATTTCGAGGCATTTTCGATAATTTTTTTCCTTTTCACCTCAATATTATGATACCAACATTTTTCCTTGTCAAGTAATACTTTAGCTAGAATTGTTCCAAAATCATTGTACGCTTATTAACAAAATTTTCATAATAATCTGGTCACACTAAGTACGAGTTGCTGTTTAACTTGATGGAGTACAATTCTCCACCTATATACTACCTTCGTTAAACGTTATGTGCAACTGTGGAATATTTTATATCTCACAAATAATACCTCAAAGTAGCACATAACATTTAATGGAGGTAGTATATCTATTGATCAGTTCCATGTGTCATTTTTAGCTAATCCATTATTTGGTGATTTTTTTTACCTTTTCTCGACATACAGTAATCATATTGGCTTTAACTAATTCTACATAACAAATCTCTCTAACTTATACTTCATTACTAAAGGCAAAAGCTCATAGCACTAAAATACATTGTTCAATGATACTACACCCCCATAAAAGAGGGACTAATTATACTAGGAGTATCTACTCGCTTAAAAACGAACCTAATCGAGTATCTGCAACCCAAAATTTTACGGTTAAAAATGACCAAACAAGAACTCTAAGGGGAGGCAGAAGGGACTGCACATAGTTTGGCCTACAAAGCAGGAACCAATCGGAAGAAATCAAGCCCTCATCTTCTTGCCCTTATGTCAAGCAATGCTGTATTGCTGATAGCTTAGCCGATCACTGAACGTTACAACGGTGTGTGCAGTAAATTCATCCAAGGATACTCCATGTTCAAACCTCGCTGCATCCTATTGTTTATATATACCAAAAAATACGAGGTCAACCATATCAATCGACCATAAAGAATGAAGAAGTTCCCCCACTATACCACCGTATAATTGGAGAAAAGAGTAATCAACTTTTCTAATGTCTCAGGATAAAATTTCCGAGCAAATAGATAGCAAGGCCGCTTCTGTCCATTCCACAAGCATGGAGTTATTGTCACTGGATTCTGTAACACAAAAAACTTTATTTATCAAGTGGTTCAAGTCTACGATACATTGTCAGCCAAAAACTACCATGCATGTTCAAGTCTTCTCTCAAGAATTTAGAGGTAGAGTAAAAATAATTTATACCTTCTCATCACTTGTCAGATGCACACTCTGATCAAGAAACTGCGTCATGCCAAAAAAAGTTAGCAAACTACTCATTATCAATGACCGCAAAAGCAAAAGTCAAACTGTACGGAAATCATACTGTCATATTTCTTAGAAGCTCATATGTGATGTCTTCGGCTCTAAAGGACCTGGGATGCCACTTTCTCTCAGACCAATCAACATATGTCACTGACCAATTAGCTATTCCTCCAGGATCAGTCATCTGAACATATATAAAAACAAAAAATCAGGAACATACAGAACAAGGTAATCTACAAGACGGAAAATTTATGAGTAGACTACTGACATGGAAGAAAGTTGGCAAATAGTGCTCATCAGCATAGCAGTTCTTCCCGTGCTCCATTCCTGGCTGTGGAAGTAAAAAAAAAAAAAAAAAAAAAAAAAAAACCTACTTCAACATAAAAATCTTCATAGGTTCCAAAATGTTAACAATCTAGCAGCAGAGAAACACTAAAAAACTTCACTAGTTGTGACACTATGTCATATCCAAAGTCTAAGCACCAAATTATTGGCATAAAGGTGAATTTAAAAAAGACAATAACTTCATTCTTCAGTAACAATCATATGTATTGCACAAAAGATGAACAGATTCCAGGAGAGGATCGGTCAATCGAAAGACTCAAAGTTCAATCCACTTCAGGTTCACTTTCCAAACTTTACTCAATCCCACCAGTAAGTGCAAGCTTTGGAAATACTGGAACCTCACATAGTAAAGGATTTTGTACTCAAACAACTTTGAATTAGCTAGCATGTCACTCAAGAGTAAACTTAATTTCACTGGGCAATGCACAACCTTGTTACAATTCTAAATGGAGAGAGTGAGTAAAATATAAACAACCCTGTTGCTCGGACTCGGGTATTGTGAGCAGACACGGGTACAAGTCTTAAGTGTCACACTTTAATTAAAAAGAGGTGTCAAAAGATCATACCCAAGTCCAAGGGTTAAGGAGGGTACTTGTGGTAAAATGAAAAGTCCTAGAAACACAGGCCCAACCTTTTCAAAGTGTTGGTTACCGTTGACCCTTATTCCAAGATGCTACAGTTGGCTGTAACTTCAAATGAAGTGCAGGCAGGATAAGGTTATGTACATCAGAAGAAAACTATGTAACCTTCAAGCCAAATGCATATGAAGGGATGCAATAGCAATTCAAAGAACAATACTCTAAAGAATAGAAATCATCATTGCAAGACATTGTCCCCGTAAGAAAGCAGGAATCTTACATAGAATCAAAACAAAAACAATAAATTGTAAAGTTTACCCTGCAATATAGCTTGAATTTTCTGTAGTATAGGCTGTCAGCCATAACAATTAGGGCATGCTGGCGTTTCATGGTGAACCACTGAAAAAGAAATTTAAAAACTAAAAGTTAAAATTTATCGCTCAATCACAGGGAACAATAACATGTCAGACAAAATTAAAAGTTGCAAACAAGAGAAGCATGAAGACATAGATCTACAGTTACAAACGGATCCCTCTCTCTCTCTCCTTCACACACACACACACACACAATGACCAGCAGATTCAGATATAAAGGTGCAAACAGAGAGACCGGGAGAACCGTAAATAAAGGATAGAGATGCTCAAAAAAGTACTAAGCCTAAAGTTCCCTTAATACGACCGTTGCAGGATTGGTCCAAACAGAGGGGAAAAAACTAGTTTGTCTTCGAAGATTGAGTGACTTCTACTCAAAACGCATTCCCTAAATACATCAACTCATGGAAAACCTTCTCAAATCTCTTTTTTTTTTTTTAAAAAAAAGGTCTGAAATCAAGGATGATTGAACTTTCCCTAATCAGGAAAAGTGAAGTTGGCAGAAGCCGCAACATGAAATTGACAAGACAAGGAGGCCTGAATACAAGTTTTCTACAACAAAATTTATCACCTTGAAGACCACAACTTTTCTTCTCTAATTTCTATATTCTAATATGCATGACTTTACCAGCACTCTCAAGATAGGCAATGGTTGACTATGATTATAGAACAGAATACATGCTTCTTTAGAGGACCTATACAGCACATAAAATCAGAAGGAAAGCTCAGAAATACACAAAAGGTCCAAATTAGTTTTCCTATCAGGATAATTTCAAATTTCAGTATTTTACACACTAATTTAATGCAAGTGCGTAGTGCAGCAAACAAAGAAATAAATAACCTTCCAAAAGAATTGCTAGTGGGATAATTTGAAATGGAAACTAAATTCTCTTCAGCGAGTTTACACATTGAGCTACAAATGAGAACTTTGGTTAAAGAACCTCAAAAATAAGAATCCTTAGTATTAACCATACTTTAAACAAGGGGATAAAGGATACAAATGAGAGAGAAAAATACACACAGAAATCCTTCATTCTTTTTACTATTTTTGGTTAGAAAAGACATATAAGTTATCATACATTCAAACTCAATCTGACTAAATTCTGACAAGCATGGTGGCATAATTCTTAACAAAGGGAGATCAACTGTGAAACATATGGCAGTCCAATAGTCACATAAGCTAGATTTGTGTTGATTAATACCTGTGATCCCTTCCGGAAGTCATCCTTTTCAATCTCGGGCAACATGTGCTCAGAATATCTTCCAGTACCATGTGGTCCTAGATCAAGAAAACTGAAAAGAGAAAATCAGGGCTGATTAGCTTTGTCTCAACAAAATAAGGGTACAAAAATATCAGAAAAAGAAGTGTAAAATCAAGATCAATAAACATATATTGATGTTCATTTTCAAGGCTATATACAGACATTGGATTCATCAAGCAAACTTGGAAAAAAAAAAAAAACAGTAAAATATGTATGCTTGATTAGACAAACAAGCAGTATCAGCTCTAAACAATATAATTGTACTTGTACCACAGAAATATGAAATGTTCTAGTGACAAACAATGATAAATGAAAAGCAGATATGTTAGATTCAATTGATTTTAATGCTGAACTTTGGAAATAACACTCATTATTCAACACCTATGTTACTCAAACTCTTCATTTAACCTCAAGTACCCATGAGTTGGATGCTTGACACTTCATTTCAATTTTAACCATGTTCAGACTTCAAAGGATGGATAAGTTGACACGTAAACATGTAGCTGCCATAAACTAGCAGCCAGGTCTGAGTTTCATATATATTAATGGAAGTTATACAACATCCAATTCCCATGATTATACAAGAATCTAGAAACCATGTGGTGTTTGAGAACAATTAAGGCACTAATTCACAATATTATCGTTGCAGAATTAGCTTCTTACCAGTCAAGAAAGCTGACATTTGTGAACATGAGATAGTTGTAGATATAATCAAAATTATGAAGCGGTATACAGCTGCAAAGACCAAAAAAATACAATGTTATCATGATTGACATTTGATATTGAACTTATCTTCCAAAGTCCAAACAATATGTACCAGGGTACAGCAAAAGCAATTAATCAAAAGTACCTACCTGTCTGACAGTAATACAAAGTGCTGGTTATCAGGATCTTTAAGAGCATGAGCAAGTAGTCTCCTTTCTGCATCAACCATTGAGATTTTACCCCAGACTACCTGTGAAAATTTTGACAGAGGTATAAATCAAAATATTATTTAATTACCAAACGATGCCACATTACATGCAAAATAAAAAAATAAAAAATAAATAAGTAATTTCTCATCAAAATAAAAAAAAAAAAAAAAAAAAAAAAAAAAAAGTTGAAAACCTGCAATATCTTTTATTTTCAGGGTACTGTTACCTAATTCGTGGTATAAGTTTGGGTATGGGAACACGATTTGCTACCTAGTAGGCTTGTATGTTATATTAGTCCACAAATGAACCACTAATTAGTACCAATTCACATCTCTCGGATCACAGTTCACATGGAGGATTTGTGAATTAAGCATAGGTACAGGTCTTCAAGAGAGTTAGCATTAGAAAGCAGCCAATTAAATTTTATTAACACTATACATTGAATAGTCACAAAAAATACAGACAACAAGTAATAGCTGAAATATTGGATATGCAACTTATGCTGGAAACACAATAAAAGAATATTGAGCTGCATAATATTGGTAGAACATTATAAATAAGCTTCCTTAATACAGAGAATGACAAAGAATAAACCAAGAGCTTTTTCTTTCATTTCCTTGTTCAAACAACTATTAATGTTTTAGAGTAACTCTAGCGGAAATTTCAAAACAAATACCACTTCAAGATTTGTTCTTATGCTGCAACAGAAGAATATTTATTTGATAATAGTCCGTTGGCTGCTATTAACAGCCAAATAAATAATACGACCATGATTTTTTTTATTCCCCATCCACATGCTTTTTTTTTGTCTTTAAAAGTAATCATGTTACAATGTTCACTGATAATACAAGAGAATATATGAGGTAAGACTCAGCAATTAACAGCAAAGTAACAAATTTACCGAGTCACTGCGTATGTCACGACCAAGAAAGTAACGGCTAACATGCACTGGTTTTTCTCTTGATGCATGTACAAATACAGAAAATCTGCCTTCATGACCCTGAGGACCAATAAAACATGTTATATCATTTATGTGATGATTAGAGTAAAGACGGGTCAGTGAGTCCGAAATTATACAAATGCCAGTCTTTTTAGTATCTAAAATCAATATGACGAAAGTGAAGGACAATAAAGTGTTAAATCTTGAGCAATGCTATTAACTCTGTAAGCCCATGTATTGGTAGAATTCAAAATTCAACTCCAAAAACCATAGTAACCCTAATGTGCTAGTGTAAAATTAGGATAGCTGGCAAGGCTATGGTATTCGGACATTCCCAATCAAAGAAATAGGCTTTATTCTGAAATTTCATGCCAATCTGTAGACATATTTTATTATATGACCACATAAGAGAACCAAATTCCGAATAAGCAACCATAGAAAATATAAAAACTACAACGTAAAACATACTTGCGAATAATACTTTGATTTGAAAGCAATATGATAACTCAATCCAAAAGCATTGAATTCCTCAAATCCAAATTCGAGCTGTTCAAGCCTTTTGGAGCAAGTAGACGAGCTCAATCATGGTTTACTCATATCAGACAAGTGACAAAGAGTTTCAGTCCCAAAATCCCAATCATCTCACATACAAGTCTTCCTAACTAAGACACTTGTACATCGCCGGTCCAATGAACATGTGTGTAAAGGGTGTTTGATGTGTGGTATTTATGCAATACGTCCCCAAGAAGAAAAGCAAACATAAGCATAAAGCCTATATACCAGGAGGAAAAAGTAACAGTTTTAGCAATCACTTAAACCCAAGTTGATTGTGAATTTAGAGGACATTACATATGTGGCATCTATGCTCCCTTAGAGGACATTACATATGTGGCATCGATGCTCCCTTAGAGGACATTACATATGTGGCATCTATGCTCCCAGCGCTCTTCCGTTTACTTTACTCTTTCAATCACTCCTTAATACACATTGGCCAGAATACCTGAAAATTATTATGTGCACCGTACAAGCACAATTACAAATTCCAGTGTACTATGTCTCAGGCTCTTACATCTTCACCCCATATCTTCTACAACAGAAATGTCCTAAATAATTGATCTCCAAAAGTCAATTAACCCCTCCCAGCCTCCAAAATACAAGTCAAAGAATGAGGGAAGCAAAATCTTCGCCTACCTTTCAGCCCTAGGGAGGATAACATCTCCATGCAAGTGAACAGAGAGATATACAATACTTACTCTGTTCACTTATAGTTGCACCGTTTCTCTTTTGAAGGTCAAACTTCAATTTTATATTATTTTAACCCTTATATTATTTTAACCGTAAATTCTCATTTAAATAGTCACATGATATCTTTTTAGCTTCATCTCAATGTATATTTTCACAGGTAAGTCCACCCACGGAATCAATATAACGAATATTAAATTTTTATAATTCTTACTAATGTACAATTAAAGATATTTATGGTCAAACAGTTGCATTGGAGACCATGATGATGCATCCATCGTAAATGGATGAAGCACAAGGTTAGATTAGAAACATCAACTCCTCACGTGAGTAAGAAAATAAAGACAATGTAAACAAAAATGCTTCAATGCAGTGTCTAGACACACAACCCAGAAAAACCATCTCATTCAGATGAAGGCCAAGAGAAACAAGACATAAACCAAATAATGACAGAAAACTAACTAAGGAAAGAAGGGATATGAGCAGTTACCTGGAAGAACTTATCCCAGAGTCTTTCAAAAGGTAGGGTACCTGGGGTCAGAAACATAAAGGCAATTTTTGGGTTTTTAGATTCAACATGAGGTGTTTTTAAGACTTCTCTAACTACAACGCGGCTATAAATTTCATCATCGGTCAGCTCCCTAGTAGGAGTGGATTCTTCTTCAGCATAAATTAGACAGCCACTAGAGGAAAAGAAACTGCAGGGGGCAGAATTTCGGAGCGGATAGACATAGGCAGCAATGAGAAAAAGACACACCATAGAGACCAGTATTATAATCCATACTGGCCTCTTCATATGTGGCCGCTGACGCGACCCAGGCATCGTCACCAGGTCTCTTACACGTAACTGCCATGCACGAGATGTCTTCATTTAGAAACCTGGCATTATCTCGGAGTTGCACATCATTCACAATTCAAATCCCACATAACAATAGTCTTGATTGGCTCAAATGGTATCCTAACCAGATTGCCCTGCATTGAAAGACATAATTCACAAATTAAGACAAGTAATCACTTGGTTTCCAAGAATAAAATCAAAAGCAGTCTTTTCTATTGATGTATTCACTTCCATGCCATACTAAACATTCAAAAATGTAAAAAAGCTTCTAATTGGTGGGCATAGAGCTTTTGTTATCACTTATCAGGTGGCCGAGCAGAAATTTCACACCGGCTCAAAATCCTCTAAGCACTCAGGGCAAAGATGCCTAAATATGAAATTTATTGACAATTAAGTAACAAACCACACATAAATCTTGATATTTGTTGTAGACCACAAAACTCAGGGCAAAAAAAAAGTTAGTTAACTAAAAAAAGCCTCCCATTAATCATAGACCACCAGAAATAATTCCCTACAAAACTTAACAAATTTTCAACTCAGTTTCATCTAAATAACCCCAGTGGCTACGATTAAATAATTATGTTCTGTAACGCCTTTTACGGAATGAAACAGTGAATCAAGCAAGGCTTGAAACAAGAACCATTACAGAAATAAACAAACCCAGTTTTCTAATTGCATTTTTCCGAATAACCAATGCAAATACATCTACATCCCAATTGCTAAAATACTCAATTTAAATATATACACGCAGAATGAGACGACAATCCAAGGGCTTCTGACTGCCAAAATCCAAAAAGCTCATAATACACCAAGTAAATTACAACTGACAAATCCAATAATTACAACCAAAAATGAATTTATTTCAAGATACACACTAATTTGAACAAAAATGACGCAAGAGAATAATATCCAGTAATTTAGGTTTTGTGTCACATCAATTTATACAATACCATCATAAAATATAATATAATCAAGTCAAGAAAAATTCAAATTAATTCCAAAAACAAGAGGAAACCAAACGTCAAAAAGTGCTAATTTTTAAACTGAAACAATCAACCACCAAATTAAAATAATCAACACAAACTCAAAATTCAATCCAAAAACAATCAAATTCACACAAATTTCACATACATATTACAGCATTACTACACATTCCCCTAATTTTTCCAAAATCAACGTAATTTCTCATCAATCATTTTCGAAATACAACAAAACACAAAAACCTAATTTTTTCAGTACAATCAATTATCAAACAAATCAACGAAATCAAAATTCGACGAAAATAAATTCGACAAAAAAATCAAGAATAAATGTACTACCTGATTAAGAGCGGTTTAGCTGAAGAATAAAATGCAAGAATCAATCCAAAAAGAGGAGAGAGAAAATTGCTTCTCGTACGATCTACGAAATCGAAGACGATGAATCGATGATGATGAGAAAAAAGGAAGAGCGATAACACTGATCTAATGATAAAAATGACGAATTTATATGTTCGTATAATAGTAAGTTTTAATTCATATATTATGTCTTAATTATTTGTATTTGTATTTTTATTTTTATACATTATATATTATACTGATACCCTAATTAATACTGTATAAATATTCTTTTTTTGGAAGTTGTATATTTTAAGGTTTGATTTTGTGATTATTTTATAAAAATGGTTTTGTTTTTTGATTGGGTAGTCCAAGAAAAAACTTGAGTAAAATAAGGAAGGAATTTATATAATAAGGTTTTTTATAATGTGATTGGAAAGTTTATAAAGTATTGTAAAGTTTGAACAAGTGGACTGTTGGGAAGATAATGTGCATTTTTTATTTTATTTTTAGGTACTCGTATTGTTTAAAAAAAGGGTTTAATGTTCTAAACTCTATTTATGTTGTATTGGACTTTTAAAATGTCTCTTTATTGCATTATTAGACTTTTCGACTGTTGTTACTTGTTAGGGGATGCTCATTTTTTTTTCATGGTGTTCAGATGTGTTTGTTTACCAACACAAACTTATATGAATTGAACTTATTGCGTCTAATCAAATAACTTATTCACCCGTTAATTTGTTATTGTGGTTCAATTTTACGCTTGATTGAATTCGATCAATCGTAATTAGACCTCATTAGCCTTAAAAATTATTTTGTATGCGGACAAGAATGCGTCATTCATCATATCCATAATATCTTGCCGAAAAAAAAAAAAAATTTAGAGGATGGTGATTAAAATAAATGATTCTCAAGTTTAAAGTTCAAAGACATATTAATTGTATTTCAGGGTTATTTTTTTTTTTTTAAAAAAAAAAAAATTTAATTTTATGTCATGGAGTATTTTCATGTAAACTACTCATACAAATACTTATCATAATTTTCTTAAAATTTTATTTTTAATTATTCAAACTCTACATTTTTTTAATGCTCACTTTTAAGTAATCAAGTTCCAATACCTATGTTCTTCAAAAAAAAAAAAAAAAAAAAAAAAAAACAGTTCCAATATCTATGTTACATAATACTTCCTCCGTTTTTTAATAGTTATAACACACCTTTTTTCACGGAATTTAAGAAAAGTGTGTCTCATGTGATTTAAAACAATTAAAATGGAGGAGAGAAATTGTTAAGAGTATAATTTAGTGGGCCATAAGATTATAATAAGGATAATAGTACAACTTTTGACATAAAATACTTTCCAATTATAGTGTGTTGTAATTATTGTGACATTTCCATTTTAGGGAAGTGTAAAATGGAAATGTCACAACTATAAAGAAACGGAGGAAGTACAATATACGAAACACTATATACGGAGTACTATCTAAAAATGAGTGTAATTAAAATAAATGAGACTTTTATATGACAGCGGAAGAAGTATCATTATTCAAGGAAATAATTGTACGTGGCAGGATAGGATTGATAGAAGTTCAATTAAAATTGTTAATGGTTAAGACATAAGAAAAGCAAAAGGATGATAATAATGAGTGATTGAAATAACGTAAATTGAAGGATAAGAAAAGGCAGTATGGTTTGGTGAAGATGCAGATGCTCAAAGTGTAGGAAATAAATCTTGTCAATTTTAAAATCAAATTAATGTAACTTGTTAAATTAATTAGTGAATAGAGAAATATATAAGGGAGGAAGCTAGAAGATGATTGTGGTGGCACAGATTTATTTATAGTTCTTTTTTACAATATATAAAGCTACCGATATCAATTAGCTTATTTGATTAAATTTTTGGATTTGGTACTGGTACTTGATATATTAAATAAGATTTCTGTTACTACCTCCGTTTTTTATTATGTGTAACAAAAGGGTATTATTTGTGAAACACAAAATATTCCTTTGTTGCACATAATAAGAAACGGAGTAGTATATTAAATTATTGTCGTTTGCGACTCTATTTACAATAATTAGAAAGAAAACATGAAATTACTGCTTTATTGATTTGATCTGGCCACCTTGTATTCCTAAACCAATGTGTTTTATTTAATACTTCCTTCGTCCCCAAAACATCGATCCATTTGCATTAAAATACCCACCAATTTACAACAATATTTGTGCAAAATTAGATTCCCCATATAAAATTTTGTTTTTTCATGTATTTTTAATACTTTATCTCTCTACTTTTTTACACACCCCATGTAAATTTATCTTCAATATGTTTTTATTTCTTTTTATTTAAATTTCTTAATAACCACGAAATCAACCCAAAAGGGTCGAAGTTTTGGGGACGGAGGGAGTACAAGTATTACCTAATAATAAAGAGTATTATGAGTCAAAACTTTTATTTCATTTTTAAAAAATTCTTTTTGGTAGTCAAGGAGAAATCTTTAATGGGAAAGTCCCTGTCTAGGGTGAGTGAGTCCCGAGTTAGGGTTTGCGAGTCAGTTGCATTTTCTTCTTTGATTTCTTTGAATTTCTACACCGATCCTCTCTATAATTATTGCTAGTTCCTTAGACCAGATTGCGTGAGTGAAATTATGGGGGATGATCTAATCAAAGATTGGGAACAGCTTCGTTTAACAGATGAAGAGGGCAAGGTGCTTGGAGGCGATTACGTTGAAATTGTGAGCGAGGACACAAAGACCAAATTAAATCTCACCTTGGTGGGAAAGCTTTGGACTGTTAAACCCTATAACATGGGGACGATGAAAAAAACTCTGACGAACGTCTGGCGTTTGAAAGAAAAGTTTGCGATTAGGGTTGTTGAGACAAATTTATTTGTCTTTTAATTCTTTTGTGAGGAAGATAAAAACCATATCCTGGAAGGTAGACCGTGGTATTTTGATGAAAAATTGTTGTTGTTGCAAGATGTTATAGGAGATGAGCAGCCATTAGAGATAGTGTTCAAGTATACTCCAATGTGGGTACGCTTGCTAGATGTTCCATTGAATAAAAGATCGTTGGAGGTGAAGTATGATGTTGGAGAGTTCTTGGGTGGTTTCATAGAAGTTGATGATGATGATCCATTGGGGTGGGGCGATTGTATGAAAATCAAGGTCCTCGTGGACATTAACAAACCTCTGAGAAAGGGTCTCTTTTTGGCAATGGGGAAGAGTCAATCTCGCTGGATTGATCTGAAGTACGAACGGTTGGCTGACTTTTGTTTTTTCTGTGGTAGATTGGACCACACTGAAAGAGAATGTCAATATAAAGAGCTCAAAGAAGGTGAAGTTTCTGGAATGGTTTATCAATATGGACCATGGCTAAGAGCTATACCAAAAAAGAGAGTGAGAGTGGATATGGCTGAACGTGAGAAGGAGAAGCTATGTATGGACAAACTGAGACAATCGTCGAAAACAAAAAAGACTCCTAATTACAATGATCCTGATGTTATAAAATTAGGACCAGTTGGGGCAGCCAGAAAATTAACTTTCACGTCTCCCACCACCAAGGGCAATGAGGAAGCTATGAAGATCCCGAAGAGCAAGACAACCGAACTTGTTGTTGTAGCAGATGAAAGCGGTTCTAAACTGGTCTTACGGGTAGTAGGGACCGCTATAAATGATGGGGAGGGAATGCATTTATTGAATAAGCAGGTTGCTAGTGAAGTGAAGTTGAAAGAAAAAGAAAAAAAATAAAAAAGAGCCGAGTGTGGTGGGGTTAGATGGAGTTAAGGAGGGTGATAAGAAGCTGGTAGATGACCTTTTTGGGAGAAATAAAATTCATGAGGGAAGTGGAAAAATAAATAAGGAGGACATCTTGGAGGAGGGGAGTGGGGGATGGGATGGGAATAAAAAAGGGGAGGTAATAGAAGGAAAAAAAACAAGAAAATTGAGAAAAGTTATTTTGCTGCACAGTGAGAAAAATAGTAGTACGAGAGGGGAGAAATCTTTAGTTGGAGCTAAAAGAAGTGAAAGAGAGGAGGTGGCAGAGGAGAACGATATGATGGTGGATGGAGAAGAAAATGATGATCTGAATAAAAGGCATAAGGTCGAATTCAATACTCAAAATGTGTCGGGCCCCACTCCATGGGCTCTCGGTGAACAATGAATTACATCCTTTCGTGGAATTGTAAGGGGTTGGGGAATACCGCGGCGGTTACTGCTCTAAAAAATGTTGCATTTCTTGAGAAACCCCAACTCATTTTTTTTTGTCAAAAACTAGATTAAAAAGCCATGAAATGGAGAAAATAAAATTGAAGCAAAAAGTTCACCAATATTCTTGCTGTAAGTTGTGAAGGTGAAGGGAGAAAGAGGAGTGGCAGGCTTGGATTGTTATGGAAGGACACTATAGATGTTGAGATTACATCGTACTCCTTAATTCACATTGACTCTTGGGTCAAAATTCCAAAGAAGGAAAGATGGAGGTTCACGGGAATCTGTGGTTACCCCGAAGATGAGAACAAGCATAAAACGGGAATTTTGATGGAAAAGCTACATGAAAACCATAACACTCCTTGGATTGTTGGGGGGGATTTCAATCTGATGCTGACGTCGACTGAAAAACATGGTGGAAAGGATTTCCCTTATGCTGAGGCGGATATCTTAAGAAATGCAGTGGCTGTATGCGAGTTAGAGGATTTGGGGTTTGTTGGACATCCATTCACTTGGACGAATAACAGGGGTGGAGAGCATAATTTGCAGGAACGTCTTGATAGATACCTTGCAAACAGGGAATGGAGGGAACTTTTTCCGGGCTCGTTTGTGTCTCACCTATCGAAAAGGAATTCGGATCATCTGCCTATTTTACTTTGCATCAATGAAGGTGTGGGGAAAAAGAAGAAAAAAAAAAAGAAAAGGAGACAATACAGGTTCGAGGAGATGTGGCTCAGAGATGAAACTTGCGATGACATTATAGCCAATGCGTGGAGTGGTGGAGGTGACATATGCTCAAAAATTGCTCACACTTCCCTGAACTTGAGTGCTTGGAGTCGAAATAAATTTGGTGACTTTGTAAAAGAATTGAAAGAATGTAGAGCTCGAATGGAATATCTAATGGAGGAAAGCCAAACTGAGAGTGTTATAGCTCAAATGAGGGCTTTGGATGACAGAATGGATGTGTAACACCCCCAAATCTTCCTCTACGGAAATACTAGTATAATACGTATAGTTATACCGTAGAGATAGACTTAGGCGTATTACCGCCCGTGATTACGCAAGGCTACTCAAAATACTTAACTCAATAACAAAACTTACAGCGTAAACTCAACTTTCTTTTATTAATACTTATAAAAATAGTAACATTGTTATGAGTACTCAAATAATGACGTAACCAACATTCCTAAACTAGGTAAAGCAAATCCCAGGACTCCCATATGCTCATTTATGACTCCACCTGAAAATAGTCAACACTGCTTACCATTACGGTAAACAGGGCAAACCAAAACAAATAGGAAATACGGATTAGCAAAATATGCTAAGTACGATAAGTGCAAGATAATGTAAACTCAATTTATTTGCAAACATACTTTAAAAATCAATTCCAATAATTAATCCAATAAATTCCAAACTCATTATTCCAAAACCGATTCCAATGATTCAATATTCAAAATAATAGTTAATAAAACCAATTCCTTTATTAAGAACCAATTTTTTTAGTCCAATTCCTCACCCAAGTGTGCACACCCCCCAAGCTAGTCTCCTTATATTACAAGGCTATTCTTGAGGAAAGACCCGGTCATACAAAGTCCAAGGCCTTATCAATAAACCAAATCCGCATAGTGGGATTACCAACATGCTTATAAAGCATTAATAATAATAATAATAATAATTTAATGGTTCAATAAATCCTTTTAATATCCAGTAAATTCCAAAATAATTCAAACTCCTTTTTAATAATTCCACATACTTTGAAAATCAAAAACTTTTAAATAGATACTTGAGAATAAAATCTCATATTAATAACTTTTCAAAATCAATAACTCTTCCTTGAAAAACCTTTTATTTAATTCAACAAACCTTTTAAAATCAATTCCTTTATTTAAACATGATAAGTAATTCAAACCATTCAAAACATGATTTAAAAATCAATCATTCAAAATACTTTTATTAAAATTAATACCTTCAAACATAATTTATTTCAAAATCATAATTCAAATCAATTTAATTCAATCACCAATCAAATCATGTAAAACATGTTATTCAAACCAATCACTTTCAAAGGTATCTAGCCACCTAAACGTACCTTGATCCTTGCTAGAAAAACCACACAAAAAGAACCTCAAGAACCTTGATTCCGAATATCAATCAACACTTCGCACTTTCAAAGTTCAATCACGAATACACCTTGAAAATAACATAACCATAAGGTTATCACAACATAAACTCAAATATAATGTGCATGGACTATAAAACTCTTTTAAAATAATATTTTAATATAAAATTATAGCTTTGAAATAGGTATTTGTATTCTAGAAAACTAACCATGAAGAAGATAAAGAATAGGATTAATGAGAATTGAATTTTCGTTGGAAAGAATAGGCAGAACTTGCAGAGGTCATAACTCCTTCAATATAACTCCGAACTAGGTGATTCTTGAGCCTAACCTCAAGGATTTTTTGAGAGGAACAATCTTCTGTGAAACAGAAATACCCCAAAAACTGACCAGAAGTGCCCGAAAATTGGCTTCAAAGATAAATGGGATGATTTGTGTAAAAAGAGGAGAAGAAAATAAGAGAATTAGTGTGAGGTTTGATCATGAATTAAAAGGGGTATTTATAGGCTAGCATGTGTATGAATTATGGTAGGAAAATGTAGGAAGAATTATGGTAAGTAGGGTTTAAGGGATTACTTGGAGAAGTGAGTAAAGATTTAAGGAAAGTTTTGATATTAAAGAGATTGTGTATAATTGAATATGGAAGGTATGTATGTCATGAAAAATATTAAGGAAATTGAAATTACTTGGGGAATAATTAAGAAGAATGAATGGCAAGAAAATATGATGATTGGATATTAAAAAGATGGAGAATTAGAATTAAGGAAAATAAGAGATTTGGGAGATAATTAAAAATATAATTTACCAAAATAAGTCACCCAAAAATCCATCATGGTGGCTTTAGATATTTAGGGAATTAATTTGATAGTTTTAAGGAATTAAAAATAATTGTGCAAATAATATTTATTGTATAAAATAATTAATTAATAAAATTTCAATTATTCACTAAATAAAATAACTAAGAAAATCAGATTTTCTACACATAGAAAATCCGAAAATCATAGTTAATAATTTAGGAATTTTCGGCCCTTTTAAATAAATAATAAAATATAATTTTATTTAATTAAAATATCCAAAATATATATAAATAATCCAGTTTTTAAAATAAAATAAATGGATATAAATCTTATCCAAAATCCAAAAATAATGATTGAGTTTTAAAATAATTTTGGCGCCAAAATTCAATTATCATTTTGGCTCCAAAATCCAAATAGTAAAATAAATTACTAAAATACCCTTTTTAAGAGAATACTGATTAATTAATTAATTAATTAGAAATAGGTTTTAAAAATACGGGGTATTACAGGATGAGTTAGAAAGTAGGGAGGAGATGTATTGGAGACAACGTAGCAGACAAGATTGGCTAAAGTTTGGGGACAAGAATACAACGTTCTTCCACACGAAAGCTAGTCAGAGGAAATCTAGAAATCACATTCGTGAGATTAAGGATGCAGCCGGTAATAAATATGAAGATGTGGATCAAATTTCTAAAGTTATGGTTCAACATTTTTTAGAGTTATTCTCATCGAGTGGTCAAGTTGACGCGGATAGTGTGATAGAGAAGGTGGATACCGCAATTTCGGATGAACAATTCAATGATTTAGCAGCCCCTTTTGATGGTGAAGAAGTTCGAGTGGCTCTTTTTCAAATGCATCTTACAAAATCCCCCGGCCTTGATGGTATGTGTAGGAAATATTTCAAGCATCCCACACTTGAGCCCCACTGTGATCATACACTTAAGTATGGTGGCGTCCAAAGGGAAGGAAGCTAGAGCAAAAAAGTCGCCAACAAGTTTTAGGAACTTGTAAACCGTTCACAGGGTGAAGGTTACACCCCTTCACGATCCATGAAATCTCTAACTCCATAGTGGTCTGGAACCATGACTGGATATTCGGGGATAAAGGTACAAATCCAACCTAAAAGAGATTGAACCTGCCCTAAAAATAGGCCTCTACTTTATTCTTCTCATATTCATGTGCGCTTTCTGATTAACTTACAATCAATATATTAATCCTAAACCTGTTTAATCTATGTTGGTTGATTATTAATGCACAAACAAATCTATTATTGGCGATCACTTGAATTATAATCATATTAGCCTAAACAAGATTATTAATTATCTTATTAAGCGTGATTACAAATACAAATTCCCTTTAATCCTGCAAGAGAGGGCGTGATCAAGCTATAACATAATATATCAAGCAACATAATAACAATCATCATCATAATAATATTCAATCTCATCAAAGCATAATAATAATAGCAAGATCCTAGGCATGATACTAACAAGATTAATAACAAATCCTAGCATGTCACTAAATAATAAAGATCAAAGCTTTAGCCCTAACATGATACTAACATGATAGAAGAAATAGGAAGCAACCTAAGCATGATACTAGAAAGTTATAGAGACATCCTAACATGATACTAGGAATTAAAATAATCTAAGCATGATTTCTATATCAAAAGAATAATTAAGAAATTTAATTACTTACTTCGATGCTTCGTATCTCTTTCTATCAAAACAATACACACGTTAGTAACTTCAAGGAAAATATTAAATCAAACAATTAATTTAAATAATTGAAATAGGGATTTGAGACCAAAACCTCAGAAATTATCAACCTTTCACGTCTAGGCCGAAGGCAACTTCGAACTTGGTTAGGTGTGTCTAAGACTCGTGAAGGAGGAATGTTGTATTTGAAAAGGGAAGGCTTAGAAAGATGAAGAAAAAATAAACTTCTAACTTGAGAGAGAGAAATAATAAAATTAGATGATTGTTGGTGAATAATTGTTGAATAAAAACGGGGAAATACGACCCTATTTATAGAGAAAATAGTCCGAAAACGATAGGAAAGAGTTAGAATTCGAAAAGGAATAAAATAGCTCCTGTCGCGAACGACAGGACCCAGCGCGAAACGACAGAGATCACGCATGGCGACAGAGTTTGTCGTCGTGTGACAAGGTTGTCGTTTGGCGTTGGTTTAAAAGATAAAACGCGCTTTTGTACGGAATCCTTTTCCTAATATAATTAAGTAATTAGACTCCGCTTTTATCAATTATAAAAACAGATTTATCATAATAAAACACTTATTTTATTCGAAATCAAATTCCATATTTTCTAAAAAGATAATTATTAATCCTAACTCTATTAGAATTCAAAATAACCTTCTAGATCATCTTAGAAGATTAAAATAAATCCTAATAACTTTAGGAATATTAATTAATGGGCCCTCTACTAGATCATTGGGTCATAAAACCATTTCAGGCCCAATTTAGTATTTTGGCCATAACTTCCTCATTATTCATCGGAATTGGGCTTATAATATATCATTGGAAAGCTATTTTCAAGCTCAATCTAACTACACTATTATTGTACCCTTGTAATGGATCAAACTAAATTGGACCGGCTATTTTCATAAAATAGAGTACATTTTCAAAAAACAGAAAGAATTATTTTTATTAAAACAACCGCATCACTAGACTTTTCACACTTTCACTTCGCTCGAATAATCAAATGACGTGAAAGGTATTCATCACTGGGTTTGGTTTTTGGGAAGACACATTTGGGTGTCTACAGTATGTCTGCTATTTTTTTTCCAAAGATTCTTGAATATTGTTGGTGATGATGTGATCTCTAGCTCGCTAAATTTTCTTAATAATGGAGGTGATATAGGCTCAATTAATCAGACACATATTGTTCTAATCCCGAAAATAAAAGAATGTGTGTCTCCTGTTGATTATAGGCCTATTAGTCTGTGTAATTTTATGTATAAAATTGTCTCAAAGTCTTAGCAAACAGGCTAAAGAAAATTTTTCCATCTATTATTAGCGAGTCTCATAGTGGTTTTGTCCCTGGTAGATTGATCACTGATAATATTTTGGTAGCCTATGAGTGTTTTCACTATCTGCGGAAGAAGAAAACTGGAAAGAAAGGCTATTTGGGACTTTGGGTCTTAAACTTGATATGAACAAAGCTTATGACAGAGTAGAATGGATGTTTCTAGAAAAAATAATGGTGAAATTTGGCTTCCCGGATTCCTTTTGAGTAACATTATGAAATGTGTTTCATCAGCTTCATTTGAGGTTCTTGTGAATGGACAACCTTCTCGTGTTTTTAAGCCTAGTAGGTGGCTCCGGCAAGGTGACCCTATTTCCCCTTTTCTCTTTATTATGTGTGCGGAAGGTTTGTCTGCTCTTCTTCGGGATGCAGAAAGGAAAAAACTCGTTCATGGGGTGAAGATAGGTAGACATGTTGAACCTATTTCTGATCTGTTTTTTGCTGATGATAGTCTGTTATTTATAAGAGCAAATGAAGATGAAGTCGACAGAGTTCTTGATATTCTTTCGACCTTTGAGTTGGCGTCGGGTCAAAAATTGAATATGGAAAAATCGAAAGTGTCCTTTAGCCAAAATATTGACTGTGAGAAGAAAAACATGCTTCAGATGAAGTTATCCTTTAAGGCTATCGACGGACATGACAAATATTTGGGACTCCCAACTTACATTGGTGGTTCTAAAAAACTGTTTTTCAGAGTATGGAAAAAACTCAGGGGTTGGAAGGAGAATTTTTTATCACAAGCTGGTAGGGAAATTCTCATCAAATCTGTAGCCCAAGCAATTCCGATATATGCTATGCAATGTTTTTCTATCCCCATTAGTATCCTAAATGCGGTGGAAAATATGTGTAAGAATTTCTTTGGGGGCAAAAAAATGAAGAGAGGAAAATGAGTTGGGTGGCATGGAAGAAAATGTACGGAGCAAAAAATCAAGGGGGAATGGGTTTTCGAAATATGCAATTATTCAATAAAGCAATGTTGGCAAAGCAAGCTTGGCGTATTTTGAATAATGAAAAGTCTTTGATGTCTCGGGTGCTTAAAGGTAAATATTTCCCCTCCTCCAATTTTTTTTATGCAAAAATGGTGTCGGACATGAGTTTTACATGCCGTTCTATTTTGAGTGTGAGGGATGTCATTGAATAAGGGGCGAGGAAATCTGTTGGTGGGGGAAGTAGCATCAACATTTGAAAAGACCCGTGGGTGCTTAATCTGCCAAATTTTTGGGTGCTCTCTGCCAGAGTTGAAGCGGAAAATCTGCCAATTGTGGTGAATGAGTTATGGGTTGATCGAAACTGGAATCTGAACACCCTGCAAGAATTATTTTCGGAGAAGGAAGTTCGGGAAATCTGCAGCATCCCTATTCCTATGTTTGATGACAAAAATAATTGGTGTTGGCATCACTCAAAGGATGGTAACTATAGTGTCAAGAGCACATATAATCTCCTTGTTGATGAGGATATTAGAGGCAAGGTGTCTACATCTTTTTTGCCTTCTCCTTTCAATTGGAGGATTATTTGGCATGCCAAGATTCCTCCAAAAATTAAATTTTTTGCTTGAGGTGTATTAAGGATGCTATTCCTGTGAAAATGAGATTAATTGCGAGAGGAATGGATGTGGATGGTATTTTTCCGATGTGTGGTGAATCGGAGGAAACAACTATGCATATGTTGTTGCTCTGTCCCAGAGTGAGGACGATTTGGAGACATTATGCTCTAAGGCTCGACATTAGTGATGCTGTTGGTGAATGCTTTCGACACTGGTGTGGCATAACTAGTGAAAAAGCCAGAGAAGCTCGGTGGTGGGACCTGTTTTGGTGCTTGGCGTGGGGTATTTGGTTAAAGCGCAACTCGTGGATTTTTGAGAAGAAAACAAGGCCTGAGCATGTTGTTATACACAAGGTTTTTGGGTTGATTGGTGAGTATGAAAACGCTCTGGAGGTTTGCTCTACTGGGCTGCCTCCTCAGAGTTTGGGGTCTGTCTGGAAAGCTCCCCCTGTTGGGTATTACAAGATGAATTCAAATGCTAATTTCTGTACTCCACAACAGCTTGGAGTGGGGGGTGTGCTTAGGGATGTTGAGGGGGCTGTAGTTGTGGCTTACTGCTCGAGTTTCAAGGGGTGTTTCGATGTAGAGGTGGGTGAAGCTCTGGCTATGCGTCACTGCCTAAAGATTGCTTTAGAGGCTGGTTTTACAAAGTTGATTCTCGAAATCGATAATGTCAAGCTTTTCCACCATATGAAGAAGGGTCTCACACCTTCATCAGCTTTCGGAAATATGGTCAAAGATATTCTATGAATGTCTAAACTTTGTAGCTTTTGCTCTTTCTCTTTTGTGAAAAGATTGGGTAATAGTGTTGCTCATAACTTAGCTAAGTTAAGTAGCTTGTTTAGTGAGCATCGAGTTTGGTTAGAACAGTACCCCCCCGGAAATTCAAGGGGTGATTTGTAATGATCTCGATCTTTTGATGAATTAATAAAGCTAAGTTTGGTTTTGTGTCAAAAAAAAAAAAGGAGAAATCTTTAATGAATTGAAACTACACATAAGTCAACCCGATATGAGTTAGCATGCAATGCTCTTTTAAGGGGGGTGGGAGCTAAGCGAATTCGTACACTAATATACTTTTAAAAAAAAGGGTTTGATACCATGGAGTATGACCTTAGTGTAAAGATGGTTGTTAGTCATGCCTCGTTTTGAACTTACGTGTTTTTGGGTTAGTTAGGTGGCTCATGAGCTACATATCAGTGGCAATATTTCATAAAATAGTTGATCCATACATGGCCCAAATTCATGTGCTAGGCTTGGTTGCTCAAGCCAAATTTCACTATTGGAAATTATTATCCAAAAGGTGGCACCTGATGAAATACATAAAAAGCTACTAACATTTAGGCTCTAGATAAAAGTGGAAAGAAGAATGAGCACAAATACGGAGTATTTATATTCTAATTTTATGGGCTTTGGGAGCTCAGCTAAATAAAACCAACCTCAATTCCAAAAATAACAAGTAAAAATGTTACTCTGATGCACTCTCCAAGTGATCAAATATTCACAAAAACAGAAACCATACGTATTACTTCGTATTACATTACTGTAAAGAGAGGCCTTTTGAAGGATATTCTACCATCATCTAATAAGGGGCAGTTGTATTGTTACATGCAGTAGACACTGGACAGATTTGCTTACACCAAACACCGGCTAAATCAGTTTGCAATCCAAATCGTGGCAATTGATACCATATACAACATTCGACCAAAAATAACCAAATTAGACCCAAACAATGAACATGTTTCGGCCATAGTCATTTCAACCTGTTACTTAATTAACCAAATGTATTTTGACGTAACTTGATTATAATCTGACCCAACGCAAAAAGTTCAGTTTTATTAATGACAACTTGCAAAAGCTGAAAAGCTTAAAATTATCATTATCACACATTGTAGAGAAATTCAAATGACTTATACATTAATAGAGTAGTTCGTATTAAATTACTACCAATCATGCATGAAAACATGGCAGAGCAAGCTTAGTTTATCTACTAGGCTAAGATTATTAGAGACAAACTAGAGAACAAGCTCATTTACAAATCACAGATAAATGAACTAAGATTAAAAGAGATAAACCATACAACATGTAGCATATTCAAGTTAATAACAGATTGAGAATTGGAATTATATCAAACTAGATGTCAGATTAAAACATTCTTCATGATTCCAAGCATGTTCTGCAGGAAAATTAGGCTAAACTATCCATCTTTTCCTGAAGGATCAAACAGGTTCAAAAGCATATTATCAGATTTTACATAAATACTAACAGAACTGTTAGTCAAGAACAGGTTCAAAAGCATATTACCAGATTTTACATAAATACTAACACGTCAAGAGCAGGTTCAAAAGCATATTACCAGATTTTACAACATAGCTACTGATATACTGAACGAAAGACTGGTTAGTATCAGCAGAGCTTGGTGTCAAAACGAAGCAAAATACCCATGCTGAAGAGCTCTTGACACAACAGCTTGGCCCCATATGGCACATTCACCTTCACGATTTCTTCACCAGATTCACAGAACCTGCAGTAAGGCCCTCTGATCTTTCTGCCACCAGGGACTGTCCTTTGGATCACATTGGCAATGTTCTTGCACTTCCTGCAAACATGCATCTGGGACGCGTCACTTAGAGTGAAAAGTCGCTCGTGCAGGTTGGCTGAAGCACCATGGGCGATCAGACATTCCCGTTCCATCTCCCCAAACCTGATACCCCCAAACCGTTTCTTGTCTAGCACTGGCTGCCGGGTCAGTGGATGTACGGGACCTGTATTTCGAAACTTATATCTGTCCTCAGACATATGGTCCAGACGCTGATAGAAAGTCGGCCCCATGAATATGAGGGTACGGATCATTTCTCCTGTTCTTCCATTATAGACCCTTTCATTCCCCCATCTTGAGAATCCAGCCCTGCAATCATTGTTATGGAGGAATTAAATCAAGCATTCTTCATTTATTCAAAAATTCATATACTACCTCCATTTCATATTATTTACAACGATTTAACATAAAGAATGAGTAGAAAATATCTAATCGTTGTAAATAATATGAAATAGAGTGTAGTATATAAGTATATAAACATCACAATAACACTAACTAATTTATCATCTTCACATAATTTAAGTCTTAATTGTTAGGGGAGGGGAGTTAATTTTCAAGCAAAAACACAGTAATGCAGACAGAAAACTGGAGGGAATCGAATACGAAAATATAAACTGACCGACCTGTGAAGCTGCTCCGTTATGGATTCGACAGAGGGAGTAGAGAATGGGGTGGCATATTTCAATGAACCACCACATGCAATACCCTTCCCAAAGGCAGCCTCCAGTAGTTGGCCAGGAGTCTGTCTATTGGGAAATGAATGAGGATTGATTACTATATCAGGCACTATCCCTTGTTTTGTGAACGGAAAATTCTCCTGTGACTCAAGATATCCAATAACACCCTTTTGGCCGTGCATCGACGAAAACTTGTCACCAAGACAAGGTGAACGGACCTGCATGAATTCACAGCATGAGACTGACTTATAAATCACAAACAGAAGTTGATTTCAAGATGATATTTAACCCAGAGCATACATTTAATCCCATCACATAATATGATGAAATGTCAACCAGAGCATACATTTTGTCACATCACATAATGCTTTTGTATGATTAATAACATACATATTACATCACAAAATATGTTCACACATTTATATTTAACCCACATAATTGATCCAAATTAAAGCACAATATTACTTTCTTTCCAAAAAAAATGAGCACACCATTACCTGTCTAAGTGCAACAACTGCAAAATTCTTCCCATCATCATTTGCTGACAGGACAACTTTCTGCACCATGCCTCTTTCTGTATGCCTTAGCTTGACACTATGATCAGCCCCAGATTCCGTGCACCTGCCAATGATAGTATCTCCACTCTGCAAGTTTGCTCCAATGTATGGAAATCCATCATCATCAAGATTGTCAGCCCGTCCTATTTTGCTCTGTATCTTCCCAAACTTAACAGTATCATTGAACTTCCTCCTATTTTCTGACGACTCCTGGTTGTCAACTTCAGCCTTGTAACTCCTAATATGCTCGGTCCTAAACATGCCTCGTTCCAGGGAAGCTCGACTCATGACTAAAGAATCTTCTTGATTATAACCAAGATGGACATTTACTGCCACAATGCAATTTTGACCATTGAAAAACTCTGCCTTCGGAAGTATCTGGTTGCGGCCTAATGGATATCCTGGCTTTCCTAGACAATCAGAAATCACTGAACGGAAGAGAGGTCTTTGAGGGTAGTACATTTGGTGGGACAAGGTATCTACTCTTATATTCGGGTTTGTGCTGGAATATCCAAAGGCTTGTCCAGAATGCTTCTGAGCTTGGTAAAGAACCCTCTTAGCATGATCATGATTTGCAAAGGGGATAATACCACAACTGATTCCCAACAAAAATGACATATCGAGCTCACAGTGAGTGTATTTGACAGCGTCTTTTCCCTTGTCTTCAAAGAGGAACTTAATTCCCCATGCAGCGCGACAATCTTCTTCCTCTTCAGGCCCAATCAATTCAATTATTCCTTTGCCTAGAAGGGTCTCAAAAGAAAATTCATCCCCTTTCAGTAACTTTGTCTTCTTTAAATTTTCAACTACTAAAAGTGGTCGAAGTATTCTTCCAGCATCACAGAATATTCGCACTTCAGAATTTTGAACATCACGTTTGATTTCAACCTAGAAGTGCCAACAATGTGTTAGATTTTTACACAGGAACTTATACTACACTAATACAGAAGTGTGGATAAGATAGTGAAAGGCCATTGTCTAACGAGGCTCAGACTACGTATATAATGAGAACAGCACAATGAATCCAAAAACAAATTTGAGGGATAGACTGGGGGCCTAAATAGAGATCCATAGCGTTTAGCAGCATACAAAAAAATGTTACAAACCAAGCACCATAAATGTGGGATCATGAATCAATGTAATGAAAAGATATCAGGAAAAAAGAGCACACGCACACGGTAATAACTACCAGCTATCAGGTACAAAGAAAAAATAATTCTAAAACGTGACATACACATTCAGCTTTACAATCCAGAACAAATGTAGAAAAATGAAATGGTACCTGGCTTGATATACGCTTCTTCCAACGATTTCTTCTCAAATTCTGAACAAAGGAGAGGGAATCAGCACATACTCCTACCCAATCACCATCCACAAAAACCTTGTCCTTTCCACTCAGCGAAGTACAAGTGTCGCTCACTAATTTTTCCATCCCACACTTCACCAAAATATGAGGCAGGTCCTTCTTACTAATACTGCAACTGACGAGTCCAGTAGCAGCTATGTTCTTCACAAGACCACAGTTCTCCCCATCCGGTGTAGACAAGAAGCATACTTTTCCCCAGTGAGAAGGATGTCTGAAATCATAGTTGCAAATTTAATTAGAGTACCCAATGAAACTTAGGCTATATTATTGACCCTGATTTTCTACTTATGACATTAATAAGGGATTTTTGGCAAGGCTGTAAATCTCTCAGGATAATTCCTTTGAATTATTCCCTAATCCTTTTCTTTAATACTGTTTTCCTTCCTTAAGTTTGTTCATTTTTTGACTTTCATTAATTGATTTGAAGTTATTTCAGTCTTAGAATAAATTTACAATTAGCAAAATATCCAATTAATCCAAACATACCTTAATAACGTTATATACTTTGTATACATGTCAATTGAAAACCCTTTTACGTCCCAACTCCCAACCAAGATATTACGACCTTTTTATTATTCCATGTTATTAAGTTTTAACTTATGCATTGCATGGTTTTGAAAGACTGTCATTCGTTTTGATTGTGCATGACTGCATGCCCTACATAAAATTCATCTATACCCAGCTACATGAGTGACAAAAGATTCAGGTGCATATTAAAAATAAAATAAAAAGTTGCCAAAGAAAGGGAGAGCATAAAGCATCAAATTTTACTAAATCTATACCATTATCTACATTTAAGGGAATGAGAAGAGATAGGAATAATCTGTGTGCTTAAGTGAAGCTAAAAAAAGAGACTGATTCAGAACATAAGTCAAACTAAACAATAAAATTGATCTCCAATCCACAATAATGAAAAAAAAAAAAAAAAAAAAACAAGAAATCACTCATTTCAAAATTTGAACATTTTAAACCACAGAAGAGATTTATGAGTAAAAGACAAGACTTTGAAATACTTACGGGTATCTGGCTTCTCCAACCTGCCCTGTGTAAGCAAAATGCTGACGAGTTCTCCTCATATCACAAGTACTCTGCAACGGATTAGTTCGCCTGAGATTTGCAGATACACCAGAAACCTTGTTTGATTTCTTGTAAGGATGCGCCCATGCACCTGTGGAAAATGCTCTGTTAAGACCATTGGTGACGATTGATGCATCCAAGTAATGCTCGATACCCTGCAGATCACGATTTCCATACAGGTCTCGCTGCATTGCCTTCACCATTCGCCACTCTGCCTGCTTTATAAGGACCCTAAGTTCCCTCTCTAGAAGCTCAGAAGCACACTCTAGTCTTTTATTTCTGAAATCATCTCTATTATCACACTTTCTCCTGCCTAAAAATGCTTGCAAAAGACACTTTACCATGTATCCAAGAAATTGGGCCTTCTGCTTGTTCCCAGAAAGACTAGGGAAAAGGTTTGCTTCGATAATCTCTGCAGTGGACTCAGAGGGAGGGAATTTAGATTGTCTTATTATATGGTCAATATGCTCCAAAGCTTTGCCACCACGACGGAATCCATCACATTTCTCATCAGCATCATGAATGGATGCAAAGAGGATATTACTGATGCGGCCATCATCCGTGCTGCAATCAATTAATTCCACCACCTCCTTGTCAGATGATACACCGAGGGCAAAAAAGAGTATCCAAATAGGGACTTCTACAAACGCAAAGTACACACTGATAACTTTTTCTCCTCCTCGGATGTTTTCAACTTTTGGATTCTCTACTAATTTGACATGTAACCTTCTCTTCCTGAACTCAGATCGATAAGCAACCCTCCAAAAGCGTTCACTAGAAATCCAAAGCCTATTCAAGCAGATCTGTTCTTGAGCAATAAATGTCTGCAGTTACCATATCCAACATAACCAAAATAAAGAGTTACCACGATCATTCTTGTTAGAACAAATTCAAAATACAACCAATGGTAATACAAGTGCAGTTGTGCAGATAGCCATCAATATAAATTGCAGTTTAGTATCTTTAGCACGTTCAAAACATTAACTAAGTCAGATGTCATTATTATTTAGCAAAACAAAATGTGGTATAACTTACAACAATAGGCAACAATTATAAAGATACAACCTATGAACTAGAACAAGCTGCAATAAAGACACATATAGCTTTTCAGATTATAGGAGAAATGGGATTAAGTCAATCAATTAAAGCTTTAATCCCATAAGTGGGGTCGGCTACATGAACCAAAAATGATTATTTCGTGTAGTCATTTTCATAAAACAATGAATAAAACCATGGGTAAGATACGAGGAAATGTTGATCAACCTACCTTCTCAGCACCCTTGACTATAAAATAGCCTCCATGATCAAATTCACAATCGCCTTTCTCAGCTTGACTCATCCAGCATATATCAGACTTCACCATCACAGGGATCCTTCCAATGATGACATCCGTTGTTTCATCGCTCAATATAGTTCTGTCTATATACTCTGACTTACCAGTTTTAAACTTGTCACTTATGACCTTCTCTAGGGTATATATCTAAGAATCAAAAACCAGCCACGAACAAACAAATGAAAACATTATACAACAATGATATTCTAGCATCATAAATTATTTTAGTGACATTAACAAACCTGAAGATGAGTCTCAACTTTCAATCTAGCAGAGTAAGTCATCTTCTGAAGCCGGGCATGTCGGGGAAGCAACTTAATAAAGTCTTTCCCACCATCTGCTTGAAACTTCTCTCCGGTCCAAAACATTGGACGTTCAAGCTCGAATTTCCCAAATCTCACCGAAGCATATCTCCATCCACCCTCACTTTTCTTCGAGGGATCATAGCCTGGATTCACAGTTATCTCACCAATGTTATCAAAAACTCTCTTTATACCTTCACGAACAAAACTATTGTAGGAGTTTATCTGATGACTGATGAGACCGTGCTGCTTGAAGAAGGACGACGATGCTTTCTTGCAGAAGTTGATCAATGAAGCCTCACCAAGGTCATGCAAGTTCATGTCCACAGTATCAGCATCATCATCTGACGAATACATATCCTCATCATCCCAGTTCTCTAGATCAATATCATCAAATCCATCTTTACCGTTGCTGCTGATGCCCATGCTATCTTTTCCCACAAGTCCCATCTATTAGGAATCAACATGTATCATGGAATTATATTAAAACATGTACATGAATAGCATTATGATGCAGCTTTTAAACGAATGATAAAGGCTAAAAACCAGCCAATCATGTCATGGGATGTGACAAAGTTTTACACTCGCTCGTACATTGGCATTCAAATAACTAAATACTACCTCCGTTTTTTTTAGTTGACACGTTTTGACTTTAGCACTATTCACACACCTTCCTTTGACCATGTTTTGTGTTTTATATGTAATGTAAAATATAATTATGTGAGATCTTGATAGATTCATCACGTTATATACTTTTAAATTATTAGCTTTTCATAATTTTTGCTTATCGATAATTAAAGATATTAATGATTGAATAAGTATATTGATAAACGTGACTAAAGAAACGTGTCAACTAAAAAAACGGAGGAAGTATGAAATAACAAGATTTTAAGATTTTAATTGCTACACTTTGCATGTTGTTTGAAGTGAACTCATGTATTAAAGTAACAGATGGCTAAGCATTGGATTAAGAGATAAGCAAGCATCAAATACAAGAATGGTATTTCGAACTTCCCTTAGATTGTGATTTATAATCACCGTATCTGAATCACTAATCATCATACGCGGCCACACGGGAATGTTTGGTGTAGTAATTTTAGATGTAGAAAATGGATTCAATTAAGTATTTCCATTTCTAGACGTTTAGTATGGTGAAAAAGTAAGAAATACCGAAGGTAACTTTCTAATAAGTAAATGAAACGGAAAAGTTTCAAATAAGTAGGGAAAAGGGTAATGATACTTTATTCTCCCAAATTCTTAATTACTGTGAAATTTCACAAACAAAAATAATATTATGAGACAGAGGGAGTATCAAATATTCAAATCGAGTAGAATGAATCGTCAAAAAATAAGAAATAAACATCGTCAACAGATAGCAACAATTCCTATTTTACCTAAGAGCAGGACAACTTAATTTTTGTCTAATATTATTTGTCCAAGCTTAGCCTTGTTTTAAACCTACACCCAATATCTACTTAACTACCCACGACATTTAATTTGTAAACATTTCACATAGTCATTAAGTCTTCAACTATTATTTATCCTAAACGAAAAAATCTCTAGATACTTTACATGAAAACCTAGATTGACAGACACAACACTTAATCGGTCTATTTCTCAAATTTCAATACCAAAGCCATATTATCACTAAACCTTTTCGATATCCGGCCAAATTCAACCCCATTCATAAAATTTCCGGGGCCTTCATCTTAATATCAACTATGATTTACAGGCCTCTACACTGCCTATCAGAATAAAAAAAAAAAACCAGGGCCCTTTACTACTTAACGGAGTTAATTTCCGGGACCCTTTACTACATACCAATATATATTCCGAGGCTCTTACTACCTACAACTTTTCAGAGCTACGCAGCATGAAGGCCATGAACATCTCATGCCTGATGAAAGTTTAGATTTTTAACTTACTTTTTCATCTTCATTATATTGCAAGATGATATAGATGAATTAATTGTTTTAAATTTCCACTTTAAAATCCAAAACACAAAGAACATATAGATATGACTTTTGCCTACCACAATTTTTTTAAATGACGGCTGAGAATATTTGGTTTTTTTTTTTATTTAAAATTAAATTACTAATTAAAAATAAATGAAAAAACAAACAATCACAATCGTCCATTTATTAAAAAAAATTGTGGTAGTCAAAAGTCATACAACTACATTAGAATATCTAAGAACACAATAATGGTTATTTATTATTTGTCTTCTATTCCTCTGCCATAAAAAAAGTTTATAATTGTTTATCAAATTATCAAAAGACAGAAGATTTTAAGCTTGTTAGTGTACTGCGTACTACGTACATGAAGATTATGGTTTACAAAAAGTGTAAAACAATCTTTAGTACTCATATTTAAGTGTTTTTTTTTTTTTTTTAAAATCCGACATTTAGATTATTTTATACTACATACAGTACTTGCGGAGAACGAACCCTAAAAAAAAGGTTTTTTTAATTCATCTTCTTTTTACTTGTCTGATTTGATATGATAAGATTTAATTGTTTAATTTAACCACACTTTAACCGGTAGAATAATTTATAATGAAAAAATATATCAATTGAGTATTGTTAAATGCATAAAAATGTGTATTTTATTAAGATGTAATTTTAATAAATATTTTTCATTACAAAATTAAAGATATTTAACTATAAAAACAAATTGTGATATGATATGAACTTATTTATTCACATTTAATCTACACTTATATTTTCTCATTTGATTTAAAACTTTTTATTTGACAAGTAATTTGATCTAATCTTGAAAATATAAGGTGAATAAAACATAGCCTAACAACCTACTAGTACAAAAATTCCAAACAACCCCAACAAACAAATAGAGCGATTTTCATAGATAATGCTAAAATAAAAAATAATTCCGTATATATGTCAATTTTAAAACTATTTCCCGTGATACCGTACACATAGGCTTAGTGAAGGTTTGTAAAATCCGAGGCTATAAAGAACTTTTAACCATTACAGGTTTTTCAAATAGAATCGCTAATGGTATTAGAGGTTCCTCAAATAGAACCGCTAATACCATTAGAGGTTCTATTTAAAGAACCAATAACCATTACAGGTTCTTCAAATAGAACCGCTAATGGTATTAGAGGTTTTATAAATAGAACCTCTAATACCGTTAGCGTTTCTAATTTGTGTATAACCACAATCTTTATTAGCGGTTTATTACTAGCAAAAAACGAACCAAAAACCCGAGCCTACATGGACGGTACGGTGGGAAATATTTTTTACAGCAACGTATACACGGAATTATTTTTTATTTTAGCATTATCTACGGAAATCGCTCAAACAAATAACATGTATTTTTTTTAACGAAAAAAAAAAAAAAAAAAAAACCAATTTCACAAATTTCAACATTGAAACAATTACCCATAAGTCAAAATCCAAAACTGGTGAAATTGAACAAAACCCAAGTCTAAAATACTACGTACAGTATATGAAGTAAAGAGGGTGAGATAGATATACCAATACCATGAAAGCTTAAACCCAGAAATGAGGAGTGAGAAAATCAAAAAGGGTATTGTTATTCAAAGGGAATTTGATGGAAATTCAGAAATTCGGCGTCAAGGATAGAGAGATAAGAGAAAATCAGAAATGAGGGGAAATTCAGAAATGAGGAGAGAGATAAGAGAAATGAAGCAGTGAATTGGGTATCATGTGATCATTTGGAGAAATTTTGCATCATTTGGGGTATTGCCTTTTGGAGAAACAGGGAATTGGTATCATGTGATCAAGTGAAAATTCTGAATTTATTGTTGTGTACTATTGGAGTAATAGTTATACTCCTACAAACATTCAAAGGGAATGTAAGAGACAGTATTAACAGATACAAGTACAACGCATAAAAGATGAAGCTGATGTGGAATAATTAATACTCCCTCCGTCCTCGAAAGAACGACCCATTTGGCCTAATTTTAGTCCCAAAAAAAATAACCCATTTGCATTAAAACACCCACCAATTTGCAACAATATTTGTGTAAAATTAGCTTCCTCATATAAAAATTTGATTTTCCATGTAATTTTATTACTTTCTCTCTCTATTTTTTTACAAAAATCATGTAAATTTATCTTTTCAATATACTTTTACTTCTTTTTATTTAACTTTCTTAATACCCGCGTAATCAACCCAAATGGGTCGTTATTTCGGGGACGGAGGGAGTAAGATACTTCCTTTGTCCTTTTTTTACATTCTTGCTTTTCTTTTTAGGTATTTTAAAATTACATTCCTACTTTTCTTTTTTAGTAAATAAATTTTTACCAAATATTGCAAATTATCTTAATTTTTCTGTTTTGTAATTAATATTTTTTCTATTTTCTCACTCTTATTTTCTATTTCTCATTCTTATTTTCTCAATTTTATTTTCAGAATCCATGTGCATCAATTTAGATGAATATAATTGGTTTTTTTTTTCCACCAAAAAATGTTATTGGTCATTTTTCTTTTCAAAGGATTGATGACATGTGTAGCATTAAATATTATTCTATCTTTGTTTTACTCAAAGACATCAATTAATGTATTGTAATTCCCATTGTACTTTGTTTTATTCCAAATTTTTTAATTTCCGTGTAATTTTACAAATAGGAATGTTAAAAAGGGACGGAGAGAATACAATAATTGCATGAAGGAAGAGAAGTTGCTAAGCCTTCCTTAAATGGACATTAATTGTATTTAAGCTATTCAATTACTTCTAATCCCTCCATGGCTCCGTCACTTTTTTATTGACTCGTACGTTTGAGCAAATTTCACGGGAATTTAGAAAAGGGAAAGAGGAAGTAATAAAAATACTACCTCCGTTACATATTATTTGCAACGATTAAACATTTTTCCCCTCTACTTTATGTCAAATCGTTGCAAATAATATGAAACGGTGGTAGTACATTGAAAAGTTTAATTCATATAGGGTCTGCAGAGAACTAGAAAGATAAAGTAATAAAAGTACATGACTACATGGAAAAACAAAATTTGCATGGGAAAACTAACTTTGCACAAACATGAAATGATCATTTTGGGACTAGCTTTTGGCCATAAAGGTTGAACTTTTGGAAACGGAGGGAGTACAAAGTATACTATGAGTACTTTTTTTTATCACTTATCCAAGGGTGATAACAGTTATTTTTTGTATACTTTTATACTTCCTTTGTCCATTTTCTATTGATTATTTGGCCAAATTCTTGGTCTAAAATGATGATCTCATTTGCATTAAAATACCCTTTAATTTGCAATAATATTTGTGTAAAATTTAGTTTTTCCATGTGAATTTTAGTTTTTCCATGTCTCTCTATTATTATGCAAATCCCATGTGAATTTAACTTTCCACTGTTTTTTTATGCAATTTAACTTTTCAATGTAATTTTACTACTGTACTACTTCTTTCCCCTTATTAATTCTCGTGAAATTGCTCAAATGAGTAAATAAAAAAAAAAGGATGAATTGAGTATATCAAGAAGTCACTTGTGAGTTTTAGGCGGGATTTGTAGGGAGTTTGGGAGGGAAAAAGAAACTCCAATTTAGTAAAGAGTCATAGATGTATGATTGTGAAAAAAAAAAAAAAGAAAAAAAAGAAATAGATGTATGATAATGTGTTACGGAGTAGAACTTTTAAAAGGGCCTATATTGATGACTAAATTGATGACTAAACATACATGTTTGCAAAATTGTCATTTTTAATTGAATTCCATTAATACATGTGCTTTGTTATTAATTAAAACTAGTTTTTGGGCCCATTCTACGCAGGAGTTGTGTATAAGTTATTATTTATGCTACAAAAATCATACTTAGGCCCCGTTCATTCACCTTATTTTTGTTGAACGGAAATTATTATTTATGCTGAACTAAAATTATTTATGCTGAACTAAAATTATTTTAACTAAATTGAAATTATTTTTGTTTGAACTAAAATTATTTACTGATTCTCTATTATATTTCTTCTTTAGAGTTACTGATTTTTAGTGAACTGAAATTAATTTTGCTGAACTGAATTTATTTTTACTGAACTAAACTTATTTTTACTGAATATGATTTTTATAAGGTGAACTGAACAGGGCCTTACTTGAATAACTTTTACAATCTCATGACATCTTGTAACATTACACTTGATGATAGTTATTTCGTATTAATTGAATAACTGAATATCAAACCCATTATTCAGGTGATATGAAAAAAGTTAATTAGAAATTTATATTAGGAGAGAAAATAGGGGTAGATGATAAAGGGTTAATAAAATGAATAAGAAAATTCAATCAAATTCAATATGTTGAATTAAGTAGGAGGTTATTACAAAAAATTTAAGAGCTATTGGAAATTAGAAGAAGGGGAAGGGAGGGGGGGTTTGGAAAAGCTCTAAGAAAACAATGACAAATCAAATCATAAAAAAAAGGGCTAACAATGATCAAGCGATCAGCTCTAAGTTATCCACAAGGTCTAAGGTTGACTCGTGAACTAAATGTCGTACCAAAAGTTTCAATAAGTCGATCCATGTATGGCCCAAGTTCATATGTCGAGCTTGGTTGTTCAAGCCAAATTTCTCTATTTCATCATGTTTTGTTGTGTCGGGACTCAGGGGCGGAGCCAAGGGGGGGCTGGTGGAGGCCCGGCCCCCCGTGACCCAACTGGCGATCCATTTATTGTGAAGGCTGGCCCCTATAAGTTATAGAATAAAACAATTATTTTTTGTATATATTTAGCATTTTCAATGGTAGCTTAGTGGTTGAGCGCTCAGCATCAGCAATACACGGGACGTGTTCGACTCTCGCGGGTGTTACTACATGCACATTATTTTTTATCTTTTATTTAATTTTTAATTTTATTCACTAATTCTCTTGTATTAGTTTTGTTTTTTTTTTTTTTTTTTTTTTTTTTTTTTTTTTTTTTTTTTTTATACCTTGAAACTTACTTGTTGAATTCATTACTACTATATTCTATTATTTAATCTATTTTTCTTTTACCCCTTCAGTCAATCTTTTTTTTACTTTGTCAATTGTTTTGATTTTAAATTACTTATTTTATTTTTCCTATATTTCTAATTGACTAAATCAGTAAATTGCATACCTTAATTACATTTTTTTAATTATCATATATTTTTATTTATTTTTGTGCAAATGAACCACAAAAGCAATATCAAACATATCGTAAACAAACCTTCGCTTTGCTTTAATCAATGAGGCAAGTCCTTATTGGTTGAATGGTTGTAGTATTGAATATTTTGATGAAATAATATTGTATTGCTTAATAAAATAAAGTCAACTCTAATTTATAATATTGCAAATACCGCAAAAGAAAATATTGTGTAATGAGAAAATCGTATGAAATAAAGTACTATTTACTTAATAAGTCTCAGCCTCCCCATATTTTAATTCCTGGCTTCGCCCTGTACTCGGGACATACTTAGTCATGCTTTTCCCAAATAATGTGTCGTGTTATGCCTACATGTTGTCAATGTTGTAAAATTTCATATTGTGTTGGGTCATGTCGTGTCTCGAATTGACTCCGACCTAATGCTATCTTTACCCTAATGCTAACACACATGACTTGATGGGCCTTATGCCATCTTCCCTCTAATGTTGTAAAATGTAAATAATTCCGTTAGTCTAAAATTTAATCAATTTAATGATTTAGGCCATATGTTGGGAAAAACTGAAAGCTGAATCTGGTTGTGTTAGTTGATTTTAAGTAGTTGATTGTATTAACTGATTTGATTAACTTATTTTATTAGCTTATTGTGAAAAAGTGTTTGGTAAATAGCTGATTGTTTAAAGCTAGTTGATTATGTAAAATGACCAATAAGCTAATTGTGGGATAGGTAGTTCATATAGGATTTTTAATTAATTGGGAGTATAAGTGTCATTTCACTGTAAAAATTGAATAAACTAATTGAAAAGAGCTTATTTAATGAAATAAACTTTAAATAAGCTTCCTACCAAACACCTTGAATTAGTTTATTTAATAATCAATAAGCCAATGTTGGTCAAATAAGCTAGTTACCAAACACAGCTTTAGATAGTAATGGTCAAAGTTGTATCTTAACATACATGCAACCCCAACTACCCACGCAATTTCTATGTTACTCCTAGAGTACCATGCATAAGGTACTCCAGGTAGAGCTGATCACACTGAGCCCAGCCCGATTTTGGGCGGGTTTTGGATAGAATTTTCCGGCCCGAAATTGGGTCGGGCTCGGCCTGGCCCGATTTTTTAAAAAGTTTGGACGGGTTTGGGAAATGGATTTTTTGCATTTTTAGTTGATTTTTTTGGCTCGGCCCGAAATTGGCCCGAAAATCCCGTATGGTCCGACTAGTTTGGGCACATGTTTTCCGGCCTGAAGCTTGGCCCGACCCGAGAAATGGGCAAGTTTTTTTGACCTCAGCCCGGCCCGCCCATTGATCACCTCTAACTCCAGGTTTATAAAATTTATGTTATTTTGATATTAATTATTTATTATTTTAATTTATATATATATGTTATTTTAAAATAAGTACATGTTATTTTATGATTGCATTTTTTTTTTTTAATATTTAACATCGATTATTTCACTGTATTCCAATTCTATAAAATTCATGTTATTTTGATATGAACTTATTATTTCAAATTATATATATGTTATTTTTAAATAAGTACATGTTATTTCATTCTTGCATGTTTTTTTTTTGTTTTTTTTTTATATACATGTCGTTGAGGTAAATAAGTAAATAACATACGATTTTAGCAAAATAACACACGATTTAAACAAAATAACATAAGATTTAGACAAAATAACTTAAACATAATTGGTGTGGAGTACATGATCCAGGAGTATATAATACTAATTGAACTACCCAAGTGATTCCATTAACAAAAAAACCACAAAAGTATATCTTTTCCAAATGTGCTCTATAAAGGCATATTTTCTTTAGATTATTTTCAGTTCAATTCAGTTCTTAATTTCCTTCTCTCATAAAATATTCAGTTCAATTCAGTTCAGTCAATCAGAACTGGCCCTAAATTACTAACATTGTTCAAAATGAATTAGGTGAATAATCTAATTCCAACGTGGCAACAATGGGTCCCCCAGCAGATTTCTCATCCGACGTGGCATCTCCAAAATCACCAATCCACCAAAATTTTCTCTCTTCTCCATAACGATAACCAGTTTACCAACCACCATCATCTGCTACTCCACTTGTTTTCCGCCATGGCTGCTTCTGCTACAGCTTCCTCTTCAACACTCTTCTCTACTCTCGAACCTCAATTTTCTCTCTCCTCCAACCGCACCCACTTCCACTCCACTCTCTCTCTTCCTCGCCGCCTCCCTAACCGCCCTCTCAGGGTTTCCGCCGCCGTTTCTTCGCCGGCTCCGGTGGTTCCGTCTTCTCCCGCCAATTTCGTCTCCTCTATTCTCTCCAAGGTTTGAATTATTAACTTCTCTGTTCTTCCCCTTTTTAATTTTTTAGATTTGATCTTGTTTGTTGTGATTATTTGTTATTAAATGCGTAAAAATTGTGATCAAGTTATTGTAGTTCTTGTAATTGTGCTATTTGATGGGCGTTACATTGATATAACCTTTTTTTTAGAATTTGTTGTATACACCCGGGTCATTTGCTCATTTTTACTCATTTGTTGATTGAATGAGCAACCCGGGTGTACAATACATCGGGTGTACATGACGGGCTCTCTAATTTTTTGAGTTGAATTATACTATTACATTATTTAGGGTGTGTTTGTTCTGGGAATAATCAATTTGAACTCCACTTATATACGACCTCCGTTCATTCCATGTATATAATGTAGAATTGTAGAGTTTTAGGCAAACCAACTATGGAATTACTGTATGACTCTTATGAAAAAGAGAAGGTTGGAACGCTCAAGTATATTTCAATTGATACAACTATTTAGGCTAACATAATCACTAAGATGTACAAGCAATCATTAAGATACACATTAACGATTACAAAGAATAATATTAAAGATATGTGAAGAATAATACTACTTCATATATGATATAATGAGATACAATATCTCTTAAATTCTCCAATAACAACCGGTGCACAACTTTGAACATAAATACCTTTTATTCACGATAAGTTAAAGTTATAAATCTTGGTATTTAGATCTCTAAATTTAGATTATTATACGCCAAATTACCAACCATTTAAAGGAGTATTGACTATGTACGTATTAAGGGCACTATAAGTATTTCATCTAGACACCACTATCTTTCTCGGCTTATATAATAGAGATTACAATAGACAGTTAAGAGTGTGTGGGAGTTTTGTAAAGTCAAATTGTCTATGTATTAGTGGTTAGTGTTTTTTTGCTGTTTGATTGAGACATTTTAAATATGAGCTTCTTTTAGATATAAAGGGATTATATATCAAACTTCTTTCGACATTTTGGTTTCTAATGAAAAAATCTAGAGAAGATATGAAGAGTACAGATGAATAACGGAAAGGAGGACGAAGTTAAAGGATGGGGATAGATGTATGGGGCTTTTGTTTGTTTAGATCAGGATAAATATTTCCACTCTTGGAAAATAATGATCAATCTTTGCAATACTTATATGTAATGAGAATTTCAGGATAGAAAAGTTGATAGCTTTGCTTCTAAGCACACTTTAACTTTTCTTGTTTGACATTGCATACCTCTTTACGCACATGAAGATGAAGGCATGATGCGAAACACATTTCAAGTTATCCTAAATGGAATGTATACTGATAGTTTAGTATGATCAGAGATGCCTGTGATTTGTTGTGAAGTGGCTAGACTGATAAGTGATCTTAGTTTAGGAGGGGTTCACAAGAAGATGCCTGAGATTTTCTAATGAGGTGATCAGACTGATCAGTGATCTCAATCTAGAGGGCGGCCACAAGAAATGTTAGCTTCTTAATAGAACTCAACTATGAAATTCGTATTCTGGTGACATTTTGTAACGAACCAGCATATTACAGATAATTCTAAAGAGATAATGATGATTTTGATAAGTAAAGCTGAAATTACAGAAAAATAAAGATAATTTTCAAGTACTTGAGGGACTTGACCCTCTCCCAAAGCTAACCAAATAACAACTCAAATATTCTGGCCTTCTGGGTACCTTTTTTTCTATGCCTGCTCTCCCTTATTACTAAACCCAATAACTGCTAGCAAAATACTCTTAATATTAAACTACCCTTGATGCCTCTCCCCTAGGCCGGTTCATAACACATTTTATGTATGGTGCTGATTTCGATTTTGCAAAATAATTTAAAAAATGTCTTCTAGACAGAATTTTGACTATATATACTGTAATTTAAAATTCTGATGCAGTAAAGCCCATATTGTTTTCGTCCTTTTCGCATATATTTCCCTTTTATAGATTATATCTGAACATTTATGGCATATCTGAACTTGTATTTTGTTGTAAGGTGAAGTTGGTAACCCTTATTTGAACTTGTTGGGCCTTTTCTGATTATATCTTTCCTGAATCTTATTTATTTGAGGTGAAAAGATCAAAGCCAAATTCTCACCGAATAATGCTGGTGATCTCGTCTCCGACATCCTCTCTAAGGTTTGAATTTGCTTCTATTCTTCCCCTTTGTACCTGGATGAGTAGATCTTTCCTTTTTGGTATGAAGAAGTGCTATTGTACGTTAATGTAACTGGGTGGTTGAATTGTGAGATATGCACACAGTATAAGTGTGAAGGAAGAAAGAGGAGTAAGAGACAATGACTCAGTTATTGTATTTCTTGTAATTTTGCTCACTGATACCCCTGTTATTTCGATTTAAGGCTAACACTTCAAAAGCAAATTGATGATACAAGCAAAACAGAAAAGAAGTTGATTTTTACAAACTGAAAAGTACAATTCCCAACATTATACCGGATCAGTGGTTAAGAACCAACTGGTGATTTCTGTCTTGGCTGGCTGTGGTTTGAAGAAAAGATTATTTGAATTGAATACTTTTTCAATAAAAAGTATATTTCTGTGATAATCCATTTTCAAACTTGTTTGGTTCCCTACTAGAAATATTGGAAAGGAAGAATGTAGATGCAAGGGAGGAGAGGAGGATTTGGTAAGAAATGGGGAGTAAAATGTGGTGTATTATCTTTCTTCTTCAGAAAATATCCAATAATCTCCTGTATATATGAAGTAAACAGACTGAAAACTTAGTGGAGGCTGGATGATGTACTTTGTACCTTGTCTGAGGTTACTATGGTAAGCTTGGATAGTTTAGTGGTAGTAATTCTTAATTTGCTTCCCCTACAGGTCACTGAAACAGATCGAGGTGTTTTATTAACAAAAGAAGAGCAAAAGGAAGTTGGTGAAATTGCTGAAGAACTTCAGAAATATTGTGTTGATGCCCCAGTAAAATGTCCACTCATTTTTGGAGGTAAATACATTTAAGAGTCTTTAGCACCCAGGTGATAGTATTGTCTTCCACAACACAGAAATTTTAGATTTGTATTTGGTCTTTCAGCATCCTATGATAGTCAAGTGCTTTGATTTGTATCTGCTATTGATGTTCCAGTCTAATTGTTGAAAAGATGTTCAATGACAAGTTTATCTGCGCTTTTGGGAAAAAGTGGTAGAATGATGCTTGTCAGTTGTTACTTTGTAGCCTTAGAACTAGAGATGTTTGAGATTGAGAGACAGATATTGAATATTTTTATCAAACTCACTCAAAACAAATGTTGCAGCAGCAATCCTTTCACACATTAAACTATTTTCTGCATAAAACAGCATGCAGAAGCAGAAGATATCCTCCTAACCTCAGGATCTAGTGTGGTACTGCTGTGGGATAGGGTAACTTATGTAGCTTGCTTTTGGGGCTTTCAAGTGTTGCTTCTTGCTTGATTTGGAGATTCAAAGTAATTGTGCTAATATGTATGTTAATAGAAGTTTCAGATTAAAGACAGCTTGCCCGTGTACCTTTTACTAATTATTTCATTTCATATACATATAATATAAGATATGTAGTTCCCGTAAATTAAAAAAAAAAGAAAAGGGTATGTAGTTCAGTTCACTTTTGAAGTGCAATCACATTCTGTTCTCGTGGCATAACAGGCACTAATGTCTCTAAGTTGCTCAGCATACTTATAAACGGTTGATAGATAATTTCATGTACATTTTACTGTGTGTTTGTAAGGAATTTTAAAAAGAAGAGAAGGGAAGGGGAGAGGAGAGAAACTATTCTTTTCATCTAGATAATACTAAAAATTTGTGAAAGGAAGGAAAAGGGAGTTTTTCCCTTCCAAATCTATCTAAATTGAGAGGTATTTGTCGGAAGAATGGTCTATTCCCTATACTTCTCTAACCCAACCTAACTATCATGTGAACATGAGATGCTGTTTGCCTCACTCTTCCTCTGGTCCCCTAACTACTCCCCTATCTCCAAATCCCCACTATCCGAACACGATGTTAATCTAGTTAATTATATGCTTCTAGTGATTGACTGATTGTTGGAAAAAGTAAATTAAATGATTGGCATGAGAAGTCTAATAGGTAACATTATTATGTTGCAGAGTGGGATGTGGTTTACTGTTCAAATCCAACTTCACCTGGTGGTGGCTACCGGAGTGCAATTGGACGTCTTGTGTTTAAGACAAACGAAATGATTCAAGTTATTGAAGCTCCTGATACTGTCAGGAACAAAGTATCTTTTTCTGCTTTTGGTTTCCTTGATGGTGAGGTATCTTTGAAAGGTAAGTCTGGATTAAGCAATCAATACTTGATCATGTGTTTATAACTACTTTAATACTCTATTGATTAGTTTCCAGTCCAAATTCCAAGATTCCCAACCACCTATGCACTTTGATATGAGGCATCAATGTCTCAAATTTTCGTCTTGAATCTCTAATTGGCCTAAATTCTTATTTTTACAGGTAAGCTGATAGCTTTGGATGAGAGTTGGATTCAGGTTATATTCGAGGCACCTGAATTGAAGGTAGGAGGACTTGAATTTCAGTATGGTGGACAAAGTGAGGTCAAGCTGCAGATTACGTACGTAGATAAGAAAGTCAGGTTGGGAAAAGGTTCTAGAGGATCATTGTTTGTTTTCCAAAGACGTTAATGAATTATGTTATTTATGTATACACAACTGCCAAGAAGTCTTGTACTACAATTTGGGTTGATTCTTTTGTCATATATGTGCGAATCAACGACCCTGCAAACTCCAGTAGTCATTTCTGATCCACAAGTCCGTTTTGACCGTAAACAACCAGCATGCATATTTCATCAACTCATCAAGGGATGCTGACTGTTATCATAAACCAAGCTAGTACAAACAGTAGCAATTGTATTTGTATCATATTTGAACAATCTGGATTTTAGTTTCAGCTGAGGAATGTATGTTTCGCAGGTTTGTGAAATTTGTAACTATTAAGAAAGTTTCAGCTCCTATGAAATTGCCAATTGCCAACCAAACAAGAGTACATGAATCTACTTCCTATATACTAGTATATGAAAATAAACAGAATAAACATTCCATGCATTCATTGATTTATACTTTTATCAAATACTCCGCAAGTACTTGGAATAAAGGAAGTGTGAATTCCCATCTTAGGGATTTTGTAGTTGGTGCGGCTCGAACTCGTGACCTCAAATTACCAAGGTGAGTACTCCACAAATTTACTGCTCCGTATTTTGTATTTGTATCCGTAGTGTAATACTTTATCGTATATTCGTATGAACCACAATTTAAATACTCGTACTACTGAGTATCTAGATATGGAATGGATATTTCTGGAAACTATTGTTTTTGGACAATTCTGGAAACTACTGGTTACTTCACAATAGCTCTCCTGATTTCTCTCTATTTCTTTCCTTCTCAACAACACCTCTTATTCATTCTCTCTCTCTCTCAACTTTGTTCTGCTTCTCCATCAATTTTCAAACATCATCTGCGATTATCATTGCGTTCTTCTGCAATTTTCTTCTTAAGGTACGGCAATTTCATCATTGTAATCGTTAATTAAGCTTTAATTTTCAATTACAGCTTGAATTTGAAGCCTTTAAATTTCTCCTTCATTCTTTTTCGCGCAATTTCTTTAGATTTTTGAATAATTTGCAAAATATTTTGTATTAGTATAATCAGTTACACCGTATCACGAGTTTGTTTGATGATCTGTTGTGGATGTTGGTATTTTTGCTTTAATTGCATTCCTAGGGTTTGGCGCTTAATTGATTTTCAAAAATTATTTCAATGAAATTATTAGGTTGAATTGGCTTCTTCTAGATTGTTTGAATTTGGAGACGATTGAATTTTGTGTACCAATGTAGGCGTTAGAGAGAGAAATTGTGTGTTCGTTCATGAATGGTGATATAATATGGTTGTGGAGTCGATGTTGTTGATTACTGAATTTGGAATTATCATGCTAAGAATAGCTAGGATTTCCAGTTTTGAAAGACTATTGTGAGATTGAAGGAATAGAAAATCAACGACTGATTAATTCTTCCTGAGAAAATGTAGTTGTAGGGTTTTTGAATGATTGTATGATTTGATTGTGAAGATGGCGTCATTGGTTGCTGATTTTGGAGCTCAAGAAAAACTACTGTGAGCTCAAGGGAGGATAAAATTAACAAAGAGTGAACTTAGTTCATTTGATTGAAATATAGCGTTGGAGTTCTAATATAGTTTTAACTTGTGGAGTTGTGGATCTGAGCTAGGCCTTAAAAATATCCAGATCTTCTTTTGCATTATATAAGACACCTCTCATATCTCATCTGTTGTCCTGCCTCATTTTGATTCCCAGGTATTGATGCGGTGAAATAAGAAAAGGCGTGATAGCTACAAATAAGATAGTTGTGAGATAGACAAACAATAACTTTACAATGCCAATGAAGTTTTTGCCAAAATTTCGTTGACGCTATAGGTTTTAGGATTTAGACTTCTTGGGCATACTTTTAGCTTATTAACTTCTAACTGATCTACCAATTAAATTCTAGGTTCAGATATATTTTCCTGAAAATAATTCTTTGGCTTGGGAAAACAGATTTCATATCATTTGTTGGACAAACTGATCATATTAGTTTTAAACTGCTAACTAGGTTGACAGTCTTAGCTATGCAGCATTTTAAGTTTAAAACCCACTTATTGGGTTAACAGGTTTAAGCTTTTAGTGGTTTCAACTTTTAAGCTCCGCTTGTATAGTGTATTTTGATGTAGTGGACACAAACAAAATTTTGGTTTGGCTATACTAAGCCTGTGTGGAATGTATTTTTGACATTCATGCATATTGTTATTATATATTAAACAAAAGTGTAAGCCAGGAGAAAGGCAATGCTTATATCCTATGCTCTAGAGCTTGAAAAAAAAATGTAAATAGTAAAATATGGGATTATTGGGAATTTGGGATAATGATTAAAGAACATTGCATATTAGCACGTGATAAAAGAAAATTAAAAATAGTGTGCAGAGGATAGTAATAGTTATGTGAATAGCTCAATGTGATCAGGATTAAGTATGACTTGAACAATTTTCACTTTGATCACATTTGAAAGGAGACAATATCTCCATATCCTATAAAGTTATTTACCATATTGGTTTTGCTTATGGATCTTTTGATTCCGGAAGAGGGGGATTATGATTGATGAGAGATATTCAATATCAGACGTACTTTCAATTATTTTTTTTTTTTAATCAATGTTGAGACTTAATCTCTTCTAATGGAATGTGTAGGATGTCGGAATATGAAAATGTTATCGCTGGAAAATTGAGGTTAAAGGGAAAAGCACTTGACGTGAAAGCAGGTGGAATTATGAAGAAAAAGAAACACAGAAAGAACATTGAACGGTTTGTAACTGAAAAAACTGCTACAGGTAATATTTGTGTTACCATAATTTCCAGCCCCCCTTCTATTTCACTTTACGTCTTTACTTGGTATCTTTTTCTTTTGATGGATATTTTCCTTTCATCTTCGCTTCTGTCTTTTTCTGTTAATCTGCATACAAGGTGCACATTTAGTTGCTTATATCTACCATTTAAAAAGAAAAGGCCAAGATTTTATGAGATAATACCTTCCTTGCACTCTTGGCTCTTGGAGAGGGTTGTGATTTGGATTTTGCTTCAGTGTCATTAGAGCATAGAGCCCATTGACTATTTGCCTATATCCATTTAAGCATGCAAGAGATAGAAGTAGGCCAAGTATGCAATCTTGTTGCTGAATAATATGGCATATTTATGTAAATTTGAGCAACTCCTAAGCAATTCTACCCAGCATCCTTGTCTCACACAGGAGCAATTCAGAGTTCTATGGTGGTGATGGTCCCATTAACAATTAATTTAATAATAATAGCAATTATGAGTGTTTACATAATGAATCACTGATTTTAAATCACAGAAAAATTTGTAAATGAACAACAATCATCTGGCAGCCTTTGATTAAAAGAGAGAGGGATATTTTACATTTAGTGCAACATTTCACCCTTTTGAAACAATTACATTTTTTTTAACTTCTAATTTTGAGAATTGTGGTATGATGCGCTTTATATTGTGCATTGGTATGTTTGAACTCTTCTATGACCCATGATGCTAATATATATTTACGATTGTCAAGTATACATTGTTCTTTTACTTCTAAATCATTCTTGTCTTAATAGGATTGAAGTGAAGCTTGAAGAAAGAGGAATTGCAGATCTAGGATCTAAATACACCATACCTCACATTGATGTATACTACTCACCACCAAATCTTCTTGTCTACTTGTCTAGTGCTGTTTCAATGCTATGTGGCTTTGCTAACTCACGTATGTTATACCTATCTACCAATTATGTTGCAAGCCTGCAACTCAATATCAAACGTGTATCCTCTCTATGAATGCTTACAAATTGGTGCCTCCATTTCTTCTTTTTTCCTTGATTCCTTGAAAACCTATTCTGCATTGGTTGCCTATCTAATGGAAATATGGGATATAAGTTACCTACTTACCTTGATGACCAGTTATGTGGCTGCCTATATTTCTCTATCTTCCCAAAAATCCACTGCATTGATTGGTTTCTTGGAACAACTTGTTAGGTTTGCATGTATTTCAATTATTGTTTCATCTCTTTGGGTTTATCCTTAACTATTCCTAAGTTAGGTCAACTATGATTGTTGTAAAACTGTTTACTTTGTTCGTGTTAATGTTTGTGTAGTTTCAATATTTAGATATACTTGGCTTCTTTTAACAATGTGACTCTAGACATGACACCATTTCTAGGTCAAAGAACTGAAAACATTTCTCAAGTTCTCTATTCTCACTCTGCCCTTGTTCCTTTTTGCCTTATACTATGTATCAGTACCATATGGTTTGTCCAGTGTCTACTGTTTTTATCGAGAATTTGTCTTGGAGTGTTTTCCAGTCATATGAACCTCTGGCCGATATCTCTATTCTGGCGAGGATTAAAATTCAGAACTAGAGTTTCAATTGTTAATATTTGTCTCTAAATTTGGTTGGTACCATGAAGTTTTGCATTGGCTGGGTGTATTGATATAGAATCTAGATTTTCTAAGAGTTTTGCTCTTGGTCAGCCAAAGGAATGATCTATCAGGAGTTGGGTCTTAATTTTCTCAATTTTGTTGTTGCATAATAAGTTATCTTTAGTGTAAAAGTTAAATTGAATGGATTCCTTAGTCCTGTTTTGTTTTGTTGTGTGTTAGTGTGTAGGTGGTGGGCAGGCAGGTGATGTCCTTATAAAGAAGCATTAAGAATATCAGGTACAATAGGATAAGGATTGACAAGTATATGTATTCACATATTTATGGGGACTACAGCTGCGCTAATGCTAGCCTCAGAAAGCCCTTTTCATGATTGAATTGTACCTTTGATAATCATGTTTTACTTTAATAACTGTGTTGCTGATAAAAGTTGTGCAGCTAGTGTGATCCTTGTTGACCGATAATATCAATCGAGACTTTTAGGGTCCGTTTGGCATCGTTGTGGTTTTCTGATTTTTGGTTTTTTGTTTTTCAAACTTATATGCTATATGTCATATAATGAAACAAAAAGTAGACAAATTAAATAATATTATGATTATTTTGGAAACTGACAACAGATTAGTGGAAACACCTTTTTCTTATTTTCTGTTTTTGTTCTAAAAAAAACGAAAAACTAAAAATAAAAAACAATGCCAAACAAGCCTTTAACTTAAAATTTTCTGCTTAGAACTTTGGTTCTATAAACCTGTAACATGTTTCCTAATTTGGTAATTAAATTAGGAATGCAGTACATATCTACCTGTTAATTTGATGTGTGCTTGATGTCTGTGGTCTACTATTGTGTTCTTTTGACTGGATTAGCATCACTGTCATTGCTGTGTTTGCATAAATGGGCTGAAGCTGGAAACAAATGGTAATTTTGACAGATCTTGTGGAGATAAATACTGAGAAAAATGTGGACGGTGGGAACGAATTGACTGCTAACTATGATGAACGGCTCACATCAGCTGAGAGACGATACCTAGAGCAGTGGAAGCAACTTGAAGTAAGACGACTACTGAAGAGTGCTAATGAATCACACCGTGATCGTGTTCAAAGATTTAACCAGTACCTGGCGAATTTGAGTGACCACTATGACATTCCAAAAGTGGGACCTGGTTAATTTTTGTATCAATTAACATTGTTTGACTTCTATTAGGTGATTATTGGATTTAGGATTCTGATTGTTGATTAAGATTTTATGACAGACCTGAAAATTCTGCCACATTATGCACTGGGGTTGTGTGATTATGCCCAGAATCAAATCCAGATTGTATGAATCAGCAGACATGTTTGAGAATTGTAGCCATTTGTTGCTGGATTTATTATAATTGTTAATATCCTTGTTAATTTTTGCCATTTCTCTTCCCTTTTCAGATTTTGCTTAAAATTCCGCGACTGCAGGCAGATTTTCTGCAGCCATCAGATGAGGAAAATGTTAACCGCTGAACTGACCATTTGTTTTCATTTCTTGATTTTTCATCCAGGAAACAGTACAATTCTAGTCAACGTGTCATAAGCAATACAACCAGATTCCCCACATTGGGAAGATATGGGTTCGACTAATTTCCTAACAGTTGGGCAACTAAAACAAACATATCTTTTATCCAGTTTAATCCAATAAAACTTTAGCACAAAATTCAGTTGATCCTCGAAGTGGAATAACAGTAAACAAAATTTCAGATGTTAATTTTCACTGACGATCTCGTGATTGAAATTGTAGCAGTAACAATTACAGCTTCAACAAAAAATCAGATGTTAATTTTCACTGTGCTTTTATTCATATCTGAAGAAAAGGAGAAATTAGATCTCGTGATTCAAATTAGAACAGTAACAAATACAGCTTCAACATTTATAGCATTGCACCAAAAAAATAATTAAACATTTATATCAGAAGGTCTGAACACATGCAGCTGATAACAAAGAAGACAGTATATGAACAATAATTGTTACTATTAATCATATTACGTGCAATTTAAAGACGGCCACATGTTATCATCATTTATGCATTTTCATGAAGTTTCTCTATTCCTTCCTATTGCTAAATTACAAATATGTACGAATTATAATTAATTTTAACCAATATATATTTATAACTGTTTATGTAAATTGATTATCAAAGTATTACTTGCAATCACGTAAATATATTAGTTGTTCACCATGACTACAATGTATTTTCCTGCCGGCTTTGATTAATTATTTGCTATATCTTCATTAGGTAACATAATATGACCACGATGATTATGATCTTATTGAAGAATATCCTGAATTTCATTATCAACTACGGCGAATAATACATAATTTCTAATAAGGTTACGATGAACTATGGTGTAAGTTATACATATAGAAGTGACCAATTACGCTCTTATACTAATTGTTATGCATTATTTATTCATTTAGTTTACACTCGAATTTGTCAAAGTCTTGGTTAGTGCCGGCAAATAATTTATATCTAGAAGGCAGAACTTCAAGATTTGAAGTAGTTAGATCAATAATTTGTGGCATTATTATGTTATTGTCCTAGTAAATCCATTTAATTAAGTCATGAAAATTGGTAAATCAAGAAATTACACGAACACATATTTTTCTACCCTCTTTTTTTTTTTTTTTTTTTTTTTTTTTTTTCTAGTTAAATTCTACGTAGTATTTTGGTGTAAGAGTATTTGGAGACAATGGCAGACAAATCAAATTAGATCACCTGAAATTATTAATTAATAATATAATGGTTTCTCGAATATTTTTCCAATCTTTTTGGAAATTGAAATTTTTTTTCTGAATTTTGGGGACTTAACAAAAATTTTGGTTTTCTTTTTTGGGAGTCAGTGTGTGTCACATATTGTTTTAATAGAAATTTATTATAAGAGTTAGGCATGTAAGGTATCCAAAGTGAATTTCACATAGATACCTAAAATTAAATTATACTATATGCTTTTTTTGAGGAAAAATTATTATATGCTTTAATTTCTTCATCATTATTTTTCTTCCAATTCTTATAAAGTGTGAAAGTTTTGTAAGACTTGGGAAAATATAGAATAGTTCAGAAGAACGTGGGAAAGAATAAATCTTGTTTGCTCTTAAAATAGTTATAATAGTTATAGTAGTACGAGTAATAATTTTGTTCATATTGTTAAATGGTCAATAAGATACGGAATAATACAATTTTAAGTGATATTGTCTCACACTAGTTTGTCACCTCTCTTATGAAAGGCGAGTTTGTCATATGATCTTACAGTAATCTGTTATAAAATCGTTCAATTATAGATTTTAAAACTATCTTAATCTTTATATTCCTATTTTTAACTTGGTTTATACTCATGTGAGCACCAATTCCTTAATCATATGATATACGGAGTATTCTACTATTGGAGGTTATTCACCTTCACAATAATTGTTCAATCATCTCATTTTGTTCTTTCTTTTCAACTTTTTTTTAGAGACAAAAACATCAAAATAGAAAGAACATATAGACACAAAGCTAAAGAAGTTAACTACTCAATCAAAACCGGCGATGCTTATTATATGATACACCCGAGAACACAGTCGATGTATAAGCTCGCTCATAGAGTACGTATTTATTCACCTTAGTACTTTAACTAGCTTAAAAAATAAGAATATGAACGTTGCAAATTTGAAGAGGGGGGGCATCATCCGTACTTGAAGGACATTTAAAGTGCTTTTACTCGATTGTAAAATAAAAACAACTGAATGGGGCAGACAACATAAATTTTGTAGCACGAGCCAACATTGAAAGCAATAATATAAGGGAGTTGACAGATATCATCAATAATAGTAATAATACTAACATTATTAATGAGGAAATACAAGTTACTCATCCTGAGTAACAACAAATGTAACTCAAGGGGCACGGATGTAATTTTGTGCTTTTAAGTTGGGGGTAAAAACGTCCACAGAAGGTATTTTTAAAAAAAACAAAAAAATTAATAATAAAAAAAATTGTGTAAAATTACAATATATGCCACTTGAGTAACAAATTTCGTTACTCAGGATGAGTAACTGGGGCTTGCTCATTATTAATTCACATCAACAACAAAATAAACTACTAATAATGAAAACTTGCTATACTTTATAATTGTACAAAAATTTTATAGCTGTCAATCAAGATTGAAGAATCAACTTGTATATTATGTATATTTGCTGTATGTATAATTATAATTTACTGTATGTATATGTATGTGTCATGTAATTAACACAAATAGGCACAAAAGTAAAATTAAATGAATCTATCAAAGTACATATTATTACTAAAAAAAACAAACAAACGTATAATTTAAAGAATCTGTCAAGTTTTTTTTTGAACTTCCTGACATCGTTGGAAGGATTTGTTATGACAAAATGTGATGAATGATGAACCCCGAAGAAATAATTAATGAACATATTATAACATATTACAAAATATGATATGATGATAATGGGGTGTTGTAGTTAATTAGTAGCCTGGGAAGATTGGAGGTGGTGGTGATCCGTATGAAACACCGTAAACTGGTGGCATTCGTGTATCGCCGTGTGATGGTGGGGGTGATTGTTCTGATGGACATTTTCCTTTTGGTGGTGGAGATTGTTTATGGTTGTGTTCTGGTGTTGATGGTGTGTATGACGGCGATGGCGAATATGTAGGAGTATTTGATGGTGGACTGTATGACGGTGTTGGTGAATATGTTGGAGTACCTGATGGTGGACTCTGTGAAGGGGTTGTTGATGGTGGACTATATGACGGCGATGGTGAATATGTTGATGGTGGACTGTATGACGGCGTTGGTGAATATGTAGGGGTACCTGATGGTGGACTCTGTGAAGGGGTGGTTGATGGTGGTGTGTATGACGGCGATGGTGAATAAGTAGGGGTGGTTGATGGTGGACTGTAAGACGGCGATGGTGAATATGTAGGGGTACCTGATGGTGGACTATATGAAGGGGTTGTTGATGGTGATGGTGAATATGTAGGTGTATTTGATGGTGGACTCTGTGAAGGGGTGGTTGATGGTGGTGTGTAAGACGGCGAAGGTGAATATGATGGACTATTGTATCCTACTGGAGGGGGTGTTGAGTAAGCAGGGGAAGGGGTGTACCCTGAGGCGGGTGGTGGTGGTGGGGGTAAGGATGATGGTGGATAATTCGATGGCGAAGGAGAGTTGTAAGACGGTGTTGAAGGTGGTGGAGGTGAGGAGTAGTAGTAATCTGGTGAAGGAGTGTAAGTTGGTGGTGTTGGTGGTTGGTATGATGGGGAAGGAGTGTTGTAGCTTGGAGTAGACGGTGTGTTGTACCCTGGTGATGGTGTGTACGACGGAGACGGTGAGTATGATCCTGACGAGGCTCCACCGAAAGAAGTTGGTGGTGGTGTGTAAGACGGCGATGGTGAGTAGCTAGGAGTGTAAGGTGGTGGTGAATATGTAGGAGTATATGATGGCGAAGGCGTATACACAGGCTTCTTAATACAACCAAATGAGTAACAATCAACGGGTGTAGCCAATGGTGAGGCACATTCCTCAGCGGACCTTTGGTTCGCCTCACCAATGATACAGTTTTGTGATCCATCGATAACCTTACCGGCCCCGGCCAAGGCGGTACACGAGGGTGCATCGCCAGTGAAGTAATTGTGTGAGTATGTAAAGTTTTGGAGGTTTGGAAGCAAGCAAATAGCTTCTGGGATAACCCCAGTAAATTGATTGTAACCCACATCTAATTGCTCCACACTAGACATTCCATTAATGGTAAGTGGCAACGACCCTGATAAGTTGTTGTAGCTCACATCGAATACCGTTACATGTTTGAGGTTACCAATTTCTTCGGGTAAACATCCTGAGAGATTATCATTAGACATTATAATCTCATTTAAGGTGTACCCCATGTCACCAATGCTAGAGGGAATGCACCCTCCTAGCTCATTGTTAGCCATGACCAAAACCGATACCGGGGAATTTCCCATGTTTTTCGGGATCCCGTATTTGAACCGGTTGTTGTTGATGAAGAGGGCGTCGAGTGGCTTGTCGAAGATGGCGGGTGGGATCGGCCCCTCGAAGTCGTTGAACCGGATGTCTAAATACTTCAATGAGGGTAAATTGAGGAGGGCCGGGGGGAATTTACCCACGAACCGGTTGTTACTTATATCGAGCTCGAATAGTAGTGACATTGAGCAAAATGATTTTGGGACGGACCCACAAAACCGGTTAGAGTTAATGTGGAACACGGCGAGATCGGATAATAATCCGAGCTCGTCGGGAAGGTACCCGGCTATGTCAGCGTGGTTAAGGTCCACGCTGGCAACAACCCGGGTTGGGGTGTTATTGTAAGTACTACCATAATACGAGTCAGAAGTCGTATTAGGTAGTATTGCACAAAAGACACCATTATACGAACACACATCAGGACCAACCCAATTTCCTGTGAAATTGGAGGGGTCCGATAACATAGCGTTTTTCCACGCTTGAAGAGCAATGTAGGCCTTACGAAGGTGATCATTCTCAAACTGAACACTAGGATCAACCGTTACATTTTCGGGACCGTTTGACGAGTCCATCGGGTTGTAGTAGCCGTCGTCGCTGCCATCAGCGATCGACGAATGTACGAAAGAGAAAATGAAGAGGGAAATCAATAAGAGGACAACGTGTGGAGATGGAGAAGGAGCCATCTTGGGGTGGTGTAAGAGAGAGAAGAGAAAGCACAATTTTTGAAAGTTTAGAAATGAATCTTGGTGTTGATATATGGTGTTACTTTGTTGGGTATTTGTTGACGTAATATAAAATAATGTTTTACTGGACTACCAGTTAGTTTTAATTATTTTTATATCAATTTAAAGCTAATATTTATTGGGCTGCTGGCCTGACATAGACATTTAATTTTTGTACTGCTAGACTATTTCCCATTATTAGTAGTTTATTATTCAAATAATTTTTGTAAATATAATATAATTACAAATATTAGGAACAAAATTAAGGGAAATTAAAAGAGTTGGTGAGCTGTGATTGGGAGAAAATACATTGGATGTCTGTGTGTTGATTGAATGTTAAGTTAGTGAGTTCCTCGTCTTTCAAAAAAAATAAAAATAATAAACATGAAATATAATAATAAAAATAATTAATTTTACATAAAAAAAAAAAAAAAGATATAGTTAGCGTGTGGGGCCATACTCGGAGATTGCAGGTAGCGGCTAATTTTTAATTTTTATATTTTTGTGAAATTTACTTGGTTTGAAAAATAAAAAAAAATTTGTTGTTTAGGGTTTGGTTGGTAAGAGGTAAAAAACAAAGAGATAGGAAGATATAATAATAATGGAGACCATGGCTTAGCTGTGACCATTTTGAATGGCGGATCCACCACCGAATAACCTAGTTTACTTGCACCGAAAATCGTGCTCTTTTTTTTTTTTTTTAATAAAGGTCGTCTATAAGTATTTAGACTTGTTTTATTCGACTTATTTTATATAAATTTATTTTATTTTAAAATACCGAGTGTAATTTAGAAATAAGCTACAGAGTATATTTGATTTAATCCTCATTTTGAATAAACTTATTTGAACTTATTTTTATCTACAACTTTTTTAACTTGTTTGCAAATCAATAATGTCAAAAAAGACTATTATATTATTTAAATAATTAAATTGATACTAAATTTAGATGTGCATGATAAAATCACATTTTTTATCAACATAAAATTAATTTTTAAGCTAGCTTGATTTGAGTAATGAAAAATTATCAAGAAACATAGTACACATTTTTAAAGTTTAAAGTTGAGTTAAGTGCAGTCATGAGTACTAAACTTTCATGATTGTTGCAGTTTAGGTACCCTAGTTGCAAAAGTTGCAGTTAGGGTACTCTAAACACATTCTGTTAAGTATGTTGTTAACTAAAAAAAAAAAAAAAAAAAACCAAATTAGCTGCCATAGTTGCAAAACCAACTTTTCATCACTTCCCAACTGTCAAAAAAATTAATCACTATCAACACCAACAGCTCTAGGTAGCATTTTTCACACAAAAATGATAAAAAAAAAAAAAAAAAAAAAAAAAAAAAAAAAAAAAACAGTTTTGTCCAAAGTCTAAAAATTAAAATCAAAAGGTCTTCATACTTTAAACAAAAACACCATCTATCAGGGATGTCCTCAAATACATCAACTTTCCCACCATTATACACTAGTCCACTGTCAAGTGTAAACTGACCAAAATCCACCATGGTGCACTATCAAACAAGGATTAAATTGAAAATCTGTAACAACATACAAAAAAACTAATAAGAGTGATAATTAGAAGGAAAAAAAAATCATTTCATTTATTAAAATTTATTCATAACATCAACTTCAAATTTAAAAAGATTGAAATTTTATCAATATTCAAGCACATATACTGTTGAATTATATTGTTCAATTAGAATTGTTAATTCATACTTTAAACAAAAATTCGTACCAAAAAAATTGAAATGCGAAGAAAATTAAAACAGAACAAAACCCTAAACCCCAAAATAAAAAATTACTAGCCACATAATCACAATCCTAATTAAACAAAATTATAACTATATTTTATCAACAACAAGTATTAAACAAATGAAATTACACAAATTACAAAAAAGAAGTAAAAAAGTGAAAATTACATAATGCATATCTTTGGCGAGAGACAAGTGTGGTCCAAGCCATGGATTATTATCTTCAACCATGATAATGGAGTGAAAAATTAAATAAAAAAATAAAATAAATAAAAAAAAACAGTGAAAATGGTGTAAATGTGTGATTGAAGAAAAATGACTGAAGGAAAAAGATTAACTTGGGAGTTCGTTGAAAGGAAAAATGAAAAGGCGGCAACAAAGTATATCACTGTATTCTTCATGACTTAACTTTTTTTTTTTGACGGCCTTCATGACTTAACTTGGGAGTTGTATATATTGGGCCAAACGAAGAAAAGTGACGGAACTTTAACGGTGTTACTTTTTAGTACCCTCTTTGCAACTTATGCAACTAGGGTACTCTAACTGCAACTTTTACTAAAGTTGAGTACCCTAGTGTGCACTTAACTCGTTTAAAGTTGCACTGCATTACTAAAAGCATTGATATGAGGCATCTACACAAAATTTCAAATTAATAGGCAATAATTTTAATTGATGCCATTAATAATATCCAATTCTTTTACCCTATTTTTTTTTTTTAAAAAAAAAAAAAATTGCTAATTTGATATATATGAGCAATAATAAGCCTTTGGTTATACCTAATTCTAAATGTATGGAATCAATGTATCCGAATATATGTATGATAGAAATTCACATTATTCTTGACTACCAAACATGACGCAAGACGCAAGTGCTATATTCCCAATATTAAGATGGTTCTATAATCTATAGTACATCAAAAATAAATAATAATACTTGTTTGGGGTATAGTTGATGAGTTTTCACCATTTACAGTTAACAAACAAAAAACATCAAATAATGAGAGAAATGTATATTACATTATTTGAACCAACATATTCTCACATTTTTAAAAGTATCACAAACTTTTGTAATTTGTTTATACAAATCAAGTACTTTAAGAATCATTAGATGTTTTTAACAAAATGTTGAATATAAATTTTTTAATCAAGTTTGGGCTAATCTGTCTATTGAGTGGATTGTGGATCAAATTCAAATCTAAACTCATAAAAATGTACAAAATTTGGTCTACACTACCTCCATTTCAAAAGATTACGTATAACTTTTGTACAATAATTTCCATGTTTTCTTTGCTCATAACCTTTTACTAGCCTGTAGCTACATGTAAACAAATGTTTTTTCGTAATGTAACAGAGAGTAAAGATATTTTCTTATGCAAATCTTCTTTTAACATTTTTTACTTCCTAACTTACCGGTCAGACTATTCCTTTAGCCACATGTAATTTTACTTTGACATTATTTATATGTCAACATTCATTACATTTTTTTTATACTAATATATGGAAGTCAAATATTAATCATCGTGTAAAATGTTGTCAAATCAATATCAATGTAGATTTTCAAATATTCTTTTTGGTCAAAAGTCAAACTTATAAATTGACACGTACATCATTCAAACTATTTCGAATATTCAGGAACAGAGGGAGTACCATTATTTATACTTTCCTCTTAACCTTTGAGTGAAGGGGTTAGAAAATGAAATCATACTCTAATCTCTAGTGCAGAGGTTTTTTTTTTTTTTTTAAAAAAAAAAGCATAATAAACCTCAAAAGATAAATAAATGATGACCCTTAGAGCACTCTCACTCATGGGCATTTTTTTTGCCCATGAGGAGATTTTAATGAAAACAATGAAATTTTGGCTTCCCATTCATGAGCATTAGAAAAAATGTCCATGGGGAAATCATCAAATGCCCATAGCAATGGCAAAAACTAATTGCTACAGTAGTGTGGGCCATGGTACCAAATCAGCAAAAAAAAATAAAAGAAAAAAAAATAAATAATGTGATGATAGTAATACTTTAGGAGAGAGAAAAAATAGGAGAGAGAATGGTGTGGGTTTTTTCTTAGCCCATAAATGTATGAGAAGTTGTAGAAAAAAAATGCCCATAAGAAAAAGTGGAAAAGAGGAGTGAGAAAGTGGGTAGAGAGATAATGGCATTTTTTTTATTTGCCCATGAATAAGAGTGGTCTTAGCTTCATCAATAAATATAAGACATGCTACGCATGTCTTATATTTGACTGTTCTATATATTACTATCTATTTATCTCAACTATAAACCTAACTATATTTCAACTTTATAGTAAAATCAAATAAATTCATATAAAAGAAATAAATTAAAATGTCTCCTTTAATTTTTTGGTATAAGTTGTAAAGAACTAATCTTTTTTTTTTTTTTTTTTTTTTTTTTTGTATGTTCACATGATGATTATTATAACTTTAAGAGAGAGAAGGAAACTTAACTGGTAGCCATGTCTTAATAGACGGCAGACACTATAATACTTGCTGGCACGTCGAGTAAGATTCGAAGTGGGTCCCTTATTTTACTAAACTCATTACATTACAAAATATCATCGACAATTTGGTACAAATTATTATAACTTGTATTTAATCACTGCTTGATATATAATACTACTTCCCAATTTGAAGTAAACACAAATTTCGTAAATAAATTGTACACTACACAATATTGTAGAGTAAGGGCTTGTTCTGATTTACTGAACTGAGCTGAATATTTTATGAGAGAAGGAAATTAAAAACTAAATTAAACTAAATTGAATTGAACTGAAAATAAGCTGAAGAGAACATGCCCTAAGTTATTTTATAATATGAACTGTTGTGTTTGAGTCATTGAATTACCTTTTAATTATGTGTAAATTGAAATAGTCTAACTCTTAAAAGAGTGGCTTCATCATGGTAATTTGAATAATAATTGCTAATATTACAAAAGAGTAACTTAGGACCTGTTTTCTTCAGATTACTTTCACTTCAATTCAATTCAGTTTCAATCAGTTCAGTTCTTAATTTCCTTGTCTGATAAAATATTCAGTCAGTTCAGCTGATGCGGATCAAGCATCAAAATTCTAGTCTAGATGATAGTAGTTTGTTATTTTATCTTTTTCGTAGCCGTATGATTTACTTAGGATAACATTTATCTTTTTAGAAGATATTGTTAGAGTGTTAGGATTTAATTTATCTTTTAGATTTGTTTATCCTATAAGTAGGGCTGTCAAACGGGTCGTGTCGGGTTCGTGTTCGTGACGATATTAGATGGGTTGAAAAACCCTTGACCCAAACCTAACCCGTTTATTAAACGGGTTGAAAACCCTTGACCCAAACCTAACCCGCTTATTAAACGGGTTACCCGTGTAACCTTTTACCCACATAGTATGTAATAAACTAATTAATATTCAATTTTAAAAAAAAAAAACAAACATCATTAGTTCATTAAAGATACTACAACAGTTTTAAGTTAGTAATTTTAACAATATATACCACAAGGGTTAAAGTTAGTAGTTTGAACTATATAACCATACATAAGAATTGTTTCAAATTAACCGCAAAATTAGATTTAATTTACAAAAGATGAAAATTATAATTTTTTCGCCAAATTAACCGCCAAAAAATTACCAAAATTTATAAATGGTGTCAAGGTAATTTACAAAATTACAAGTTTTGAATAAAAATTCAGTTTTTTTTTACTACTCAATTAATAGATTAAGCGTGTCGGGTTCGGGTTGACGGGTTGTCATTCAAGCCATTTATATAATCGGGTTATGCGTGTCGGTTTCGGGTTGAAAATTTCAACTCAAACCTAACCCGTTTACTTTCGTATCGTGTCCGTGTCGACCCAATTATGTAAACGGGTTGAGAATTCTTGACCCAAACCAGCTTATTTCGTGTCGAGTTATCGTGTCGTGTCAGCGTTTGACGGCCCTACTTATAAGGCATGGGATTGTATGCCTATAAATATTTGTTTTATTAATGAGAATAGGGAGATTGATTGAGTTTATGAAAATATGAAAATTGTGAGTTAGTTCGGGTTAATCGAATTGATTTCAAAACGTTGCTTTTCTTTGAAAAGATCAAAATTTACATTGCTTTTCTTCTTATTTTAGTCAAAAAGATCAAACTTTATTGAATGAGGTTCACCCTAATTGCTAGTATCCCTTTCTGTGCTTTAATCCACATCAAACAGAACAGGCCTTTAGAATAGGTGCATAATAAAGTTATTATAGATTGACTCGATTCACAATCATCAACTATTAGATGTATAATTACATGTAATCTGTTAACTTTCAAAGGAAACTTGTTACATTGCACTTTTAAAACCATTTCTTTGACAAGTAGAAGGATTCTATTAGACTACATAACAATCAACCCAGTGCTTGAGAGTAACGGGGAAGGTAAAATCCCCTACTCCTAAATATGCATATGTACTCCGTATATTATAAGACTCAAATGTGTAATTTTATAAAACTTCTATGGTAGTCATCCTTGAAATTAATTACCAAACTAAACTTGGTCTACTGGTAAGATTGTCACCTTCTAACCTTGAGTTTGGGGGTTCAATCTCCACTAGAGACATTTTGAGGGTAGGGATCCTTTACCCTTACCCTTCCCCCTCACTCTCAAACGCAAATATCGGACCAAAAAAATCGTGAGGGTTGAGGGATGATCAGGGTCTTTCTCCTTACCTTTTTAGCCAATAAAAATTTAGTATAAAATGATAACTACCATATAGAATAATCCGCAATTTTAATAAAGTAAAATTTCAATAATCTCTACCGGGTATAATTGATTAAACTTTGATTAAGAATTGGTGGTGAATCGATCAATTTAAAATAGTTGTAACTAATAAGGAGTTTACTCATAAAACTACATCATATGCTTAATCATAAGAGATTAGGACAATATGACAACTTTAAACGGAACCAATATAATTTTAAATTTTAGTAAGATGGTATGAGGATATAGAAAAGGGGATTGGAATGGAGTAGGTCAACAGGAAAGACGTGTTGTCAGAAAGACTTACAAGTATCGTCAACAACCAAAAATAAATAAAGTATGATGAACAACCAGAATCAATCAACCATGCAGATTGAAGTAGAGTATTATAATTCAAAAAAAAAAAAAAAAAAAAAAAAAAAAGGAAAAAGAAAAGAAAAGAAAAGAAAAAAAGAGTAGAGTATAATAATGGTCCGTAAAAGAGAAAGTGGTACTATAAATTATTTTACTGTTTGCGGCAGAACGTCTAATGCAATGCAATGAATTGCATTTCATCATAAACGAGGATAAGAAGAACGGACTATATATAAATTCGAGTCAATAAATTCTTAGGGACAACCATGCACATATATTTATATTTCGTACATGTTATATGTGTATGTATCATGTAATTTAATTAGTTTAGATTTACCTATTTTAATGATTGAAAGTTAATTTTGCAATGGTTGATTCATTGTTGTATCAATTAATTATGAGTAGTCATTGGTAGTTAATTTATTGTTATGAGTACTCGGTAGTTAAGTTGTTACGTACCTTGTTTCTAGAATCAATATAATGTTATAATTTGAAATACTATGGAGAAGATTTTTATTGAAATTTTTTGTGTAGAAGCGGATGCACGATGCTCCGTGCATCCTTTTTTTTTTAAAAAAAAAAAAGACGAAATGAATATATAATTGTTTAGTTAAAAACATAGAGTTATTTTATAAAAAACATCACAGGTAGTTGTTTTGTAATGAACATATAATTATTTAGTAAAAAAAAAATCCAACTTTATTTTTATTCAACCATCATAAATCTAAAGATAAAATTCAAAGAACATTTTAAAATATAAACAATTAACATTATGTTACAAATAAATATACATTTTGACAATCAAATAAGAACATGGAGATGAAGAACATTTAACATCATGTTTTTTTTACTCTAGGTATATGTTCATTATATTTTAACAGTATGTTCTTTTCATTGTAACTATATAAATGTTCATTACCGCAAATTCTATGCTACTCCTGGGGTACCGTGTGCATGGTACTCCAGGTTTATAAAAATTATGTTATTTTAATATAAACTTCTTGTTATTTTAATTTATATACATGTTATTTAAAAATAAGTATATGTTATTTTATATTTGCATTTTTTTTTTCAACATTGATCCTTTCGTTGTACTCTAGATTTATAAAATTTGATGTGAACCTCTTATTATTTTAATTTATATATATGTTGTTTTTTAAATAAGTACATGTTATTTTTATAAATGCATGTTTTTTTTTTATGCATGATGTTGAAGTAAATAAGTGAATAACACATTATTTTAGCAAAATAACACAAGGTTTTAAACAAAATAACGCAAGACTTAGGCAAAATAATTCAAGTATATTGGGTATGGAGTACCATGATCCAGGAGTATATAATACTAATTGGTTTATTACATTACTATAATATGTTCATTTTGCTTTATAGAATATGAAAAAAAAAACATTTTACTGTATTTTAATGTACATTGTATTATTTAGTACAACTTTTTTCTGAATTTATTTATTTGCTTGCTTTCTTTTTTCAAAATATAATAATTGGTCAGTTTTCTTCAAGAATTTCATATTGTTTCTCATTGCAACACCAAAACCACATAAATCACAAATTAATTCCCAAATATATATATATATATATATATATATATATATATAACAAAAAATTACAATTTTCAACCAAATTTATAAAAAACAAATACTTGAACTCAAAATAAACAAGTATGAATGTCGAATCTGATCTTACCTTTCGTTTTTGTCTCATCTTGCACCAAATAGTTCGAAATTCACGAATTTTTTTCTTAGGGTTTGATGAATTTGAAGTGATTTTCAGTTTTTTTGGAGAGAAATCTTCTAGAGAGAGAAAACTTCTAGGGAGAGTATATAATTTGAAATGATTTGAAATTACTGTATGGTTTTTCCTTTTTTTTTTTTACAAAACTTAAGCTCAAAATATCTCATGTACATTAGAATTGCAAAATATGTTATTTTCTATAGCCATGTACATTATGATATAACATGATGTGCATTCCGCTTTTTTAAAAAACAAATGTATTTTGCAGCGGATGCACGAGGATGCACCATGTGGATCGTGCATCCGTCCGCAGAAAACCACGGAATGGATTTTAATGTTGAAATCGAACATTCAGAATTCTAAAATTTGATAGTTTTCTCGAAGATTTGGAATGGTCATAAGAATCTATAAATAGCAACCCCATTATCCTAGCTTAAAATTAGACTAGTTATGTTGTCATTAAAATATTTTCCTCCAAACTTATAAATAATGTCATCATTTTAAAATAATTATTTTGTTTTATTAAAAAAAAAATTGTAAAATGTATTATTGTTAGTATCAATTTCTGAAAATCGAACTACTCTCTCTAACAATAATAATTTTTTTTTTCCTCGGTAGGGTGGTTGATGCGCGTGATGCACACGCTACAACTAGCTATTTTCGGAAAGCGTTTAAGTGTATCATCGTTCGCTTACTATTGTTAAGAGATTTTTTATAGAAAAAAATAATAACAATAACATTAATGAAGGAAAATAAATTGATAAACTCTCTAGAGAGTATAGTTGTCCAAACACTATTCATAACAGTTAAATCATTAAATCACACAAAAGAATAGCTTAGAGGCAATTAACATAATATTAATATTTTTTTTTGAGGGAACATAATATTAATAGGGGTAAATAGGTGAACAAACATTTTTAAGAATATAATTGTCTTCAAACTATTCATAAGTGTTTTCTCATACTTTTAAAAAGGTAGGGAGCTCAATTTTTTTTTTTTTTTTTTTTTTGGGTCTTCACTTTTGATATGAAATAAATAAATAAATTTAGAAAATTTTATTTGTTCAAATCGTGCATCGCACAAGATTAATCTAGTTTTAACTATTATGAGTACCTCACTATCTCATACGAAGTTTTAGTCTTACAAGTGGGGAAATTATCTTTTAGCTTTTAGGCTACGGGTTCAAGATTCATGATCTACTTATGCTTAGGAGTAGGGATCCCTTACCTTCCCTCAACTTCAAGCATCGACATGTTAGTTCACTAGAGTTCTTATCCTTCCTAAAAGGAATCATTAATCTTAATAATGGCACCATCTTTACCGTAGTCTAGATGTGATACTCAATCTATTTCTTAGGGTATGTTCACATTTACTGAATTGAGCTGAACTGAACTGAACTAAAGTGAACTGAACTGATTGGAGCTGAACTGAACTGATCTGAAATGAATATTTTATGAGAAAGGGAAATTAGGAGCTGAACTGAACTGAATTGATTGGAGCTGAAATGAACTGAATTGAACTGCAATGAACTGATTGGAGTTGAACTGAACTAAACTAAACTAAACTGAAATTAAGCTGAAGTGAACATGCCCTTAGTCTACCATAATTATTAAATATACAATAACTTTTAAAAAGAAAATTGAGTGTACCATAATTATTGCACATTCGTTATAAAGTTCTCCTAAAATGATAAAATGTTATTATGATATAAGTAAAAGTTATCACAACATAAATAAGGGTAATGCAATATGTAACCCTTGCCTAGGGCTACAAATAAGCATTAAAATCTTTCCTTATTTGGTATTAGATTAGGAATACATCAATGCATGACAAAATCATGCGCAAATCAGTGTAACTAATGAATATTTCTCATTAATGTTTTTCTTTTTCAGCTTCTTATACATAGTGCTTAATGCAATTAATAGCATGTTCCTATAAATAAAAGCTTTTTATATTTTATCGATAAATAAAGTTGCCTCTTTAAATAAATAGAAATCAAATCTTTGAGTGAAAGTAACTATATTACTCATATAAAAATTTATCCTACCATCTATTTACATTAAATTCATATTAGGTTTAAGGTTACCACAATTAGGGTTACAAGTTATCCTAATTTGGCTAAAGATTACCCTAAAAATGTTCGACGTATATTAAAATTATAGTAAATCGGGTGTACATAAAAATCTTTATGACATGTATATCTAAATTGCAGTTAATATTTTATCATAACACAACTACAGTTAATATTTATAATACACAAGTTTTTAGATTTGATTAGCCACACCATTACTTGATATCTTGATAGTGCGGGATTGTGGGCGCTCTACATACTCTGTATAAAACAATGAATTGTGTAATGAGAGCTACGTTGACAATCAAATGGAGTTATCAAAAAGATGTGTGGTTACTCAAATGAAACAATAACGTTAATTTTAAACAAATGAATTTATTCATTTTATAACTAAAATAAAAGAAAAAGAGTTACTCGATTGACCAATTTAGACTACTTTGTATTTTTTACATTAATTAATACTACTTGTTCAATAAATTGTACATAACTCTAATTGACAGAGAAAAAGTTATCCTTATAAATAATTGAATTATTTCATAAAAGTGTTACTCTTCTAAATAAATGTTTCTTCAATTAAAAATATATAGAGTATTTTTTTTTTTTAATTTATATTTTATCGAACTCCAAACCCGTCCTTTGAATTGATTTATTACCAAAATTCTAAGCTCTCACCCATCCCCCCCCCCCCTTTTTTTTTTCTTTTTTATTTTATTTTTTTTTTTTTTATTACATGCATAAGCAAATAAGATTAATGTTTAAAATTTAAAAAAAACGCTTGTGCATCACATGGTTTGAACTACTTGGTATTAATTTCAAATAAAGTTAATATAATTGCAAAGGAATCGTACCATTAAAAGCAACATGAGTTGTCACTTTTGCAAGCATAATGATCTTTTTTTTTTTTATATTTTTTTTTCTTTTTCTTTTTCTTTTCTTTGGGCCAAGTATTGTTGTAATCTTACCATTTGCGGTCCAACTGGTAAGGTACTACTCGCTCTGATCCGTCCAGAAAGATTATCCCATACTTCTATTTTCGCTTTAAAGCATAGGTAAAGTTGTGCATCCGGCCATATATAGGTTAACAAAGTTGTACATGAGAAGGAGAGAGATAGAGAGCAAGTGAGATAACAAAGCAAAACAATATGATAAAAGCTCAAATCACCCAAAGATATTATGTTGTACATAGTATACAAGACAATTATTAAAGGACGGACAGAGAACCTATTCTACAAACTTTCTTATCAAATAAAATCTACATACTAAGTGTTTGGACCCCCTGTGGGCTCACTTTCATTAAATACGAAAATTACCAAAATGCCCTTATTTAAACCTTGAATAGGAAAATTCCAGAATCGTGCATAGCAAGTATCTCGAGAAACCATAATATGACCAACACGGCCCAGAACGGCCAGAATCCCTAATCCTAACTCTAATGAAGTTGGTTAATCCTCTCCTATAAATACTGATCTACAAAGATTAGTGAGGTAATTACTTTTCTCCACTCTCTCTCTACAAACTTTCTCTCTAAGCATAGGTTGATTGACTTGACCGTCGGAGAGGTTTTCTTGGGAACACTCCCCGAGGCAGTTGACTTTCGTTGTTTTGCAGGACTCGATTTGACCATACGACCAGGCACCCCCACAACTCAGATCCCGGAATTCTTTTGCAGAAACACTAAGATAAATGAGTAAAGTAATGTTACTTAATATGAGATAGTTTGTGATATAAAAAAAAGGAAAAATTGACAAGAATAATCTCAACTTTTCCTCATTCGCCCAAAATAATCCCAACTTTCGATTAACTTTTAATAATCCGAATTTTGCTATCAATTTGCTTTTAATGGTCCCGAGTGACTTGTAACCTGTTGAGCGAGATTTTTTTTTTAAAGTTTAATGTACATATGTCACTACATGATTGGTCAAAATAGGTTTAAATTTTATTTAGTTACTAATTAAATCTTAACTGATACTTTTAACTACCTATTTAACAAAAAAGCTATTTAAAAAAGGTAATTAAAAAAAGCACCACAACACCACATCACCTCCACTGCCCAGCCTTCACCACCGCCCAATATCCTAAAAAAAACCCTTTCTCACCACTTAAAACGCCCATTGCTCCTCCCCAAACCCTCTAAACCCTATTCGCTAGGGTTCCGAGGGTGTGCGAGGTGGAATTCGAGGGTTTTTGCGGCGAGAGAGTTGTTTTTTTTAGGTATTTCGGGAGTTTTGGGGATGGGGACGATGGCAAGTGGTATGCGACGCCGTAGCTGGCGAGGGGGAGGGGGACGGGGCCCTGGGTTGCGCGGGTGTAACACCCCCAATTTACTAGCTAATAATAATAAAGAATTAAAGGAAAAATAAAAAACCTTTGAATAAAATTGCGAAAGCATACACTTAAATCGGAGGTATTACCGCCATACTCGACAACCTGTCAAGTGCTAAGGCTTACAAAATTCCAATAATACAACTCAATAAATCTAAGTGGGCTATTTATACAACTTTACAAACTCATTATAGCATACTAATCAAAACACTTGAGCTCCTTTAGCTACGATCACTTGATCAACCTGCTAAAACAATCTTGTCTGTTCACCATTAAGGACAAATTCCAAAATAGATCGTCGCAGGGTACCATAAGAAAAAGACATGGCCGCAAACACACGTAGCACAACAAAACAACACACACACTGTAACACCCTAGAAATTCCTTTCTTTTAAAATACCTGTTTTGCCCTGTTTAAAACTTTAAATAGGAATATCTAAGACATTACCGCCACCGTGAAAACGGCTAAGGCAACTATCAAAGACACACAACAGAAGACTAATTTCAAAACCATTCAAAACAAGTCAACTTGAAAAGTCAATCAACGAAAGTAAAGTCAAACCAAAGTCAAACGATGTAAAATATAATCAACCTACAACTTGGAACCATCGTAGGCCCTTATTAAAACCAAACCGAACTCAAAACCTTTGCGTTAGCCATGCATAATAATAATGTCATAAATAATTAAAGCAATAAACACATCATATACTTATAGAAACTAGCATGATTCGCTCTTCACTCATGCCCATTCATGAATATGTTTCATCACCTGAAAAGGTTCTCTCTACTTGTTTCCACTACTCTCCATTAAAAATGGGTCATCATAGGGCAAAGATAAAGACAAGGCCAACAAACACACAAAACACACAACCAGCAAAGCTGAGTACATAAACGTAATTAACACACTAGCATAAAATTCCCTATCAATACACAACTTACCTCGTTGCACCTGTTTTTCAAGCATACAACAATCAATAAAAGTTCTCACTAGACACTACATAATTTATTTAGCGTTGATTACGCATGGAACGGGTTTCCCCCTAACCTCCCCCAAATAAATTGAGGTTACTGACACGGGAGCTAACCGTGCCAGCATCAAAAACCACTCGTAAGTGGCATAATTCCTGCGCATAATAACAATAAAAGGAATGTACATCGTCCTGTACTCCAATAGAAGTTATGGTTAAATATAAAACCCCATAATTCCCCCCATATGTTCATACTCAAGGTATATACGTTCCAAGAGTTTTGGTGCGTAATCTCTTTCACTTTACGTTTTTTACAGATTATTAAACTCGGTGATGACTCTCAAACCATAATCATTCAATCAACAATAATTAATCAAACAATCAAATATACCAATTTAATTCTTGAATAATTAGTGACCACATAATATTAAATGTTGAACCCTTTTTAATTCTACCTCGATGCCAATGACACCTTAAACGCATAAAGCGCCACAAATCCTATCCCTTGGTGTTAAAAACACCTTAAGTGCACTAAGGCACCAACATACAACTTATTCCTCGTGTACATAGACACTTATATAGCTCCTTCCTCATGCTTAAAACATCAATAACAATTATATGAACCATGATAAAATTCCTTTTCAATATTCCAAACCAAATTAAACATTTAGTTTAATTAAACATGCTCTCTAACATGCCACAAATAAATATGTGGTTCATAAACAATACTCCGAACTATAATTTTCCAACCAAAAATCCATCACAAATAAATCATGCCTCATTATTCAATCACCAACAACAACCAATTCATAATTTCCATTCCAAATCTAACATGATACTACTTGTAATCAATTAAACACATTTAGCATTCTACTACATCATAAAAATTATTCTAAGTACGCGAACGTTCCTTGAATACGATCTTAATATCGCCACAATTAATAGAAATCACTCACTTCAAAGTCTCCTACAACTTAAAATCATAGAAGAGTATTAAAATCCTCTCTACACAAATTTCCAGCAATATATACTATTATAAAACCCCTCATAATTTAATTAAAATAAGCTAAAATTCCTTAAAGAATTAATCCCAATTAATGGGTAATTAAAATTCCTTAAAGAAACTTGATTTTTAATACTCTACCAAAAATTCCAGCACTATATTTTAATGAAAACTTGATGTAATTTAGCCTTAAAACACTTTAATCAAAGGTTTATACCATTATATATCATAATCCTTCAATAATTTATAAATCAAGAACCTAGGGTTTCAAAAATTGGAGCTTTTTAATATAAAAACATAATCTGAAAATTAATTAACATAATACTCATAATCAAGCATCAAAAATCAAATCCCAAAACTCATAATTAGCAATTAGATCTAGGATTAAATTGGTTTTTAAAATAAAGTTTTAATTTTTTTTCGAAAAGATGAGGCAGCAGCGGCAGCCACCACGCCAGCTGCCAGTGCCGGTGGCTGCCTACTGCCGGCGGCTGACACTGCTGGCGGCCGGCGGCCACCTGCTACTGGTGATTGGCGGTGAGGGAGGGTGGTGCCGAGAAGGGGAAGGGGAAAAGAGAAAGAAAAAGAAAAAGAAAAAGAAAAATAAAGAGAAAAGGGAGAGAAGTTTACCTTGGGTTTTCTCCACTCTGGGCAAAGTTTGATTTGCCTCAAGTGTTGAATATTTATACCCCTTCTTTAGAAACCCTTCTCCCAAAACTTTCCTCTTTTAATTTTCCTAATCCCTTCCCTAATAAAACTTTACTTAAAATAAAACTTTCCTAAATTAAACCCCAACTTAATTAAAATAATTAATTAAATAAACTTTCCTTTTATAAAATATTTCCAAACTTATTAAAATAAATAATTAAAATACTTTAAATAAAACAATTCAATTTAATTAAATACTTCTCAAAATACTTATTTTAAATAAAATACGTATAAAAATACGATGTATTACACACACGTCAGCAAAAAGCTGAGTAATCACCAATTATCAGAATACAGAGTGTAATAGGATAATCAACATTCCTAACTCAATTAAATAATATAGTTTAAAACTACATTACACATTGTACTCTATAAATAACCTTTGTCTGACTCAACCTCGAATAATAATATGATCTTTTACTCAATTAACTCATGTATCCCATAAGTGTGCCGTGCTCTTTGTTGTATACCTAGCCTTGGACATGGGTAATTCGAATAAATAAACCCACAAGTATAAAAACTTGAATACTCTCAATAATCAGAAAACACCTTGAACCAGACCACATACGGGTCAATTCCCACTGTAGGGGACCATAGAAAAATATAAATAAAGATTGTATCTCATTCTTAACTCATGATCATTATCTCATTACCAACATGCCAAGGACTAAGGTTTATAACGTCGAGCCTCAAACCAATAACAAAATATATGTTCAACCTTTTGATCTCATACATCGATCAAATAACCATTCACAAATTAATAAAGTGGTATCTCAGAGCTTAGGTCTATTTTAATTTCCACCAAAGACAATTTAATGTTTTTTTTTTTTTGTTAGGCGCCTAATGTTTTAAGTGTTGTGATTTTGAATTTAATTACTTGATTTAAAATCAAATTTTAATTTTGCAAAATTCTTTTATTTTAATTAAATTCATTCTGCATTTTAAAATAAAATATATGTTTTTTTTTTTATTTTTTTTTTATAAATGACCGTGTTATTAATTATTTGTAAAATGAAATGAATTGTGGTATTTATTTTATTCTTTGAACTTAAGTATATATTTTATTTTATCGGTGAGTTTTGGGTAGTCTTAGGATGGGCATATAAGATAGATGATTTCTTTCTATGTGCATTGTATTTAATTCTTTTTGTGTTGTTCAATTTTGAATGAATTTTTTTATGCAAGGGATAAATTATGTATGTTATACAATCGTGTACATTTGGTTGTAGTTACCACCTAGTATCATGTTTAAGGATTCAAGCATGTAATGTAGAACAATATGTAGTGATGAATTGTGCAATATGATAGGTTTGCGTGATCATCATGTGAAGCTTATATTTATGTGACTATTAATATGCGTTTATTGAATAATGTTATTCATTTAATGCTTGACTTTTTAGGGGAGATATTTCTTTCTTTTAATTGCTTTCCTCCAAACCTTGCACCCAATGATAATTTATTTACTTGAGGAATCGATGAAACATGTGGTGATGATGAAATATTGAATTGAGAAATGAGTTATGACACTCTTGTTTTTTGAAGGGTTATTACTTGGAATAAGTGTTTAGTGAAAAGTTTTACTTGGGAATTTTTGAGAATAAGCTTATGAAGGAATTGAGTATGTTTAATTGGAAAATAGAAGAGAACTTGGTGAGCTAGTTTATAAGTATTAAAGTGTGAGTATGTGAGTTAAACTACGAGTGTTTCGTAGAGGATTGGGAGATAATTGAGATGAGAACAAACCTACGAAATTATAATGAAATGCTTGATGATGTTATTTATTGAGGTGAGTTACGAGGGCGTAACTCTTTTCTTTAAGAGGGGTAGAATGTGATATAATTTCGCGCTTTTTACTTAATTCATGCTATTTATTGCGTAATTTTGCATGATTTCCCTCGTTATTGCATAAAAGTATGGTTTGCATGCTTTTAAAGTATGTAAACTTTGGCCATGTAAGATTCTACTGAGTATAAATTTGGTTTGTCGAGTATACATGTTGAGAAGCAAGCAATTTACAGCAATACAAAACACAAAAGTTTGAATAATTTTGAGAAATTATGGATTTTGAGTTAAGTTTCATGGACGAAACTTCTTTTAAGAGGGGTAGATTGTAATCCCCCATATTTTTGAATAAACAATAATTTTATTTTATTATCAATTATATGATTATTTTACGATAATTATATATTTCATAAATATTTTGAAAAATATTTTTTTAAAATAAATAAATAAAAATTAATTCTAAATGATTTAGTCATTATTCTCTATTTCAAAATTAGCTTACTAACTATTGTCAATGATTATTTTTTTTGAAACAAAAAAAAAAAAAATAAATAAATTCATACAAGTTATTATTTTACCATAAAAGTTAAAAGCCTAGTCCAAACTAATTCATAGCCCAGCTTTATATTATTCCCAACCTTAATTAGTATGCAAATTGGGCCCAAACAAGCAATCCTAATTTTATTTGGACTAGGAAATTAAACCCTCAAACTCTTTCTCCCTCATTCACGCAATTTGCTTTCATTGTCTTCCTCCTAGCTTGCTTTGCACGATTTCAAAAAAAAAAAAAAAAAAATGCTGCTTACCTTGCTGCCGCTGCCAGCCACACCGCCCACCACCGGCGCCGGCGCCACCCAACGACCTCCGACCATTGCATCACCACCACACCACCAGTTTGCCCCCTCCTCTCTCCCTTCTTCTTATTCTTCTTCTTCTTCTTTTGTTAATCTAATTCAAATTTTAATCTTTATCAAATTTTGTTATTAAATTGTTATTATTATGGTTTGATTATGTATATGAATTATAAAAGAGTATAAATTTATAAGTTTTATCATGTTAAAATTGTGAAATAAAATTTCAGATTTAATTAATTTAGAAAATTAGGGCTAACCTTGTTTTTTCATGATTTTAGGGCTTAAAACGTGTTAGTCAAGTTACTTAAGTATATAGTATTTATATTATGTTAAAATTATATTTTTTGTGATTAAAACTAATTTTCAGATTATTAAGAATATAAATTTCAGAATTTAAAGCATTCTAAATCATGTTTCTTAATTAGAGTTTTTTATACACTACATGACCGTTATGATTAATTTATGTTAATAGCTTATTAAAGTATCAAATTCAGAGTTTAAGTTAAGTTTCCAGATTTTTGTAATCTGAATTTTATTGTTTTTGTATCAAGAATAATAGGTTTTGATGTTTCTACATATATATTTAAGCCATTATTCCATTATTACAAGTATGGGTTATTAAATTTGCAAAGGATGCGTATAAACTAAATTTTTTGATTTAGTTAGTAGCTTAAACATTCTGTAATTTCATATATAAGAGTGTATTTTAAGGTTTTTATGAAGAAAACTTAAAGAACTATATATAAGCTTTTGATTTTAATTAAAGGGAAGGTTTTAAAGTGTTGTTTGATTGGATTTTGAAGGTTTTAAAGTGAGTTAGTATTGTTATAAATTTGATTGTTTGGGTATTGATTGAAATCTTATTGTTTGGTTTAGGAGAGGACTTAATAGAAGGTGATTTTTAGTTGGTAAAGTGGCCAACCAATCCATTTACTTAAGGTACGTACAAGTTACGAAACCTTGCCTTTAGAGGCATGTTTAGGGAAGTATCGAGAACTTAATATCATGTATAGAGAAGACTGGGTTCAATTGTTTGGATATACATTGTGATTTCCGTATGATTGTGTATTAATTTACCTTGTATGTATTGTTTATGCGTTATTTGCAAGATGCGCTTAGAGGCAAAGGTACGTGAGTATGTGGAATGAATTATTTTATTACTCGTTCATGATTATTGAAATGGAATGAGTAAAGGAAGAATTAAAGTCTTATAAGACGAGGTTAAGGTTTTGGGGTGTTTTATGCACTCAAGGTGTTTATACACCGAGGTAATTAAAGGAATCAATAATAAATATTGCTTGTAACTAATAAATCAAGAATTGAATTGTAAACTTGGTTTACTTGATTGGATTGATATTGGATTGATTGTATTGTTTTGCATACGAGTCATCACCAAGTCTAAACTTGTAAATCACGTAAAGTGCAAGATGGATGAGTAATAAAACTCTAGATTTGTGCACATCTAGAGTAATGACAATCAGGGGTTGGGGTACACGGGGTATTAGCCGTGCACTTTTCTAGAGGTCATCTGATCTACGAGTCTCTTGTTTCAAATACTTTTCAAAAACTAGGAGTTAAATGAGGTCTCATACTAGCTATAGTCACGGAGTCGCGCCCGTGGCCATTGGATGTTTATTGATGTTTCCGAAAGGAGGCATGGGGGTTTTCTTTTATTGATGTTCCAAATGAAGCATGGGATGGACAACCTTGTCTATTGCTTAATTCGATGAATAGAATGAAATGACTTATCTATTATTAATTAGTGAGGTCTTAGAAATGTAAATAGTTGAGTTATGTGTTTGAGTCTATAATTAAGTTGTATTTGATGATTGATTATTGGTAACATGTTGGAATTTCTTATTATTTTACTTCGTAGCCTGTATGTACTCAGCGTTGCTGATTGCGGGCTTTTGTGTGTCTTTCTTTTGTCATGGCCTTCGCCTTTTAATGACCCTGTAATAATCCAATTTTTACACTTGTAATATTGGGGGGCAGATTAACTATAGGCTTTTATATATTCAGGACTTGCATCAAGGTGGTGGGATTTTGAGTGGAGTGTTGGTTACCATTCACAGTTTATTTTATTTCTTACTTTTGAATTTATTTAAACTCTGTTTAATTTATCTACCACTTTTATTGTTTTGAGTTTTGAATAAGGGCCTTAATGGTTCCAAGTTGTAAGACTTAATTTGGTTTTGTTTGTTGGTTTTGAAACTTATTTATAGCTGAAATAGTTATTTCCGCTGCTAATTTCTGAATTAGCCTTAACGTTTGAATACGTGGCGGTATCACGTCAGTAATTCTCTTGGGTGTTATTAAAGATATTTACAGGTTTAAAGAGAATTACTGGGGTGTTACAGCGGGAGTGCGGTGCTGGTGGGTGACTACCTGACTGGAGCTGACAGGGAAGGGTGGTGGGTTTTATTTAATTAATTTACTTTTTTTAATTTTTAATTTTGTTTTTTTTTATTATTTTTTATTATTTTTTATTTTTATTTATTTTTTTAATTATCAATCCCGTCTTGACACATGTCTAATAACTTGTTATAACAAGTTGTATGAGAGGTTGAGACCATTAAAAGCAAATTGATATTAAAGTTCGGATTGTTAAAAAATAATTAAAAGTTGAGATTATTTTGAGCGAATGAGGCAAAGTTAGGATTATTCTTGTCAATTTTTCCTAAAAAAAATCCACAAGATTGGTTTTATATCCACCTAAAGTGCCTAAATGCACTAACCTTTTACTATTACAAGGTAAGAAACACACGCACTTGTGTGTGTGCGATATACAAAAAATTTAATTAGGCTATATTCTCATCTTTATTCCAATAACAAACAATAAATATTTGTTGGTGTAAAATTATAAGCTAATGAGAAAAATATATATTAGTAAAAAAAATTGATGAACTTATGGAGTATTTTTTTATTCATTTCCTTTTTTTTTAAAAAAAAAAATAAATTAAAGCCTTCTATCAGTTTGGCTTAAGTTTGAAGCCAATTCCGGTGTTAAAAAAAAAAAAAAAAAAAAAAAAAAAAAAATCAAGAGTAGAATCTAATTTCAATTATTATAGGAGTGGGAGCAGGTTTTTTTTTTTTTCCGAAATGATGGGTGGTTATTTTTTACTATCCCCAAATTCTAATTCTAATTTCTTTTGACAGGTAATTCTAATTTCAATAAGGTAGTTATTTTTTTTTTATTTTAATTTTCCTCAAAAAAAAAAAAAAAAAGTAGTTATTTTAATTTTTTAATAAAAAATAATATTTAATTTTTGATTTTTTTTTTTTTGAAAACATTTAATTTTTGATTTTAATTGTAAATAAAAGAGGTAATATTGAAAATTGAGAAGGGTAATTTAGGGATAGTGAAATTTATCACCTAAAAAGCCCTTTCTTTTTATATATTATTATAAATTATTATTTTCTTAAATACTGATTGTTGTACATGTATTTGAAATGTAAATCACATGACACCAACATTTAAAACTAGCAATGATTATGGTAAGGAGTTGAGAGTGATGGATAACTCAGGTGGTTAGAGCTCCTCTTCCGAAGAAATTTTATCAATATTCATGATAAAGGTATGCTATCCGCGTACATTTCAATTTCCTCATCTAGTCTAGGGGGAAAAAGAAGAAAAATGACGATACTCAAATTTCCTCATCTTTCTGAAGGAGCAGAAAAATCGGACAATTCTCATTCGTCATCCTTCTCCAAACACCCAGTGCGATTTAACAATCAGTGTCAATATACCCAAGACATAAATTCTCTAAACAAGTAGTAAATCAGTCCTCAAGTAAAGGCATTCAGAAAAGGCCCTTAATCCATCAACATCCACTTCCACTTCCACAATGACATTATGCTGTTAGTATCACTTTTCCTGGAACCAAAAAATCAAATCAAATTCACGTGCAGACTTGCAGTAACAGAATTGCAATTTCTTTTAACCGCTGAATCTATCTTAACAAGTGTTTTTGTGCCTTGTATATGAACTCATGTCCCAGGTCTGAATTCAGCATATATTGGTTGAGTGAAAGACCAAGTTCAGAAGTTACTGGATATCAGATTCTGCAACCAGAAATCGTAGCTTAGTTTTAATGTAAAAGAAGAATACCAGCATTTTGAAAAGACTATACACACCAAAATCATAACGGGGATGCAGAGTAGAGGAGGAGAAAGGGTACAAAGAAAGAAAAGTTTAGGGTGTGGCAGTGTGGCCTTTAAGCAAGCTATAAGTGAATGTTAATGTGATATTGTGCTATGCACAGATCTCAGAATGGCATAAAAAAAGTTCAAATCTTTACATAGCAATATTTTCACATGTGATGCTTATTTGTCAGCTCCAACAACATGCAGGTTCGATATTATAAACTTGTTTGATGGTGAGTAGTGCTGAATCATAAATTCAAACGAAAGTATGCACACATCTTTTTTTTATTTTTTATTTTATTTAATCAAATCAAAATAAGTGCAATAAGGCTTACAATCAAAACCCAATATATTAGTTCTGATGACCAAGGTCCCATTTCTAGGGAGAATCATCTCAACAACATGAACATTAGAACTCAAAGGTCCTGATCTTAAGCTAATGAAGAAGCAATTGGCTTTGGTGGTTGACAGAGTTGGCTGTTCTAATCCAGGCCCTTTATAGCTTTCCTTCATCCTAGGTAGCAAGAGAGATTAGGACCTATGAGAAATGCATATTCAAGGTCAAAGGGCAAATACTGCTACATTTGGATAGGAGACTCTCCGCGACCCCTGGCCCATCTCATGATTTCCCCACATCAATAGAGAAGCCTCTTTAGGCTACATATAGGAACTAAGGACTCTTCAAAGGCAAAAGAAGCAATTGCACATTTTATCCCACTCCATTAGTCCACTATGTTATCAATGTCTGTATCTAGTGCATATTATTCTGAGCTTCTGATTAGTTTTATGACCAATAGAAAATAATTTAATTGAGGTGAAAAAAAAAAAAAATTCTCAAATTAGAATGACAATGCTACTTCTAATTGTACCTGCACAATGATTCAGGTAAAATGGCAGATTCCTAGTGATGATACTTCTGACCTTTGAGAATAGTCCATGCTCTGGACATATAAAAAATAATTGATTAATAAATAAAGAGGGTCTAACTAAGAAGAGCTTGCTCACTAGAATGTGCAAGTTTGCTTATGTCTCCAGATTGGAAACACATCAGTCAGTCACAAAATTAATATAAATGAAAGCTTCAGTAGATCAAGATGCTTAAAATAGCAATCAGAATCAGCAAGCTTAAGTTAACAAATTGGCTATATATTAACCTGTATAATTGCTCCATTAGCACAACTAAAGCAATTTGATGATTCAATACCAATGACGATAGCTTTATTGATAGATTAGCACGTTGACGTAACTGTCTTCCATGACCATATGGCCCACCTATGCAAAATATCATTTTTGAAGCTCCCTACAAAACAAAAACAAATAAATAAAAAGAGAGAGAGCTGACAGCTGAGTAAATCTCTCATCACAGGCAAACATCTCTATACTGAAAAGACTCAGAATACAAACTAAATGACCTGAAAGGGTTAGGCCTACCAAACAACTGTCCCTTAACAACTAATGGTAGCAGCTGAACCTAGCCATCAAGGTGGAAGCCGGCATACTTGCCAAGATAGATGCTTGCCTTTTGATAATTCTATTGTACACACTAACAATGTGTTTGGATAAAGAAAGGGGAAGGAAAAGAAGGGGAGGGAGGAGAAGAAGGGGGGGGGGGGGGGGGGGGGGGGGAGGGAAAGGGAGGGGAGGGAAGAATGGTGAGATTTCCTTCCAAATCTCTCCATTGTTGGAGGGATCAATTTCCTACAATTTAATCCCTCCATTTCTCTCCCCTCCAATTCCCTTCCTTCCTCATTTGTTATCCAAATGAAAGATACCCCATCTCTCCATTTCCCTTCCCTTCCTTTCCCTCCATTTCCTTCAATCCAAACACACCGTAAGGGTTCTCTAACAATAAAAGGCACGTGTTCAATAGGCTGCAGAGTAGTTGAATGCAATCAACACATAACGTTTGACAATCTCTTCATTACTGATTACAATAGATGGGATATGGGAGCCATAGAAGTCCTGTACAACACTTGATTCCAGCTATAGAGATTCAGCTAAAAAGGGCAAGAAGTTATACCGTCAACCCTGCATCTCCTATAAGCTCAGCAAGCTGCTCTGAGCTAACATCAAGTCCATGCTCATCCAAAATCACCACCTAGTATCAAACAATTTTAAGCATAAAAAAAAAGTCATCAGAACAAGCCTATTGAATATGATGCACCAAATACTAATATCTTTCAGGAAGCCTCATCCTCAACTATATTACATGCACATTGTCAGATAAATGAAAGAGAAACAATAGTGGACAACAGATATAACATGATTGAGCAATATATCCATGATTGGCCATTTAACTTCCAGACATCCCATAAAGGGTACCAATAAAAAAATAAAAAGAGACAAAAAGCTTATAACAGGTTTTATATAAAGGCAGTTAGATATGATACATACAACAATTATATTAATCAAAAGCAATCATACCTTCAAAATGGGAAATAAACATTATGTTTAAAGTTTTAGTAGCAAGATGTTGCAGATTCTATTGTCATTCAGCACCAATAGATATTAGTTTAGTCTTTGATATAAGAAAAGTAGTACCATCCATGTCTTTGATTTCAGTTAGACATCCAAAAGAAAAAAGTAATCAACAGAACAGCAACATGTAGAAGTCTTTGGCTCTAAATGAATTACTGGTATGTGGTTATGTATGTTCTACTTTTTCGTACAAAAAAATGTCATAGTTTGAGCCAAGTAACCAAAAATACCAAACCCAATAACTTAAGAGACTTGACTGAAAGAAGTGTATGCTTCCACTGATAGTTAGACACTGACCACTTATTTCTTACCCTACTAAGGCATTACCTTCAGAAAATAAGTATCAAAAAGTTCAGGTATTGTACCTCCCAAATGAACTATTTCTTCCTTGACACCAAAAACAATTACTTCTTCTACAATGATGGCTAATATAAATATCTATAAACTATGACCATACAATACAAGCTTCTCTTACATTGTGCTTGCTTCAAAGTCTATAGTGGTGACTAAATCATCATGTTATATTGAGAACTTATTTTCAGTTTCGTTTATTATATGGAAATATATGGAAATTGGGTTTTTATTAAGTTATACAATTGATTTGCTTAGCATTCCACAGTTTTTTCATCACTTTAGAAGGGAGAACTGCAGAAAACAAAACAAGGAAAATATAACTAGAAGACTTACCCACATAAGCTCAATTTTACCTTTCCATACTTTTGCTTTTAACAACCAGTTTATAAAGTAAAGGGATGGCCACATTTATCAACTTTTACTCGCGTGCGCCATAGCTAGCCACGTCTGGGAAGTTTTTTCGATTTAGCCTTATACCATAACTTTATTTATTGGTAGGATTAATGAGGAAAATTGTACTTAGTATAAACAAATATTTTTTAGGGGTATAAATAATGTAAGCACACTATTTTTAAGAGTTCAAAAAAATAGGCAATTGACATTAATGAGGGCAAATAAGTAAATAAGCATTTTAAAGGGTATAATCGTCCAAATACTATTCATAAGTGTTAACTCAAACTTTTTAAAAGGTAGGGATATCCTCAGGATCTCATTAAAAGTTTGGTTCCTGAACACAATTTTATTTTATTTAAGAACATTACTCCAACATAACAAAATTTGTTTCTATGGATCAACAAAATGGCATGGTCAAATCGTTAAAATAGGTATATGAGCAAAAGTTAAATGTTGCAACTAAAAAAAACGGGTGAAAGTAAATACTTGGAAAACACTTCTTTGTCATCAAACTTTCGACAACAAAATAGCTCTTTTAGAGGTGCTTAGTTTTGGCTCTCAGAACATTGTTCCCTGAAGGAATGGCAAGATTAAAGACTGTCACCAACTCACCAAGGCATCCAACATACGCCATGTAAAGACTAAAGAGTAAACTATAAATAAAGAATATAAGCACCCAATTATGTATATCATGGTGGAGGAAGCAGTTCTAGAAAATAAGGAGGCTCTATGAAAGGAAACATTGAAAAGCAAACTTTCTACTACGTATATAATGTGACATTCTAGATCTCTTTTGGAGTTTTGGAAAAAGGAATTTTCCCGAAAAAAAAAAAAAATGAAACACAGTCCAAAATAATGGTTGGCCTTTAATTAGCTAGCAGTTATACATCCAGGCAGGCAAGAAAAAAAAAAAAAAAAAAAATCTAGGTCACAGTTAGCCCTCTTAGTGATCTCAAAAAAACAGAGTATGACTGAGTCATAAACTCTTACTATCCCAGGAAATCATGAATCTAAAAACGGATATATGACATGCTCAGTGGACAGCCCGAGAGGAAGGGTAACAAGAATTTAAGGAAGTCGTATGATAAAAATGATAAGGCTTTACTCATTAGCTTCGATCCACCAAAGGCATGCCATGCAGCAACCTAATAGCTTCATGGACAAATTCAAACAACATAATTGTTTTATCAAAAGCAGATCATTCCCTTCCTATGGACCACACCTCTTCGAAAGGGGAAAATATTATACCCAATCATTTGACTTGATGAGGTTTACAACAGCACAGTCTTCTTCTTCAATCTGAGCCTTGACATCCCTAAATTAGGCAAAAGGAAATAACTTTTAATTTCTAATTAGCACAATTAAGCGTGACACTGGTGACAGCTTCAGGTAAGGAAACTGCTCATAAACACATTACTCACTAAGTATGTCATGCAAGGATTTGCGAACCGAGCATGACACTGGTGACAGCTTCAGGTAAGGAAACTGCTCATAAACACATTACTCAATAAGTATGTCATGCAAGGATTTGCGAAGCGAGAACCTAATTTGTTTGGAAAACCTCAAACACAATTAAATCCTGACTGCAGCACTTGATTATGTGATAAAACTGTTGTTAAGTGAACAACATGAGCACAAGTGAACTTAAACCAAAGTGCTATAGTTAATCAACAAAAATGATACATATTAGTCAGTAATGTTATGAACATGATTCTCATTATTTTACGTTACCAAACCATCAAAACCTCAAAAAAAAAAAAAAAAAAAGGGGGGGGGGGGGATAGAGGGGAACATGGAGGAAAGTTTCCTTTGTGAAGGAACAAAGGTAATATTTCCAATGAACAAAGGTAAAATTTTAATGAACACAGAGGTTTCCTTCGCAGATAGAAAAACAGGCATGTAATTACAACTACTGCACAATTAACAACATAATTGAAGGAAAGAATATAGCTCGAGTATTCCAAAGTTGGAGGGAGGTGAACGAAAGAAAATTTGAGAGAATGAGGAGGGAGCTCATTAAAAGCATTACAGTTGCTTTTGGAGGACTAATCTGGGAAGAAAATGTCATTGGAGATGAATAAATTAATAAATCCCATGAGAACTAAAGGAATATGGACTTATGACAACTGAAGTGGGCCATGTCACGTGGCATGGGTATAAACAAACCTGTAGGAGATTTAAACCATTGGAGGTGCCCTAAGAAGAAATATCAAACTGATTCCCATTTACTTCAGATTTTGTATCATATTAGACTGCCACTGATAACTAGTGCTATGGAACTACGATTTCATAGCTTCGCAGTTGCTCTCTATGGCATCAAAGAAACCCGGTAACAATTCCTGAAGTTAGCAGCTTAGAAACTGAAACTGGAAAATTCTCTGTAGTCATTTCTCATAAAAACACTTCTTTTCTCATAAAAACACCCTCTTTTCAATTTTTGTCCTACCTAACCAACATCTAAAAAAGCAAATTAGAAACATGTTCACAGTAATTGAGCAGCATTACATACTCAAGCAGACATATAAACGGGTTCCTACTCAACAGATCAAACATCTTCGCTGGATCCAATGGTTATTATTTTGACATTGGAAAAACAATATTGCGGAGCTCAAACTAAGCATTTCAACTGCATATTCTCAACCATTTGAAAACCTAACAACATATCACAAATATGAGACTAATGACAACATCTATAAAACAAACAACGAATGCAGCACAACTTACAAATACAAGCAACAAACCACTAGCTACTTGGCATAATAAATTAATAATCTTGGTAACATAGAGAATTAGCATGGAATCAAATTTCAACCAAAGCATAACAAAAACTTAAAAGAGAAGGACAAAATACCGCGCATTTTTAGGATTAGAGCGAATTAAGACATCATCAATGCTACAATAATGTTGGAGTTTATCTTTATACTCATCAACAATGAGCTGAACCCCACGATCCCGCTTCTTCCCCACTGTTAAAATCCTCATCGGAATCGCTCTCTGCAACCCCAATTCATCAAAACCACAAAAAAAATCAAATCAAAAGCATAATTTTTCAGTATCCCAAAGAAATTGGGTTTAATGGGTGTATCTCAAATTCAGCAAAGATTGAATTTTGAACAAAATTCAGGAAAACCCTAAGAGATTTTACAACAAACGATTAAAGGGTTACTAATTATGTGCACATTAAACAGTAAAAATCAAAGAAATGAAAAGGGTTGTTGAGAAATTATACCACAGATTGACCAGTGTATTTGCATTTCCTTCCATTAGGGGAACCTGTAGCAGTTGTAATGTCATTGTAATTCAATAGGAAGCAAAAGGGGCCCTTTCTAAAAGGGCAAATGTAGAATGGAAATTAGAGGGGGAAAGCATAAAGCTAACCTGATGAATTGATGACGATACTGGGGAGATGACGAGCTAACACTGTAACTGCCATGAACGATGAACGTCACTCAATCCAAATTAGACTCTTACAGATTATTTAGTACTCCGTACTACAAAGTAATTTTAAATTTCTTTGTTTTATACGAATAACTAATTAGGTGGTGTTTGGTTCAGATGACAATTAAAACAAAATTCATGGGAATTACATTTCCATAATTAAATTCATGGAAATTTCATAAAATTGTTTGGTAAAAATAAGGGAAGTAATTTTTCATGGGAATAATCAACCAACATAGATTAAACATGTTTAGGGTTAATATATTTGTTGTAAGTTAATCGAAAAGTGCACATGAATATGAGAAGAACAAAGTAGAGGCCTATTTAGGACAGATTCAATCTCTTTTATGTTGGATTTGTACCTTTATCCCCGAATATCCAGTCATGGTTGGACCACTATAGAGTTAGCGATTTCTGTAATCGTGAATGGTTTACAAGTTCCTAAAACTTGTTGGCGACTCTTTTGCTCTAGCTTCCTTCCTTTTAGACGCTACCATGTTTAAGTGCATGATCATAGTGGGCTCAAAGTTGATGCTTGAAATATTCTCTACAGAGACCACTCTTGGACAGATCTCTATCTCAAGGGTCTTTTTGATAAAGAGACCCGTCCAAATGAGGTGGTTTGTTTGAAAAAAGATGAGACTCGTCATTATGTTGATGACATGAATAAAATCTTAACATTGAAACAGACCTGTTAATAGAAAAATGGGGTCTATTTGTTCAATGAAAGAGACCTGTTATTAGAAAAATGGGGTCTCTTTGTTCAATGAAAGAGATCTCATACTAAAGATAGGTGGTCTGAAATGCTAGGTTTATGGTTTGGGGCACTTTTTATTTGAATTTTAAATTTTAAATTTTATGCTTGACAAAATTGGCAGAAATATAAGAGCAAGGCTATTGGATGACCCAAAAAATTTGGTCATGAAATTGTTTATTAGTATTTTCTATTCCACTTCATCAATGACCAAATTTCATGACCAATCACAATTTTATACCCCAATGGTTGCCCAAGAAAGTCATGAACTTTCTCTCTCCTACTTTTACCATACCCCACCATACATTCTCTCTCTTCAATCTCACCATAATGAAAATTATTATTAATAAATAGGAAATTTTGTCAGAAAAAACCATTTATAACAATTATTTTGTTGGAAAAAAACTTTATAAAAATTTTTTGGCAAAGCGAAACCAGATTGTAAAATATTTTTGTTGAAGACAACCTAAAATCTCTAATCATTCAATTAACGACTAATTTACCCTTAATTATTCTAATTAGTCATAACTTTCACTAACTATTGTAAATTAACTTAATTATTAAATAGTTAGTGAAAGTTATGGCTAATTAGAAGAATTAAGGTGAAATTAGTAGTTTGAGTGATTAGAGATCTCAGGTTGTTTTCAAACAAAAATATTTGGTTTCTTCTTGCCAAAAATTTTGTAAGGTTTTTTCCAACAAAATAGTTATTATAAATGGTTTTTTCTGACAAAATTTCCTAATAAATAGTATAAGTACCTTAATTTGTACTCTTAATTTAAAAGAATTATACTTTGTGATATAGTTATTAATAAGCAATTAAGAAAAACTTAAATTAGAACCTCAATACATAATAATTAAAGTACGTAATAATACAAGAACACATTTTCTAAGCATGGAAATTAAAAAACCATACATACATATTTAAGACAACAAAATACATTATTATATTAAAAAATATACGATAATTAATTGTCTAACCAAAACATTATTTATAATAAAAACTAACCATACTTAATCAAAGGAAAAAACTCTTAAACTAACGATACATCCATTACTGCCTATAACCCCCATACTTACTCCATAAATGCTCTACTAAATCTGACTTGAGGGTCGTATGCATAAGTTCATCACGAACACGAGCTCCATTAGACATGTAAGTCCTTAAACTTGCTGGTCGGTCGCGACTGTTGCTGAATTGAAAAGGTTCCTCCATGTTTCTCCTACGTGAGGACGAAGGAGCAGCTTGATCATATTCATTTGGATCATAATATGTTGAATACGTATCTCGCTTATCTTCAACGATCATGTTATATATGATAATGCAAGCTATCATAATTTTTCCCAACATACTAACATCCCGAGCTAGAGCAGGATAACGAACTATTGCAAAACGAGCTTGTAGTACTCCAAAAGCACGTTCCACGTCCTTCCGCCGACTCTCTTGCTTTTTGGCAAAAAGACCCTCTTTTTCATTTTGGGGGAGAGATATTGTGGGAATGAATGTCGCCCATAAAGGGTAAATACCATCGGTGAGATAATACCCCATATTATATTGGTGGCAATTAACAACATACTGAACAGGAGGTGCTCAACCTTCAAAAACATCATTAAATAATGGAGATTTGTCTAGAACATTTATATCATTACACCTTCCTGGGGTCCCGAAGAAAGCATGCCAAATCCAAAGGTCTTGTGAGGCCACAGCTTCCAAAATCAAAGTGGGCTTATTAGCTCTTCCAGAAAACATGCCCTTCAATCTAAGAGGACAATTCTTCCATCGCCAGTGCATGCAATCAATGGATCCCATCATCCCTGGAAAACCTCGGCGCTCCCCATCTAGTAGCAATCTGACCAAATCCTCTTCGTTGGGTCTTCTTAAGTATTCATTGCTAAAGTAAGAGACAACTCCTTCAACAAAATGTTGTAAATAGTCTCTCGCCAGAGAAGCACTAATACGTAGGTAGTCATCAACAGAATCAGCTGCACCACCGTATGCTAGCAACCTAATAGCGGCAGTACATTTCTACAAAGCTGATGCACCTAATCTACCAGTAGCATCTGGTCTTTGTTGAAAGAACTGATAACGTTCTTCTAAAGTTTGCATTATACGAAGAAAGACATGCTTTCTCATGCGAAATCTACGACTGAACAAATTTGGAGGGTAGACCGGTTGGTCAGAAAAGTAGTCATTCCATAAACGGTTATGTCCATCTTCACGATCCCTTTCGACCAAGGTCCTTGGCGCCCTTGGAACTTGATGAATCATTTGGATGAATTCAATTGGGTTGGACATTATGAATTCATCCATCATTCTATCAACCAAACGATTCGCTTGTCTACGTCTCTCATAACGATGGTCGGAGTCATCATCCGAATTTTGGAGGTTGTGGTTGGTAGATAAATTGGAAGAATTAGAAGATGAGTTAGAAGAGTTAGTACTTTCATTGGACATGTTTAAAGAGAAAAATTATTTGTTGTAAGAGGTAAGAAATGGCTTGCAGGGTTTGGTGTAGTGAAGTTGATATGTACACCAATATATACAATAATAATTGAGCAATATTGTAATACCCCGTATTTTTATATGTATTTTTCTAATTAATTAATTAATTATTATTTTCTAAAAAGGGTATTTTAGTAATTTAACTTACTATTTAAATCTTGGAGCCAAAACGATATTTGAATTTTGGCACCAAAAGTATCTTAAAAAGAAATTATTAATTTGGATAAGATTTATTATCCATTATCCATTTTTTTAAAAACCGGATTATTTATATATCTTGGATATTTTAATTAAGGCAAAAGCTATATTTTATTATTATTTTAATAAGTCCGAAAATCCCAATTATTTGGCTAATAAATTTCGGAATTTCCTATGTGAAAATCTGATTTTTATTAGTTAAATTATTTGGTGAATATTTGATATTTTATTATTTAATTATTTATTACAATAAATATTATTTACATAATTATTTAAATCCTTAAAACTAGCAAAATAATTTCCTAAAGTACTAAATAGGAGGGCCGAAAATATGAGCTTAGGAAACTCAAAAATTTCGGCCATCCCATGTAGATTTTGGGAAAAATATTTTGGTAATTTGTATTTTTAATTATCCCCTTAAAATCTCCTATTTTCCTTAAATCTAATTCTCCATCTTTTTAGTATCCAATCATTATATTTTCTTGCCATCCATTCTTCTTAATTATTCCCCAAGTAATTCCAATTTCCTTAATATTTTTCATGACATACATACCTTCCATATTCAATTATACACAATCTCTTCAATATCAAAACTTTCCTTAAATCTTTACTCACTTCTCCAAGTAATCCCTTAAACCCTACTTACCATAATTCTTCCTATATTTCCTACCATAATTCATACACATGCTAGCCTATAAATACCCCTTTTAATTCATGATTAAACCTCACACTAATTCTCTTCTTTTCTTCTCCCCTTTTTACACAAATCATCCCGTTTATCTTTGAAGCCAATTTTCGGGCACTTCTGGTCAGTTTTTGGGGTATTACTGTTTCACAGAAGATTGTTCCTCTCGAAAAATCCTTGAGGTTAGGCTTAAGAATCACCCAATTCGGAGTTATATCAAAGGAGTTATAGCCTCTGCAAGTTCTGCCTATTCTTTCCAACGAAAATCCAATTCTTCTCTTTTCCTTGGTTTCTTATCTTTTCTTCTTCTCTTCTCTTCTCTTATTCAATTATTATTATTATTATTATTGTGGGGGATTTATAAAAATTATTATGAGTAGTTTTAATTATATAAAATTAGATTTTTAATGATGTTTATGAAAATTAATTTAAAAGGTTCATGTACATATAGTTGGGGGTTTTTTAATTTCATTGTTGTGATTATTTGTTAACCTTATATTGATTAAGGTTATATTTATTTGTAGGGTGTGTTCGATCCAGAATCTTGAGGTTCCTTTTGTGTGTTTTTGCTAAGCGAGGATCAAGGTACGTTAGGTGGTTAGATACCTTGAAAAAAATTGGTTTGAATAAGCAGTGTTATTTCAGGTTGAAGTCAATAATTGATGCATTGATGTCCCGGGATTGGTTTCACTAAGTTAGGAATCTTGGTCTTTATATCTATTTTTGAGTACTCATAACATTGGTTTCTATTTATAGTTATTATTAATAAAGAAGAGTTTTGAAGTTTCCGCTGCAAAGTATTGTTTTGTTAGTAAGTTGAGTAGCCTTGCATAATCACGCGGCGGTAATACGCCTAAGTCTATCGCTACAGTATAATTATACGTATTATACTAGTATTTTCGTAGAGGGAGATTTGGGGGTGTTACAAATATTAGTAATTGAACAATAATGTTTGATACTTTTTTTGAGAAATTGCATACACACTTCATCAAGGTTACATCTCATCACTCTGAAAAATTGCAATTGGCTTATGTGATCAGTGTTATATCTCATCAATGTCATTACTGTATTGCTTTTATTGAAGTGTCAATTCATTTATGATAGTGAGAAATCACATCATATGACAAAACTTCTACATTTGTGACAAGTGTATAGTGTCCATAAATTTTTGCCATCTAGTACTTTCAAACGTAGTTATTCATAAACAATATAATGACAATACATTAATTAATAATGAAAAGATCATACATTACAATAACCATTCATTAAAAAGTTAAAACTACATCAGCTTAAACACTCATTAACTAACCCTACGACATTAAGTGAAAACTTAATTATTAACTTCAAGGAAATAATATTTCACTAAATTCTTCTTTCTTTCTTGATCTTCCTCTGATAAGTATGGTTTTGCTTCAAGTATCTTGAACAATTCGAGATTGATTTTTCGCTACTTTCGTGCTTCCCTATCCTATTCTAGTTGAGCTAGTCCAGCTTCTTTTTCTCTACAGTACTTAATCTTTTACATTTCTACCTCAGCTTCAGTTTGTCTAGCTAAGTTCATGTGTTGAAGAGTATCCAACCATTGTTGAAATGACTCAGAAGTAACATTCATCACTTTGCTCTTACCTTTACTTTTGTTGGAGTCAGCATTGTAGGGGAAGCCAGAACAACCTATGTCACTGCTGGTTGGTGTTTCTGGGTTTGTTGAAGATGAATAGTTACCAGCTTCATTGATCCGTGATCTCTTAGAGACATTTGATTGGGTTGAAGTCTTCTGCTTACACGTCTCAACAAAATTTTCATTTTTGGCCCATGATTCTTCGTTTTTTAAAATATCCCAAGCATGCTTGTCTTGAAATACAGTACTGGTATTCTTTTTTGATTTGTCATCTCTATAAATTTTAAGGGCTACCTTAATAACATCATCGTCTGATTGCCCACTACCTCTTCTTTCCTCAGCGTGTGCGTAAGCACCAGCAAATTTTGAGCAATTGGCATTCAACCTTCTCCAATGACATCTAAGCTGCTCCAAACCCCTCACTCTTAATAAATCACCCTTCGTAATGCCATCAGTACCTTGTTCAAAACACCTCTCCCTATATAGTCTAACATTATTAAACATTTGCTCAATTTTCCCCAAAATTCAGCCCCTTTTTGGTTAGTTTTAGTTTTTTTGTTTTTACTAACCTCTAGCCAAGCTCTTACAAGAACCTCATCTTCGGGGTGTGACCAAAAATTTCTTTTGTCTTGATTATCTCCATCTCCTGTATCGTCACCTTCATTATTTTCTTCAATTTCTTCAACCTTGTCATTAGTATCTTCATCTGAAGCAACGGTAGATCTATAAGCCCAATTATAATTTGAAAATGCACCTTCGCCTAGTGTTGTGACATAGGAAATATTGTTTCATGTTCAGAAAATTGATAATTCTGAACAGATACATTTCCTTCAGATGAAAAAACATTATGAGAATGAGAGGTATTTGGATTTTGTGGTGGTCGTATAGGGACTTCTGTGTTGGACACTGAACTTGCAAAATTCATATTATACATTCCATAATTTGGAAATTGTGGGAAAATTTGAGAGCTTGGTTGTAGTTGAGCATTGAGATCAATTTGACTATTAGAAAATGAAGGTTGATTATTCGGATTATTTTGTTGTCGAGAAGGATTTCTTGATTTGGAGGGTTTTTTTTTTCTATTGGATTTATCCATATCCAATATCGTATTTTTGAGTTTAATAGATAAGAAGATGTTTCTATTTGAAAGTGTGTAATTTAGGGAGATGGATAATTGTATGAAAATACTTCAATATTAGACTCATTTTATAGGGAAAAAAAAATATAGTCGTTGGAACAATTTATTTTATTTTATTTATTAAACTTCATATTTTAAAAATTATTACCATTATAAGAAATATAACGTTATTAATAACAATGGTTTTGGACCATTAGATTTATCTAAAATTGATGCATGCTAACCATTGGATTAAAGAGTAAAAAAGATGCACTGACTTTTCTCCATGCAAGTTACCGTTTTTTTGTCTTCTGCAAAGCAATTTTGGACATGCAAATCCACGTGTCCTTCTCCCAAGCTTTGCCCAACAATCTTGCTTTGGTCATGGGGAAGTCTAGGTCATCAGCCAAATACCCCATTTTTTTTATTTATTTTCATTATTTTAATACTAATTTATGATTCTCTCTCCTCATGACCAAAGTATTGGTCATCCAATGGGCATACTCTAAATATTTTAAATCAACCAATGCGAAATTTCATACAAAAATATTACACAAATTATTAACCAATTAAAATTTCAATTACAAACTAACTGAAATTTACAAGTATAAACTAAGTGATTTGTAGTCCTCAAAGCCTGATAAAACCAAACACAACATTGTAATTTGCAATGCAAGTTTATTTAAAATTTAATATAATGAAACAAATGCAACCCGATTCTACAGTACATGCATACCAAATTTATCTCACAAAACATTTTTTCAATCATAAATTAAACATAACCAAATTCCTTTTCACCATTGAAAGCCAAATCAAAAAATTTTCTCAAACAAAAAAATTGCAATTAACAACAAAAAAAAAGATATGAATTTCGATGAATTGAATAAATTAGCAATTAAACTCAAAAAAAAAAGAAAAAACCAATAATACTTGAATGGGTGGGGAAACACTAGTAGATCTTGAATCGTCATTTGGTAAAGCGCGCCGAAACCCCTGCTTTGGTTCTCACTTTCATCCCTTTCACAGATCTTCGGCCTTTTTCTGAAAAAAAAACTTCGGATCTCAATTATTAGGGCGCGAATTACACAATCACATAATCTTTTAATAGATCCAACAAAAGGATTATAATCTATTTAAAGAAAAATTTGAGAGTACAAACCTGTTTTTGTTGTTACCAGCATCTCCATCCTTGAAGTTGTTCTTGGGTTGTGACGAAACCTCATCTGGGTATTGAAAGGCTCTTGAGCTGTTCTAAGAGCTCTCAATATCTCTCCTCTCTCAATTACTGCTTGTTCAATTGAATTCTTTTCCGTCACCATTAAAGCATGCTTAAATTGCTTCAGTATTTACAAATTTAGGTAATGAAAATAGAATAATAAAGATAATTTCAATAAATGGGCTCTAGAAAGAGGCGTTGATAACTAAGAACAAAATCAGAGAGAGAAAGGGAGAGATAAAGGGTCAGCTATCCTATGGAAGTGGAGGAAATAAAGGCACAAATGATAAGCATATAAAAGAATTAAGAAGTTAAGAAACCCGTTTAGTCTGACAAGAGTGACAACAGGTCTCTTAGACTTCTATTGTTTTTTCCATCCCAACATTAGTGGGCCCTATTGCATTTTAGAGACCCGTTAGGTTTTTTTTAGTCTCACAACGGGTATTATATCTCTCCTCTAATTAAATCGGTGGGACCTATTGCACTTAAGAGACCCGTTATCACTAATATTGGATCTCCTACATCAAATAGATCTATTATTAAGATTACGTGTCTTTTATTAAGGGTTCCTTTTCTAGATTTTGTAGTAGTGCATCTCTAATAGTGACATTTAACTATGATTATTAAAATACCAAATGAGTTGTTTTTACATTTAATGGTGATAACCAACTCACTTCTCAATTTAACAACTGGTGTGATAGAATATAAAATATATTCCTGATCTTCAACCATCATGTAAAAATAATTATTAAAATAACTCTAAAAATTCAAATATGTTATGAAACATTTGTGGATATCCATTATCCTCCTTGTATCATTCCGAAATATTCTAGATTTAGGGTTTATATTGTTATCCAACCAAACTCTAATTATATATATATATGGAATAAAGATATGCAGATTAATCCTTTCTCAATCTCTTATGTTTCTTCTTATTTCACAACATGCTATTAGCACCACGGCTGTACCTGAACATCATATAACAGATCATGATCGTACCTTGATAATCTTGCCAATTTGATCGAAAAAAGGTATGATTTTCCTCCCAATGGTTTGTTAGTCACCTAATATTCAGTGTTAATTTGAAATTTGATTTTGGTATAATTTCTTGGCACTATTATTAATTTATTAGCAAAAGTATAATCTGTCGGAATTTTTTTGGTTGATTTGCTAAACTTAAGAAGATTTTTTTTTTTATTCAAAGGAGGCTGGGAGCCGAGAAAGAAACAAAAAGAAGCAACCAAACAAACAAGAAAAGAAACTAAAACAAAAGCAAACTACGGAGGTACAAGGCGTGGGAAAGCCACCCCCCGAACATCCTCCTCTAAAGTACAACTTAAATCTACCGGGATATCATTAAACACATCTAATTGAGAGTCTTGAATAGCTCCGCGGTTGGCCAACCAATCCGCTGCTCGATTTCCTTCTCGATATACATGGACAATCTTCACTTTCCAATTGCTCGCCTCAATTAGCTTCTGACAGTATTTGATGTCGTGGATATTTTCGCCTCTAGGAACAACAGACTTATCCATCGCTTGCACACAAGCCGCATTATCCATCTGGATTTCCAGCTTAGCAATTTGTAAGTTTTTGGCGAGTTCGAGCCCTCTAGTGAGTGACATAACCTAAGCACGAAAAGTTGAGCAGTAGCCAAAGTTTGCAGCAATTGCAGACATGAAGTTGTCAGCATAGTCTCGAATAATAGCTCCCCCACCAGCTGGACCAGAGGAGCCTTTTGCAGCGTCATCGCAATTTAAGGCAAACCAACCATAGCTTGGGACTTGCCAGGTGATATTACAGGGACTCGATACTTCTTTGCTACAGCACCATCATCTAGCATATCCCAAATTTCCCTTCTTGCTTTGTCATATTGCACTTGAAGGAATGCAGCAAAATCAATTGGCATCTCTTCTCTACGGTTGAAGGTGAAACAATTTCGCCAACGCCAAATCCACCATATTGTTACACCAAAAAAGGTTGGTGTAGACACCTGATTGTGTCTCCCCAAAAACCAAACCCAGTGATGAATATCTTTCACGTAATTGATTATCAAACAAGGTGAAATGTGAAAGAGACTTGTGAATGCTTTTGTTTTAACAAAAATATTTCTTTGTGTTTTTGAAAATATTCCTTTTTGTACCCTATATATGAAAAATGTCCAATCCAGTTTAGTTTGATCCATGATAAAGGTCCAATAATAGCTTAGCTGGATGGGGTTTGAAAATACCTTTCCAACGATATATTATAAGCCCAATTCCGATGAATAATGAGGAAGTTATGGCCAAAATACTAAACTGGGCCCAAACCGGATTTTACCTACGACCTAATGATCATGTGGAGGGTCCAAAGGTTTAATCCCATTCCTTAAATAATTAGGATTTATTAGAAGCTTATATAAGTTTTTAAAAGATCTTAATTATCCTTTTTGAAAAGATAAGATCAAAGAGTTTGAAATTGGATAAAACTTTCCTTTTTAAGTCCTAATTCTATTCGAAATGAAAGACGTTCAAAGATGATCAGATATTATTTTTTTTTCCTCATTATTTTTATCCAAATATTATATGGTTGGATAGATATTGAAATTATCTTTCCAATGATATATTATAATATTAATTCCAAGCTATAACGAAAAAGATATGAAAGAAATACGAAACTCTATCCAAAACTGATACCGTCCCAGTATTTCGGCCATATCTTTTTATCTACTAAATATTTTAATCTGATTCTAATTGGGTTGGAAAGTAGACTTCAAGATATTTTCAACGACATATTATATGACTTATTTCAACTTTTGGATCAAAAGATATGTTAAAAATAAAATCCGCAAAAAACTATCTCAGCACGCCGCGACAGTCCTGTCGCGCCGTGTTGGATTCTGTCGCTCTGCGACAGAACCAATTTTATTCCAATTCGAATTCTAACTCTTTTCTATCATTTCCGGATTATTTTCTCTATAAATAGGGTCGTATTTCCCTGTTTTAGTTCATCAACAATCATCTATTCTCTTCTCTCTCAAGCTAGAAGCTTATTCTTTCTCCCTCTTTCTAAGCCTTCCCTTTTCAAATAAAAATACCGCATTCACGAGACTTAGACACACCTAGCCAATTTCGAAGTTTCCTTCACCCTATACGTGAAAGGTTGATACTTTATGAGGGTTTGGTCCCAAATCCCTATTTCAATTATTTAAATTAATTGTTTGATTTAATATTTTCCTTGAGGTTACTAACGGGTGTATTTTGTTATTCGAAAGAGATACGAGGCAAAAAAGTTAGTTGTTTTACTCGCTCTATATCTTTAGAAATCATGTTCCTTACATTATATTAATTCCTAGTATCATGTTAGTATGTCTTTATTGCTTTCTAGTATCTTGTTTAAGTTGCTTCCTATTTCTTATATCATGTTAGGGATAAAGCTTTGATCTTTATTGTTTAGTGACATGCTAGGGTTTGTTATTAATCTTATTAGTATCATGCCTAGGATCTTGCTAATAATATCATTATGATTTGATGAGATTGAGATGATGATGATGATTTGTTGTGTCAATATATTATTATGTTGCTTGATATTATTGTTATTGTTTAATCACGCCCTCTCTTGCAGGTTTCAAGGGAATTTGTACTTGTAATCACGCTTAATAAGATAATTAATAATCTTGTTTAGGCTAATGTGATTTTAATTCAAGTGATCGCCGATAATAGATTTGTTTGTGCATTAATATTCAACCAACATAGATTAAACAAGTTTAGGATTAATATACTGATTATATGTTAGTTAGAAAGCGCACATGAATATGAGAAGAATAAAGTAGAGGCCTATTTTTAGGGCAGGTTCAATTTCTTTTAGGTTGGATTTGTACCTTCACCCCCGAATATCCAGTCATGGTTCCAGACCACTATGGAGTAGCGATCTCATGGATCGTGAAGGGGTGTAACCTTCACCCTGTGAACGGTTTACAAGTTTCTAAAACTTGTTGGCGACTCTTTTGCTCTAGCTTCCTTCCCTTTGGATGCCATAATTAAGTGTATGATCATAGTGGGGCTCAAGTGTGGGATGCTTGAAATATTCCCTACAGTTGGCCATGATTCATCCCCTTCAATCCCATCTTCTTTCAAGTTTTCAACGAGCCAATCTCTAAGATTACCTCGATAGAATTTGTGCTCAATCGACGAATGAACTACCTTTCTCCACACTACTTTTTTCTGTTGGATAACCATGAATTATATGGAGAGTGCTTTACTCATGAGCACCACATATATAGCATCTTGGATTGTCATTAAGGTTGCGCTTGAAGCGATTTAAATTCCCCAGAATTCTGTCATGACAGGATACCCATAGGAAGGCTCGAATCATTTGCTGAACCGGTGCATTCCAAACTGTGTCCCAACATTCATCATCCAAAACATCTGTCTCATGCCTCATTATGCTCAAGATCGATCTAATGGTGAATTTGCCTTTGTCTCCATCCTTCCAATATACTAAATCACCCAAACTTGGGTCAGCCTTGACTTCATGATTTTATATGTGTTTAAGAGCAGTTTGATCGAAGTATGGGGAGAAAATATTCCATCGCCATCTAACTCCTTCCTCCCACATTTCCTCAACCGTAACTTCAGCAATTTCCATAGGAATCGGTTGGATCACCAAATCACTCAAAGGCTTGTCAGTTCCCCATTTGTGATCCTAAAATAAGGTGTTCTTACCATTACTAATGGCCACCTTAATTCCCTTGTTCAAGAGCTTAGCATTTTCCGTGATTCTGCTCCAAACATTGGACATTCCCGCTTTCGGTTTAAACATATCCATGTCACATCATCCCTCGCAATATTTGGCCCTTAACACATGAGCCCAAAGAGCGTTAGGCTCCGATAAGATTCTCTAACCTAGCTTGGTCAAGAAGGCTGTATTTGCTTGAGAGGACGATAAAATTCCAACTCCTCCTTTTTCTATGGGGCGTTGGAGGACTTCCCAAGAAAGAAGGTGAACACCTCGCTTTTCATCCGTTCCACCCCAAAGAAATTTTCTGGTTATCTTATCAATCTCCTCGCAAGTTGTCTTTGGAATTTTCGCAGATTGCATTGAATATAGGGAAATTGTTAGAGTGATTCTTCCTGCTAGAGACAGGTATTTTGATTTCCAACCTGCCAATTTTCTATCTATCTTCCCGCAAAGGTGGCAGAAGGTCTGCTTAGTCACGCGGCTTGTGAGGGTCGTCATGCCAAGATACATGCCAAGGTCATCTGTACTTTCCATCTGCAATTCTGTGCTTATTTCTCTCTATTTTTGCTCATCAACATTAGCAGAAAAATAAACCCAAGACTTGGCAAGACTTACTTTTTGACCTAATGCACGACAAAATCTCTCAAGATAACATCGAACAATTTGGGCTTGATCTACACTTGCCTCCGCATAAAGGATAATGTCATCCACAAAGAAAAGATTAGAGAGAATAGGTCCATCCCGACTCGCTCTTATAGGTTTCCAGTGCTTGTTGGCTATGGATTCTTCTATGACTTGATATAATCTTTCCATACACATCACAAATAAGTAGCGGGAAAGGGGGTCTCCTTGTCGTATTCCCCTACTTGGCTTGAACTTCTTTGATGGTTTACAATTCCATAGCACTTGAAGGGATGCCGTCGAGATGCATTCCATGATTACCTCAATCATTGTAATCGGTAAATTCATTTGAACCATGGTATCTCGAATAAACACCCATCTAAGGCGGTCATAGGCTTTTTCAAAATCCATTTTTATCGCCATTAACCCTTTTGCACCTTGTTTCCTCCTCATAGTATGAATAACCTCCTATACTATGACAATGTTATCGGTTATCTATCTCCCAGGTACAAAACTCGATTGAGTGTTTGAGATTAGCCTAGAAAGGATTGGTTTTAATCGGTTAACAATAACCTTTGTAACCACCTTATATGCCACATTACAGAGCCCAATTGGCCGAAAGTGGGAGGCTAACTCTGGGTGTTTAATCTTTGAAATTAAAGTGATAAGAGTGTCATTGAGCTTCTCTGGAATTCCTTTTCCCTCAAGGATAGGCATGACAATTTTATGCACTGTATCACCCACAATTTCCCAATTTTTCTAATAAAAGAGCGCTTGAAAGCCATCCGGTCCCGGGGCCTTTAATGAGTGCATTTCCTTGATGACTGCTTCAATTTCCACCGTGGAATAAGGCTTGACTAGAGAGTTCCAATCTTGCGACAGCAGCTCAGGAAATACATCTTGCAGCAAGTCAAAATAATCAAGGCCACCCTCCTCTGTAAAGAGAATCGAGAAGTATTGTACAATGAGGTCTTGAATCTCCAATTTATCATCAATCCATTCATCATTGTTATTCTTGAGTGCAACTACTTTGTTTTTCCATCTTCTAACAATGGTGCTTAGATGGAAGAAAGTAGTGTTACGATCACCATTTTTGAGTCAATCGATTCTGGATTTTTGATACCAAATTAGTTCTTCTTTGTCTAGGACTTCATCCAATTCTCTTCGGAGTTGTGCTTCAAGCTTGATCAATCCTCTATTCGCTTTTTCTGCTAGTTTCCTTTGAACCCCACCAATATGAGCCAGTAAAGTTCGCTTTTGTTTGTAAACATTTACAAACACCGAGAAATTCCAATTTTGCAGCCCTGATGAGAGCTTCGATAGTGCAGGCATGAGATCTTCACCAATATCCCAGTTTTCTTGGACAAATCTTTAAAATTTTCGTGACTAAGCCAAGCGGCCTGGAAACGAAAGGGGCGATGGAGAGATTCCATAGGTATGAAGCCATTGAGAGAGATGAAGATGGAGCAATGGTCCAAGTGCACAACCGAAAGGTGCTTCATCTTAGCTTGATCAAATCTAAGAGCCCATTGATCATTACATAGCGCCCTATCAAGTCTCGCACTCCTTCTCGTTTGCTCTGTCAGTCCTCGAGCCCAAGTATGCGATGCTTCCGAGAACTCCACTTCAATCAAATCTAGTTCATCGATCCAAGAATTGAACAAAGCCGATCTTCTAGTTGTTTCCCTACAAGAGGAGTTTCTTTCTGAGGGGAATCTTGTCTCATTAAAATCACCCGTAATTAACCAAGGCTTATTGTTAATACGAGCAAAGTTTCTCAACTCATCCCACAACTCTTGTCTCTTTGTTGGATTCGAACTTGTGTAGACGGCTGTAAAGTACCATGGAATAGCGCCTACTCTACTTATATCCATAGTAATGAACTGCTTGTGTTTGTGGATAAGTGTAACAGTAAATATGCCAGGTCTCCAATACACCCAAATTCCACCACTAAAGCCAACCGCATCAACTCTTTCATGGCCTTGATAGCCAGTGATCGAGGCTATTTTTTGCGCGTTCTCCACCCATATGGGTCTCGACAAGAACTAAAACATTCGGTTGATTGGAAAGAACTAAATCTTTGATGATTGTTATGAAATTACGGTTTTCCGCACCTTGAACATTCCACACTAAACAAGGGATAGGGAGAGTATCCGGGGCTAAATTTGGTTTAATATCTTTCATAGACACAGGTAAAGAGGGGAGCGATGACATGTAAGCATCGCTTATTAACCTTAAAAGGCGTTTGATTTCAGGCGGAATTCCCACCATCATAACAAGGTCCAATGGATTTGAAACCGGTGGCATCCATGACTCTATCTTGACTTCCATTGCATGGGTCAGGGGGCTCGTTGTGACCGTGTATTAATGGTTGAAAAATGGCTAAAGACATAATTTTAATGTGTCGTAACTCGTATTTTGAATTATTTCGCTCTTTGGGGGTTCTCGACTTTTTGAGTGTAAAGTTTAGTAAAGTGTATTAGGAATTTTTGGTACATTTTTCGTATGAGATTCATTGTGCAACTATATATAATAATAATAGTTTTTATATTGAATTTTGTCAGCACTGTATCCATGAACTAGTGATTGCTTTGATTAAATTCATATGCTTACATGGCTAATGGTTTGCATAATTGTCCTATATGGGGAAGTATTGATCTGATTCTGTATTGCGCGCGGCATATTATTGAATTCATTGTCTTTGATCAAATGATTATTATGTATGATTTATGAGATACACTATTAATATAATGAAACCATGATGTAAGCCTAATAGGATGATTAGTGATTTAATCCTCAGATTGCAAATGTATTTGATACACTTATTTTGTTAGTTCTTAGCTGTGAGGTCACACTAGTTATATCTACGGGAATTTTACTCCTAGTAAGTCTAAGAGATATTACTTATAATATATCATTGTGTGCTAAAATTGTATAAATCTTTCTATTTGGTACGATTCATTGTGTGCTAAAATATATTTATTTAGTTTGATTGATGGATAGAATATAATCATGTTATAAAGGATAATATTTTCATATATTCTCGTATATTTGATGAACTATCGTTTTGGTAGGATATCTTTTATTAAGTATATCTTTTATTAGGAAACTAACAACCTTGGTGAGCAAGGCTTTTGTTTTCTTCCTTGTATAAATATTGTGTCTGCCTGTCTGGTACATCAATAAACTTAGAACATTATGCATAATATTGTGCTTGTGTTTTACTTGACTCTAATAATTTCTTTTATAGTAGTTTTTTCATGACTTCATAGCATAAATTTATATTATAGCAATTGCTTCATAGGATAAATCCCTTTGTAGCACAAATTCTTATTTTGAATTGATAGTAAAACTTCTCTATTTTTGTTGTTGTATGGTAATGAGTAATTGAATCAAACCAAAGGGCTCTTTGATTTATAACTAGATCATAATTAAGGATATATGCGTCATCTAACTATTCCTCCGTAGGAGTTTTTCTGTGTATTGCTTTATATCTAAAACCCTAGCTTTAATTAGGGTTTTAGATATAATCATACCACTCATCATAGTTATTCTATGATGATACCACTCATAAAAAAAAATGATCGTATGAATTAGGGTTTCGTATATCTAAAAAAATGATCATACCACTCATCATAGTTATTCTACTTTAATTAGGGTTTTAGTGAATTGGGGAAATAATCATACGAAAGAAAACTTAAATAGGATATAGACTTAACCACTGTTGTCGGTTTTATATAGTACTAGGTTTAGTTTTTACGTGAGTTATTTGATTTTGGCTTTAATTGATGAGCTGATTTTTTTATTTTTTTTATTTTTTATATTTCCATTGATAAGATAGGTTAATATTCAGATTATTTTGTATTTGAATTGAGTTTGCGTAGAATTGAATTTTGGAATTGAAAGAATGAAAGGTTGTGTTGTATGTCTAGAATAGGTTTTTTTTTTTTATTTGAATTGAAAATCTGGTGGAATTCGGTTTAATGGAAGGCTGTTATTTGGAAATTGAGCTATGTGAATCAAGCTAATGGGATTATGTGGAATTTATGCTGTCAAGTTGAATTAGTGTGCTTGGTTTTTTTTTTCTGGTCAAAAAAAAAAAAAAAAACTAAGCACATTAATTCAGCTTGGTTCTTTTAGTTTTAATTTAATTGCTTGATTTATCAGGAAGTTGAGGGGAACTAAAACCCAGTGTAATTAGATAAGTGATGTGGGTGAAATTAGAGCCTGGGTTTCTATGAATAAGGGGTAAGATTATAATATTTTGGCCTAAAGTTTTTTTTTAAAAAAAAAATCATGAAAATCTGGAGTTTTGGATGGAAATTAAAATAGGAATACAGGATTCCAGAAAATAAATAGGAAGGTAGGAGGGAGAATGACTATGGACAACAAAAAACATCACAAGCTTAAAACCGAAATTTCAGCTCATTAGTATATTTTTTTTGGTGGTTTTGAAGTTCAAAACTTAAGCTTAATTGCTGTTTTGCAGGATCTTGAATTCTTGCAATTCCACCCAACTGGTATGAGTGGTATCTATGGTCCTGGATGCCTAATCACTGAAGGTTGATTTTACTCATACAATACATTTGTTCTTTTCGTTCTTTAGTCTAATGATTCTAAATGAACTTTGATTAATCGTAATGATCTGTAGAAGAAAATTTTGTAGGTTATTCCGGAGTATATTCTTTTTCTTTCATGATACCTTTTGCTGCTGCTTAGTTCTGGAATTTTTTTCTTTAGAAGTGATCTTTAATATAAAATTTAAAATTTAAATTTAGAAAAAATTTAATAAGAATGAGTAGATAAACATTGGTTATGAGTAGTTGATTTCAATTGTTGTCATCCTTTGCTTTGAGGTAGTTTATTTGTATAACTGTAGTAATAAACTGTACAATTTATTTCCTGAATCAGATATTGATACAGGACGAGACTAAGAAAGTCAAGGGCTTTTCAGCAGAGACAACACCACCCTTTAGAGAAAGACTTATGATCTTAGGACGTCTAGCGAATGAAAAAGATCTCAGTCTGAGACTCTAAATGTAATAGAGTCGTAGAGAAGAGCTAGAATGCGTACGATGAGAAATTTGTCCTGTCAAGCCCTAAGCATGAGTTTTACTTAGTAAGAAAATTTCGTGTTTTCATAACTATAATATAATCTAAGCATTTAAATCATATGCTATGAAGATTATGGTTTTCTAATCTTTACAACTCGTTTTATTAAATATGACAACAATAGCTACTGTGCTTATGAACAGTACCGCCCTTATGAACAGTAATGTAAACACTGTTGAAAATAAACAGTGGTCTTCCTGTTCTACCCTTAATTTTTAAACACTTTCTGCTTGCACTCCACGTATCCAATTCTTCATTAGTCTCTCTCTCTCCTCAATCTCAATTATTCACTTAATTCTACCACCAGCAACCCTTACCCTTCCATTCCTTCAATCTCGACTCCTTCAATTCTTTGTTGAAGTGGCCTCTTAGCTTTCTCTCTTCCATTGAAGCTGTTTATGAGGTATGCTATTAATTATATAATAATCATCAAATGTCAATTCTACACTTTTGGGGTTTTCGCTAATTTAATTGTCTATTAGTCAAATATCTGTGGAATTATCGTTAAATTTTAAAATAAATAACCTCCAAATCGACATCAATTTTCAAAATATCCGTGAATTGTTGATCACCCAGATGAAAATATGACGAACTCGAAGCCCGGCTTTGAGTCCAAACTTGAAAGATGAGCAGTCTTCTCGATAATTCTCTTGTAGGTACGAAGTACGATCTTCTTATTCACTTGTTCTTTCAATTTCTTCAATTTTTATGTATTTTACTTGCTCGTGAAATGATGAAATAGGTATTTTGTTCCGGATTTTGGAATGTAATTGAGTTCGAATTTTGATTTTTGATAATTGTTTTTATGATTAAATTTATAGATGAATGATCAGAGATCTACTTGTGATGATAAAATAATCTTTTGAGAGTAATCAATTTTCAGTTTGGTTTTTGAAGGCATTTCTTGTTTTGGGTAATTTGCCATTTGGTTTGGCAGCAATAAGCTATGCTGATCTAAGCCTCCTCTGTCAATTTTGTTTTAATCAGAACTCATTATTTAACATGATAGAAATAATTCGATGATTTGAAGATGTTGAGATGGACAAATTTTAGGTTCAGGTTGTTGGGTTTTTTGAATTGCTGAGAGTTAGATGGCAAAGTTTGATTCTTTATGTTTGATATTGATGAACAGGACTAGAGAAATTTCTGTTTCATTTCACTTTAGCTCTCTGTTCAGTTTATTAGTTTCTGTTGTGAGTCTTGTAACACATAAAAGCAGTCGAATATGGTCTCACACAGTACTGATGATCAACAATTCAACAACACCTGCGTGTCTTGCCTTTTGTCCTATTAGTAAAACAGATAACTAAATAGACTGATAATCAGCAAGTCTTTCTTTTTTGTCCTGTCAATATAACAAAGAACGACTATAATTTATTCATCTCATTGTTCACAGTCCATTTTTGGACAGGGATTAAGTGGGGAAAGGATTTATTCAAGTTGTGCTTAACAAGAGCAAGCTAGGTAGATAATTACCACTCAATATAAAAGTAAAACCTTTACCAACACATGAACTACCCAGGTTGACATAATTCAACCATTAGCTAAAAGTTTGGATGCAACACTTGCTTTTTAAAGTACTATTACAAATTTCTTGATGCTAGCTTTTTGAAGTACAATTAAAAACTTCTTGATGCTAGAACTCTAAGTTGGGATTGATTTGTTGCTTGATTTGATTTGGATTGATTTGGGGTTTTTGTTGTTGTTGCTTTGAAGTTGACAAAGTTTCTAGATTTGTGCTTTTTTGTTAGATTCAGATCTTTTAACATTTAACAGATTATTTAGTGGATTTGGTATGGAGAATTAGATGTTTAATTCTTAATTCAATGTTCTGGGTAAGGTTGACTATTGAATTGTTTAGTTTCTGGCATTTTGTGAAATGGAATGAATGTGGCAAAGTAATGTGATTTTGATACATTTTCTTTATACTATCCTCTTCATTTCATAGGATCGCTATATTTATTTTTGGGTTTTCATTGTTGTTTAATATAATAATTTTGATTGGAGTTTTGGGTATTTTATTTTTTATTTGATTGATCAATAAAGGAGTAGGATATGCGATATTTGTATTGAAAATCTTAACTTGAATGTATTGAAAATCTTTAGTCCAATATATTTATTAGTGGTGTTCTTTTTCTGTGATTGGGTTTGGCTTGGCAAAAGTATGGCAAGAATAAAGGTTTTAGTGGTGAAAAGGAGGGTTTAGAGGTAAAATTGTTTTTTTTTTTTTTAAATTTCTTACAGAATATCAATTTCATAATACAGTTTATTGATAATTTTTTTTTCTGTATTTGGGATTCTTCTAATTTAATGTGGAGAATTGAATTACTTAAGTTTACAACTAAGAGTATGTTGTTAATTTAGTTGTCGTCAATATTAGGTTTAGGCTTTGTAATATGATTTAGTTTTTAAGATTGTCCAATTTTCAGTCGATTATCAATTTCATACTCTAGGTTCTTGAAAATATGGCTTCAAAAAAAAGGTTCTTGAAAATACAGTCACTTTAGGGAGCAAGAGTGGGAGGAAAGAAAAAGTGAGCAAGAGTGGGAGGGAAAAAAAAATACCAATATTATTCACTGACAGCTTCACTTCTCTTTCATAATTGCTTCGCTTCAGCAATATACCAACTGCTTTCGCAAGATAATCTCATAGGAACATGGTTGGAAATTTGGAACTGTATATTAGGCAGAGTTCCCTAATGTGGAATGGAAATTTGGAACTCTTATAATTAATTCTGTACATGCCGATGCAAAATAGTAATTTACATGGAAGACCCGGCAGGACACCCAAATAGCAAGAAAGCACAAGATAATGATGTATGCTGTAGAAGAGTAATAAGTAATACTTCGTACAATCTTATTAGCTGTCAGGTTAATCCTTTCCATTTAGCTAATTTTTCAACAACTTTTGCTAGATGGAGCATTGAAGAAGTGAGGACAGAGGTAAAACAAATGAAGAAAATGAGGAAGAAAAAAGTAAGATGAACTTCTCTAGGTCGGACTATTTGAGGCTTAGCATTGCTCGTCTTCATGAGGAAATCGAGGTATATCCTAGCATTTTCCCTAATTTTCCCTTCTTCGATCAACATCATTTCAACCCTAATTCTTAATACAGATTCGACACTCACGAATTTCTCAATACCACCTCCAGATTTTGAGCTTTCTTCTCGTTGAAGCTTAATCAGAGCTCTCCAATGAAGGCTTGAAGGGTACTCTGCGTTTTATCTCCTCCATTAAAGCAGCTTCTTGAGGTAAGATGTTTAATCATTTTTAATAATCATCTAATATCAGTTCGAAAATCTAGGGTGTATCTTTAATTTGTTTTGGTTGATCTTATGGAGTAATTTTCTCAAATTCGATTACTGAGGTAATTTCAGATTCTTTTTGGGTTTTAAGTTCTGTTTATTTTGATGGGTTTTATTCATAATTAGGGATCGTGATGGGTTTTGCTGATAAAATTGTGATTTTTGTGAAATTTTTTGCGGTCTAAATTTTGTTATTAGAAGAGTTATAAGAGGAGCCAAATACAATATCAGACTGACAGCTAAATACCCCCATACAGCAAAGTGTATATCACTTCACATGTGCCTTAAAGCATGCCATCTTATCTGCTCAATCTTTTTCCAAACGAAGACCTAACTACGAGTAATTCAATGCTCTAGCCAAAGCAGTGGTGATGTCTTACAATAGCAACCAAAACTCTCAATTTACATCTAGCCTACCCACTACTGCAAATTTACAATACACTTTATGATAGCCCAACAATCCTAGCTCATCAGACTCCTTTTTAATCAAAACTGACAAAGTGGGATTTTCCTTGGAGGTGTACCTTCATGGATCTAGAGAACCATTAACAACAAAGAGAGAAAGCAAGAGAGAGGGATGTGGAAGTGAATAATAAAAAGAGAGAGAACAGGCCACAAGGTAGAGTTCTAGAGAGATGATAAACAAGTAGGTTGTTATTATAGGAATCAAGAGTGAGAATAGAAAAAGAAACATCTTAAACATTTTTGATTGGCAAGTAATCTATAAGATATTTCGGAACAAATTCCTACTGTGTTTGATCAAACAAAGTAACTCTCTTTCTTCTCTTCCTCAATTTTTAAAATAGATTCAAGGATCAGTGCTCATAGGTCGATGTATCCCTCCCTTATTTGCTCTGATTATTTATCTTCTTCAATTAAAGTTTGTTACTTAAAGGACTTGTACATTTAGTGGGAAGGTATGCTTGCTTCCTTTAAGATTTTTTTTTTTTTTGAAAGAATGCTTGTTTTCTCGTTGCTTAAATTCTAGCCCTTCGATGTTTACTTTTGATTCTTTTTAGAAAAATATTTATACGTATTTTTGGGAGTATACAGTTGATGTCTACGAAAATATTCCCTAGACCAGTATTATGAATGGGGTTTTGTTGGCAATAAATAAAATAATTTGAAGGGGTTCAAAAGCGTTGAAACCACATGAGTTCACCGACTGGAGCATTTTGTGATGATTAATTTGCATGGGGTTTTTTTGTTTAGTTGAATTCATTATATGATTGGTTTGAGTAGTTGTAAATTGGTCGATGATGGTTGGTGCTTGGAGTGTAAAAAAGGATGATGAAAGATTTTATATGTGGATTAGTTTGGGAGTAGTGGTGCTTTTCAAAATATGTGGCATTATAGCAAACTTAATTGGAATTTCCACATTGAAAATCCATACTGTACAATTGAATATAACTTATATGCCTCAATTGTACTTATTATTTGATTATATCAACTTCTAATAAGATTAAAGTCAAAATATTTCGTAGATTTGAATACAAATATTGACATTGTTTGGAAAGATGGATATAAATTTTACTATAACATTGAATGGAATAATAGACTAAGGCTGTTAAATTTGCTAAAACTTTTGAAAGTTTACACTGATCCCCCCATTTATGGAATATTAAACTAATGCTCACCATCCCATCTCATTTATCGACATAAATTCTCAGGTATTTTTGAAGATATTTTTGAACGTTTTCGAGGAATTCTTATGAAGGAATGATTGAATGAAGGGTACAACTTCTGAATTGAAGGTCTGTTTTCTGTTGGAAAGGCTAGATTTCAGGTTTGGTGTTATATTTAACTTATGATGGCCTTTTAAGTTATTTCAATTCTAAATAACGCCGTAAGTATTGCTTCTGATGTTGTTTGGATCTGCAGGATCATCTAGCTATCATCTAGCTACCAGGCATGGACTGAATCTAGATCTTGTGGATCTTGAAGGTCAACTCACTTATTAGCTGCCACGGAAGATGAGATAGATCTTGAGACTGATCTTGGTATGTAAACTACTCTTGACTTCTCACTTTATTTATTTATATATACAGGATCTTTTGAGTCCAGCCTCTCCCTTGACTCTTCTATTTATTCATAAATGATGAATCATGCATCACTATGCCCAAATAAATGGTTTTCATCATTGATCTAATCGGGTCAGTTTTAGATCCCATCCTAAATATCATTGGATAATGTCAAGTACTGTGATCTTTGGGCAGTAGAGATCATGTTATATTTTTGTCAATTTAAAGTACCTTTGTGGCTGTATTGGTGTCACGATATTTAAACTATAATTTCCTGTACTGTGAACAGGCTCCAGAAAGAGCAGAGCTCTGAAGATGAGGAAACTTCCAAAACTGGAGTCGTAAAGTCTCTGGCATTTCAGTGGACGATTGTGAAATTAGAGCTACCCTTGAAGATATGGCAACAATCTAATACAAGTGGTTTTACCCTGCAGGTGAATTCGAGCTCAAATTATAGTTGACGGCAAGTATGTAAGGTTGGAAGTTAATAGTTGATGTAAAGTATTGCAGCAATATATAAACCAGAGGATACAGTAGAAATTCACAAAGCAACCTTATGTGCATGCATGAGATGAGTATTCTTTCCTCTGGAATGGGAATTTTAATTATAAATTATAAGAAGCATTTTCTAAACAATTTTGTACTAGAATTGAAATTTCGTATTGATGATTACATTGAACATTGAGAAGTAATTGAAGATGAAATTCAACATTTATTGTTAAGATCATGTTATCTGTTTATCACGTCAAAGTACCTTTGTTGCTATATGGGTATGTTTCCTATGTATGAGGAACATATGGAATTCTGCTTATAACTGGTACTGAAGATGAAATTGCCAGTACTGGTGTTGAAAAGTTTCCAGGAGTCTAGCATCTCAGTAAACGCTTGTGAATTTAAGATTATCCACGAGGACAAGGTGAGATTATAAGATTGTTCAACTGGTCTACTTATAATCTGAACAAGCTGTCAACATCTGACTAGGTTTTGTCCTGAAATTAAATTGGAGCTCTAAATCAATAGACTAAAGTTGATGGCATGTAAGGTTGGCAGCTTAACATTCCATGCACAACCAGCTACTTAAATATTAACTCAACCAGCACCTTACTCTAAAGCACTCTTAACCAGCAAACCACTATAAACAATAGGGTTTTACATAAAAAACACTAAGTAAATCAAAATTAAACATTTACATAAAAGAGATGAGATACAGACAAAACTGGAACATTATAAAATCTTCCTAATAACACAAAAAACACTAGCCTTACATTATGCAGCAGAACATAAACAGCTTGAATAAATGCTAAACTTAATTAGTTAATTAGCATGATACAACTTTGTCTAAATAATTCACAATATTCGATTTCATTATTAAACATTGATATACAAGTACTTCGCATATGTTAGTGGGTCTTGGTAAGTACCTGACAGACTGAAGGCTTGGAACTTAACTCAATGTTGGGTATAGAAAAAATGATTTAATATTCGCATTCATACAAAAGTAGTGTATCACATCTTGCGAATACAAATTACACATAAACTTACTATAATCCTGATATAAAGTACTTAAATTGAATCAATATATAGTACTTAAATTGAATCAATTGAATCATTATTTTTTACTAAAATTTTATCATTAATTGCAATAAAAAAATTACGATAACTTGGGGTAGCGCGCGCAACGCGCGCGATGCCACAACTAGTATACCTCTAGTGAGTGAAGATGTAAATTTAATGAGGAATAGTTACTTCCATACTAGGTAAGTAGGTAACATATGCTTTTGTTACATGATGACATATGCCAAGTTATATTATTATGTCACCTTGTTTATTTTAATGCATGATTTATGATTATCATTGCTACCTTATTACTTCATCCGTTCTTTTTTTTATTGCACCATAAAGGATTTCACGTTTGTCAATACATTACTTTAGCTATTAATATTTTCAATTATACTTTTGTAAAAATTATAAAAATTTGATATTTGAAAAGAAGATTTCGAGACGAATTTAACTAGATCCCACATGACTCTATTTTTTCCCAATGGTTAAATCACAAATGACGGTCAAAGAAGATTAAGTGAATAGTATAAAAGTCCTAATGGTGCAATAAAATAAAAACGGGGAAAAATTGCTCGGAATAATCCCACCTTTGAGTCGTCCGCCCAAAATAATCCCACCTTTGGATTATTTTTAAATAATCCGATCTTTATAGCCAATCCGCTCCTAATGGTCCCAAGTGACCAGTAACCGGTTGGGTGGGTAATTTTTTTTAGTTAAGTTTTAATTTACACGTATCATCACGTGATTGGTCAAAAAATAATTTTTTATTTTAATTTTGTTTTAAGAAATGATTATTTATAATTAACATTAATTAATTATTTTTAATTTTTTACTTAAAAAAAAAACTAAAATAAGTTAATGACCCCAGACCCTAGCCCTACCGCGACCTCAGCCACCTTGCCGCCCCTACCACCAGCTAGACAAGGCCCAGAGCAGCCAGCCTCGCTGCACCGTACTCCTACTCGGAGCTGTTCTCCAACCCTCCCCTACCCTTTTACCCACCACAACCATTAACGAAATCAAGGTGTGCGAAGAGGAGAAAGGCCAAAATCGAGACGTTGGAAGGGGATAAGGGTCAAAATCGGAGCGTGGGGATCGGAAGGGGAGGTAGCCGAAAAAGGGATTGGGGAAGGGGAAGGGGCTGGGATCGGGACTGAGAAGGGATTTCGAGGGTTGGGGGATAGTTCTTACTGGGTTTCGTGGCGGTGGGGAGGGAGGTTGGTGGTTCGTGGGAGGGGGAGGGAGGGCGTCGGCACTGCGAGAGAGCTTCTGGGTGGTCGGCACTGCGGGAGAGTTTCTTGGCGGTGGTCGGTGCTGTGGGATAAGGGAGTCCGGCAGCTGGGCCAGCGGGAACGGCGGCGGGGAGGGTGGTTTTGGCTGGTGGGACTTTTTGAAATAATTAATTATTTTTTCTATTTTTTTCAAATAAAAAAAATAAACTTTTGTTAATTTTTTTATTTTTATTTTTTTGACCAATCGTAGGTCAACACGTGTCAGGCGACTTATTATAACAGGTTAGTTGACCGGTTGGGACCGTTGGGAGCGGATTGGCTATAAAGGTCGGATTATTTAAAAAATAATCCAAAGGTGGGATTATTTGGGCGGACGGTCCAAAGGTGGAATTATTCCGGGCAATTTTTCCTGAAAACGGAAGAAGTATAATAAATCATGGTATAAGTATTACTGTGAGATGTTTAATTTGATTCTATTATTTTGATTGCATATGGAGTATTTGATCATTGCCTCACATAATATAAAGTCTTTAGCTTCTTAACCATAATTCTAAGATATTTTACTCACCAAGATATTTATGTATAACAAACTAATAAAGATAATATTGATTTTATCAACTTGTAGCTCTATTAACCAAAAGACTAATTTTTTTTTGTATTTCATGACTATTTTGCATCCTTAATATTGACCAAACATCTATATTTTATTTATTGTGTTCATCTACGACTTTAATTTATCTTAATTTGTTTTGTTGAGGAATCGCTTGATGCTTGGGTCAGATGCATGTTTGTACAATTGTATTTAAACTATAAAATCAATAATAATAAGTTGCAAGCTAATTAATACTCTATAATCGCATACTTCTTTTTCAATCTTGGACTTGAAGTTCCAAATTTTGTTCTTTTAATATATAATTTATATTATCTCATGTACATACATTATATTATAATTGACATTAACTTTGTACCATGGTCATATTGTTAGTAACCTTATAAGAGGGTATTATTATGAAACATACTAACATGATGGTATAAGTATTGATTGATGTGTATATTAAATTTAATTTGGTGGTTATTATAGATTCCACACTTTGGGTGAGTATTAATGATTCATAAATTACTAAATTCTTATTCCCAAAAATGAATGAGAAATAAATGTATGATTGAGATGTTACATGCATGTTTCTATAATTCATGTAAAAGTTATATGATGTGCAAATTAAACATAATTGCACAATATCTATTTTAGCAAGAGATAGATGACATTGTGGGAAATTTACTTGTAAAATATATTTATTATGCCCATACTTATAGGAAATTAATATAATTGGGCAAGAGGTACGAATAAGAGTTTATAAAAAATAACTTTATTATGCTTGATACATGCATTGTTAAAAGAATTTATGCCTTAGAATTTGGATGAGATTTAATGTTAGATTCATTTTATGCCCCATATGCAAGGATTAGGGGGATATTGTATTCATTCCATTATTTTATGTAATCCTTGCACATAAATAATAAAATATATTGATGGTCAGTTTGGTATATACATTAACTTAAAAATCAACAATTTATTTAATAGAAGTGGCCACATGCTAATTAAATATTTTGAAACGATACCATCCTGAAGATGAATATAAATAAATGTCATTGATCATATACTAATTGCAAATGCTCCAATAAAAATTGATGTCCCATAAGGACAACACCAATTGTTGATGAACCTATAACGTGCCTGAAGTGTTATAAGAATCTAAAGATAATTAAGTTGTAATACCCCGTATTTTTGAAACGTATTTTCTAATTAGTATTCTCTTAAAAAGGGTATTTTAGTAATTTATTTTACTATTTGAATTTTGAAGCCAAAATGATATTTGAATTTCGGCGCCAAAAGTATTTTAAAACTCAATTATTATTTTTGGATTTTGGATAAGATTTATTATCCATTTATTTTATTATAAAAACTGGATTATTTATATATATTTCGGATATTTTAATTAAACAAAATTATATTTTATTATTTATTTAAAAGGGCAAAAAATTCCTAAATTATTAACTATAATTTTTGGATTTTCTATGTGTAGAAAATTTGATTTTCTTAGTTATTTTATTTAGTGAATAATTGAAATTTTATTAATTAATTATTTTATACAATAAATATTATTTACACAATTATTTTTAATTCCTTAAGACTAGCAAATTAATTCCCTAAATATCTAAAGCCACCATGATGGATTTTTGGGTGACTTATTTTGGTAAATTATATTTTTAATTATCTCCCCAAAATCTTTTATTTTCCTTAATTCTAATTCTCCATCTTTTTAATATCTAATCATCATATTTTCTTGCCATTCATTCTTTTTAATTATTCCCCAAGTAATTCTAATTTTCTTATTATTTTCCATGACATACATACCTTCCATATTCAAGTATACACAATCACCTTAATATCCAAATTTTCCTTAATTCTTTTATTCACTTCTCCAAGTAATTTCCTTAATTCGTTTTACCATAATTCTTCCCACATTCTCTTGCCATAATTCTTGCATGAGCTAGCCTATAAATACCCCTTCATACCTCTCATATTCTTCACACCAAAAACCCAATTCACTTCTTCTCTCTTATTCTTCTTTTCCCTAAACCTTTTCATACTTTTCTTCTCCTCTTTTCATACAAATATTATCCCTTATACCTTTGAAGCCAGTTTTCGGGCACTTCTGGTCAGTTTTTGCGGTATTGCTATTTCACAGAAGATTGTTCCTCTCGAAAAATCGTTGAGGTTAGGCTCAAGAATCACTCAATTCTGAGTTATATTGAAGGAGTTATGACCTCTGCAAGTTCTGCCTATTCTTTCCTACGAAAATTCAATTCTCTTTAATCCTATTCCTTTATTTTCTTCATGGTTAGTTTTCTAAAATACAAATACCTATTTCAAAGCTATAATTTTATATTAAAGTATTATTTTAAAAGATTTTTATAGTCCATGCACATTAGATTTGAGTTTATGTTGTGATAACCTTATGGTTATGGTATTTGCAAGGTGTATTCGTGATTGAACTTTGAAAGTGCGAAGTGTTGATTGATATTCAGAATCAAGGTTCTTGAGGTTCTTTTTGTGTGGTTTTTCTAGCAAGGATCAAGGTACGTTTAGGTGGCTAGATACCTTTGAAAGTGATTGGTTTGAAAACATGTTTTATATGATTTTATTGGTGATTGAATTAAATTGATTTGAATTATGATTTTGAAATATATTATGTTTGAAGGTATTGATTTTAATAAAAGTATTTTGAATGATTGATTTTTAAATCATGTTTTGAATGGTTTGAATTACTTATCATGTTTAAATAAAGGAATTGATTTTAAAAGGTTTGCTGAATTAAATAAAGGTTTTTCAAGGAAGAGTTGTTGATTTTGAAAAGCTATTAATTAATATGAGATTTTATTCTCAAGTATTTATTTACAAGGTTTGATTTTGAAAGCATGTGGAATTAATAAAAAGGGTTTTGAATTATATTAGAACTATTGGATATTAAAAGGATTTATTGAACCATTGAATTATTATTATTATTATTAATGTTTTATAAGCATGTTGGTAATCCCACTATGCGGATTTGGTATATTGATTAGGCCTTGGACTTTCTATGACCAGGTCTTTCCTCAAGAATAGCCTTGTAATATAAGGAGACTAGCTTGGGGGGTGTGCACACTTGGGTGAGGAATTGGATTAAAATAAATTGGGTCTTAATAAAGAAATTGTTTTATTAACTATTATTTTGAATATTGAATCATTGGAATCGGTTTTGGAATAATGAATTTTTATTTGATTAATTATTGGAATTGATTTTTAAAGCATGTTTGCAAATAAATTGAGTTTACATTATCTTGCACTTATCGTACTTAGCATAATTTGCTAATCCATATTTCTTATTTGTTTTGGTTCGCCCTGTTTACCGTAATGGTAAGCAGTGTTGACTAATTTCACGTGGAGTCAATAATTGAGCATATGGAGTCCCGGAAATGGTTTCACCTAGTTTAAGAATGTTGGTCTCATCTTTATTTTGAGTACTCATAACAATCTTACTATTTTTATAAGTATTAATAAAAGAAAGTTGAATTTTCGCTGCAAGTTTTGTTGTTGAGTTAAGTATTTTGAGTAGCCTTGCGTAATCACGCGGCGGTAATACGCCCAAGTCTATCTCTACGGTATAATTATACTTATTATACTAGTATTTCCATAGAGGGAGATTTGGGGGTGTTACATAAGTATCTTTGAAAAGGAAAGGAGCCACTATTGACAATGAAGAATTTGAGGAAGTGATAAACTACATTACATTTCTAGAAGAAATAACTTTTAGTAAAATTCTTACGTTCTATGATTATATAAAAGACTCCAGAAGAGTATGAAATATCCAACAAGATTAACATGTATCAAGTTTATAGTTTAAACTCCAGTAGAGTATGAGTAATTATTGGATAAAATATTAATTGATTGTCTTGCCAATTGTATAAAGAAATACATGTTGGTGTTACAATATCAAATCATATTCATAGTCATAAAATTAAGTTTAATAAAGTGATCACTAATGTTGAAAAACTGACTAGAGTTCAAATTTAGAGAAGTGATTGGATGTGATAATTAAATTAGGCCATCTGGGTTTAATAATTAACTGTTATGGAAACTTGAAGTTTCATTTGATAATGTGCTGACGCTCTCTCAATGTTAGATATATGAAATGAATTGAATGGCAAGATATAACATTGAAACTGAGCTATATTTGGATTGTGATTCATAATAATTTGTCTTGATGAACATTTCAAGAGTTAATAGGTTTTGATTTCTAATATAAAAGAGTAATGGGTGACCAAAAGCTCACCAAATACACTATTTAAGTCATTAAAGATCCAGAAGATCACCACCTAGTAGAATTACAAGCAAGTGATTTATGCTTGTATAACAATTCTTTTGATTGGGGCTATTATATATCAGCACATAAGAAATTGGAAAAGAAGGGAAAAACATACAATTGCACAACACATGTCTCCCCATTGACATTGTTTTCTAGAAGGTATTATGAAAAGGATAATAATAAATACACATGCAATGTAAAGCTAATGAAGAAATGATTCTTCATTGAAGTTGTTCTCCAGAAGAGATGAAACTTGTTTAATTCAAATCTTTTGATAAATAAATTTTGATAGTGATTCTCCTAATGAAGTGAATTTTATTAATGCACATTTGTCTACTAAGTTGGTATATAATAAGACGCCCCTATAAATGAGATATTTTACCAACTTAGGGGGAGAAGAACGGATTAGCAAAAGTTGGAAAAATTAATTAAATAAATAATAATTATGATCCCTATAATGGTAGTTTGAAAAGTTATATGCCAAATTTTGTATATATATTATCAAGATATGTTGCACATTTATGATTTGATTTGTATTTAGTTATGACTCATGTTGCATAGCGTTGAAGGTACATTTTGGTAATATTAATTATGTGTATACATTGAGATAAAATCTTGTTAATTATACTTGAATCACTACACCTGAAGTGTAGGCTGTATGATCGGTTCAAAAATAAAGATATGTCTAATAGATATGATATTTGGCAAGATAGTGCAGTTAACACTAATAGTGTAATAGTATATAAACACCATAGAGTATGAAATAGCCTAAAAGTGGTATAGATATCTGAATTATTGTAATAGATGATTTATGCTGTAAGAAAGTTATGATGGTACCAATAAGAGATGTATTCAGATATCATAGTAAAATAGCATGCAAAATATACGTTAAAGGAATTTTATGATACCGGTACATAATGGAACCGATGAATAATATGCATATGCATAATAGAGCGGACTAGTGAATAAGGGATCTGAAATATATGTCCATTTTGATGTCGACATAATGATAATGATCATAAGTTTATCATGGACCAGAAATATAATGAAATATGGATTTTTAAATCCACACTGTTGTCTTGCATTATTTTGAGTCCTATTTATGTTCATATGCATGTGTGAGTCTAGGTTAATGTATTATCAATTGCGTATATCGAAAGTTGTTAGATGCATTACTCTATGTATTATTTTGGTTTCTATGTCTCATATTGCTGCATTAGTTTCTATACAATAATTGTGGTATATGTGAGTGTTTGTTTAAAATAAAGTAAATAAAGTAAGGCGTATTTGTAACTTTGATGGAAAATTACAAAGAAATATTTATATTCCAATGGGGTTATAGTTTGATGAAATTATTAATGACGTCGATTTTATAGCATGTTATGAATCATGTAAGTAGAGTTCCTGAAGAACTTATGTACGACGTATTTATATATCTAGCCCTACACATTTTATATTTTGAATATTGTAATTATATCAAACTTTTGGTCTGTGTGACCATATTATTGACATCTTAACTTGAAGTTTGAGCATATGATAATTAGTGAGATCGAGAATTAATATTTGGATTTGCATGAGAATTATCGTGTCATTTATGAAACTTTCAAAGAATATCAACGGGATACTTATGCGCGAGACTGTTTTCTTATGGTCCAGAAGAACCATAATCAATGTATATAATTACATGTGTTATATTATTATTATTTCATACAAGATTGAAAAACAACATTAATAATATCATGTATTGCCATATAATTATTAAGGAATGCTTGATCAAATAATGATCATCTATTTCTATTATTCACAGCTTCCAGAAGAAGGTATAAGTATTATGGTTAAGGCAACTTTAAACAGAGATTTCGTATGAAATGTGGACTAACACATGTATTACTATTATTATTATAGGTAAGGTGATATGAAGACTCATTTGTTCGCGTGAAGATTTGAAGATTTGGGAGGATCGAAAATCAAGAAATGATAATATTCTGCATCATGTGAGAAGACACTCAACTATATTGGATTTATTGAATTAGAAGACCTCAAGTTATGTATTGATCAGGGGGAGAAATTACGCACTGCACTTTTTTTCCCTTAACCATGGTTTTGTCCCACATTGGGTTTTCCTGGTAAAATTTTTAACGAGGCAGCATTTCAAGCGTATTACGAAGAATGTTGTACTCTTTTTCCTTCATTAGATTTTTATCCTACTGGGTTTTTTCTAATAAGGTTTTAACGAGGCACAATCTTCGATAATGGACACTCAAGGAGGAGTGTTATGAAATATTTGTGGATATCCATTATCCTCCTTGTATCATTCCGAAATATTCTAGATCTATGGTTTATATTGCTATCCAACCAAACTCTAATTATATTGTATGTGTGTATATATATATATATATATATACCCCATCATATGGAATAATACAGATTAATCATTTCTCAATCTCTTACGTTTCTTCTTATTTCACAACAAAATATTCAATGTTACGCCTTTTTATGTCAAGTACTTATAAAAATTTTACCAATTTTGGCAAATTTAATGGTATTAATTTTGAACATATGATGAATTGTTAGCATTAATGTTTGAACACATGCCCTCATGCTTATTATACTTTAACTTCTACCACTACTTTAATGGCATATCTTATGTTTGTAATGTTTTATAAAAAAAATTAATCTTATTCATAAGAGAGCGAGTGAGGGATAACTAGTGATTAAAAATTCACTCCCGATTCTAAAAGATTCTGGGATCGATTCTCATCATCCGTCCATATAAATTTAACAACAATCTATAATAATAAAACTAAATCAAAAAATATATTTTAAATAATACAACTACTGAAGTAAATGTAATTAATTTAATTTATATTTTTATTTCATCGTATTACTCATTTTCAATCAATAATCAATCAATAATATATTCTATATATATACTAAAACAGAGGGCACTCGAAGCTCCACTCTAACTACACTTTGACATGTGTCGAGCGATTGTTAAAAATTTTCCCCCTTTTTCACTCCTAAATATAGCAACAAAATCAAAGATTATATGTTATAAAATAATATAAATATTTTATACTCATTTACCTATTACCATAATATACCTACTTCCTTCTTATGATAATGCATGTAAATCAGATATAATCTCTGATTATACTTCCTCATAATATTATACATCTAAATATTTTTATTTTCTTGATCTTAATATTTGATCTTAAGATTATTTATTTATTTATTTTTTTAATAGCAATATTTGATCTTAAGATTGATGATCTTAAGCAGTGAAAATTCTTAATTGCACTACGAGCATGTATTTTTTTAACAATGGGTCGTGGGTTTGCACTTCATCATTATTGATGATGTATTTTTAAAATATATACAGTATAAGAATTTTTAAAACAGTGCAATTTATTTTTCTAAAACTGTGAAAATTTTATTATATATATTAGAAATGATGAGATAATAATTGATCGTATATAATTTTGTGACCACATTGTGACCTGAGACAGCGAGAAAGTGTTATTATGTTGATTGATCCTAAAGTACACATTTTAAAGGTAATCATAAACTTTCATATGTTAGGTGCTACAAAATCAGTTAAGCCACATTTTTAATAAAAAATTGGTCGGAGGTTACTCACTCGGCCAGGAGTTACTCGGTCAGTTAGGGGTTACATGGTTAGAGGTTACTCGGTCAGTCAGGGGTTACTCGGTAGATCATGGGTTACTCATCGGTTAGTCATGGATTAATCAGTCAGGGGTTACTCATCGGTTAGTCATGGATTACTCAGTCAAGGGTTACTCGGTCGGTTAGGGTTCACTTGGTTAGGGGTTACTCGGTCGTGGTCAGGGGTTACTTGTGTCATTGTGTGTTAGCTAGTCACTTACAAAAGTTGTTGGAAGGTAATATAATATATATATATATATATATATATATAAATGAGCATGAGTCATCCGTATTTAAAAGGTAAAATATGTAAAGATCATAAACCTTTTTATATCTCCAAATTTAAATTTTTTTAATGTAACATTTAGTTAAAACTCTATTACACAATACCATGATAAAATGGGTACATATCAATGTGAATTTACGCGGGTACTAACATGATAAAAACCATAACTAACATTAAGCTAAATTTAGTTTCAAATTTCAGTATATATAATATATCTGTAATACCCCTTATGATTGCTTTAAAGGAGTTTGATATACTACTCATATCAACAAGATGCATCTTCCTTTTAGGGATCCCATATGCTAAGAATACTCCATAGTTAAGCGTGCTTGGCTGGGAGTAGTCTTGGGATGGGTGACCTCCTGGGAAGTTTTCTCGGGATGCGCATGAGTGAGGACAAAATGCGTCGGAAGGACTCGTGTTGGTCTGTGGGGACAGTTGTTGGCCCTCGATGCGCATTTCGTGACAATAGGCACCTCCCTAATCTGTTTGGGGTTGGGGTGTTACAAATGGTATCAGAACAACCTTGCGATCGCGTGCTGACCGTGGATAATTGATCCTATGTCAGTCGTCTAGCGGGGGAGAATTTTGGGGCCATATGGCCATAGCCAGACTGGATGTAACACTTTGGCTACCCAGTTGCCATTAGGTGTAATACTGGAGTCCCTAGCTTTCCAGGTGCAACGAGGGCGTTGCCGTTCTCAAGTGGGGGTGTATGTAATACCCCTCATGATTGCTTTAAAGGAGTTTGATATACTACTCATATCAACAAGATGCATCTTCCTTTTAGGGAGCTCATATGCTAAGAATACTCCATAGTTAAGCGTGCTTGGCTGGGAGTAGTCTTGGGATGGGTGACCTCCTAGGAAGTTTTCTCGGGGTACGCATGAGTGAGGACAAAATGCGCCGGAAGGACTCGTGTTGGTCTGTGGGGACAGTTGTTGGCCCTCGATGCGCATTTCGTGACAATAGGCCCCTCCCTAATCTGTTTGGGGTCGGGGTGTTACAATATCAACTTTCAAAATCATGCAATTTGCACAGGTACTATACTAGTATATACTAAAAGATACACCAGCAATGCTACGTGTCATCTTCCGGTGTGTCCATAGTTATATATATATTTATTTTTTTTGAAATAAATCTATTAATTAAGAAAATAATATTATTTTTTTAGGAAAAATTGAAAAAAATAATCCTACTTTTGATACATCTTATCAAAATAATCCCACCTTTATGTATTCCAGAAATAATCCCACCTTAACACCCCATCTGCTCAAAATATTCCTTTTTACCTTCAATCTATTTTACAGGTTAATTTTGTTTTTTTTTTTTTTTTTAAAGTTTTTCTTTAGTTCCTCTACTCTCACTTCACCCCCTTCATCCCTGACAACCACCATCACCACCATCTATCCATCACCACCACCACAACACCCCACGCCCATCCACCACCACCACCACAACGTGAAACTTTCACGTACTTCCTAGGTTAAATGAAAATAAGGTTAGCCGAATTAAATTTAAAACATCCTCTATACTTTTACCTAATTGTACAAATATACCCTATATGGTTCATGCAAGTCATGGTAAAAGTTCTAATTTTGGCAGTCATCACCGTTCAGGGCGTTCACCGATCAGAAGAAGAGTTCATGATAGAATTCATGCTATAGTTGATAAACCCATTAATGATTTATAAACCTTACAAAAAAAGTCTTTATAGTTGGACCGATTTAACTTTAACATGTGAATATGTGATACTTGTATTTTGTATTAAGACCGGACCATACCAGATTGCCAGCCTCTTGTTGTATCTGTCGGCCCAATTATGCGCTACTTTTCTACTTTGTCCTACTACACTCCTACTACGGCCCTGTTCTTTTGAGCTTCTGGGCAGAGCAGAGCAGATTTCAGCAGAGCAGAGCAGATTTCAGCAAAGCAGAGCAGAGCAGATTGAAGCAGAGCAAAGCAGAGCCGAGCAGAGCAGAGCAGATTTCATTATTATTATTATTATTATTATTATTATTATTATTATTATTATTATTATTATTATTATTACTAATATTGTTATTATTACTATTATTATTATTATTATTATTATTATTATTATTAGTATTATTATTATTATTATTACTACTACTACTACTGATACTATAATAATAATTGTAATGCTTTATTATTGTTATTAAATATTAAATATTATTATTATTATGATTATTATTATTATTATTATTATTATTATTATTATTATTACTACTACTACAACAACTACTACTACTACTACTATTATTACTATTATTATAATCATTAAATTTTATTATTAAAAATTAATTATTATTAATAATATTAATATCATTAAATATTAATTATATTATTATTAATATATTATTATTAAATATTAATTATATTATTATTAATATTATTATTATTAAATATTAATTATATTATTATTAAATATTAATTATTATTATTATTAAATATTAATTATATTATTATTATTAAATATTAATTATATACTTCCTCCCATTTCTTTTACTTGCAACACACCTTTTAAGCACGCAGTTTTAGGAGATGATTAGTGAGGGTAAACGAGCGATTTTATCAATATAATTTTTACACGAAAATTAGAATAGAGTTAAGTATCATTTGTAAAAATTATAATGAAAAATTTGTCCATTTACATTACATAAACCAGAGCTCAAAACATGTGCCACAAGGCTGTGTTGCAAGTAAAAGAAAACGGAGGAAGTATTATTATTAATAAATATTAATTATTATTAATAAATATTATTTATTTATTTATTATTATTAAATATTAATTATTATCATTAAGTATTAATTATTTATTATTATTTTTATTAAATATACATTATTATTATAATAATTCAATATTAAGTATTAATTTTAAGCAGAGCAGAGCAGAGCAGGGCAGGGCAGGGCAGAGCAGAGCAGATTGAAGCAGAGCAGAGCAAATTTCAGCAGAGCAAAGCAGAGCAGAGCAGATTTCAGCAGAGCAGAGCAGCTCTAAAGAACGGGGCCTACCTCATATACTCCAACTTTGTTTTATTTGCTCATTTCAATTTTACTTTAAGCTAAAAAGTCCGAGTAGAAATTATTATATTACCTCCGGTTCTTAAAGGGGTATTATTTATGAGACATAAAATATTCCTTTGTTGCGAGTAATTTGAACCGGAGGTAAAATTTATTTTACAGGTACTCGTATGTGATTTCACCTTCAACTCTATTTTTATTTTGATTATCATCTAATTAGTTTTAAGTATCATTAGTTTAAAGTATTAATTTAATTTTATGTGGTTGTTTAGGTGGATTTAAGAAGTTTCGCATTTTGATTTGCAAATGTTAAAATATCGAATACAATTCCTTAGTTATGTAGAAAATGCCGTTAATCATAGTTAATACCCTCTCTGTTCCAGAATATTTGGAATGTGGGGGTTTTTTTTCACTATTCATTTATTAGCTAGGACCATAATACTCTACTAACATAATAAAAATATATTTTATACGATTTGTTGTTAGATATAAAGTAGGTATTAATATAAAGTTTCATAATATAATTGTTAAAATAATTTTCATTAATATTTAATTATGTTAAATAAAGACAAACTAGTAAATTGGCATGTGTGCAAAGTTGATGATGTTGAGTCTTGAGACAGAGGGGGTACACACAACTTATTTAGAATTTTAGAGCACAATAGATTGGATAATTGCAAATTGCAGCCATTTAAAGTTCGTATTTTGCAAATTGCTGCCATTTAAAAAAAATTACAAATTGCAGCCCAAAAGTTCGTATAAATTGTAAATTGCAGCCCGATTTAACTTTTTCATCGGTTTACATGTCAAAAAATCTTCGTTTAAAGTTTTAGGGGTTATTTTAGCCCTTAAGAGCCCGAATTGAGCTCTGACTTAGCAAAAAAATAACGTAAGTGTTTGTTTTTACAGTTTCCCACAAATCGATACATTTTTGTTATGCAAAACGAGACACTTGCGTTATTTTCATTCTAAAGATGAAGATCAAGTGGTCATATTGGACCCCAAAATGAACGTCGCGGATTACTTGGGGAAATATGTGATTAATCGGTTGGGTATCAATGGATATCCCTTGTCCAGGGAGAACTGGAGGCGATAAGGGCAGTCACCTTAGAGTCTTTGCTGGTTTATGGGTCACGGGATTACGATCGTCGCATGAATATGACTAATGATATTGATCAAGTGCCTATAGCAGAACTCCGGGGAAAGAATGTTCTTCTTTACATTGACCAACCGGAAACGCCGTCAAACACTAATCATACATTGCTTGACTGGTATTACCGGATTAAGAAGACAGCAAAGGCTGCTGATTGTGAAGTGGTATTTGTTCACTTTGATGGCAAAGAAGCTACTACTAGTACACCTTTTGGTAGTGCAAAGCCAATAATGCCAATACAAATGCCTATGCCATGGTTGGTGTGCCCCTTTGACCCCCCAACACACTGTTTTTGTGAAAGAAGTGATTTTCAAGGCCCATCCAAATGTGGGTGGTATTCTTGCAGCATTTGGTAAAGATGGCCATATCATCACATTATATGCTGAAGATCTTCTGGACTCATTTGGACCAGAGGGTTTCCCATCGTACAATGGTTTGCACAACGAGATGGTTCACCATATTGGGCTTTATTATGATTTAAACATGGATGATTTGTTTGATGATGGTCCTCTGAAATCCAATCTATTACTATTAACCTGAAATAGTAGAGAGTATCGTCTTTTCACATACTAAAAATGCATGCATTTTGTCACGAATGTCACTATCTCTTCCCTTAAACTATCTTTCTTTTCACTTAATATCTGTATACTTTTAAATTTCTCACTTTTTAAGTTCCTTCACTGTTAACCTTTAATTTTTTTATTCTCTGATCCATGTTCAAAGAAATGGAGTCAATTAACCTCACTTATTTTTGTAAAACAAATACTTGTTACAAATATTTGAAAATAAAATGAAGAAATAATAAATTATTTAATTTTAATTTAATTTGAACCAATTAATATAAAATGCTAGATTCGCCACTGAACAATGTATTATATAGTAGGTAGTGTTTTATTATCTTTCTTATGCCTTTTCTTTTATCTTTGTGGTGCTTTGTAATCTTATTGATTATTGATTACTTTAATATACGAGTAATGCAAGGAAAAACATACATATTTTAGGTTCATATGAGAACTCTTTTTATATAAGAATCATGAGGACTCCTCAAATTTAGAACATGCGTAATATTTTTAGAACATGAAAACTTGCACATATATAGATTTTCTTAAATATCAAGGTCATGTTCTAAAACATCAAGGTTATGTTCTGAATTATGAAGGTTATGATGTTTTAAACACGATAATTTAAAACATCACCTTGAAATTTTAGAACATATACTAGTATATTTGTTTAGGTTTCTATGCTCTAAAATGTATACCTGTATGTTCTTAAAAAAGTATTGCATATGTTCTAAATTTGAGGAGTTCTCATGGGATCCACACTATATATATATATATATATATATATATATATATATATATATATATATATATATATATATATATATATATATATATATATATATATATATATATTTTAACACTCGATAATATTCAATGACGTAAACTTTCCTTGACTTGCTGATGTGAATTTATACAAAACATTGGATGAGCTTATAAACTATACTAACTGTACTACAACTTAAAAACAATGCTCTGTTAGACTACAACCTAAATAATCAAGTAGTATTTCATAATAATACATCAACAAAATTCTGAGAAAATACAAGTGTATCATCTTGATAAAGAAATTTTGTTTGTTAAGTGGTAAAACTGTAAATAAATCAATAACTTTTTTATAAATATGGTGGGCGCAGTTGTTGATATAAATAAGAAAATGCCATGTTGACTCCGGATACTTTTGTTTGTTTATCAATGTGATAAATTGGGGCTTCCTCCATAAATTTTCATTTTTCATGAACTTTATATTAAAAAGTTTATCAAAATAACGAATGCACGATGGTCATTTGAGATTTTGCTGACTCTTCTTTCTATTTTTTTCTTTTAAACAATAATGATTTTAACAACTTGACTAACCTTTACTCTAATAGTTCATAATTTTACTTTTTTGAAAAAAAAAAAAAAAGAACTTACAAAAGTTAAGTAAAGAGTTTTAATAACATAATTATAAAATTGGGAAGCGAATAAAATGATTGAATTAGAGAAAAAGCTTGAGTTACCTCCTAAAATAAATATTGTGTATAATTTTCAGTTTGTGTCTTGTTTTGATTTTTTTTTTTTTTAATATTTTTTATAAACTGTTTTTCTTAAAAAATAAAAAAAATAGATGTGGGCCCCTTAAAGTGGGGGCCCTGAGCGATCGCTCAAAGAGCTCATGCTATTGAGCCGGCCCTGACTTGTTCTCTTATATGGTTTCTAAAGTTGTCTTTCTCAGCTTGATGTTAATTATAATACTTCCTCTGTTGTTTTTTTTTTTTTTAGTTATGTCACATTTATCAAATGGCCTTCACATTTTGTTGAGGTTTCACAACTAGATAACCAGAGGAAGTATATTATTGATGGACTGACTATTCACAATTTCACATTGCAGGATATTTCGTGACTTGCATAAGAGACCTTAGTCAGATGAAGGTACCTGTCATGTCATCAAAATAATTCACAGATGAAAGGAAAGCTATGAGCAAACAAGTCCTTGTAACCTTCTGTGGAGTTGTCTTGAAATGCATATTAATGATCATCAGGTAAGTGAGGTAATCAAGTATGTAACAAACAGCAGTGCTGATAGGCTATCTGGAGGCTTATTTTCATTGAAATGCAATGCTTTAATTTCTACTACCTTCGTTTCTTATTATGTGCAACAAAGGAATATTTTATGTGAGAAACGGAGGTAGTATATAAAATATTTTGTGCTGCATGTTTTCAGCTTCTGTCATTTCATATTCTTATGTAATCTTTAACTCTTTCTTTTCTCCTTTATATTTTCTCACCTTAATGGAAGTTTTTAGTTGTCTTCAACTTTCAATGAATGCGTTTTCTATCTTTTTCTTGGGACTATGTGCAAACCCTTCTAATAACGTGGGGCTTGGTAAGTAAGTTCCTACATTTTGTGGGAACTCAAAATTCTTAGGAAGTTTCACTTCTCTTATTTCACCAAATTTTTGTCAACCAAACAACACACCAAATTTACAATTCCTAGAAAGTCTCACATTTCACGTTTTTTTATGTCAACCAAACAAGCCCTTATTTTTATGTATGAGTCATGTCTTAAGTCTTTATCGGAATAAAACTTGGCTAGTAGTGCTACTTGATGTAAAGGTTGTAAATTTGTACCGAGTATTGTCATAATTAATTCATTCTTTAGAAGTGGTTTTAGCAAATGAGATCATTAATTAAAATAAAGTTTTATCCATTAAAAAGAAACGAAGTTTATAACCAATCTTACGTAGCTATCGGATGGTAATTTGGAAATAAAAATATAATTCATCCCAATGCATAAATGTAATTAAAATAGTGAACAACCATAGATGTAAAAAACTATAAATCAACCAAAGAAGTTAATGCCGAGGAAAGGAGTGAGATTTCAGTGAGAACCCAATTAATGATCAAGTGGGAGTAGAATCCGTTGGCTCTATTGATGATGATCCCATGCCTTTTGAAATCAATCAAATGCACCCTATGCTCACACCCACTACCTTCATTTTTTCGTCCAAACCAAAGAAATATGGTACATTGCATATGCCAAAAATGAAGATCCAAAAAGATAAGAATCACCCTAGTTATTACTTTTGCAGGTCCAAGAAGCGCAAAGCGGCAAAGGAGTTACAGACAGCATTGATCACCTAAAATCAAGCATTCATGAAGGAAATGATCAACCCCCTTATATGTACTTGTTAGCAGGTCATGAGCTATGTACCACTCCTCCCATGTTAATTATTACTTGTGTAAGGGTGGTTAGTACCCCTCATAAGTATAATTGGATTTTCTCTTTTGTAAAAGAAAAAAAAAACCATCCAATTTTAGGCATGTCCAAGATATGTACAACTACAACATCTAACTAGATCAAAATCATTGGACCAAATATCGATCGAATTCATCCTTTTTGATGGATTGAAGACCAAATTGGAATTTCTTCAACCCACGTGCATGAGTCTAGACCTAATTTTTAAGACCCATATAAATCCGATATTAGTCAATTCTAGTTCGACTTTGGACCAATTTAGACTAGTATCGTAAAATTAAACCCTTAATATATTTATTTGCATGTTTCTTTAACAAAATTGCTAGTAGTATTATATTATTTCATACAAAGTATACCGAAAGCATATTATAAAATTCAATTATGTATCCTATATGAATATTTGAGAATCAAAGTTGGCCTAATGGTTAGAGACCTTCCTTTCAATCTTTTGAGAGAGGACTTTGGTTCTCACCCCAAGCAACTAGAATTCCCAATTTATCCCCTTACTTGGAAGAGAATTCTTTTGAGCACTTAGGATCCTCATAATCAAAATATATTACTCATAATCACTTATTCTTTTTTTTTTTTTTTTTTTTTTTGGGTGTGTACATAGTCATAAAGGCGGGTGACAAATCGATGACACTAACGAGAATCAACACCAGGATCCTTTGATACCAATTCCTTCTATATGATCTTTTGGATTGATACATTTCATTTAAGTGCTCTTCTCGTGTTACATTATTAACCACCGTTTTAGAACGAGTGTTGGGTGCATATTGTTCACTAAAGATCCAAGCACACAATTCTGACATGAATCGCTCGATATTTACCGGATATAAGATGGGGCCCTACTAAGCCGAAACCAATCAAGCCCTCTAGTTAACTTCCACTTGGTGAGCTAAAATTAAGTTTGGTTCATTTATTTTTGAAACCGAAGTTGCCATCATCTCAATTCAGTAATTCCAAAAAAAATTCGTATGAAATTGTTACACCCTACTTCATTATTTGCTCTGTATTATCTTTGCTTCATCGAAGTTCATTCTGAGTTCTCCATTGAAGCAGCTTCTGGGGTAAGATGTTTTCTTTTTTAAATCCCTTTTTTTAATCGAATATCAATTTCGCAACCTAGTGTTTATTGTTAATTTCATTGTCAGTATAGTCAATTTAGGGTTCTTCTTAGGTTGATTATTGAACTTTTACTTATAATTACTGAAGTTATTAGATATCATAATTCATAACGGTTGATTTTTTTTTTTTTTTTTGATGTTTTTAAGCTAGAAGAATTTTATGTGAATATTGGAGCCTAATTTGATAATTGAATCAAAATTTGTTGCTAATATGGTGCTGGGTTTTGTTTACAAATCTTTAATGTTAAGATGAAAGTATGATATTGTACCTTCTCTCCTAACCCCCGGCGAACCGCCCTTCTTGCCTTAGCTCAGGGACTTGCCTGCTTATTGTGTGATTCATCCACTAGTGTTTAGTGGTAAATCTTGCATTGTTGTTACTGTGAAGACTCCTGAGAAAAATAAATGAACCGGCTGCGATGGATTGCATTGGAATTGGTTGTCGAGTATTGCGATTCCTGATATTCATTGTTGTTAGAGCTTTCCTGTAGAATATGGGCTTCTTTCCATTAGTTGTCAGTTGATGTTGACACTGTGCGTAGCTCGTGACCTTGCGCTAATTTTTTAGCCAAGGAGTTGATAATTAACTATGCGAACGAATTACTTAGTGTAGGGTAGCAAGAACTGTAAATGTCTTGGCTCATCTATAATCATATTTAGGAATAGCAGGATATGTTTGTCGTAAGTAGAGTGACATATAGCCTCTAAATAATTTTTTGTCTAGGAGGAGCAATGTGGATTAGTGAGCAATCAGCTTGCTTCATCCCTTGTATTCTTTGGGAAAATGATATGATAGTATAGCTAATTTTAGTTAGTATCAACTAAAAGCTTGTGGATGTAATAATATTGAACCAAAATTGAATATTGAACAAAAATCACTGGAGTCTTTGGATTCTTGTGGTGGCCTCTGATCCTCCATCTAGCAAAACTTCTAGCTTCAAAGCACAATTAGGGAGGATTCAAAATCTGGGGTTGATATGTAATATGTTACATGTCACATGACAAATTCTTGAGTTGCTATGTTTTTGTGCATTTTAAACATTATTTGTCACTATATTCTACAGTCTTCAGTATAATTGTATGTCTGTATGTCTAAGTCTCATGTCTTGTAGATATTTAGCTAGTCGGCTTTTTCTATTTTTAGAATGTTATTGAAGTTTTTTTGCTCATTAGAGTAGCATCATATGCTTCAAAAAAATTTCTCTCAATGTAATAACTATTCTATGATTTCCTTATCAGGTTACTGAAGTTGCTGTCATTACTTCCTTCTCATGGAAGTAAGATAGTCTGGATATTTATGCATGCCCTTAACTCAGGTGAAATAGAGAATGCTTCTTTTCTTCCATCCGAGGTCTGTTAGGCAGTTGATTAGATATCACCAGAACACTGCATATCTTTCTGTTGCTTCTAAGTCAACCAGCCAGTCTCGTCTTTTCCCAGAAAGTGACAGAGAAATTGAGAAAATTACTAAAATAATAAATGGCCATCCGTTTCCTGATGCACCACTTCAGCCTACCCTCCTTCACCATATTTCGCCTTCCAAACTTTCAGCTAGATTTGTGGAGAATGTCCTTGGCAGACTTTTTGCTGCCAATACTAATGGTGTCAAAGCCTTTGAGTTCTTCAAGTTCACCCTTCACTATTCCAACTTCTCTCCCACTCCAGATGCAATCGAGAAGATTCTACACATTCTTACAAGAATGCAGTATTTTGAAAAAGCATGGGAAGTGATGGAAGAGATCGTCAAAATAGATTCTTCCCTGCTGACACTCAAGTCAATGAGTATTGTTTTATCTAAAATTGCCAAGTTTCAGACTTATGAAGACACACTTGGTGCATTTGAGAGAATGGAAAAAAACATATTTGTTGGAAGAAAATTTGGAATTGACGAATTCAATGTGTTGCTTCGTGTATTTTGCTCCCAAAGACAGATGAAGGAAGCAAAATCTGTGTTTAGTAAAATGTATTCACGATTCCCATCAAACACTAAGACCATGAACATTTTGCTTTTGGGTTTCAAGGAATCAGGCGATATAACTTCAGTTGAATTATTCTACCATGAGATGGTGAAAAGAGGTTTTAAGCCTAATAACATCACATATAATATCCGAATTGATGCTTACTGCAAGAGATGTTGCTTTGATGATGGATTGAGACTTTTTCAAGATATGGAACGTACAAATTGCTCTCCAACTTTAGAAACAGTCACTACTTTGATTCATGGGGCAGGTGTTGCTAAAAATGTGACTCGGGCATGGGAGTTGTTCAATGAACTACCTACAAGAAAGTTATACCCTGATGTTGGGGCTTATAATGCAATGATAAGTGTTCTTGTGAAATGTAAACAGGTGGAATATGCCATTAACTTGATGAATGAAATGGAAGAGAAGCAAATTGCTCCTGATGGCATAACGTATCATACCCTGTTCCATGGCTTAATGAAGTCAAATGGCATCGAGGCTGTTAGAGGTCTCTACGAAAAAATGGTATTGTTAAACTTTATTCCTGAGACCCGTACAGTAGTGATGCTTATGAAATTCTTCTGTGGAAATCACCATCTAGATTTAGGCTTGAATTTGTGGAATTACTTGATGGAAAAGGGTTCTTGTCCTCATGACCATGCATTGGCTCTTTTGGTGACAAGTTTATGTTCGCACGGGCGGGTTCAAGAAGCTTTTGAGTGTGCCAAACAGATGTTAAACAGAGGAAGGCATATGGGAAAACCAGTGTTCCACATGTTAGAGAGGTTTTTGCGGGAAGCAGGTGAATTAGACAAACTGCAGAACCTTGATGAGATGATTAAGAAGTTGGGCAGTGTTTATCCCCCATCAAGGGGACATGCTCTTGGACTGTCTACTTCATTCTGTTGAGATACCTTTTTGTTACCCAAGTGATCTTCATGCTGTGTAGAATATCCCCCAAGAAAGAAATGTTTCAGAGGAGAAAACATCGTAATGAAATTGCAAATAACAATCTGATTGCTGCCTTAACTAAAAGATGAAATCATTCTTATTTGATTTTAAGGCTAAGAATGATGTTGATAACATCCATGCTGACATGGTTTTGAGGGTTATTGAAAAATTAGGGTAGGATGTTATGGGCTAGGAGGTGCATGAGCTCAATACCAATCCTAATGGTGTTTGATTATGCCTATTCTTCAACCAGAAAGAAAAGGAGTACAGGACTAAAGCATATGAGTTGGATTTATCAGCAGAGCAATTTTATTTGATACGAAAAAGTGTTGGGAAAGATTTTGTCTGTCAAATGCTGACAGAGAGGAGCTACTTCTGTTTTGATCAGTTGCGTGATGCTGCTGCAGAGTTCTGATTTCAGTTGTGGCTTTTGGTGCCATTAGTCGAACGTGTCTGCTGCTGTCAACCTGTCGTTACAATGAACCAGAGTTTGTTGTGTGTTATGCTCAAAACGCAAGCTTGACTACCTACCTACCGCTTGATATAATTGAGTGTTCTGGTTAATTTTTCTGCTGTGACCCTGTGACATTCAATGTGATGAACTCGCATAACTATGTGAAATCCTAGGAGATTCTTTTTGGAAGGTGATCCTCTTGATTCCGCAATGTAAGTTGGACTACTTCCCGTGTTGTCTGAGCCTTGTGGCTCTACCCATCAGTTACACTTTCCATTTTGTATCAGTATATAGTAGTATTCATAATGATTTCCTAAGAAAGGATGTTAGATTGAAATATTTAAAACGGATGCATGATTATTCCAAGATAATGTTGCATACTCATGAAAAGTTATATATTACTACTCTGAGATGTTTAAACATTGTCTCTTTCTTGTATTGAATTGTCCAAAATACCTTCTAGTTATACGGAGTCTGAAAAGAAAATAATGGAGGTGACCTAAATTATTGTTGTTAATAAAAACACTTCTAACCTCTAACCAAAAAAAAAAAAAAAAAAAAAAAAAAAGGAGGAATTCTAAGAGAGCTACAGAAAAGAGTATAATTTCAGTAATTTATATTGTCAATGATCATCTTGTGCATGGTGATGAGTGTTTTGGTTGAGAATTGGATAACCCACAGAAATAGAATACAAACAAATATCCTTCTAAATTTGGATTAAAATAGGAATAAGGGGAGTTGTTGTAAAAGTGGGAAACGTGTGTTGGAGTAAAAAAACCATCATCTAAAGATTGTGACATTTCACATTATCTTTCATGTTTCCTTTTCTGTCGGAATTCCTTATCTTATATACATACAAGTATATTAACACTTTGAATCAATTTATACCAATCAATAAATGGAGGGTAATGACACCAAATGCAGTGGAGAACAAAGGTAAAAGGGCTCCCCCTTTCTAATTTTTATAATTGTTACTATTAGTACTGTATTTTTATATCATATGCCAAACTTGCAATACCATGTAAAATCATTTTACTATTTGTTTGTACTTTAATCTTGCACCATAGCGAAATGAAAATATATATTGATTTTTCAATGTTGTAGGTTTGTAGTAGTATGTCCTTCAATGTAAGATTTCCATTACAAAGACTAGCATATTTGTAGTGTAATCTTTTTATGCCCTTTATAGTTTATAGTGAGGTTTGGAGAATTGGATCTTAAAAAAAAAGCTCTTTTTATTTAGTTGAAAGGTAGTTGGTTGCTTATTTCATGTACTCGTTGTGAGAAATTACTCACAAAATTCTATGATAAAATACATATTAGGTTGAAGGGTAAAGTTGCAATAATAACAGGGGGTGCAAAAGGTATAGGAGCCACTACAGCAAAATTCTTTGCCTTAAATGGGGCTTATGTAGTCGTGGCTGATGTACTCGATGAGCTAGGTATTGCCCTTGCCGATTCCATAGGAGGCCGCTACATACATTGTGATGTCTCGAAGGAAGCTGATGTAGAGTCAGCTGTGAAGCTAGCTTTCGCATGGAAGGGCCGTCTTGACATTATATTCAATAATGCAGGTAGGTACGTAATTGAGAATAGTTTCTAGCTAACATGTTCAAATTACTTGGAATTCTGGAGCATGTAAAAATTTTCTTCATCTGTTTTTCCTACTTTCTAGTTTGAAAGTATATTATAGTTATTGCTCAAAGGGAGGTCATTTTTTTTGGTTATTTAAGGTCTAGTTTAGTAATTTGTACCAAATAGCAGCTGTAGCTAAGAAGTAAATGGTTTTGCAAGTATAGTCGCACAAACAGGCATTCTGTTCAAGCCAATATGGTTTGACTGTTTCAGCAATTGAGCATGTACTCATGTTTGATTAATTAGTTTTCGGTTCATTTCAGATCGGTTTAGTCGTATACAGGATAGCTCAATCTATATTAGTCATCTTAGTTTACTGGCCAGACTGGTTGTAATTAGGTTGATGTCAGGTACTATTGGAGTTAGAGTTGGGTAATTCTTGTCAATTAATCAGGTTTGAGTTAGTTATTTTAGGTTTAGCTTATAGCATTACAATTTAGCAATCAGTAAAATTCAGTTAATCATGATTGAATTACATATTGCTAAATTCTCTTCATCAAATACTTGATAAACTTGCACTGCCATAATTTTCTTGTAGGCACATCTGGCGCAGATGGGAGCATCACCAATGTAAACATGGATGAAGTAAAAAACATTGTTGCAGTTAACTTGTATGGTGTTGTACATGGGATCAAGCATGCAGCCCGTGCCATGATCGAGGGCAAAATAGGCGGTTCCATCATATGTACCTCTAGCTCAGCAGCAATCATGGGAGGCTTAGCCTCACATGCCTACACAATGTCAAAAGGTGCAATCCAGAGCCTGATCAAGAGTGCAGCATGTGAACTTGGAGGACATGGTATCCGAGTCAACTGCATTTCTCCTCATGGGGTTCCTACGGATATGCTCATTAGCGGTTATCGGAGGTTCCTCGGGGACATTGATGCAGAAGAAGTTTCCAAAATAAGTGCTAAAAGCTGCAGTCTACTGACAGGAAGAGGTGGGAAAACCCAGGACATTGCTGCAGCTGCCGTATTCCTGGCCTCTGATGAATCTGAATTTATTACTGGACATAATCTAGTGATTGATGGAGGTTACACTGAAGCTAGCACTACTATGGTTCATATGTACCAAGACACAAAATCCGTGTAGTGAATTGTACTATCCTATCGGCTTTTGTTCAGTATAATCAGTATAGTATTGTATGGCGCATAGTAAACTGCAGAAAAAAGCATGCATTCCAGTTGTAACTGTGACCAAATTATAACTTCTGGTTAAGCTAATTCAAAGCTAATAATAGCGAAAGAAGTAATTTGTATCCCATGTTACTTCTTTTTTGTATAAATAGTAGCAATCACTCAATTTTTTGCTTCAATATAATGTTGGACAGTTTTCAAATGGCCACAATAAAATTGTGGCCATTGTATTAGATTAAATCACAACCATTTAATTCTCTTGACTAATGTGAACCGTTGATTTAAAAAAATTAAAATCTCCCATGTTCTATCCCACTACAATTCAGTTTTCAATTTTTCACGGTTTATGTTTGTTTTCCCTGCTCAATGTCGTATGCTTTCTTCTTCTTAATTGTGTTACAGTGTTACTTCAAGCCTTCAATCCAATCCTCATCCACTTTAATTAATTTAAATAAGCATAGATTTCCCAAAAATAAAATGTAAGCAACACAGAAATACAGAATTAACAAGAATGAACTTCATTGAGAAAAAGTAAATCCAAATGAAAGGACAGCAATGTTCTACATCGATGGAAAATTAATTAACAAATGACGAGCAGAAGGCAAAGCAAAAAAATGTCCAAGCAATCAAAACCTCAAAGGCTAATGTTACAGAGAATCTACAGTGAACAATTGCATCAAACATACAAATTTATAAGTTTCAATTCTATCGTGAACACATGAAAGCAAATGACATTGAAATAGGATAAAAAAAAAAAAAAAAAAAAAAACTAACATGTGAAAAATTGGAAACCAAATGATAGTGGGATAGAACATGGGAGATTTTTATTTTATTTTTTTTTAATTCTTTTTTGGTTAATATTTTCAAAAATAAAATCAATAGTCAATTTTATCAACGGCTCACATTAGTAAAAAAAAATAAACGGTTGCGATTTCATCTAATATAATGACCACAATTTTATTGTGGCCACTCAAAAGTCATCCTATAATGCTGTCTACAAATATAATAATCTAGGATCATTTCACAAACCCAAGCTACTCTTGAATATAGAAGGGGGAAAAATTGAAGTGGTGGAGTAGTGGCATCTCTTCAACACATTTGAGAGATTTCTTATCCCTTTTCTTACATGAGTCCTCTATTTTTATTTTATTTTTTTTTAATCATGAAAATACTTTATTGGTTACCATAATTTGATCATTATCGCATAATTTTCTTACCTAATCTATATCTAATTATGTAAGTTTGGGTACTAAAAGTTTTAATATGAATGCTTAAAATTGAATAGTTAGATTAGAATCAAACAATGTATAGTGTTATGAACCAAAAAGTACAATTTTGTCACACAGCAATGTCACATTAATGTACGGACAAGTAACTAATCTAAATACAAAATCAACCTTTCCATAGGCCAAAAGAGCTCCACATCATCTTTCATCACTAACTAAAAACACTTCCACGTGTCAACTTCTCATCTTCTACTCTTCCACCATTCTCTGTTCTCCTATCTCACACTAAAAACAGGAAAAGAAAAAAATGTACACATTAAGAAATTCTTCCCTCTCAATTTTATCCTTACAAAAATTTACAAATTCATCAAAACCCACCTCAAATTTCATCAATTTAACCCAAAATCACTTTCCAAAACAATTTTATGCAATGAATTCGACCTCTAATTCTGAAAATATTCAATCAAAACCACCCCAAAAATCAGTAATTCATAAAGTTCCAGCCTTGGAAACTAATGACATTGACAAAATTACAGGGCAAATTTTCCAAAGATACTATCTTTCTTCTGAAAATAAGAGAAATGGTAAAGGGGTTTGCATTATATGGTTTAGAAATGATTTGAGAGTGTTGGATAATGAAGCATTGTTCAAAGCTTGGGCTTCTTCTGAGGTCGTTTTGCCTGTTTATTGTGTTGATCCTCGCCATTTTGGGACTACTTATAGTTTTGGGTTCCCTAAAACTGGAGGTATGATTGCTTCTTTCATATAATTCTTGTTAAAAGTTAAATTATTGGGTTTCTGATGTTTACAGGAGGAAAATTTGTAAAATTGTGATGTGGGTGTTTATTCTTTTTTTATTTTTGTATGGATTTTGGGTGTGGGTTTATCTTAGACTATAGATATGTTTGCAATTTTTCCGGGGGATCAAAATCTTGTCTACATCACTGCCATTTGTGGCTTTCTACACATGAAAAAATGCTATCTTGTTTGATTTTGTTAAAAGATGATCTGATGGTGTAGTTGATGCTTTACAAAAAATATGTTTTGCCGTTTTGGTATTAGGAGGGAGTGAAGGACTTCTTTATGCTTGTAAAATGGTTATTTAACAACAGTCTTATTAACTAGAACAATAATAAATGATAATCCTCTTAGGGGCTGGACATCCAAATTGAGTTAATCTGTATCCATTTGCTTGACTAATGGCCCACTTATGAAAACATCAACTACATGAGTTATGAATTTATAATACCATAGGAAAATTTTAAGAAGAAATATGGAACGGGTTGTGAAATCCATGGAGAGTATGGTACTTTGGTTCACTTGTAAGCTTATAGGAGGTTCCGTCCTGAAAACAATTGGTGATAAGAACTTGGTAATGTGGTACTCGTAGTTGCTATTAGGAGGCTTGAGGGTTGGAAAATTTATTTGATTAGGATAGTTGAATGTAGAAATGAGCTGGATGAAAATTTTGGAGTATGAGCTTCTTTTGTTCCTTGGAGGAAAATTTGCCCAATTTGAAACTAACTAAAGCTTTTTACCCAATTGTATGTATTGGATGCTTAGCAAGATTGTGAGTTTTAGGTAACATTGCCTTGATGGACAGAAATGTGATGATCATCTAGTGGAAACCAAGTCCTCAACTACGGTGATGTATAGAAAATTTGAAGCCAACTTTGTTTAAGTATATCTTGGAGATGTCTAGCTTGCTTTAATCAGTTTAATGTTGCAATGTTTAGGGCTGTGTTTCTATTTTATATTCAACTTTATGGAAAAGATTTAAGTATCAAAGATAGGCTTCAACAGTTGGCACAAATGTTATCATACAATGTGCTCTTTATAGTTTCTACGTCTATCCGCCTTACATGTATTTGGTTTGGATTTATGCTGAAATTTGTTGATGACTTGGTTGCACGCAATCAGGTTCCTAGTTCTTTCTAAAGCTGGAATACTTTAGAGGGAAAACTTATGAGCTGCTTTCTGCTAATGCTATTTCTTCCAAAGTTAACATAAAGGAGGCTCTCTATTACACTTTAAAAAAAAATTTAAAAAGGATTTAGCTTGTGATTTGTACCTAATGTCAGGCTCACCTTTTATGTGACAGCATTAAGAGCACAGTTTCTCATAGAATGTTTAGCCGACTTGAAAAAGAACTTACAGAAGCATGGTTCAAACTTGCTGATTAAACATGGGAAACCTGAGGAAATTCTTCCTGCACTTGCAGAAACCTTTGGAGCTCACACAGTTAAGATATTTCCTTAATTTGATCTTCTTCTGTTCTTTGCTTTCGGTTAATTTATTGTTTAGATAACATAAATTTCAATTTGGCTGTACCAGATATATGCTCAGAAGGAAACATGCAGCGAGGAGCTAAATGTTGAAGTAAAGGTAAATAAAGGTTTGCAAAAAGTATCTCTTCCATCAACAGTAGGCCAATCTACAGCCCAAAATGGAGCAATGACTCCTAAATTGCAACTTCTTTGGGGAGCTACTTTGTACCATAAAAATGATCTTCCCTTTAATGTGAGAGACATTCCTGATGTCTACACACAATTCCGCAAGGTAAGGTCATTTTAATACTCGACACCAAACATCCTCCATCAGTTGCTTCGTTCATTTCTTGTTCATCCTTTTTTATTTTATTTTTACAATTTTTTGTATCATATATGTTGGAATTTGCAGTCCATTGAATCCAAGAGCAAAATCAGAGCCTGCATCAAGATTCCTTCGTCACTTGGCCCTCCTCCTGAAATTGAAGACTGGGGTGCCATTCCTTCTATTGACCAGTTAGGGTTACATAACCAAGAGGTATGTTACTGAGGTATCTGAGTTTAACTAAATTACGTATCTATGAATTGACAAATGTTCATTTACCCTCACCCCCTAAAAAGACACCATCCCAGCCCTTCTTTTGCTGTTTCATTTTCCTGACTGAGACGGAATATGGCCTAATTCTTGTTATGTGACAGGTAGACAAAGGTCTAGTATTCATTGGGGGTGAAAGCGCTTCACTCAGCAGAGTTCATGAATACTTCTGGAAACAGGTTAGCTGCTTGATTTTTCAGCTGACAAAGCAGCTAACAAATAATGTCCATCTCCTCGAGCATATAATAAGATGCATCCTTACGATATGAAACATATTTTACATTTGTTGCTACATTGCTGTTTTAACAGCCCATGTTACTATGACAATTGTTTTTAAGAAATTATAAAATGTTTAGGATCTGTTGAAAACATATAAGGAGACTAGGAATGGAATGATTGGATCTGAATACTCGACAATGTTTTCTCCATGGTTGGCTAGTGGAAGCTTATCTCCACGCCTCATATACGAGGAGGTTGAGTATTGAACCTTTTCTCTATCTAAATATTCAGTCTCTTCAAACCATGGAAAAAAAATATAACACATGGAGAATGACTTTATGTTTATACTTTTATAGGTCAAGAGGTATGAAAGAGAGAGGGTAGCTAATGATTCAACATACTGGTAATAGTTCCTTTTATTAGTTATATACTCATATTAACTGCTTATCCAAGAAGAAATTTGTTTCTAAACTGTTCAATATAATTTCAGGGTGTTATTTGAATTGATATGGAGAGATTACTTCAGGTTTATATCAATCAAATACGGAAATTCTATTTTCCATTTGGGTAATATCTGAAATTCTAGCTCTCAATCAAATGCATGGAACACTTGGACTCATATTCACTCTTGATGATACATCTTAAAATGTGGCCCAACTGATAAAGATAATAACCATTCTTAATTTATTTCCTTGCTTTTCCTTTAGGTGGTCCTAGGCATGTAGCTAACAAATGGAGCCAGGATACCACGTTGTTTGAATCATGGAGAGATGGCAAAACTGGGTATTCACTTTTCATTCAAGTTGCTTCCCCGCCCCCGCCCCCGCCTCCTCCCCAGCTACAGCATTCTCAAATCCTACCTTTTATTTTCCAGTAGGTCCTGTATCAGTATAAAAATGAGCTTAGACACCTGAAATTTTGTAAATGTCACTTCAAATCACATGAAAGTTGCATCTTTAGAAGCTGACTTATATGCAAATTGGTGACATTATGATTTTTGGGGCGATTAAGTCTATTGTATACAAATGCACCAGTTGCACTTCCTTTTTGAGCCTGGTCTTGAATGTGTGCCTTATTGTTTCTTCAGTTGTGGCGTACAATTCATGACCAAAACAGCCCTTATGAGTATTTAATGTTGATTCTTTTATGCTTTTAGCTGCATGGTTGTCAGGTACTCGGTCAAAACATTTCACATGTATATAAACTACATTTCAGGTACCCACTAATAGATGCAAATATGAAAGAATTAGCAACTACTGGCTTCATGTCTAACAGAGGTAGACAGGTAAATTCCAACTTCTCGTGAAGCTTGTGGCCATTTGTGAAGATATTGAAATTTTGTATTTATTTTTAACATGTATATAACCTAATTGAGGCATTGGAATGTTGTTAGATCGTTTGCTCTTTTCTTGTAAGGGATATGGGCATTGACTGGCGTATGGGGGCAGAATGGTTTGAGACGTGCCTCTTAGATTATGATCCTTGTTCTAATTATGGAAACTGGACATATGGAGCAGGTAGTTTCCTATTCTTTCTCTCTCTTGAGCACAGAAACACGAACTCATATATATATGTATTCACTAGTTGTTTATGGTTGCTGGCCACGGCTCAATCTTCAATCTTCATTTTATGATCATTGCCTCACATTCAATCTCCGGGGAACATGTCTTTCATGGTTTCATGCCTTCTCAAAACTAATCACTTTAATCTAATAATATGGAGTGCAAGTTCATCTAGATATGTTCCACTTTGAACATATTAATCTGAAAATGATTCTGATTTGTTGGGATGGTACATAGTGAATTTTACAAAAAATTTAAGCCATTCTGGTAGATGGTGCAGTGGTGCTCCACCAGCTTATTCATCTATCTGCGCTATGTCCACTTCTTAATATCCATGTGTCGTAAATTTTAGTTTACTAAGTTTCTGTGCGATGCTGTGTATGCAGGTGTTGGAAATGATCCCAGGGAAGATAGATATTTCAGCATTCCCAAACAGGTATAACCTTCAAATTTCAAGCCTCTGTACAAAATAATAAGTATAAAGGGTGCTTTTTCGACAAGTAAACATATGATCGTCTTAACCTTTATAGGGGTTGTAGACTTGTAGTAACTGGTGGAATATCGAAAAAATAACTGAAATAATCCCAGATCATGATCTCAACTACTAACAGAACATAATAATCTAGCAATGAACTTCACACAATACTGTATTTTATAGTTTACGGTAGCAAAAGAACGCAAGAATATATCATGCCAACTCAAGCATTGCTGACATTGTAAGGGAACTTGGTTCAATTTGATTTTCAGGCACAGGTATACGACCCTGAAGGGAAGTATGTAGCCTATTGGTTACCAGAGCTAAGGCAGCTACCCAAGGATAAACGTCACTTTCCAGGGTTTTCATACCTTAAACCTATTGTGCCCCTTAAGTTTGGAAACACTGGGAAACAGGGTGGCCAAAAAGCTGGCCCTTCTCGGAGAGATAACAGAACAGGCGGACCAAGGAACAAACATTTTACAAGATAAAAGGATGTCAAAGTAGCCTGTTAAAGATGAAGATAAAAGATTTAGAATTAGGAAACGAGGAGAGATATATAAATCATACCTATTGTTCATAGTGTCTTCTTGTGTACACCCAAGGTTACATTTTTTTTGGTGAACCAATTGAAGTAATGTTCTACAATATACTACCTCCGTTTCTTATTATGTGCAACAAAGGGGTATTATTTGTGAGACATAAAATATTCCTTTGATGCATATAATAAGAAATGGGGGTAGTATGTACGAGATACCAAAATTTTTTGTTTAGTATAACTAATTCTCATGTATATGATAGACATGCGAAAATTAGTTAATTTAATAATGATCAACGAAGTCAAACTTAGTAATAATCATTCTCTTTTCCATTTGGAACCCTAGCTTTCTCCAATTGGCAACCCTTGCTAGCTTTCTCTTTAGATAATTGATTTCAAATTAGCTTATTTTTTTCTTAGAGAATGAGCAGATCCAAAACTTCGATTTATAATGCAAGTCCAACAATGCATTTATATTGGCTCAAGACTGTTTGTTGCAAGGCATTTCCTTCTTTGTTAAGTAATAATGAAACATGCATTTATAGCTTTCAACTGAGCAGCAAACCAACGGTAACGTGGAATCCCGTGTGAAGATAATCTTTGTCAAACATATTATCAAACATATATAGGTATGTTCTTTGTCAAACAAAAGTATACTCTTTCCGCCTTTTTTTTTTTTTAACTGGGTGTACCATACATCCATACGCATGGTGCACCCAACCACCCAGGTATACTATCCTATTTTCAGTGTGAAGAGGGCGGGATTCAACAAACAATACATCAATTGTCAAATCTTCCAATTTTGCTGTAAACCACTAATTCCGCCTAAGCATGGGAGAATGAAGAGTAATGATTTCAGATTTTCTGCAAGAGCAGCTGGACGGACTAGTAAAGTGAGTCTTGCCCTGAAGATTACAGATTCAAATTTCAAATCCTGTCCCCGCCTGTTTACATCAGCGGTCACTAGTATCAGTCCTTGACTCCTTGTACAATTGAGTCCAATATCCATGAGAACCCCGGTAATTTTCAGGTCAGGTAATAAGGATACTGATACCGTGGAGTTCTCTCTGCATTAACAAGTAGTTGTATGCAAATAATGCACGAATAAAATTGTATTAGGCAGAAGGTTCTCACAGATTTCAGGCTCTGTTGTCCAAAGAAAGATATAACCCAGCATTTCTCAGTTCCCACGCAAAAATAAACAAATAACAGAAAGGCATGAGATTAAAGGAAATATCATACAGCACAACCTTCTGTCTTTTGCATTTGACAAGATTAGAAGGTTATCAACTTGAAAAATTTCCTATAAAGTACATCTAGTAGTAAACAATACAAGTATCAAACAAGAAAGTTAAAGATACAAAGTGAAGGCGGATCTGGAACTGCAGCGGTTACTACAAGACACCTCAAAGCCTGTAGTTGCTGTAGCCTCCCAAGCCAGAAGAATAACCTCCTCCAAGACCTTGACTTGTATAGGATGATAAAGACGACAATGATGAAGGGTGATATGTGCTTTCTGGAAGATGTGAATATGCAGCACCCAAGCCCAAATCACTTTTGCCATACATGCTAGCAGGGGCCACCTTTTGCCCATTAATTGAATCCTGCAAACGGTTAGGATATATCAATAATTTAACTCATTCTGAGGTAAATTAGAACATTTAAATTATCACCAATTCACCATCATTGACATTACCATATAGTTGTCATTAAGTTTTACAAAAACCGTAATAAACTCCAGGTCCAGTTTATAGATGAGGAAAAAAAAAAAACTCTTATAAATAAGCAGCTATTTTGTTTATTATATCCAAGTGGGTTTGAATTTGTATATTGGGTAGACAGGTAGTCTAAATTGGGTAGACACAGGCTATGGATGAAAAAAGAAAATATTGAATCCTAGTGGTTATAAAATGTACGATAATTACACATTATGACAAATGGAACAAATCAGGCCGGGTTCAGGTCATGTTTGGTTCAACATTGTCTCACTAACTTTGGTCAAGTCAAGTCGTGCTATGATGTCCAAAAATTGTCAGCATTATTTGAAATACCAAAGGGACTTAAATGAGTATCTAAAGATTGAACAAAAACTTTTTGATTAGAATGAAAAAAACAACATATTGCAAAAGTCGTAAGTAGATGCAGAAAAACTAGAATAAACAAAGGCAAAAACCTGGATAAGCTGTTGAGCAGTCTGGACCTGCGTTGCAGTGCCCTTAATTTCTACAGTGATCTCATCACCTCGACCATGACTTTCTTGGACGGTAAGAGCTGCACCACTGGCACGACGAATGAAGGCAATATTTCTTCCAGCAATTCCAATAATGTCTTCAGCGTATGAAAGTGGTACTTGCATTGTTTGTGTAACCTGATTAGAGCAATCAATCAAAAGGACGGAGTTAATTGCATATACATAGTTAAAAAATAGAACACAGTGTCCTTAATGTAAAATATAATGTAGGATTGTTGAATATCTCAATTGCAACTATGATGTTGCTGGGAAGCAAAACATACCATATCTAGACATTCCTTCTTCATTTGCCCCAAATTAACCTTTTCACTTCTAATTCGGAAACTACCCCACAATAACTATAATTAATCCCTCTTTCCACAGACAAAAAATTATGATCTCACACAACTCTCATCCACACACTCATATTCAATAAAACAAGATACACAAGTAGCCGCTGGCCAGCACAAAATTAAGAGGCTAACACATTTAACTCAATCTAGTACACAGACAGAACATCCTGACTTACTCTATCCCAAACCTTCACAAGTCATATTAAGATAATAATATGCTGCACTAACAAATAGCATTTTAAGAGTAGAGCTACTGGGCTAAAAGTAAAGAGTTCTTCCAAAGACAACAAAAACAAAATTTCTTTATGGAAAAAATAAAAATACGCACAACAGCATTCACATGTATCTTAGACACGTGACAAAATTTAGAAAACTACTAAAACTGCAAACATCACCATTAAATGACTTAGTCATCAAGAAACAAATCCTAGAAAAGGACAAACAATACTGGCAGCAGGAATCCCTAGCGAAGCCTGCTCTATACCCCCTCCCACAAGGCCTCACAAAACAGCACAATTAATCAGGAAATTCTCTAGAATAATAATGTATAAGCAAATGCGCTATGCTTGCAAATAAATTTCTCAACTAAATTTCGATACGCATCACAGATGAAAACTTGAATCTCAACTAAATTTTGATCGATAAGGTGTTAGGCATGGTCAGCACTCAGCACTTAACCCATAATAGCTAAAACGATTTCATTTAAAGTCACTTCATATTATTCCTTCTCACTATATTCTTTATCTATTGGATTCTTGCTATTTTCTTTGTTTTGTGCTCTTGATTAACAGGTTTAATTAGTATCTCAAACATCATTATTTCTTAAGAAAATTTATTATGTGATATCATTTCTCCAAAGAAAAAAGTAATTGGTAAGCAAAAGTCCTACATAGGATAAAATAACTTTCCATTGGATTGTGGTTTGGAATGATCAAACCATTAAATAGTTAACACTAAAACAATGACGTGTTGCAACTTGCAAGTACAGATTTGACAGACCTATTAGAATTCTTTTCTTTGGTGGAAAAACAAGGGTGAGCCCCTGAGATTGCAATATTTTGGCTCATGGATCAGCAGTTAAAGTCATGGGTAAAATCAACAGTAGAGTGTGATGTTCAATGATCTGAGGATCAAGGATAAGAGAAACAGAGGTTTTTTTTTGTTGTATTGCAGAAATTTTAAGTCAAAAGTTATTCCTTGAGCAGATGCTTAAGAAGATGGGTGACTGTAAAAGTAATTAGTAGATTTCGGTATCCCCTAGTCCCCCTCATTTTTAGTAGGAGGGATTGTTTTGCTTTTTGAATACCATTATAGCCAGAATCCTCAATCATAAAATAGTAGGAGAACATTTGACTTCAGTCTCTTTGACTAATCCAAAAAACCTTTTTAATTGTCGCTTCTCTCTGAAGTGAAGAAGAGAACCCCAAAACTCTCAAGGGGGCTTTTGGTTAGGGGTATTCAAGGAAAAGATTAGCAAGACAGACTTAATTACCTAAATTGTTGTTTGCTAAGCCTTTTTAATCATTTCCTTCACCCTGCTGTTTCCCCCACTTCCTTCTAACATGATTCCCTGCCCTCCATAAGGAATCAACCATACCCCTAAATTCCTCTACACCAAACCATCTTTGACCAGCATTGACTATTCCATCACTTCTCACCAACGCCTGACCCCATGTCACCAACCAACATCACACCACGCCATCGCCACATCAACCCGCCTCAGAAGTCATCACAGAAAACAGCCTCAATGCCCATCCAAAAACCACCCTCCCACCACCTCGAATACCACCCCACTTACCCCGAAAACCAACCACAAGATTCCACAAATCACCCAGCTACCCGAAAATCATCCCTAATCTCACCCAACCACCACCATAAGCTACCTACGAACCAGATCTAAGAGAAAAAGAAAAACAGAGAGAATTGTAGAGGGGAGTGGTGGCGGTGACGGGAGGAAGGTTGGTAGCGGTGGTGAAAATTAAGGAAAAAGTAGTGGAAGCTGGTGTAAATTTGAAGGATGGTGATGGTAGTTGATTAAAAAAAAAGGTAATGGTACTACTCGTAGTAGCCTAGTAGGTATACGTCCTACCTGAATAGTCTCAGCAGTTAATTAGACAATTTTTTCTCATTACATAAAATTTATCTGAAATTTGTCCAGGTAATTGCTGCTCACTATGTGATTCACTGATTCATAACAAACTCTTCGCAGTTTCAATAGTTCATAATTTTCCTCCCCGACACCACCTTCCCTTTAGGCAAGACAAATATACAATATAATTTGTATATATCAGTATTAAAAGCCATCAAATTGACAATACATAATAATTTACTTCTTGCAAGGTGCAGGTCACCTAACACCCCTATCCCCAACATATGTACAACGAAATAATTGTTTATATATACCTGAGTAATTATAGGAGCAGCAGCACGAGTAAGTCCCGTAGAATGAAGAGAACTGAGCGCTGGATCTGATCCATACAGTGACACTGCAGAACGAGGGAATTTCATATCAAGTTCAGCTTCACGGTCATAATAGCTTTCCCGCTTCAATGACAGAGAATGATCAGCAATCAATGACTGAGATGTGGTAGCCTGAACCAAAGATTGGGATTTATCTTCCAAAGCATCAGCTGTCCTATCTTGCGATATTGTCCCTTTGTACTGCAGAAACAGCATATAAGTCAAAACAAATGCCCAATGAAAGAAGACAATGCTAAAGTTCAAAAATACAACTTCTTACAGTTTGCTCAAACACAGCCACAACACTGTGATCATGCAAAAACTTCCTCAGGTGACCAAGGACTGCTTCAAATGTTTTTTGAACTTTGAGAGCTTCCCCGTGTATTTCAATAATCCTTTCATCAGAAGCTGCATATGACGGAAGTTCACCTAGACAAGAATATATCCATTAGAGTTTATGCAAAACAGAAGATGGAACAATAATATCTAATGTTAAATTACAATGAACTATATAACAAAAGGGATAGAACAAGATTCTACTGAGTTTTTGTAACAACACTCCAAGAGGATAAAATTGTGTTTACAAATGCATGAATCAACCCAGCACAGGACACCTGTTGCAGAGAATGTTCTCCCAGCTAATCATACAGAATTCAGCGGCACATTGACCATTGGAACCAATAGTTTGTCCTAAGCACTATTGGGCTGAAGTTCATATACTAGTGGTAGTTGAGTCACCTGAGTGACACAGCAAACAAATACTGAAACAATCTATTTTCATCCACTATGTTACTTACACACGGGTACAGATCTAAATGTCTGACACGATAATTCTGACAATTTCAACTACAAGGGCACCATCTTAACTTTGGACACAGGTATGAAGGTAATTATAAATTTTTCATACAAATTGTCTCAATTCTCTATTAAAATATCCAAATATAGTTGAAGAGTCAAATACTTTGGTTATTCATATTAAAGGGAAATTATAACATATAACCAGCATGTGATTCTCTCTCTCTCTCCCCCCCCCCCCCCCCTCTCTCTCAACCCAAACTCATGAGCAAAAGGCCTGAAATCTGAAGAAAATAATCATATATTACAACTTCAATTACCAGAACTAGGGTTCACTACTCATACCCGAACATTTGATGGTGTATGAAGTAAATAGGTAATCAATCTCCTTTTCTCTCCGGTGGTTCCTGTCATTCCAGATCTAACCGTATCCCAGTCTTGAGATGAATAGGGCTTCCCTTTTTTTCAATATGTAAACAAAATGATTTAGGTCATGAGGAATAAGTTTGACTCTTATAGTCTTACATCAATCAAAACTACTTTCCAAGCCTTGAATATAATAATACATCTTTGCAACATCAAAACAACCTAATACAGCACCTCTAGTCCAACAATTCCACTGCATCCCCTTCTTGCTGTTATAAATCAGAAAACTAAAACCATCAAGATCTCCTTTTCCATAAATTTTTCATTGGAAGGAAAAATTAGGTTCTATATAGAAGTTAATCATCAAACCCATACTTCCATAGTTCCATCTTAGTATTTATTTATAAACACCATGACCATAGATCAGATTAATTTGGCTTGATGTCAAAATCAAGATTAAACTTTTATCATAAAATGATAAGTCAACTTCCCTGTAAGACCATATCCTTGCTACAACCACATATAAGCTCATACCTTCAACAATGACTCAAGGAGACACGTCCCAAACACAGATGATAAAATTTGTACACAAAGACAAAAGTTTTTGAGGAAGGTAAGAAAATACAGCTACAAAATGAACTTTAACTGAAGAAAAATAATAAGCAGGGGCAGCAAAGTGATAAGCAGAACTAGAGTACTTTACATACAGGAGAAAAAAAAAAAAAAAAAAAAAAAAAAAAAAAAAAAAAAAAAAAAAAAGCAGTATTGAAAGCAAAAGAATAGTTGCAACACAAACCTTCAGGCAAAATTCGCACAACACCACCACTGCTCTCCTGTATTGCTTTAATTGTAGATCCCTGCTTTCCAATCAGATTAATGGCTTGTGTTGAGGCGACCAATAACCTTATTGAACAAAAAGCAGCTGCATCAGCTGCTGAACCTTTATCGTCACCTTCACCAAGACCAGAAACACGCTTAAACACTCTTACTGCTGCATCCATTGCTGGAGACAGAGCAGCATCTGGCTCTTCCTTCCCAGATATCAGAACCTACATATAAATAAAGAACACTATGAACAGCTATTGTATTGAAGAGTGCAACAAATATCAACAGCCGTTGAACTAGAGGATACAGAAAAAGCTCATCCCTTTCCCAAGCCCAAACTGATAATTGGACATTGATGAGTAATATAGCTTTCACTCTTCTTGTTCTTTCATTTTCAGGGTTTATAAGATTAGTCACTCTTATCAGACAGGATGATGCATAAATATAAAAGGTTGAGGGCAACATGTCCTCAGAGATGAGGAACATGAAAACATTGTCAACCTAAAATCCCAATGGATGAACTTAAAAACTTAAAAGCAGCCACAGTGACAGATATATGATCAATACGGTTATTGGTTGTCTCACAGCATATATTAAACAGCTATACATTACCCACATAACCCATAAAGCACTTCTTTCCAATCAAACCAAACCAAACCAAACTCATTTATTACAGTCTTATGGTACAGACTACTGAGTATGAAAATAATGGCCAGTACCAACCATAACTCTCTAGACTCCACAAAAAGGCTTAATATTGTCCAGGCTCCCTATCAGGATAAAGTCTCAACTAGGAAAGTGATTTTTAGAGGAATTTGAAGAAAAAAAAATCTTTTGAAAGGAAAATTAATCCAAATAAATCCCCTATCAAACCACATCTTTCAAACAATCTTAAGAAATGACGAAAGTTAACAATAATCAGGTGCATTTTGCATGAAAAGCCTAGGACAAAATCATATCAGTCAAGCATCCTCCATGTGCACATGTCACTACCAATTATACTTGCTAATTCACAAACTGTAACCCCATAATCAAAATTAGTATAGATATCTAGAAAGTGATGATTTGTGGCCTGTAGAAAATTAGAAGAGAAAATACTGGAGCAAAATAAGATTTTTCAAGCAAAACAAGGTTAAGGCTCCTCTCACAAAAAAAGCAACCTCACAGCAGACCTCCTCTACAAGTCAACAACAGTTAATGATACAAACTTAATGAACTGTCGACTTGGCCCCAAAAAGCAAAAAGGAGAAAAGGAGCACCAACCCTCTAAATCCACATCCTTACAGTTTGTTCATGACATCAGATACAACATGTTTCGTCTCAATACAACCATACAAGCACATATAAGGTTTTCTCAAGGAAAAACCTATTTATATCATACATTTCACTCCAAAAAAATATACCCTTGAAGATGTTCCTCTGCCACAAAGAAGTTGTTTTAAGTAATAGATAGTTTATTCATAACAAGGGGTTTGAAAATTTGTACCAAGTTTGTACAATTTATATAACAGATTTATAGGTCCCAAAATGAGTACTAGTGAGTAGTGACACATAAACTCCATCGTGCTGAATGGTCTATGAGGTGGACATTGCACACCCATACTATGTTTATGATCTGAGCTTAATGTAAATTAGGTAATCATGAACCCATCCTCAAAATGATGTTCTCCATTGAAGCCTAATTTTCTTCACAGCAAAAGAAAATCAAATTCAAATCTATTACTACCTGTTAACAAAACAGCCTTGACTAAAACAACCAAAAATAATCAATATGCTAATATGTTATACCCCAAGAACCAAACTTTAAACCATCAAAGCTCTCTTTTCCACACATTTCTATCCAATTTCAACACCACAATATCCTTCATAACTACAGACACATAGCCCTAACTCGAATACCAGTTCCACAGCAAAAGCAACCAAATTTGCCAGTTCCAAAACTACTGTACTTAAAGAAAGCCAACAGCTTAACCTCCAAAGAGCTCTCTTTCTCAGTCAAATACCGCCCTCGTATCGAACACCATTCTGCCCAAAGAACAAAACCCTAAATTGAACCAACATTACCTCACCCAAAACCATCGCATCAAAATACACCAACACTTCAACCAAACAACAAAACCCAGTAAAACCCATCAACCAAAACCTTACAAGATTCCATCTTTTCCTCTAAAAGCTCAATTCTACAAAGTCATACTCATCATAACAATCAATACCTAATTCAATCAACTCAATGAAATCAAACAATACCCACAAACAAATGAAAGCTACAAAACCCTAATTAAAAACCAAATTGAATTAAACCAAGAAAAACAGTTCCAAATTAAATTCAACGAAAAGGGTAACTAACCACACGATCGGCAGTACCAACAGGGGCTTCAAGAATCCGAATCCGAGCTCGAGTTTCATCACACATCTTCTTTACAAATTCCCCTTTTCGCCCAATTACACCCCCAACTTGAGGGGCAGGAATAATGAGGCGGAAGACATTGTCGCCGGGCCAACCGGGCCACTTGGGTGTGGTTGTTGTGGCGGCTTCAGAATCTGGCGCCGGTTGGGTATCTTCCGCCGTCGTTTCTGGTGGTGGGGTTGTGTGTTCGGTTTGTAAGTCGGCTGTTTCCGCCATTTTTATGGGGTTGTGCTGCTCTACTGGGAGGAGGAGAGAGAAAGAGAGCGCGAGGAGGAGTGTTGAAGACAGCAAGGGAGTTTGGGAAAAGAAGAAGGGGTTTTGGAAGGAAGGGGTGGAGGGGAGTGGAAGAGCAATTCAGAATTGACAATTGAGTCAATTGACTATATGGTTAATTGGCTATTTGGCTTAGCGATACTAGAGGTGACAATGGGTCGTTGAGTCGGATTCTGGTCAATTCAAGTGTTCTGGAGTTTTAATTCTTGAATCATACAATCTAGTTTAATGTTGGGTGCGGTGAATGATGTGTGATTGATTATATTGTATCACAATCCTTTTATGATATTCATGCTTTAGGTTTGAAGTGTGGATACATCATGACTTTTTTTATGCTTATTGCTAAATATTTTCGTAAAAAAGGGTAATAATGAGATTTGCACCCATAAACAGATGGTCAACCTCAAGATTGATTTTATACTTTATCAATGTGATTGTAAGGGCACTTATCCCTAATCCCTAACTTTTTAAAAGTATGACTAAACTCTTATAAATAATGTTGAGACGATTATGGACCTAAAAATGTATTTACATATTTAACCCTTTTAAAAGTATGACTACACTTTTATAAATGGTGTTGAGACGATTATGTCCCTAAAATATTAATTTACATACTATTTTTTTTTATTTGAATAGCATGTTAATTTACACATTTGTCTTCATTAATGTTAATTATTTTTTTTAAACCATGAAAAATAGTGTGTGAACATTTATACTCTTTAAAATATTTGTTTATATATATTTCCTCATTAACACTACTAGCAACTAAAGTTGTAAGTTTGTAATATAATGCCAAACTGGAAGAACTTCTATAAAAATATTTAATATTATTTCATGAGATGTAAAATACTATTGGTTATTATATATGTAAGATTATACATTGAGTTATATTATTAAAAAAAAAAAAAAAAGTTTGATTAGGTACCAAGATTATTAGCTTTTTGAAGAGAGTTTACAATATCCTGTCCCAAAAAAAAAAAAAAAAAAAAAAAAAAAAAAAAAAAAGGGTACAATAAGCAAACGAGTAAAACAAATATTGTGAGTGCATACAGTGGAAGCTGGAAAATGGACACCTTGATAAAACTGGATCAATCTTAAAGGGAATGTTGTGCCAACCAAAGACATCACATTCGACAATTTGCTTAACACTTGAGTTGATTTTGAAGTTTGAACCCAGGTTCAATATGATTGAATTGTCTAATTAAGTTTTGATGAAGTTGATGTGGACTGAGTTGCTCATGAGTGGGTTGCCCAAGCCCAATTTGTTATTAACCTCAATACTTGTATATTCTTAAACCCTATCCAATGGTGAGATTCAAGTGAGTATTTTTAGGAGAGAGATAGAGTATTTTTTGCAATATATACCAATAAGTTGGTATCTAAACTTAGAAAGTTACTAAGTTTAGATACTCAACTTTGAGTCTCACCATTGGAGGTAAAAAACAACTCATTTTATATTTCAATACTCAAACTTGAGTCTCACCATTGAAGATAGTCTTACTTAACATTCTAAATTTCTAATATTGATCATTCCATCTTCCAAGATAGGATTACTGAATAAAAATAAATAGTGTTGACTTATTTAGTAAGGTTCTTACCTCATATTATAGAGGTTTAGGGTTCAAATCCTGCAGTATTGATTTAATTACTCCTTTACTTTTTATTTAAGTGTTCCAATTTGACTTAAATACATACACATTAAAAAATAAAAATTAAAAAATTAAAAAAAAAGAATCGTCTATTTTGTGAGGATTGAAAGCAACCCCCATTGACTTAGAACTTCACTATATCACCACTGAACCAAAGCACCTCATATTCTAACTTTGCACAACAAATTGTACGTAGTATATAACATGTTGATCATCTGAGGCCTCAAACAAAATTTAGGTACTGCGCAGCTGCACAATCTGCACCGCCTAGGGGTCGGGCTTGGGAACTTGCCAAGAGAGGGTGCTTTGGGGCCTAGAGGTAGGGATTCCGATATTGTATCATCCGTTTGAGCTTTGGTTAGGGACCTCCTTAATTACACACTCAAAAAAAAAAAAAAAAAAAAAAAAAAAAAAGGCTAGAAAAGTCCAATTTTTAGGGGTAAGTTGATATGAGATTTTAGATTTTAATTTTAGTTTAGGTATCACCACCCTATAAGAAATTTTAATTAACAAAATTAAGACAATATCACATATGAAGTATGGATTAGCCTTGACCATTACTAATGAAATGTAAATGGAGGCTCCAAGTTTATTACGAGTATAAACTTTATCCAATTAAAACTATCGAGAAAATAAGATGTAAACCCAAAAATAAAAAAAAAAGGACATTTTCCACATCCCATAGGCCATAGATTATTGGAATCGATAGTGCAAAGGTAATTGATGTTAACGAGAATAATATATATATATATATATACATATATATATACATATGTACATATGTATACATATGTATATATATACATATATACATATGTATACATATGTATATACATATGTATATATATACATATGTACATATGTATATATATACATATGTATACATATGTATACATATGTACATATGTATACATATGTATATATATACATATGTGTACATATGTATATATATATATGTATATATATACATATGTGTATATATATATATATATATATATATATATATATATATATATATATATATATATATATATATATATATATATATATATATATATTTTAAAGGGTAAGAAAAAAGAAAACATTAGGAACTCCCTCCTTACGAGAGGAATTCCTAATGCATCAGATGAAATAATAGGGTATAAAGATGAGGAAGTGCAAAGAGTAATTGATATTAACGAGAATAATATTAATTTTCATTAGCATAAGGTATTACTTTCAAAATTATACGTATCAATTAAGTTAGTTGACATTTTATAATGTTAACCTTTTTTATTACTTTGCACCACCCGTGGGTGCGCAAGTGTAGATCAAGAGTTCAAGACATGCTATACAATTATTTTCCCTAACTTAACGAGCAGGGCATTGAATTTATTTCTCTCTCAGAAACAGAAGGGCCGGGGTTGCATGGTCTAGAGTGGCAGCAGTAAATAAACGATAGCAAAAAGAGGGAACTCTATCTTCCTACCTATTACCTAACATACGTGAGCGTAATACACAAATTACACCACTTGGTTATGCTATTTTAATTTAAGTGTATGTTTACAAGAAATCTACATAAAAAGAATTTCTACACTTATGGACTCATTTACGTATGAAAGTAAATATATATTGAAAGTAGTTACTATATTTGAACTAATTACGGGCTAAAATCATTTACAATTCATCTATATTTATATGTACTTCAATAGCCATCTTATACTTCTTTTGTCCGGAATTACTAATTGTCACATGGCTCTAACATTAACACTTCGTATTTAATAAATTAATTAAAGGATATGACATGTATTTTTACATTCTTTTATTTTTTATTTCAAAAAATAAAAAAATAAAAAATAAATAAATAAAATCAGTTTTATACGGAGTAATTCTTTTCACATGAATTATATATTTCTATTAGGTAATGATACACTAAAAATATTCAATCATATCATAAATGGTCATTCTTACAATTTTTTTTTTTTTTTTTAACAAATATCATGGACAGTTTTGTAATGGCTACAATAAAATTGTAGCCACTACAATAACAAAATCTACACCCTTAATTATCATTATGTAAATTAGAACCGTTGATTTAAGTTGACCATAAAAAATATCAAAAAAAATTCTTTAACTGTTTTTTCCTTAATCCTCTACACAATAAACTACTCCATTCCCTCAAAAAAAAAAAAATTAAACTACTCCATTGATAAATTCTATAAAGTACGAAGAACAAAACAATGCACTTAACTTGGTTTCAAAAAAAAAAAAATGCACTTAACAGCTTAATATGAAATCCATCAATTAGTACAAGAATTATGGAGAGCAATAATTCAATCACTATGAACTGTATAATTATGCTACGGAGTGTCAAATTAGCCATGTAACTCGAATAAAACTATCCAATGTATAAAATCATATTCCTTTTTTCTAGGTTAGTTGGTAGTTTTCCATTGATTGTTTTTTGGTTATACTTTGATCCATCCTCCATACCTATCTAATGGAGATTTATGTTGAAGGTGAATACTTAGAAGAGTTGAAACTGCATCAATGGCAGCGACAAAGAAGTTATTTTTGCAGTTTCTTTTTTTTTTTTTTTTTTGTGAAAAATAAAGTAATTTTTATAATTAATTATAATTAGGAAGTCAAATATATGAATGGACAAGATTAATCATTAATATTTAAACGGTTGAGATTGAAAGTAGTTACAATGGCTACATTTTTTAATGTAGCCATTGAAAAGTCTTCCCAAAATATCACATCAACATGATGTTAATATATAAATATATATAGTATTAGTAAAAGTAATTTAAACTTTTAGCTTATTAATTTAGAAAGTGACCCATCCATCATTTTATGATAAACTATGTATGTACATCAATATTGTCCACGCGTTTTGGAAACATAAAATTGGCCAAATTTGCATAATCTCAGTATTTTCCCGATAATTTCCTTCTAGCAATACTTGATACATTTCTTCTATCTTCAATTTACTCTACCTAGTTCAAAATTAAAAACTTGTATATATGTTTAAAATTATACTCCGTACTTTATAATTCACTTGATTTGTTTGATAAATAGAAGCTAATTGTGAAGCATCTAGGAAAAATCCATAACTATGTGAAAATGAACATTTAGGGCACATTTAATATGCATGAAGTGCTTCATAAGTTATATCATAATTTTGACAATCATATTTTCTGCTTATTTATCTTGTTCAAGGTTTCTAGACACTTTCCCTTGACAAAAACCCAGCAACTACTCCCCTGTAATGGTGGATGAAGTCGTCGATTTCAATGAATTATTGCGAATTCGGATATATCATGGAAGATGACATGAACAAAAACTAATATTATTGTTCTTATGAGCTTGTTCTTGAAGAGTATTATGTCTGCTACACATTCAAACACTTAAATGGCGACATGGCGTATGTCACACTTAAAGTTGACAAATGACGTTGGTTGAGGTCTTCATATTAGTGTGTGTTTGATTTTGAGGAAAATAATTCAATTGAAATCAACTTTCTAAAGTTGTTTTCATTTCTATTTCATATCATACATCTGAGTGTAATTATATGCCATTTTTCTTACTAATCTCTTTTATGAAAGAATATATCCCCAAATAAAGTCTCATTTTACCCTTGAAAATTGTCCCTATACATTTTGCCTTTATTAATCTATGTCACTCATATATATTTGAGTATCCGACAAAATTGTGTATAAACCTATGTATTCACTTTTAATTAACCAAACACTACTATTTGTTTTAATTTTTTTTCTTCACCCTCCTTAAAACGTGTGCAAAAGGCAAATAAAAGTGTTATTTAGATCTAGAGATGAATACTAAGAGAAGGCACAATTAAATGTTAAGTTCGTTGCAAGATTGATATAACATATAACGAGTCTAGATAACGAACAAGGAGAAAATTGTGGCATCCTTTAAATAAATCATAATTATCTCGTGTATTTATATGATAGTTAGATAGATTGAATACAAATTCTATTATCAATCGCTTTAAAAAAAATTACAACGGGTCTACACGCTTCAATACAACCCCAATTAAGTCATCGTAGAATTTGTTTCCATGAAACTAGAGTCAATAATGTCGACATGCATGATGAGAATCAAAATTAACATTTGACAAAAGAGATCCAATTTAGTGGGTTTTGAAACCCTAAAATTCCTATTCAAAGATAAGAACATATATCTACAAATTGACGCATAATTACATCTAGTCTTTCATTATTATTATAATTTCAACTTTTTCATCGGAACAGATCTAGCAACTACTTTGTATAATTCTTGAAGAAATCTAAATTAATACGGAGTATTACAACATGATAAGACAGAATTAATGTCTGCAAGAGGCCAACATGCATATGCATAATTAAGCTAAAATTATGCAATATTGAATGATTAAAATAATAGTTTATATTTGCTTGTGTTAGTTGATAATTGAAATTAAGCTATCACATTTGGAATTGTTCTAGGAAATTAGCTGGACCAATCAGTGTTCACTATTATCTACTCGATTATATTAATTAATTATCTTCAATTATAAGAGTTATTATTTCATAAATCTCTTTATTATAATTGATGTATACATCACACAGTTTTGTTTGTCAAGTGGTTTGTCTTTAATTTGAAAAATTAGATTAAGTGTTCCATTATTCCATCTCCAACCAAAAACTCATATAGCAAAAAAAAGTTATATTACTAATTAAGGCAATTTTGATACAATTGTGTCCTATGTTACCTTAACCCCCAATTTTTTTTTTTTTTTTTTTATTTTTTTTTTTTTTTTTTGTCACCAACACACAACTTTGATTATTAATGTAACTAAGTAAACTAGTTATTAATTATGAAAACAAATTATATAAAGCTGATATTAAAGATATTATGGGGATTTATAGAGGATTTGTTTTAAATTGTTCTTTTTGCTTTAATTTCATTTTTATTCCCTATATATAGGGTGGTGACTTGGGAAATCTTGGACAAGTGAGTGCTTAATTTAAAAATAAATAAATAAATAAATAAACCTTCACTTAGCCAAGTACAAGTCCACACCAAAGGAAAGTATAACATAGTTCAACATAATTTCATCCTTTAACCAATAGGTGTAGTCCAAACCACCAAAGCACCGATCTTGTATTTTAATCATTCTTCCTCACTCTATAGCTTTATTATTGTGGTCTGAGACAACTAATTTCAGCACATATGTGATTTATTTTCCTAACAATACATTTCTTTTCAAAGGTTATTTTGACATACTCTTTTTACACTTAGCTAGTTAGCTATAAACTTTATTCTTATTTTTAAAAAAACCGCGTGCTGACACCTTTAGTTTGTGGACTTGTGGTTTCAAAAATTATGTCATAGCATAATTTTTTTAGGTAGGTGGATTCAATGGCGAATCTTGGTCGAAAATATTAGAGGGGCTGGAATTTGAATCTTTTTTACCTCTCGATCAAAAATAATCAGTATGCCTCAATAATTTATAAGACAATATAGGTTATTTAAGTACATTAACTAATCAATTACAATAATTTACGGGGGGTCGGGCCTCGAATGGCCCCGGTGAAAGGTTCTCCTCTGGGTGGATTTTATATATTCTATCATGCATAAAACTAGTCAATCAAATAATAGACACAAAATACCTTAGAATTAGAATAGAATGAGTTAGAGTTCCATGGTTTAGTTTTCGTTTTGGAAGTTAACGAAGTGTTCCCGTTGTCTTTGGAGCCTTATTGGTCGGTGTCAAGGGTTGTTAGTTTAAGCAATCCCTTGTTAGTTGGGTTGGTGGTCTGTCTAGTAGCCTTGTCGGGGTGTGAATATGTTCCCCTAGTAGTTAACACAGTTTTCCAGGGGATGGAGTTACTTGCGCAGGTGGATGGTTTTCCCTGCATATGGAGTTTGCAGGAGGAGAATGGTCTTGAGAGAAGAGTTTTGTTTGTTGCTCTTGTTGATTGGTTATGGGATGATATAGGCATTCATGCAATTGCAATCATCCCTTTGTTAGTTTTGGTGATGGCAAAGTCAGTCATCGTTGTTAATTGATATCTTGTAGGAGGCTACCCATCTTTAATGTTTGGGTTAAGCAAAGTCCTCCAATTTCTTGCATTATCTCTTGGTAGAGGTGCAAGAAGAGAACCTGCATTTGGATGCATGGCTTCTCAGGGTAGAGTCATTAAAGCATATGACTCTATTGGTTTTATTCCCAGATCCCTAGGATGCAACTATGGTTTTCAACCCCTAGGAGTGGAATTGTGTCAAAGGTCCGTTCGTCAGCAACAGGGTACATCCAGTTTCCGGTTTTTCCGTCTCTCATCAACTTCCATCTTGAGTTTGCTTAGGTATCAGTGCCAATTTCGGTTTTCTTCAATGCTTATGTCCTGCGCTCTTGGTCCATTTCGACTATCACGGTTAATTTGGCTTCTCTTGGCCCACAGTTTGGATGAGTTCGTTCCTCTCGGTTGTTTAGGCTCCGCAACTATTGGTATGCTGTACGACTTTTTCAATATTTTGTACTCTTTGTTCTTCCTCTAAAGGTAGGTAGCAAGCCCCATATGCGGGTTTGTTTAGGTGTGCTGCTTAGTTATTTTAGGTTGTAATACTGCGTATATTTATATAGTTTTCTTTGTCAAAAAAAAAAAAAACTTAGAATAAAAAGTGTTTATGTGATAAATGAACAATAAGGTGCATATAATTATAATCCACCATGTAAAGTGTACAACAAGTAATGCTAAATTACCAATTAAAACAGATGGCTAGCAACATTTACTCACACGGTTACACCCTTTTTTTTTTTGTTGTTTGTTTGTTTACTGAGTTATCACCTTAATATAATTCTTTTAATTAATTTTATTAAGCAATCAGACAATTAGTGTAAACTTATGAATCTTTCCAAATCATAACTACTAATGCTTTTCTGAAAGTGGATTGATTGCGAAAGATTTGACGAACTCGCAACTGCTTGATTGCTCACTGAGTGTACTTACTAATTAAGTAGGTTTGTCCAAAGCATATAATGATCACAAAATTAAGAAAAATAACATAAGCTCATAGTCCGTACATCCTTGCTTTAAGATTGTATGAAGTATAATGATTTTGCATTCATAGGTTTGATACCGGTTCATGTTGATATTTGTAAATATATTTAATACTTATATATGGCATGCACAAAGAGTTTGATAGGAAAAGTGAGTTTTAAACATAATGTTGCAAACAATATATGGTTTTGTTTGAGCTAGAATAACATGCATGATATGTTTTGAATAAAATCGAATCCAACCCAACATAATTAATCTGAATATAAAACAAAAGTAAGAATATATACTGTGGTGTGACACAACTTAAGAACGGAGAACTACTCAGTCTCTTTGTTGTATTTTGAAAATAGGAACACTATTCAATGGCTACATTAAAATTGTGGTCAACTGGCCACTATATTCTTTTTAATCTAGACCCTTCATTTTTAGAGGAGATCTTATCCATTCAATTATTCAACCATAATTTTTTTTTTAATTACAAAAAAAAATAAAAACTTGCTTTTACCAATTAATAAAAAAAATCAATAAACTTCATCAATTTATTTAATGATGGCATAACCGTTTTAACTGTTCCTCTAATGATAGAAGATTGAGAATTAATTTCCACACATACACTCATATAATATAAACTAGAATTCAAATTATATGATGAAACAACATTATTAGATTGAATAACATAAGCATTAGATTACAGAAAATGGAAGAAAAGGTATATAGAAGAGATGATCAATGGTGGAAATTTGACTGATATATTGTTTTAATTTCTGCCGTGTACGGATACCTATGAAAACAATGAATTCATGGTAACCAATGGAGTAATTTAATAATGTAATCTAGAAAGGAAGGGGATAATGCAGTTTTAATTTTTAATTTAAAGGTTAAATTTTTATTTTTTTATTTTTTTCAAGTCAACTAACTGCCTCAACTCGACATGGAGGACAAATGTACGACCATGATTTAAAAGTTATAGTGGCCACAAAATTATTGTAGCCATTGCAAAATTGTCCTTTGAAAGCAATATATACAGAATATATAATCTTTTAAAATAAAGTTAACTGGAGATCGATTGAGTATATGACTGTTATTTTTCAACGGGGGAGAAGTGGTGTATCGTGTATGTACGCAACGACAAATATAACTTAAGGAATGAGGAATTAGGTATCATAAAAGAAATGCTGAAGAATATCCTGGTCTCCTAAGATAGAGTAATCAGCATCTACACGACTAGTCAACCACACGTACACTAAAGTTACAACCGGCATCACCTTATTATTGGCTTTGGGAGAACAAAATATGGACCATCAAGATAATTCACTAGATTTAGTACCTGTTCTTCGTGTTAGCATTATGATGCCATTGTACCATGGTAATAAAGCAGTCAAACCACCTTTTATTTACTTGCATCTTCGTACATTTTACACTAGTATATATTGCCTCTTATTTTCGTCATCATCGAGCAACAAATCTTACTTCTTCATTTCATAACACCAAAAATTACATTACATGTATGGTTTTGATCGAATTTGTTTATGCAATTTTATGTGTACGTTTTTACGTACATAGCTTTTTCTTCTTGTGCTTAGCTTCATCGAAATGTATAGTGTAGTTGGAAATGGATAATCTGCATCCTGAGGCTCAATTTCGAAGACATACAATGCTTAATTGTCTAGCTACATTATTATGTTGAGCCTCTGGATGCGGATGATCTATTTCTCACTACAAGCTTGATTAGTACGTTATCAGAAATTATCTTATGCAATTGTTGTATATCCATGTGTGGTGCAGCAGGGTATGTACCCAATGACCAATCAAGTCATGTGACGAAATTGTATATCCTCTTTCAGTACGTTGTATGGAAAATGTTACCATACTGAAAGTACGGTATAGCCCTAAGTAAGAAAGGTATAGTATATCGTCTCTTGTATTGTGTATGTCTAAAACTCCTTCAGCAAATTAATTACCCGATCTTTATCTAGGTTTTGGCATGCATAGTAGGAGATCGAGCTAGATAGGTTGATATTATTATATGAAAAATGTTATACACAACCCTCAGGGCTACATATAAGAGCTAAAGCGAAAAAACAAATGAAAATATACATTTATTACACTGATTTGTGCGTTATTTTGTCATGCATTCCTAAATTAATACTACTAATTAAAGAAATTATTAAATGCTTATTCTTAACCCTAAGGGCTACATATAACATTATCTATCCTTATTGTAATTCACTAAGTGCTTGCAGTAAATATGGAAAAGGTCAATTAATTAGAGATTGTGCTTGCCTTGCATTTTTGGTAGATGTTTATACATAAGATGTTGATATATTTTCAGTTTATAATGTGCATTGTAAGTTCAAATAATATATAAATAGTGAGTTAAATTTTCAAAATTTGGGACAGTTTTTTTTTTTTTTTTTTATTTTATTTTATTTCTTTTTTTACACAAGGGATATTAGTTAGAATTATGTACTTTGACGATTACTTATGACGGATTAACTAGATTGAACGTACGGAGTGCGAGCTATGAACATCTCACTCCAGATTCTTACGCTGCTATGCAAGCTTATCTTGATAACCCTTTTTTTTTGGCATGAAAGATGAAACTATATTCTGGTGAAGGCACTTTTTTTGATGCGATGTTGTTAAGGCACTTTGAGTGATAATGAGATGCACATATTTTGATCTTAGACAACAAAGATTGATTGGACTTGTGTTACAAGGACTCGGACTTAAGAATTTTAGATGAATAGACTTTGATTAAGTCTCAGTTCTCTCCAACTTAAAATAATGACATTAAGTAAAACAAAACAAAAAGATAAATTAATTTCAGCAAAATTACAATAAATTAAGTTCAGCAAATTCATAAAAATAAGTTAAATTTACTTAAACTAAAGCCTTGTTTAGCGAAAATAAGTGTCGCAAAAATAAGTTAAATAAAAAATTGAATTATTAAAAATCAATAGCTTTAAAAAATAAATACAATAAAGAATTTGTAAATATAAATTTTAACTCAGTTAAATAAATTAAGTTCGATAATAATAATTTAAATTCAGCAAAAATAATTTAACTTTGGCAAAAATAGAAATTTAAGTTAAAAATAAGGTGAAAAGAATAATGCCTATAAAGTTCAACATTAAGACCCTTTCTTTTCATCTTAAAACAATAATGTTCTGTAAAAAATAATTTCAATTTAGTATAGATTTTTATTCTTTTTATGAAGTACTTTAATTCGTATACCATGTGAATTTCATAAACAAAAACCAATTACAATGATAATGAATAAGTCCCTAATTATAATTTATTAAATGCTACTATTTCATTAAATTATTCCTGCATCTTATAATAAATTTTTTACATCTTTCCTTTGGAATAGTGAAGTCAAAAATTGTTTTTTCCATTTAGTTATTTTTGTGTGCACTATTATATTTAAAAACGCCAAAATCAAAATAATTTTAGAACAATTATTTAACATAATTAATGATTATGATAATAATACCATATTCCAAGTTTTTTTAAAATATATTTAACAATGAATTCTTAAATTGATCATGAGAATAGTATGTACATTAAAAATTATCAACAAAGTATATTTAATGTTTATTTTTTAGCCCTAAGGGCTAAGTACGTATATCTCTAACCTTATTATTATTATTATTATTATTATTATTATTATTATATACAAGGAAGTAAATGTTATTGCTTGTTTGACATAAGTGAAAATAAGGTGGAAAGAATAGGGCCTAAGTACTTAACTTTTACAAAATTAGATTTTTTTTTTTAAAAAAATGCATTGGCAATTTTAAAATGAAAGTGTTGCAAGTAAAAAGAAACAAATAAATAAATAAAATAGAGAGTATATGATAAGAAAAGTTTTTAAAAAATCATGTGAATAGAAAGCAGTCTTAATTTTATTTTATTTTTACATTATTTTTTTGTGTATTAAATGGAAAGGTTTAGGTAATTCATATTTTTTTTTGAATTGGCATGATTGTTTGTGGTGATTTGAGAGATTGATAGAGTTTTGGAGAAAAAGGAAAAGCACAAAACTTTTAGATTAGATGGATCGGACTAGAATATACTCGCGTTAATTATGCTGATCAAAAGAGAAATTATTCTATTTCATCTTGGTGTAAACATGGATAGATATTATGCATGAGAAGTTAATTACTTTTTGAATTTAAATTTTGATTTGTAGGAGAGTGTGTCTATATTAGGGTTGTAGTGAAAAATTGAAAATACGTTCACATAATGATAAAAATAAGGAAATTTTGTGAAAAACTACTTATTATAGTTCAGAATTTGCGAGAAAATACCTATTAAAACAAATGCTGTAATTGACTACCTAATTTTTGAAAAATGTTGTAATTTACTACCTTATGTCGAAATATGAAGTTTGACCAAAATTGTCCGGCGTTGACTTGGTCACGTTGATTTGGGAAAGAAAGGGGTCATTAAGTGTCACGTGATGGTCACATGACCAAGTCAACACCGGAGAATTTTGGTATAACTTCATATTCCGGCCTAAGGTAGTAAATTACAACATTTTTCAAAAATTAGGTAGTCAATTACAATATTTTTTTAATAGGTAGTTTCTTGCAAATTCTGGACTATAATAGATAGTTTTTCACAAAATTTCCTAAAAATAATGAAAGTTTCCAATTAGTCCAAATTTATAATAGAGGCCAAACTTGATTCACCACTAGAGAAATAGTGAAATACCCATCTAATTATCTAAATAACATTGAGATGCATTACATTTGAATATTTGATATCTACTAGTCCATTCCTTGATTCACCTCGCAGCTCTTAAACATGTCGAATGAAAATGTTGATGAGTATTTGAAATAATGTACACTATGTTGTTTGTGACTTTGTGTAAATCAAATTAACAAGTACAATGCCTTAATACTTTAATCCTTGCACTACATGAACAGAAAAGGAAAGAAGGAAAGAAAGAAAACCCTAAAAAGTATTAATTATTTTTTTAGTGTGCTAATTTAATTGATCAACATGTTATGCATATGAAAAAAATGGTCATAAATCTACATGAAATGGACTGAATTTAGGTCCATTAGTGGAAGCCTTGACTCTTGAGTAAACTCTATGTATATTTACCATCTTTACCCTTCAAAAAAAAAAAAAAAAAATCAATCTCTTCCTAGTTGAAAATATCAACTCAAATTATTTCTGGCAGAAAGGAGTACGCGATGAAGTAAATAAGAATTTCTCGAAACCAATAAACAATCATTTAATACCCAATAACAAAACGACAATTAAATCCAATAGGTATATTAAGGCCAGCAGAATGATATAGACAGTTACAATAACATGGAGCAACAAAACAAAGAAGTAATCTTACACCACCCTAAAATAAGGTGTTACTTCAATGACCTTCCATACTATATATTATAATTATATTAATTTCATGCAAGCACCTTGTATCTCAAGGTCCATAGTTGGTGAGAGCTTCAAATACACACATGAATACATGTCACACGTATAAACCCTAGAAACCTTTGCTTAAATTTCATACATTTTATTATGTATATAAATATGAACGTACCATCATTTATTTAATAACTATAAGTTGTTCTATAGTAAACCCTTATTTCTTTCTCTCTTAAAATTCTCACCCATTTCTTAAAATCTTAAGACTTTGATTGTGAGACTGATTTTCCTTCAATTCATCATATTAATACAACCACCAAGCTCCCTAAAGCTTACTTCTGTGGGATGCTCGATTTTTCGATTAGGAAAATATATTCCTTCAAATTTTTCTAGGAGGTACAAGTAATTTACAAGTTAACTTGCAACGAACAATATTAATTATTTTCTAATGTTTTCTTATATTATTGTATGTCAAATATACTATAGCCTAAAATATAGGTTAAGGAATTTGTCTATAAATAAGATGTAGAGATTTCATCATCTACCTTTTTGACTCTTTTGATTAGTAGCTTAATTTAGCTTATTAGGTTACTTGATTATATGTTCCTAACTATAATTTGTTTGCAGAATACAAGGTGATTAGTACTTGGAGGAATTAAAAGTTGTACTTATAGCTAGCAAAAAGTTGCGAAAGCTAATTAATTAGCTTGCTAAAAAATTAATTAAGGTTAGTTATTATCGTCATGGAAGGAGGAGATCAACAACAACCAAAGGACGAAAATCTGCCACCGGGATTTCGGTTTCATCCTACTGATGAAGAGCTCATAACTTATTACCTTGTGAGCAAGATCTCAGACGCGACGTTTTCATGCCGAGCTGTAGCAGATGTTGATCTTAATAAATGCGAGCCATGGGATCTTCCAGGTATATTTATCTTTTTTTTTTTTTTGGACTTTACCTAATTCTCAAGTATACGTGATTAATAATTACCTCAGTATCTTGTTTAAGTAGTACATAGTATAAGATTGATTAAAATGTTCACCATGAATATAAGTATCAAGGAAATTGATCGAAAGTAAAAGATGAACTCCATAATCTAAGAATTGTAGGTTTATCAAATAAAGGGTGGTTAGGAAAAAAAATTTAGGGGGGAAATAATTTGTTCATTTTGTATTTCTTAATCTATCGTATCATTAATTTGATAAAATTTTGTTCAAATTAAATAACAATTTCATTCCATGAATTAAATGTATAGTAAAGATAATTTCTTGTTTAGTTATATAAGAACCGGGTTAATAGATTTTATATATTAAAAAATGTAGTCATTAATTATCTTTCATTTGAAATATGTATATTTACAATCTCATTAAATTTTTTTAATGAAGTATTTATAGTCATAAAATTTGAGAGGAGAAAAATAGGGAAAAGATGATGTCATAAGTATTTTAGACGAGAAAATGTTTCATAGAAAGTTGGCACGTATCCCTTAATGATGTCACCATACAACCTGTTTTTAATAAAATTTGAATTAACCAATTAGATACTTGTACAAAACTATGGCTAGGTTAAAATTTAACATAATTTAGATTGATCCATTATTAGGTTGATCTACGTATATTGCAAAATATTATAATTTTTGATCCGTATAAGATTAACATACGTCTTTATCATATTGGTCTTTAATTCGTGCGTTTATTTTCCATGTAACGCAAAATTAAAATGAAACCAACAAAAGAATTTTTTTTATTAAAAAAAATAAATAAATAAATAAAATAAAATAAAAAAAGAGAAAGATGAAACCAAGCTTCTTTTGTACTACGGAGCTTGTATGAGGTTCTTAATAAATGCTTTTTACTTCAATTCAATCAGCTTATTTTTGGGAGAAGTTATTGTCACAACAAAATTAAAAATTTGAAGTAATATGCAAAGAAACCCTAAAAAAGGTAAAACCAACTTCTAGTTTCTAACTTGCACTTTTTGTTCATTCAATAATTTAATTAATTATAGGGAAAGCAAAAATGGGAGAAAAGGAATGGTATTTCTTCAGCTTAAGGGATAGAAAATACCCAACAGGAGTGAGAACAAATCGCGCAACCAACACAGGTTACTGGAAAACCACCGGGAAGGACAAAGAGATCTTCAATACTGTTACGACGGAGTTGGTTGGAATGAAGAAGACATTGGTGTTCTATAGAGGGAGAGCACCTAGAGGGGAGAAAACCAATTGGGTTATGCATGAATATCGTGTTCATTCTAGATCTGCTTATAGAAGTGCTAAGGTGAGTTTGTTGCTACTTCACTCTAAATAATTTTTAGGATCATTTTCTAATTCTAATTATGGTAAGACTTATATTAGTTAGAGTTAAGTCTTTTCATATTAGTTGCTAAAAAAATATAAATATTTGTTTCTTGAAAACGCTACATCTTGTTTTCTAGATTTATCACTAGTTTTACAAGCACATTTTTATTTCAACATAGCTCTAAATTGAAAATTTATCTTACTTTTGATTTATCTTCTAATTTATTTAAATCTGCTACTGAATTTGAAATGATACTATGTTAATGAATTTAAAGAAATAAAATTTTAATTAAGAAATAAATTACACCAAGTTTATGCCAATATATATTGAGCATCTTTAGTGAAATGATGGATATTCAAGTCACTAATTTAAATGTCTTTAGTGACCAAATTCATATTTAGTGTAAATATATGTATGTGTTTAAGTAAATGGTTGTAGTTAAGTCATAATTCATAATTTTATATCAGTGAAAGTATAAAAATTACTAGTATATGTCTAGTATATACGACATATATGATCTACTCCCTCCAACCTGAGAAAAAACTACACACAATGCAAACTTGTAGAGTGTATATAATTGGGTTAACGATATTTTTCTACTACAATTACTCTGTATAATTTTAGAGTGAGAGAGTAAGAGAGAAGGTTTAATACAAATTAAAATATTTCCTTTATTTTTTTTGAAATTGCAAATAAATCTTTGACTATTACTCTATTTATATACTAACTCTGATCACCTCTTATTATTTATTATACAAAACACTTCGATTATTAAAAATTTATTATGGAAAATATTATAGAATAAGTTACAATGTACACTTAAAAAAATATCAAATTATCAATTTTATTGGTAAATAATTAGTATAAAATTTTATGGTCAAAGGTGTTCATCGTCAAGAAAGAAAGTTAAAATGTTGCAATGTTAAGGATACTAATTAATGACGTACAAAGTGTTTTTTTATAAAGCAAAATGGAAATTGGATCAGAGAATGGGACGGGGGGGGGGGGGGGGGGGGGCGGGAAAGTACGAGTGAGGCCTTGTTATGTTTACCTTATTTTTGCTGAACTGAAACTATTTTTGTTTAACTTAAATTAATTTTATTGAGCTGAAATTAATTTTACTGAGCTGAAATTAATTTTGCTGAACTGAAATTATTCATACTGGTTCCCTATTAGATTTTTCTTTAACATCATTGATTAAACAAATTAATTTTACTGAATTGTACTTATTTATATTGAACTAAAAGTATTTTTACCGAATTTTTATTTTTGTAAGGTGAAGAGAGCAAGGCCTAATTAACATGATATAAATTCTTTGTAAAAATAAAGATTAAGAAAAATGATTATGGAAAAAATTATTAATGGAATAGTGTTTTTTTTTTTTGGAAGGGTATTAGTGAATAGTTTTTTGTGAAAGAGGATATTTAAATCAAAATATTTAATGAAATGAGACTATAACAACTTATTACGTACATGTGCAGAGAACGAGTTTTAAAATAGGAAATAATAGTATAATACCTAATTTAATAAATAGGACCCTAAACCCCAGCAAACTTAATTAACTTATTACGGAGTATTAAATTAGGTTTAGGTTTATTTCATCATTATTGATATAGATGATCGGAGAATGGAGATACAATACCTAATATCGACTAGCTTGTTTGCAAAATTTTGTGCTTGTCACTTTTGAACAAGCTCATACAAGATTATGAAACCTTAAACAAAATAACTACAAACAATAAATTATGTAAGACTATAAAATTAATTCATCAAGTTTATTGAGTCAATTCAATATCAATCATATATAGATTTCATAATACAATTTCTTTGGGTTGGGTTTTACTAGGTCTAATCCAAAACCCTTACATAATTTCACATATATATTTATATCTTCTAGAAACCCCTACCTCAATCTGTAAACCTACTTGCATGACTGTACTAATTAAGTACAAATTAGAGATCTCATTTTAAAAAAGAATTGGTCGTAAGCTCGTAATTTGAAAATTTTTCCATCTTCAAATCTAAATCAATTACAGTTAGGAAGATAATTTTAAGTTGTTCATAAATTTGCATTTTATAATGAACATAAGGGAAAGTTCTTTAGGAGGTAAGACCAATGAAATAATTTAATATATATATATATATATATATATATATATATATATATATATATATATATATATATCTTCTTAATGTATGTAGCTTAATTAGTACTTGTATCATATATTCTTAACTAACTCAGTAACCCTAGTATATACTTCGTAACAATTTGCTAAACTAAGTAAGAATTTAATCAATAGTAGATATATATAATTATATGCAATTATACATTATTGTATTATTATATAATATGCTAGTACTTACTATTGAAAGCTCATAATCCACGTTAACAGAATTGGTCAAGTCGGTCCATATTTCTTTTCTACTACTGTAGCCTTAACTTATCAACCTTAGCAACCAAAAAGATCAGATAAAGATTGAATATCAAGTATCTGTTGTAGTGTGAAAGTATTAACAAGAAGTACCTACTAGAGCAAACTGATTTTATTATTTATTGAGAAACTTTGAAATAAAGGTTGAGTAAGTCTAAGTGTCTAACTAGCTCGTGAATTACTAAGTTTAGCTCGAGATTTTCTTAAGCCAAGCAGAGAGAAGTTAAGCTTAATATTTAGAAGACTCAATTTGCAGTCGCGTGTAAATGTTACAGTTACGTACATAAAAGTAACTTTTGTAACGAAATGGTTGGCTCATATTGCCAGTTTTAACTAGTGATCAGGCCCATTTATGAGATTTTGGTGGCCTAAGGGCGAATAAAATAAAATTAGGGCCCTAATCGACTAATATTTGAATTTATTATTAGAAGATGGGGCCCATCAGACTAGTAGTGATAGTAAGATCATAAAGAACCAAATTGGAAATTTTAAGTAGGACTCTCATTAAGACATACCTCATCAGTCATGACATCAACTAAGTTAATTATTACTCATTTAGCAAGACGGTGAGCAACTTCATTACACTCTCCATAGCAGAAGGAAAACTAAAAACTCCTCCAAAAGAAGATTTTATGTCAAATACATCATCAATATGAAGTTGATTATATATCTCAGGCATGAACAATAACAATTTTGATTTAATTATACCGGATTAATTGTACCATGTATGCTATACAAATCATTATGAACATACATCCTTTTGCAACTAACTATATGATGATTATTTTTCTTGGTTTATACATTTGTTAGATACTATTTACTAACTCACTACTTTGGATGTTGCAAACAGGATGAATGGGTAGTCTGCAGGGTATTCCAAAAAAGTGCAGGCATCAAGAAATACCCTACAACACAATCAACAAGAGCAATTAACCTAGAAATGGGACAAAATCACATACTTCCACCCCCTATGCTTCCCTTAGACCCAGCTCAATTTAACCTTGGAAGAAACTACATGATGCACAATCATGTTGATCAACTTGCCGAGCTCTCACGTGCCCTAAGAACTAGTGGTGCCACTAGTGCAAATTTACCTATCCAATCCCAAATAAACTACCCTCTAGGAGGTGGTGGTGCGCCGGGTGGTGGTGGAGGGTTTACCATCTCTGGCCTTAACTTGAACCTTGGAGGGGCCGGAGGTGGTGCAACACAAGGCCCACCGCCTTTAAGGCCTATGATCAACCAACAAGGTGCACAACAACATGATGTTACTTCTTCCATGTTGAGTGGACTAGAGAATGGTTATGTTCAACTAGATATGAACATAAATGGGCATGGTGGATCAAGTAATAGGTTCATGAATGTGGACAATTGTGTCGAATTCGACAATTATTGGCCTACATATTAGGGAGAGTAATAAGAGCAACAGCAACAACAACCATCAATCTAGTATGTATTTTGCCATCAATTGAGTATGGCGCGACCGGGGAAGGAAAATGGCAAATTTTTTACAAGGATAAGTGTATGTCTAGCTAGGGAGATGCAAGTAGATAACAACCATATGGAAGTCATTTGGTTGAATTACCAATAAGCTTAAGTGCTAATGCAAGTTCATCAAGTTTGTAGTAACTAAGTAATATAATGTTTATCAGTTGCAACTTTGTTAGTTTTTTATTTTTAATATCTTTTTAACATGTAATTTGTGGCTAATAGTGAAGTTAGAACTCCCAACAAATTAAATCTGTGTAATTGTCTCTTCTACATCTTTGGCTTATTAATTGGAAGATACAATTATTTTCTTATTCTTAGTAATAAACTAGCTTAGTGCCCGTGCGATGCACAGTTTATAAATCAACTTATTATTTTTTTTGAAAAAAACATTATTAATCCCGTAGGAAAAAAAAAGCTAACATAATTTTCAATTTAGTAATAAAGGGTTATGTTTTACTAACAAATTAATTATGTCTTTGGTATTTGATTTATTTTATTCCCTTTTATTTTTTTTATAATATTAAAATTTTAATCGAAAAATAAATGAATTATACACCACATAATTATATAAGAGAAGTAAATCATTTCCTATCTCTCGTAGATAAAAAAAACTAAAATTTTATTACCATACGATTCACTTCAGCAGCTGTACAATCAAATATTTGCTTTAACCATCGTGTTCACCAAATCTTTATACACAATAATAACCTTATATATGACTCACAACTATATACATTTTTTTAAGCAAAACATTGTGTCAAAAACAATTACATAATATCCATACAACCAAGCAACAACTGATAGAATATACAACACTAATATATAGATATATACGGATATTGGTTAATTTTTATACGAATAAAAGATATTTATTAAGGATTTTTAAGAATAAAAGACAAAATTCATCAACTACCCAATCATGTATGTAATTTATTCTTTTACAGACATATATTCTTATTATGTAATTATTTAAATTTTGAATATTAGCATTGCATTAGTACGAAAATATGAAAATTTATGGTTATAGAAATGAGAATATATTCAATTTTCATATAAATTTCATTAGAAATCTATGTTAATAAAAAAATATTTTAAAATTGTACGAAATCTTTAATTATTATATATGCATAAATTTTTGGCATAATTATTGTTAGGAAAATATTGTTTAATTTAGGAAAAAAGTTACATTAGATATTTTTTTTTAATCTAAGTTAATTTAATTTATTTCACTTTAATTCGTATATATCTTTATTCGGATTGTATATATCTAAGTTAATTTAATTTATTCACCATGATTCTTTAAGAGGGGCAAGGTCAAATATCATAGTGAATGTCATATTGAAGAACAATATATTAACCTTTAGGTAATATAGACATATAATATGGCCTTGAAATAAAAAATGTAAAGACTTATATGACTATGAGTCTACGACCATGGCTATTATTTATATAGATGATAATACAAAAAATTTTGTATCTTATTTTATTATTTAGAATATTTTATTTTACCCATGCTACCATTATATTTCTAGACTTTTTTTTATTTATTTATTTTTATTTGAGAAATAATATTTCTAGACTTTACTATATAATAGATCAGATAATTTCAAAAAAAATAAAAATAATAATAGATCAGATGCTCTGACCATTATGCTCGTATCAATAAGTATCATGTAATCCGAAATACTTGTATAACTCTTTCCTTTGCTCATTATGTCGCAATAATATTGCTAGACTTTACTATAATGACCATTATCAATTTATCACGACAATCTATTATAGTAACTGATTACATTATGAGCAAAGAAATATCACTCTATGTTTTTTTTAAAAAAAAATTTTAACGAGAAGAAATATCACTCTATGCTAGTATGCTATTATTTTTTTTATTTATTTTTTTTTGAAGGAACTATGCTAGTATGCTATTATAAAAGGCAATTTTTCAAAATGTAATCCTAACACTTTCTTTTTATTTGAGATTTAATATTTCTAGACTTTACTATAATAGTTTAGGTAGTTATTTTGTAACACCCCGTATTTAAGAATGGGGTGTTACATATTTAGAAAAAGATATTTAGAATATTTTTTTTAATATGGAAACATAAATGTTTAATAAAAGATAATAAAAATTAAAAAAAGACAGCGAATAATCATAAAGAGACATTTGTCAGTCTCACATTGAGGCGCCTGTCTTTTAGTATAATATATTGATGAAAGTGTACTGTTAAAAGCTTTTGGAAAATCACCAATGCAAAATGGAAAATTTTTAGTTATTAAAACATAAAGGACTTAGATTTTAAGCTCAAATGTCAAATCAAAACAAAAAAGGCTAAGATTAAAAGGTTAAGATCGTTGTAAATCCATTGAAGAATTTATGTGCATTTGATAATGTAAATCCACGTGTGTAGGATTTTATATTTTTATTTTTAAATTTATTTTAGAAGTGCATGATTTATAAAAGATTTTTGGGAGGAATTAGAAAATTAAAATCTGTCAAATTTAAATAAATTTTTAGTTTTCCTTTCATAACCCTTATTAACATTGGAAAATATGCATGGTTGTCAAAGTGCGTAAACTGAAGCAGAATCTAAGAACAAAAGTAGCCAAACAGAGAAGAAACAAAACAGTTTATTGAATTTTATTCATCACCATTAATGGTGGAAAAGTACCTCAAGCTTTTACAGAGAGAAAATAGTAGGGAGAGAAGGAAGTGATTTTATTATTGTGCAATGAATAAATGAAAAATACACAGCTAAAGCTATTAAATACACTTGTCCTAAAGTAGTTGAAACAAATAAAAGAAAATGAAAGAATCAATAATGCTGACTGTATAAATGAAATAACAAACTAGAAGTTTATTATAACCGAATCTTGCTGAGTTGGCAAACTTGCTGAGGACTCCAAGGCTTCTGGAAGCTTCTGTTCTCCACTATCTTCAATACCCCCCCTCAAGCTTGGGGTGGGAACCGTGCCAAGGTTGGACAACAACTGCTGAAATTGTGCAGAAGGCAAGATTTTTGTGAAGATGTCAGCAATCTGACTTGAAGTTGGCAAATAAGTGAGCTGCAGTAACCCTTGAAGCACTTTGTCTCTTGTAAAGTGACAATCAATTTCTATATGCTCTCTCATGGAAAACTGGGTTTTTGGCTATGTGAAGAGCACTTTGATTATCACAGTGTAAGGTTACAAGCTTCAGAGAAGTCAATCCCAGCTATTCTAGTAACCTTACAGCCCAAGTGACCTCTGAAGCAGCTGAAGCCATTGCCCTATATTCAGCTTTAGATGATGATTTGGATGTTGTCCCTTGCTTCTTGCTCTTCCAACTAATAGGAGACTGACCTAACATCAAGATATAACCTGTGACTGACTTCCTTGAATCAAGACAGGCACCCCAATCACTATCAAAAAAGGCCTGTAAAACCACCTGATCAGAAGCTCTCAGCAGAATTCCTTGTCCCATAGTTGAAGCAACATATTTGAGAATATGCTGTAAGGCTTGAAAGTGAGGAATTCTGGGTCTCTGCATGTACTAGCTTAATGTCTGGACTGTATAAGACAAATCAGGTCTTGTATTGGTCAAGAAATTAAGTTTACCAATCAAGCACCTGTACAGGAAAGGATCATGAAACAGATCCCCTTCATCTGCATGCAGCTTCAAATTCTGAGGCAGGGGAGTAACAACTTTCTTGTTTGTTTGAATTCCTGCAGTCTTCAATAGCTCCTTGGTATACTTAAGTTGAGACATAGTAGTACCATCTTCAGAGTAACCAATCTCAATTCCCAAGAAAATACTCAGAATTCCCAGATCCTTTATACTAAAGGTCAAATCCAGATCTGAGAAATACTAGTGTTGTCAGTCCAGTGATGATCATATCATTAACATAGACTGCAACAACAGTGATGTGCTCTCCTTTCTTCTTGATGAACATTGAATAATCATTCTTGGATTGCACAAACCCTTGAGACAATAGTTCAGTGACCAGTTTTGCAAACCACTGTCCAGAGGCTTGCTTAAGGCCATATAAAGACTTTTTAAGTCTGCAAACTTTATTCTCTGAATTAGGAACTCCCTTAGGCATCTTCATATAGACCTCCTCATGTAAATCACCATGTAAGAAAGCATTGTTAACATCAAGCTAATAAACATTCCACTTTTTACAAGCTGTCAATGCAAGAATACTTCTTACAGTAGCTATCTTGATGACTAGTGAAAAAGTCTCAAGATAGTTTGTCCCTTCCTTCTGAGTATATCCTTTAGCCACTAATCTAGCCTTGGACCTCTCTAAAGACCCATTAGCCTCAAGTTTAACTTTATATACCCATTTACACCCTATAGCCTTCTTCCCAAGTCTGATTTCTCTACAAGGCATCCAACTCCTTTTCCATTGCTAGCTGCCAATTCTTAACCTGAGAAGCCAACTTATAGGAATCTGGTGATACAGTTGATGTTTAAGCATCTATGACTAATAGAAAGATCCTGATATTGCACTAGATTGCACCAATGCTTTGTACCAGATCTTCTCTTTGTTATGCAGTCAAAAGCACTCAATTAGGAAGGGGGTTTAGTTGGTCTAGAAGAGGTTCTTACTGGAATATTGGAAGGAATGGAAACTAATCCCTGAGATAAATCAAGGATAGTAGAGCCAGAATCTAGATTTGATGCAGATGCAGAATCAGAAGTATTTTGTGAGGTAGGTTGTTTTTCTGGTGTAAAAACATCAGGGAAGTCATATGTGGTATCATATGGGGTATTTATAGGAAGGTAAATTTTGAAAGTGGAAGAGAAAGGAACAGTGGGTGACTTAAAAAAATGGTATGGGAAATGTTTCTCATGAAAAACCACATCTCTAGACACTTGGATTTTCTTTGTGTGAAGGTTCAAAACTTTGTATGCCTTCTGGTTTAGGGGATAACCAAGGAAAACACAAGGGTGAGCTCTTTCATCAAATTTAGCTCTTTGTTGTTTTACGGTTGAAACAAAACACAGACAACCAAATAGTTAAAGATGCTCAATTCCAAGCTTAACTCCAAACAACTTCTCATAAGGGGAAACATTATGCAACACCTGTAATGGCATCATATTAATCAAATGGGCTGCACACAACAAACACTCTCCCCAATACTCTTTAGGAACCTTAGACTGGAAAATAAGGCCCTGGCAGTCTCTAAAAGATTCCTATGTTTCCTTTCCACAACTCCATTTTGTTATGGGGTTTCAGTGCAACTATTCTTAACAAGAATCCCTTTCTAATTATAAAACTTCAGAAGTTCCCCTTCAGTAATTTCTCTTGCATTATCAGACCTAACACACATCAAAGAAGCAAATTAGGTTTCAGCATAAGCCACAAAATTCTGCATAATATGAACAACATTTGACTTAAACTTAATCAAATGAACCTAAGTATTTCTGATAAAATCATCTACTATAGTAAGAAACATATTACATCCATTGTATGTAGGAATCTTGTAAGGTCCCCAGACATCTACATGAATCAACTAAAAAGGCTTAGTACTCTTTATACTACTGACAGAAAAAGGAAGCCTAGTTTGTCTAGCAGCAGGACAAATTTGGCAAATACAATCTTCTAGACAACTATCATTCAAACTTTCCTTAATATGGTGTAATCTAGAAAAAGGCAGGTGACCAAATCTTAAATGCCAGAGTTTAGCTTCTTCTTTAGCTTTATTCTTCTCACTAGAACTAGATGAGGAAGTATTTACAGCATGCTTGTTAAAAATATCTTCAAGATTTCCCAAAATAGGACTGGATTGCTTTGGTCCAGTACAGTATAAACCATCATTCAAGTTACCGAGAACTAGTTCCTGGTTCAAGTGAAGAACCTGAATTTTACAAGAATCAGCTGTAAAATTCACACTGCAATTTATATCTCTGCAAAGTTTATGCACAGAAATTAAATTAAAATGAAAACCAAGAACATGCAACACATTTTTCAACAGCACTTCATCATTCAAACTCACTTTCCCTATGTTTAATATTTTCACCTTTTTGCCATCAAGAATTGTAATAGTATTATTAGTATCGGTCATGAGGTTATAAGACTCAAATATTCTCAAATCATGGCATATGTGGTCAGTAGCACCACTATCAATCACCCATTGTTTACAAAAACTAGCCATAAGACAAAGTTTACCTGCAAACAAAGCATGTCCACCAAAGTTCTGCTCGTCTGAGTGCTCAGTTTCAGCATTAGACTGCTTTCCAACAAAAGCCAAGTACTGATTGTACTGATCATTAGACATTTGCACTGTCCTATTAGAAGACTGATCATCAGTGAAGCTTTCATTCTCTTCTGAGTCTGTGTGAGCAAGATTAGTTGATCTTGCTTTCTGAGCATTGCCTGTCCAACCAGCTGGATAGCCATTCAGCTTGAAACACCTTTCTATACCATGACCAAGCAGCTTACAATGATCACAAAACCAATTTAAAGGTCTCTTTGTTCCTGCACCAGATCTTCCACCAGTATTCTGATAAGCACCTCTATTGTTATGTCCATAATTGAACTGCTTGTAGCGTTTCTCATAGTTTCTATCATTAAACCTCCTTCTATCTACTGCAAAGGCCATTGACTCAACTGTACTGCCAGCAACAATTTGACTGACTTCTTTATGCCTTTCTTCCTGCATACACAATTTATGAGCAATACTTATGGTAGGAAAGGGCTGCATCATAAGTATGTTTGTTCTAACACTCGATAACTTGTCATCTAACTTCATCAAGAACATCATTAGCCTTTGATCTTGTTGTATTTTGAGCAACTTCTGAGTTATAGCACAAGTACAATTGTTGCAGGAACATATTGGCAAAGGATTTTCACTATCAATAGCATCCCAAACAGTTTTAATTCTTGTAAAAAATTTATTCACAGACTCATCTCTTCCTTGCTTCATATCAGAAAGCTCTTGCTACAATGAATAGTGTTGTGCAGCAGAGTTTGACCAAAACGATCCTCAAGATCCTTCTACATCTCTCTTGCTGTCTTATAATACCGAACTCTTTTTGCAATTTTCTTGTCCAAAGAAAATAACAGCCAGCCAACAACAAGATCATTACACCTCTGCCAAGCTCTAACAGCTAAATCAGATCCAACAGGTTGAGCAACAGATCCATCTATGAAACCTAATTTTTTTCTTGATGAAATACCTAACATCATTGTTCTCTTCCAATTATTATAACCAGTACCATCAAAAAGCTCATTCACCAGTTTTGTATTCGAGTTGTCAAAAGGATGTATGTAATATACACTACCAGGAATAGTTGTAGGATCAACTGAACTTTCAGCAGCCATTATCAACCAATCACAAGTATAATCAAGAGAAATCAAGCAATTCTTACAGCAAAAGAACTGTATCTATCAACAGACGCTATTACAAGCAATCAAGAAGAACCTCCAAGCAACTGATTAAAATCTCAACAACAAAACTTCAAAGAGAAGACAATCTGCAATCAACAATTCTTAACAACAATCAATAATCCGCAATAATAATCCTCCAATCAAACAATCAATTCTGAGCACTTCAATCAATCTTTCCAAAAGGAATCAACAGAAAAATATCAAACTCGGCAAATACCTCAATTTGCAGTCAAAACAATCAATCAGAATTCTTCAAGGAATAAGAACACACAATCGCAGCAATCTCCAGAATCTCACCGCTCTGATACCATGTCAAAGTGCACAAACTGAAGCAGAATCTAAGAACAAAAGTAGCAAAACAGAGAAGAAACAGAACAGTTTATTGAATTTTATTCATCACCATTAATGGTGGAAAAGTAGCTCAAGCTTTTACAGAGAGAAAATAGTAGAGAGAGAAGAAAGTGATTTTATTATTGTGTAATGAATAAATGAAAAATACACAGCTAAAGCTATTAAATACACTTGTCCTAAAGTAGTTGAAACAAATAAAAGAATCAATAATGCTGACTGTATAAATGAAATAACAAACTAGAAGTTTGTTATAACCGAATCTTGCAGAGCTGGCAAACTAGCTGAGGACTCCAAGGCTTCTGGAAGCTTCTGTTCTCCACTATCTTCAATAATGGTTTCCATCTTTCCTTTCCCTTATAGCTCTTCCTTTCCCTTTATTCCTTCCTCTTCTCCTCCCTTCATTACTAATATGACAAAGTCTTGTGTACAATGGGTGTACGTTAATTTATTGTAAAACGGGTTAATGTTATATTAAAAGTACTTAAAGTTATTTTATTCTACAAAAGTTATTATTTTTCTATTAATAATTTTTATCTTATAAAAAACTTATAATGTATTGGATTAATCATATTAGTCTTTATAATATATAATCACGTATCTATAAGAGATTACACATTAATATAAAATTCAAACCAATGACAAATTAAAACTTACTTTAATGGTTAAAGTTACCATAAAAATAGTTAAAGTTACGTTTAAACTGACCGTTTTGCAAAAGAATTAATATACACCCATTGTACACAAAATTTTGTTTAGTATTATTGAACCAAACAAAGGCTTTAGTGTCTCCGTTGCACGAACTATATAAATCACTTACTTCTAAAGTGTAAATGACGTATACCATTTTTTTTAATAGTGATGCATACAATCTTTAATTAAGGCTACATATCAAGAGTTAAAAATAAAATGTTAAGGTAGAACAAACATTAATTACATCAATCGACATGTGATTTATCATCTATTCCAAAATTAATTAATTATTAATTTTAAAAACCTATATGTCAATATGACAATATCCATGAATCCATGATTATTATATATTTTCCTTTATCATGACGACAGGACATGGTGGCCATGGTTAAGTATCCATATCTCCAATGCAAATGGATTCTAAGTAAAGGCGTTATAGCATCATTTTAAGCCCACATCGATCTAAGAATTCAACTAAAGGAGACTTGTTTTTAATTAAGAACTAACGAAGCTGTAAAAGTTGCAAAATAATTATTTAATATTAGCATCTTATAATAATTTTTTAAAATTATATGTGTATATAAAAAATAAAAAATAAATAAAAAAAAAATAAAAAAACAAAACAAAACAAAAAGCATAGCATCTTAGGTAGGAAATTGTTACAAAAGAAAAAGAACATTTCACAGCACACATACATATAATTATTTTTACAAGACATGGATAAAATATTTTGCACAATGGCTTGGATAACTACAAGTCTAATAGCACAAAGAATAGGAAATAATTATAAAAGGTTGTGTGCTGCATGCCTACATCTTATTCTTTGTCTACATTTTTTTCTGATATTCTCTCCTAAAACTCTGTCAACAAATTGTAATTAAAGATATTAATTATGTTTATTTTTCTAAATAAGAATTTATATCATTTGGTATGACTTATTTTTTCAATATAAGTAACAAGTTGATGAGCGAGTTTTGATACATAACAATTTTAATCACCCTTTTCATGTATGGTTCTTACATGTATTAGTTAATCTATAACCCTACTTCAAATAGAAGTAAAAATAGGCACCTCTATGAATTGATAATGTTTGGTCGAATTGAAGGCATTGGAAGCACTTATCAAAAAAATGTTGTTTTCATTATAATCTTCAAGCATGCATGACAATATGACATCATACCTTAGCTTCATAAAAGAATAAAATCTAAGGATGTGATTATGTGCATAATAATATCCAAAGTATTTAGTATAGTAAGAAAATAGAAAGAATTATAATACCAAAAGATGCCCTAGAAATATACTTTGTATATAATATGATAGGGCAGGAAAAATAACATCGATTCTCAGCTATAGGTCAATTCAACCCACTTTTGTGGGTTCTTCTTGCCTCCCCATCAATACTTTTCGGCCATATTAATCAATTTACTAATAGCATTAGATTATACTTAATTTTATAATAAACTTTTTAAAGTGAAAGACAATGATATTCTAGCAGTACTAATACTAAGATTTAATTATTGGGTACATTTTTGGAAGTGTATGTAATTAGTAATCTATTAGTCTAGTAAGATTTCCCACGGATTAGAGGTGGGTAAAAAGGAAATATGTTTTAGTGCTTTTAGGTGTCATTATTGTACTATTGGTTATGCTAATTGGGGAAAAAAAATATTTAGTATTACGGACCTGTTTTGATTTATTGAACTGAACTGTTTGTGAGAGAAGAAAATTAGAAAATAAACTGAAATGAACTAAGCTAAATTGAAATTAAGTTGAAGAGAACAGGTCTTTAATGTATGGTTACACACTAACACTATATCATGATTGACACATGTCATGAGTCTTGTGACTCTAAAGTGTAAGAAGCTTACTTTGATGAAATTTGTTGTGTGGAATAAAATAAAGTTCATATCGCTATATTCTTATATTTTAAAAAGTTTGACATAATTTTTATAAATATTATTAGTTTTTACATAATTTTACCTTTTAAAATATTTATTACTTAGAGCCTATTCTGATTTACTCAACTGAACTAATTTGTTTATGAGAGAAGGAAATTAGGAACTGAACTGATTGAAGCTAAACTAAACTGAACAGAACTGAATTAAGCTGTAGAGAACAGACCCTTATTTGTCCTTATTACTGTTAACTGCCTTTTTTTTTTTTTTTTTTTTTTTTTAATTTTTAAGTATAGTGTGTGAACATGTATACTCCTAAAAAAATATTTGTTTACCTATTTTGCTTCATTAATGTCACCAACTAAAGTCGTAGGCTTGTAACACAAGGTCAAACTAAAAGAACTTCCCAAACATAATTAGCTATGGCGGCAAACAATAATGACGTAAGAGATGGGCAAGTTAGCAACCCTAGTATATCAAAAGGTTAGGCTTTGAACAAGTTAAAAATGGGATTATTAGGGATATAGATATATGTATATAGTATTAACTAAGGCACAATTTTGTGTCACCAAGGTTTTACTAGAGTCTTGTAAGAGGACTCACAATACTTGAGGCTAAGAGCTTCCCATCCTCTCCAATATCTTTGTGAGCATCATTGATATAGTAGCCCAATAATGATATGGTTAGTGATAGGCATTTTTGTCGTCTATATATATATCCACAATTATAAAAGATTGGGGCTTTGACCATTTGGATAGGTGATTTCAAGGGAGGGCCTAGCCAAGCTATGACCAACACCATAATTTGCAACAATATTAAGAGGCAATTGTAGCAAATTGTAGTAATAAAAGTGTGTTGTGTGTCATAACATACACTACCTCTATTTCATCAAATTCTGGCCTCTCATTTTGTTCACATTTTTCATTTTATTTTTCAGTATTATTATTTAATTAATTTGGCTTGTCCTACATAAAGTTATGCTGATAGAGTATAAAACATATTTTTAGGCCTCAACCATCAACTTAAGCTTTTGGTTGAAATGGTCCTCATACCCAGCGCTTAATATTCCACTTGAAAGTAGAGGGTGGATGAGATCCGTGACCTTTGTGTCATGCTGGCTCTGATACCATGTTAAAGGATCATCTCAACCAAAAGTTTAAACTGATTATTGAGGCCTAGAAAATATGTTTTATACTCTATCATATGCCAAGCTATAAAGGTCGGAATTTGGTAAATTTACCTCCATCCTCTAGTAGTATATTCAAATTCATAATTTTGATTAAATATTATCCAATTATTCAATGCGGGAAAATTCAAGTGTGTATGTACAACATACATGTTCGACATAATTTTTATCAATTTATATGTGGTTCTCACCTTTAATCTATTTTGTATAGTAGGAGGTGATTTCAAGGCAAATGGGATGTTAAGCATAGAATTGGTGACTTAACCTTCAGTTAGTAGTGATCAATTTATCTTCCCTCGTTACTTTCATGTAATCATGTGTCTAAGTTGATTGTCAATTCTACCTATTATTTCCAAAATCAATTTCTTTGTATGTTTGATTAATTAACACTTACATTTCACCATCCATCAAGGTTTAGATGCTAAGAAGCAAAACCAAACTATAGAATTTGTTTACACTCCTTTCATACTTATTTTATATGCATCAATTCCTTTTGGCTATTTTAAAATTTTTGTAAGAAGTCGTATATTGAGTGATTACCTAATAAGTAATTTTGTATATAGCTAGGGTAGAAGAAAAGTAAAGGGGGAAAAAAAAAAATTATACTATCCATATTACTAAAATAGGACTATCTAAAAAAAGCACACAAAAAAGAAAGTTAAGCTACCTAGCTTCTAATTAGGAACGAGGGTATATGTATTTTGTAGCTGTGCATAAACCAAAAATCTTGTATATTAAGTTAATATGATTTACATAAATATAAATAGTTATACAAAAAAAAAAAAAAAAAAATAAGAAAGGGAAATTTTTAAAGGGAAAATTTGGGTAAATTGGTTATTAACCTGTCAAAATCAATCAAGCCAAAGTTAACTAAACACAAAATTATTTGACCATACTTGTATATTAAGCAAGTATGGTTTATATAAATAAGAAAAGTTAAAGTAGAAAGAAAATTTAAAAGAAAGATTTAAGCAGATTGGTTATTAACCTGTCAATTTCAGTCCGACCAAAGTTATCTTTACACAAAATAATTTGACCAAACTTGAACATGACTAGTTCTCAGCACAAAATGATCCATCTCAACACAAAATGATTTGATTCATTTAACTCACACTAAAAAAAATGATCCAAATAGAATCCGATTCAAATGAATTATTTGAGAATTGACACCTCCAATTTAGCTATCTACTAAAAATGGCAGCAAAAGTAGGGCCTCTATTGTTGAGAACCATAGAAGGGTAGCAGTACAAAATACAATTCTTTAGTGATCCAATAATACTAGATATTTAAATTTTAGTCTCACTTTTCAATGCACTTTTCTGCCATTAAAATGAGAATGGGCCCAACCAAATCTTTGTATGGGCCACGTTTCCTCCAAGATAATTTACCCAAAAAAAATGCTGACCATTATGGATAAAAGCTAGATATCATACACGATGCCCCTTTTTTCCCAATACATCTTTCTACCATTGTTTGGCCCTTCGCCATGCAATATGGTCACCTTGTCTCTTATCCCTGGAGCTTGGCATGGGTCGGGCCAGTTGTAGACCCGACACAAACATAGACTCGGGCCAGTTATAGACCCGACACAAACATAGATGTATGAGAGACATGATGATGGGTCATATATACATTGTGCATGTACAAAGTCTGCTAGCATGACACAATAACACATGAACAGGATTGTAAATAGACTCCGTTTATTAAGTAGTGATATAAGTCTGACACGGCACAATATTTCATTTACTTGTGTTAGGCATAGCCAACATAAGGTACATTAGCAATTAGCATAACACCACGGTCCAACCCATACCATGCTTTACGTATGCCTTATGCTACTTCTCAACTACTAACTAATCATTGTTTTATACTTTTAGTTACATGGATGTAAACTAACTTAGCTAAAAAAAAAAAAAAAAAAAAAAAAAAAAAAAAAAAAAAAAATCATGAGGCTTGAAAATTTGGAATCCTATATCATTAAAAAGTCATTGCTAGCTCTTTAATATCATCTTACTACTACTATTCTACTAGTATTTACTAACAGTATTAGGGCCTGTTCAGTTCAGCTTAATTTCAATTCAATTCAGTTCAGCTCTAATTAGTTCAGTCCAATTCAGTCTCAATTAGTTCACTTCAATTCAGTTATTTTCAGTAAATCGAAACAGGCGCCCCTCCATTGATTGAAATTAAATTCCTCAATTCTGAGATCCAATTTCTTTTATTTTGACCAATAATTTGTTGATACATAACAATTTAATTACTGCGCGGAATATTTCATAAAAGAAATATAGATCTATTCCAAAAGTACTTTCAAAAACTTGTACAGTTGTGCATATATTAGGATAGTGATATAATAAAACAATATTCAAAATCTGACTTTTAATAGATTCGATTCATTAGCCATAGTGGTTAAGATTTATTCAGATAATTTACAAATTTATGGTCTTGGGGAAAGTATATCAGTCTTTAGTTAGGCTTTTGAATTATGTAATTGGGTCAAAGATTATACTATCATAAGATAATTATGATCGACTTTATGATTAACATGCAATGTAGCATATTGCAGTTTCAATATGCATTTACAAGTGTAACATACACTTGTAAAGTTGTAATGTTCATTTTGTTAAAGCATTTTCAAAAAAAAAAAAAAAAATAAAATAAAATTGACTATATTTGGTAAAGAACAAAAAGTAAGTTAAAGCATAAAAACTTAGTTATATACTAGTATAATATAAATAAATGTACTAATGGTAAAAGATATATAAATATACTATATTTCAGTATTATTATTTTATTTACGAAAACGGGAATCAATTCAAGTTTTAAGTAAAAGTAATGACATACTATTTTTTTTATGCATGGTACAAACAAAAAAATAATAATTGTCCCCAATCCCTACATATTTAGCTAGTTTTATTTAGTGATAAGTGTGAAGACCAATCAATTGAATGTTGGTACGGTGATTGGGACTGCACTTTGGTAGGAAGGATCAAGTATTGAATCCTCTGCAACAACAATTGGAAGAGGATTGGAATCTAACCACCCAAAACGGATCGAAAAGTAAAAATGAATTGTATGTGTGAACATAAAAAAAAAAACAAAAATAATTATTAGCCCTACCACGATAAATACCCAAAAAAAAAAAAAATAAAAAAAAATAATACACATGATATATAAAAGATAGGAATAAGTTTATAAATACTACTTGGTTTGTATTGAACGTATGAAAAAAATTGTGGAAACACATATGAAAAGTTCGCCATGTAGAGCATGCATGAAGAGGTAAAAGGTCACAATGCAGCCAAGGATGACTTGCCGGACTATATTATATACATATGCATGTTATAATTATTTTAACCTATGGTTTTTATGTCGGCAAGTTGTCCTTGGCTACATTGGGTTCTTATCTTCTCATGTTTGCTCTAAATTGGTTCGATACTATCTTTTTAATTCATCTACTTCACCATGCTGCCATGCATTATGCATGTGTTCAAGTTCATGGTTGGTTTTTTTTTACATGATATGTTTGATGATCACCATGAGGTCGATAGAGGTCGCGTTGATCGATAATTGGTGGGTAATAAGGTTGAAGAGATTATTAGCTAGAGATCCGATCTGAGCAGATTGGCAAGCCAGGTAAGCAACTAAGCATGCAACCTTTTTTTTTTTTTTAAAAAAAAAAAAAAATGAAATTTAAATTTAAAAAAAATGAGTTAATAATGATTTTTTTTTTTTTTGAAGACTATTATTCGTTTGTTAATGTTATGTGTTCAATATTATAGTTGGGTATTGGATTGTGATGAATACTTTTTATTTTTATTTTTATTATTGATTAGTGGTATGTATTTTGTAATTTTTAATAAATTAATAAGTTATAATTTGTTTGAAATGAGAAGATATGTATTCGATTTTGTTGATTTTTTTATATGTTGATGAATATGATGATTGTGGATATATATATATATATATATATATATATATATATATATATATATATATATATATATATATATATATAAAATATTATTGAGTATACAACGTTAATTTTAGCTTAATATACTGCATGACTTAGCAAGTCTTTAGCATCTTAGCTAGTGCTTTATATCTATGATTTAATAATCTTAGCTAGTGCTTTATATCTATGATTTAATAAGTAAGACCATACATGTTAGATTCATCTAAATGAATGATTCGTGATTTTTAATCATACACAATTGAATATTTCATATTCAAAATTGCGTAAACCAGACTAAGTATCATATTCAAAACTGTGCATTGGAAACCAAATCGATGGAAATCAGACCGAGTAAATGCAAGGATGGAGCTCGGACACACGATGCGCATATAGAATCAAGCATGCACACGGCTATATACAACCTATACATAGATGATTGGTTAAAAATTCATTGTCTTGCCTTTTACAAACCTTAAAAGGTGTGTTTTTACTCCAAGAAGTTAAAAGAAATACCTGATTACGTATAACTTCAAGTACAAAAGTGTTAGCATCTCCAAGTCAGGTTTGCATGGATCACTGTGTAGTGTGTAACTGTATCTAGACAAACACTGCCATATTTTATAAATGAATGTATATGAATTCAAGATGCTCCTAGTCTTTTTCCAAGAGTGATCAAGATATTACATGCCGACATACATGTTAAAGCTAATGTAAATTGAAGGCCAATACGGGACTTGATAAATTTTAGACGGAGTAAATAGAATAGTGTGAAGACAATTGTATCATTAATAAGGTTTGTTTCTATTAATAGAATGTTAATTGTGGTTTAATGATTAAACTCTTATAAATTGTGTTTGGACAAGTATATTCTCTAAAATGTTTATTATTTATCTATTTATCCTCATTAACCTTAATTAATTCTTTTTTTAAAAAAATTATCTTAACAATTGTGTGCGGACGTTTATACCCCTAAAATATTTGTTTATATATTTTCCATCATTTTGTTGTCAACAACTAAGAAGTTATCCAAAAAAGGCTTAACTATACCCCGTGCATTAACCACCCTAGTATTTTAAAAGTTTATGAATAAATCAAGGTTATTTCTTGCTAACAATTTCTCTATATTTATACAAGCATGTTATGCAAGTCACTTGAACATTCTAGATCGAGAATACTTGAAATCGAAAAGAACTAGAAACAATGATTTGTAAAATAACTAGAACGTTACACCTATAAGAATAATCGAGAATTCCGATATCTTATCAAAGTATGTACACCATAAGCCATATTCATATGCAAACTTTCCTACATTTTTAACCCTCTTTGTATATTATCTACCTTCTTACTCTCTTTGTGAGTTTAGTGTCCACATGTTTGTGTGTCCCTGTCTTATTTATCCTTTTATTTTTTCAATCTCTATATCTTTGTTTCTCTATGCACGCAAAACCCTAAGTTTTATTCATAAAAATTATAAAGTTGAATATATATATATATATATATATATATATATATATATATATATATATATATATATACAAAAGAAATTATGTAACACAAATTATTTGACAAGCTCAAATTGGATATATAAGTTGCAAAAGTAAATTTGAAATAATTATTTATAAAAACAATGAGAAGCACGGTAAACCAACAAAGAGTAATTCTGACACAAAGTTTTTTTTGGTAGACACAAGAAAAAGTAATTAAATAATAAGCAAATGCAAGTCATTTGTATCCATTTAATTCAAAATAAGAACAAAAGTCCATTTTACTTACAAAGCTCTTCTGAACTAAGGATTCCAAAAAAATATATGCATTATAATAAGTTAAAGTATGATATCATTAATCTATGATAAATAGATTATATATTAATATATTTTAATTCAAATATATAGCTTAGTTAATTTCATGATGAGTAGTTTACTAAGAATCCCAAGGATTTGAAAGGAATATTGAATGCATCTTTTGTATGTATTATGTTACATTGTATCACTTATTTATAATAGGCTGGTAGCTAATCAGTCCAATTGGCATTATTTATATTATTAGAGCCTACTAAATCTTTGCAATGTATTGACCATGAATATATCATTTACAATACAATCCCAAAATAAATTATGGGTTCATTTAAGTCACTTTCCAAATCGCGTTCCAATTATATCACAATCCGTTTTATATTACATGGAGTATATTTTTTCATTTTTTTTTTATTATTATCCACATCTAGATGAATGATATTGATGTGTAAATCAATTAGATGAATGCAATTCAACTAATTCAATTTAACTTGTATCGAAACCGATCAAGGTTTTTTTTTTATAGGTAAATAATATTAGTGTTATTATTTAGGATTTTTTTTTTTTTTTTGTTGTAATTCTTAGTATGTAAACTTTACTTTTAGTTGTTTATATTCACTTATTAATATGCAAATGAATTAAAAAAAAAAAAAAAAAAAAAAAAAAAAAAAAAAAAAAAAAAAACTATTTCATTACCTTGGTTTTAACATGCACGGTCTCTGACCCACTTAAATTGAGAAATGAATATACCAGTAGTTTTTGGCATCAATTTAATCATATATGTATATGTTGATTAGTTGATCTACCCAAGTCCTCCAAAATGAAAAGTGACAAAATGCCAATCAACAAAGCCATTGACAAAGGGCGTTACCATTTATGGTGAAGTTTTCCAATCATAGTGCATATACCTTTAAGGACGAAATCGTCTTTAAGGATAAGGCAATTTTGCAAAAGAAAAGGTGCGTAAAGAATGCTATGTATGCTAGTGACTAGTGAGTTCAATTATTGTGCAATCTCCATGTCTAGGAGTTTATTTATGTCATGCACGGCTATTTTAATTACCTCATATTTTCTTTTAACAAATTAATTTATTTATAGCATAATTATAAAAATTGTTAAATATCTTAAACAAAATTGAAGTAACATGGAATATTTGATTAATATCAAATTCTTAAAAAATATTCCACCAAAATTACATCTTCTTGAAAGAGATTATATATTTGCTTATTGTTCCATAATTAATTTCATATTTACATAAAATTGGTAAATATTATTGCTCATTTATATAGTTGACAAAAACAATTTTTTTAAAAATAACTTCCTTAAAAAATTTTTTTTAAAAAAAAGTAATTAATTATTAAAAAAAATATACTAAGGACACACCAAAAATTAACACGTGTCATTATTGGTGTGTCTTTTAGTATATAGTTAATTGATCATAACGTATAATTGACTACATACATATGTGGCAATGAGTTATGTGTAGGGTCATTAACAAATTATCTTTTGTCTAAGCTAGCGACAATACCGTTATCCATTATTAAGTGATCGGTTTGCTCTTTAATTGATGGATCGGATATGTCTATTACCTTTTTGTATGAGTTTTTTTACTTTTACAATAAACGAGTGTATAAAAAAAATTAGAGAATTTAGATAAACAACAAAACCACCATCAATAAGTTTTAAAGGCTGGTTTTAAAAAAAAAAAAAAAAAAAAAAAAAGGTTTTAAAGGCTTGTTCATGCGCATGTATGGGGAAAGTAATAAGCCTAAAAAAAAAACCCCGAAATATATCAAATCATATTAAGGATTTTATTCAAAGCTTTTACTTTTCACCAAAGTCTTTATTAATAATGGTTTATGACTGATTTGTTATACTCTGTAAAGTTTAGTAATGAAGTGAGGGTAAATAACTCCAAAGAAATAACCAAAGCTTTTGGATTAGATCGAGCTAGTACATATAAAAGGAACAAAATAATTAAGGAACAAAAAGCTAGCAAGAAAAGAAAAGGGCACATTTTATGAATTAACTTGTCTGTGATTGACTGATAACCCACAATTTTAAGGAAAGTTCAAGTCCAAAAAGGCAACTAAAGGAGGATAATTACTACTTTTGTGTTAGGGTTTTATTAGACACACTTTATTTTTATTTTTATTTTTGGTGCAATATTTGACACACTTTATCAAAGCCTATTGTTACCACCAAACCACGTAAGAAACAATTCTTAAAGGAATAAAGGCTAAACACGAAATGTTTCATAGTATTAATTTGTATATTTTTTTGAAAGCTGATTTATATTTACTCAAATCTAACTCCATGCATGATCAATAAGTAACTAAGATAATAAGAATAATTCTCAAATTAATTACAATAAAAATGATTGAAATTGATAAGGCTGTATAATACTGTAATCAATCAATAATAATAATAATAATAACTACATACTAAAAGACACACCAGTAGTGACACATGTCATCTTCTGGTGTGTCCTTAGTTTTTTTTTTTTTTTTTTCAACAAAATTCATTTTAAGAAACAAATCCTTTTACATATATAAAGTAATAATTACATACAAAGTATAATAGAAGATTTGATTTATCTTTTCAAAAAAAAAATATATTGACAACTATAAACTTAATTTTAAAAATAATATTTTTAACCTAATTTGTGACATATGAAAGACATATCACATATGTACTACGTTTTTTACAACAAAATTATATATTTTTAACTTGGTTCTTTCAAATATGCAATAGAAGCTACAAGCTTAAATAATAAAATGCGACACCAAATAATACGTTTGTTATTTCTTTGAATAATTTATGATTAGAATTGCAATCAATCAATAATCTATAATATTAACTATGGATACTATAATAATACTTGCCAAAAACAAGTGTTGATAATTCTTAGTGTGATTTTTTCCAACCATTTTTGTTATTCTTTAGCATTCAATTGTTATAAATATAATATAAGAGACTCAAAAAAAATTGATTTATTGTTAATTTAAAAAATAGTTTTTAAAACTTACCATGTATGTCACGGGACTTAACCTAGTAATAATCTATATCTATCTATCTATCTATATCTATTCTATATATAAACTAAAATAACAACCGTTGATGTCATCATAGCCTACGTGTCACTTTTTTATTTAATTTTTTCCCTCTAAAATGCAAAAGATGATGTCATATTTTTTTTCCTTTTTAAGCTACCCTATTTAACATAGCTTTGGAAATATATTCCATGTAAATTTCTAAATTTTAAATTTTGGTTTTCTACACATATTATGCTATTTAGTTATTTACGAGTTGTTAACAATAGTTAATAATATAATTTAATTGAAATTTCTTAATTAAAAATGAAAATTATGCACTTTTGGGAATTGCATATTCATATTTAATTAGAAATTAGTTAGGAAAAATGAGAAAGTTATTTTCTTTCAGTACGTGTTAAAAGTCTATAATTCAATTTTTATTTTAAAACCGTGCATTGCACGGGGTTAGTTTAGTATATACTAAAAGATACACCAGTAATGAAACGTGTCATCTCCCGTTGTGTCTTAAAGATTTTTTTTTTTTTTTTTTTTGGAAACACTAATTAAGTAAAGTTTTAATGAGGTTAAAAAAAAGTTAACTAATATGTAAATTGCCTTAATGATTAAAAATTAATTATAGTCTAAATCTTTACTTTTAAAAACAATAAAAAAAAAATCAATCACAAGTTAACAACACGGGAGAAAATATCATATAGTAGATTATAATAATAATAAAAGATTATTATAAATTAATTTTACCAACCTAATTACCTTAATAATCAACAAGTACGAGTAATAAACATCAACCAATAACTAAATAATATATAGATTGATGACTTTTTTTCTTTTATTATTTGTATAAGATATTGCCAAAACATAATTTAAAACATACCAATATTCAATAACAAGAGAAAGGTTGAATAAAGAAATAACAGTATGTTATTGGGAAGATATGGATTAATATTGTAAATGGATAGATTTGAGATAAAATAAAAGCGTGATTTTATTAGCGATTATAAAGGGAATTGAATTATTTCGTGAGGTAGATATATAGCTTTAAAAATTAATTTAATTAACTAGAAAATAATGATACCACAATAAAATACATAATATATAATTATATGATGATCAAATGCATAACTTTTAAATACATAATTAGCTAATTAGATCTTCCATGATTATTTCTATCGCATTAACTTTTAAATGCATAGTTGAACAAACAAAATTCCATCGCGCTCTTGCTAACAACATCAAGAACTTCATTCTTATTACCCTTGGAAAGGAAAAAGTTTAGTATTCATCATGGGCAAAAGGATTAAAGCTCTAAACGTTGTTAACATTAAGAACACAATTCTTTTATTCAACAATTGAAGAGTGAATAATCGTGTTAATTATTCTAGAACAAAGGAAGCATAATTCTTTTAATTTACATGGATATAAGGATATTATTGCTAACATAACACATGCAAACTTATAGCTAGTCAGTGATAATAATGTACTTGTATGATTTGTCTCAAAATATACGCTATGATTTTTATGAAGACTTGTTCAACACTAATTATTAGAAAGTTCTTCCTTAAAAAAATAAAAAATAATATTAAAAATAAAAAATAAATAAAATAAAGTTCGATTTATGGGCCGTGTTTTTAGTGAGTCGGGCATGCACCCACTAAATTCGGCAGTAGATACTCATTCGGCTGAGATTTTTATACGGAGTATAATCTTTATTTTTAATTTATATAAACAAAGTTGATTAAAAAAATTTAGCTGATTTTACCAAATGAGTCACACAATCAACTATGTACCCAGTCAAATTTTCAAATATTGATGTCAAACCTAAAACCTAAATCTAAAACTTGATCTTCTAAATGCTTGAAAATGATTCAATTGCATCTCGAATAAACTATGATCAAATGAACAATTATACTAGACTTGATGTCTTACGAGTTAATATAGTCCAAATTTAACCACCACTTTACAGAAGAAATACGTCTTTTTTAAGTACACACCACAACACTACACAGCACAATCAAGTATATAGTCCCAAAATAGACCAAATAATCAACTTACTAGCGTACAACGTATTCAAATAAATAAATTATGGATCAAAATGAAATTATTCACAGCATATAAACGTGCTAGTAGCTCTCAACTATCCCTAGTTTCCAAACACAAACCCTAAAAAACTCAAAAGAGTTCTTCAAACAATCATAAATAATTAAATATGATGAAATTAGGCAAAAATACAAGATCTAATTTACTCTACTCTAAGAAATAGTATTACGAGTATAAAAATCAAGTCGGGATTACAACCATCTTCACTTCACTAACATATTCATCAAATCTACCAAAAAATACAAAACAAAGTAAAATAAACACCAATAAAACAACAATAATCAACATTAGCTTACCAATTTCATGACTTTTAACATCACCAACTTCCCTAAACTCCTCATTCACTTCCTTCACTTCACTAATCTCATCACAAACACTATGAACATCTTCACCATCATAACTTACATCACTATCATCTTCAAAAAGCCGCCTCCCTCGAAGCCTCCCGGTCTCAAACCCGAGTTTTCGATCCCTTCTAATGACCTCCTCTATAGCCAATTCATTGTCCCTAACCCTCCAAACTTCACCACTACTTCCTGAAATTATAGTTGAGGGGGAACAATATGAAAATGTCCCTTTTATTGTTGTTGTAGGGTGTTGTTGAAGGGCAGTCATAAGATTTCTTGGAGAACTATCTAATTCTACTAGGTTATCAAAAGTGTTACATTTTTTTGTTATTGAAGATGTTTGTATGAATTTTTGAAATTCTTCTTCAAGGGTTTTCAACTTTTGCATGAGTTTTGCGGATGATTTTATGTATTTTTTCTCTTCTTTTTCACTTGTATTTTCTACCATTATCATGGGATTAATAATTTGGTGATTTATGAATTTATAATTAACCTCCCACGTTCTTAATTTATACTTTTTTTTAAAAAAAGGAATTTATTTGAATGTAATTTTTTTTTTTTTTTTTTTTTTTGAGGGGATATCTATACTATATACTAAAGTAATCACCAGAGTTATCCCTTAAGTACACATGTCACATTCACAATGAAAATTTTCCCGCCCAAATATTTTTTTAGGTTTTTTTTTAAAAAAAAAAAAAAGATTCCTTAAAAAATAACATGATAAAAAAAAATTAATGAATAAAAACTTTCAATAATTTACAAAGTATTCTAAATAATATATCTAACAATTGAATTTTAAGGTCAAACATGATATAAATTCAAATTCAAAAATAAAAAAATGTTATATATAAGCAATTTTATTTAAACTAGCTCTATTTTAATTGACTTTTATTTATTTCAAGTCTTATTATTATAAATCCGTGCATTTGCACGGGGATAAAACTAGTTTGAATGTAATCTTATCATATTGTTAAGAAGTTTGATTTTCAAAAATTTGTTGTGATTACTTCTCTTTAAATGTCCAACGGCAAGCTCCTAGCTATAAGATCTTTAACGTCCAAGGTAGTCAAATTTGTTGGATTTATTATACAACTGTTCAATGATAGAGTAATTGTTTCTCCCCTTTTTTTTTTTTTTTTTTTCTGAAAATGTATAATATACAAAGTATAATCATTCACATGCTTCATACGGAGTACTCCGTATAAGCTAAGGTGGCTGCCCTAGCTGGTGACTATTTCAAGTGTGATTTAATTCAATTAATCCTTTTTTAGATTGTTGGTGAAATTTAATACTGTAACATATGAAATCGTGAATTGCTAAGAGGGAAACTGTCATTTCAAAAATTCAAACTTACAGTCAAGGAAATCATCAATTCTAATATAATAACCACCACTAATTAAACAAAATTAAGTTATAATCTAATATATATATATATATATATATAAAAAGGAGTTTTTCCCAGAGATTTTAGAGAGCCACGTATGATTTTTTTGTTTAAAAAAAAAAAATAGAGCGTCACATATTTATGTGTGCCACGTAGGATGAAATAAAAACAATAAAATGAAAAATTAAAATTATCATACTAATCTAATGATTTATCTAAGTATTTCAAATAAAATATGTTAATCCTTTAAAAATTTATTAATTCTATCCTACCATTATCTTTCCACGGTTCAAAAAAAAAAAATGAAAAATTAAAATTATCATACTAATTTAATGATTTATCTAATTATTTGAAATAAAATATGTTAATCCTTTTAACAAGTTTCACCGACATTCAAAAAAGTGATATTAAAAAAAAAAACACAATTACAAAAAATCATAATATATGATTATTGTTATCCCAAATATCCAAAATCACGTAAAAAAATGTAATATGTATAAAAACAAAAAATAAATAAATAAAAAATATTCATATAGATAATAACTAAAAAAATGATAAAATTTTAAATTAACAAGATAAATTACCATGGCATATTCATGTGATTGGTGTCATTAATAAAAACAACATTGATATGGATAACAATTAAAAAGGATTTTATAAAGAATGATAAGATTTATGTGAGTTAAGCACACAATTAGGTACTCAATTCTTTAAAATTTCACCTTTTAGGTACTCAATTCTTTTTACTTTGCTTTTGGGTACTGAGTTAAGAATTCAAGCCAAAAAAATTAAATCAACCAAAGAATTGAGTACCTTGGGTTAAAGAATTTAGTACCCTTGGTTAAGTATGTGGGCCCCACCCGATTAAAAAATTAATATTTATAAAAAAAAAAAATGCTCAATTATTTTCCCTTTTCTGGAACTTTGTTGCGCACTTCATTCTCGAAGAACAAAGCTTTCTTTGTGCTCGAATCTGGTGAAAACGATACCAAAACCACCATATTTTTGAGGTAAGCTCAATTTCTCATCATTTATGTTGTGAATTTGATATAAATTTTAGATTTTTTGCCCATTTGATGATGTAATTCGCGACCTAGGGTTTTCGAATTTTGGGGTTTTTTTGTCCTTGGACCCCTTCTTCTGTCAAGATATTAAAATACGGTGAATAAGAAAGAACACTGGATTGAAGACAGACACATTAAAGCTTAGATATAATTTTTTATATGCTTCAGCTTAGTGTGTGGAGGGGGGGTGTATCTTCAATGAAATTGGCAATTAACTTGATTAGAATATAGTATTTTCCAAGTCTTTGGAAGTGATCAGGAAGAAATATGACTCAAAGTTATGTGATTATTGAACCTGATAGTATTGAGGACTGAGGAGACAGATATGCTCATATATAGCAGGGGATAGATAAAGGGCAAGCAATGGAAAAAGTTGTATAAAAAGTGAAATACATTTCTAAAAACTAGAAGAGCTTAACGAATTTAATTCGCATCACATATACTGCACTCAAACTTAAAAATGTTCCATTTCAATGATTGCATGGAACCAAAGGGTCAAGAGCTTTAATTGGGCTAATCAAGGTGATTTCAATTAGGAAAAAGAGGTGGCATACTGAAGAGCTAAAAGATTCACAACAGCCTAACTTACACCAAAATAAATATTAAACTAGTGTGTGGCCCCGGGCGATGCACCGGGTTTTGCTTTGAATATCAATACATATATTATTTGGGCTATAAAATCATATACTATATAATTACAAAAAATAAGTGGACAATAATAACTAATAAAATTAAATAAACACTCTCAAATTGATGTCTTGTAAACTACAAATTAAAGTATTTAGTGTATTATTATTGAATATGAAGCACAATAAAAAAGATAGCAAAGTTGGTAATAACATTACTTTATTTGTTATTGGTTTTGTGTTCAAACCTTGTGATAAACATTTTTATTGCAATTGAAACATGTTCATTCATATTACAATGTTAGAATCGGTGATGTGGCATACTTCTAATACATGTGAAGGGTGCCACGTGGCATATATCTTGTATTAGGAACGCTTTTTAATATATAATAAGTATAGATTTAATGAATTTCTTAAGATTTTGCTTGATAGTGGGCGAATTTATAACTCATAGTCCCATAGAAGCAAAAGAGGCTGGTTATGGTGACAAAATGTCGTGTTTTGGAGACTTCTTGCCTTTATTCTGTTTGTGATTTGTCCTATTTGTCCAAGATATGAGACATTGAGACTCTAATCACTTGTTTTTGTCATCATTATGTGTGTTTTTTGGCTTGTTCTTGCAATGAAACTAGAATTTTAGCAAAATGTCCTTCTCTGAACACGTGTATTTGAGATTGTTTTTATACTAGGCACAATTGTTATTAAAAACTAGTCAATAAACAATTGAATTTACTAATTATGTTTTACTAATCACATGGTTTGGTGTCCTAAAGAATTGTTCCTTTAGTGTTGTTGTTATGCATTTAGGTCATTATGTCATCTTCATTAGCATGATCATTTTGTAAATATTGTACAATGAATGAAATGAAAATATTTTGGATATAAATATGTTGTTAGTAGTTTACATTTATGTTTTTTGTACTTATGTATTGTGTTAATTTTATGCATAATGGTTGTAGATGGAAGACATTCCTATGTCTATAATTGTGCACTATGGAGGGTCATGGGAAGAGACTCCTACCCTTGTTTATGTTGGTGGGACTACTAAGATATTTGATGAACTGCCTAATGATGTGAATGCCTCTTATTTTAAGAACATGATTGACTCGCTTGGATATGGTGACATTTGTAAGTTACACTATTGTGATCCGGTGAAAAGGATGGATGAAGGAATGAGGTTTTTAAGTTATGATGATGCCACTTTTGTGAAGTTTTTGAGTTTACTCCACATGTATAGGGTTATGGATGTGTTTGTTGAACATGAAGAAGAAAGTGAGGATGAACTTAATGGCAGGGGGAGTTTCACTTCATTATTAGAAAGATCTAATCCTAGAGTGGGAGAGATGACAGTGGTGGATGACATTGATTATGATGATGAAGGGAGTGATAATGAAGATGTGGAGGTGATAACTGCTAGGGAACAGATTGCTAGTAGTCAGCAAGTAGAGAAAGACCTTGTTGCTGAAACAGAGTCCATCTTAAGGCTTAAGGATAGGTCATCTGAGAAATGTTTTGGTGATGAGAGTTCTGGAAGTGACATTGATGAGGACTGCCCTGGTAGCCCTGCTGAAAACCAAGATGAGGAGTATTGTGGCAATCTCATAGCGACACCTCCTAAGGCAAAAAGGAAGAAGGGGGTTACACACTTTAAGCATATGCAAAGTGTGAATTTGAGAAATGATGATGGAAAGCATTTCACATTGGGGCAGCAATTTGAGGATGCTAAGGAGTTCAGAAATGCAATCACTAACTACTGTGTTAGTCAAGGGAGGGATGTGGTGTATACTAGAAATGCTTGGGATAGGATGGGTGCTAAGTGCAAATCTTTTGATAAGGGCTGCCCTTGGTACATTTGGGCTTCAAGAAAGAATGCAAATGAGACTATGGTGGTGAAAACCTTGATACCTAAGCATTCATGTGGTAGGCAGCCAAAGGTTAAAAAAATCAGGGCATCTTAGGTTGCAAAAACATATCACAACAAGTTCAAGGTGAATCCATATTTAAAATGTCAGGAAATTGTGGATACTATTTGGACTGAGTGGGGTGTGAAAATCAGCATGTGGATGGCTCTTAAGGCTAGAAGAAAGGCTCAAGAACTGATTATAGGTGAGTATGAGGAGCAGTACTCTTTGTTGCACAGGTATGCGGCTGAAATTCTTAGGTCTAATCCTAAGAACAATGTGAAGTTAAAAATGGGCCTCGGCAAATTTGAAAGAATGTACGTCTGTTTTGATGCAATCAGGAATGGTTTTTTAGCAGGATGTAGACCCTTCTTTGGGATTGATGGCTGTTTTTTAAAAGGGCCTTTTGGTGGCCAACTGTTGGTGGCTGTAGGCAGAGATGGGAACAACCAAATGTATCCCATTGCATGGGCATTAGTGGAGGTGGAAGACACTGATTCATGGTGTTGGTTTCTGGAAATTTTGGCAGATGACTTGGGCACTATTGATGGCTTTGGATACACTATCATGTCTGACCAGCAAAAGGGACTTTTAAAGGCTATTTCACTTATCTTCCCTAGAGCTGAAACTAGATGTTGTGCAAGGCATGTGTACTGCAACTTCAGGACTGTCTTTGGGGGTGGGCTGCAATATAGGAAAGGATTTTGGAAGATTGCAAAGAGCACAACAGATAATGAATTTGAGGCAAACATGGAGCTCTTCTCTGAGATCAATACAAAGGCTGCCCAAGACTTGAGGAAAAGGAATTATGTGAAGTGGGTGAGAGCTTTCTTCACCCCACAATCACAATGTGATAGCATAGACAATAATATGAATGAGGTCTTTAATGCATATATATTGGCATCAAGGCATAAACCTATTATTACGATGCTTGAAGACATTAGAGAGGGATTGATGGAGAGGATGCACAAAAAAAGGGACTTCATACAAGGCAAAGACATTGCAATCTGCCCCAGAATTCAGAAGAAACTTGAGAAAGCTAAGATTGATGCAAGGGGTTGGGTTGCATATTGGGATGGTCATTTCTCATATGGAGTCAGGGAAGGGGGCACTCAAACAAGGTATGTGGTGAGCTTGCTAGAGAGGACTTGTAGCTGCAATGCTTGGCAAATTAGTGGTGTTCCTTGCCACCATGCTGTCACAGCAATTTGGAAAGCCATGGAGCAACCTGAGCATTATGTTTCCCATTGGTTCACTAAAGACACTTACCTAAAGGCTTACCAATGTCCATTAGAGCCTCTTAATGGACCAGATGAATGGCCTCAAACATCACAAGTTCCCATCATTCCCCCTATGTTGAAGAAAGTGAACCACAGACCCACTACAAAGAGAAGGCCTTCCATGGGAGAAACAGAGGGAATCAAGCTAGGCAAGAAGGGTGTTGTCCACAAATGTAGCAACTGTGGTGAAGCTGGGCACAAGAAGACAACTTGTATAAGGCCACCAAAGCAGCCTAGTCAGAGGAGCACACAAACTGGAGCACCAAGGCAGCATGTCCCAACACAAGAGTCTCAAAGTCAAAGTCAGGGAGGAAGTTCCTCAACACCAAGGCAACATGTCCCAACACAAGAGTCTCAAGCTTATGTGCCTATGCATGAAAGAGGTATTGGTGTATACACCTACCCAAATGGATTTCAGAGACAGTCATGGGTATGTAAAGCTCAATTATAGTTAAATTTCTATTTTTTTTTTCCATTCAATTTCAATTTCTCATTACATTTTCAATGCTGTAGCAAACTGGAAACAAAAGGAAGCCTAATTCTGAAGCAACTACTACAACTGAAACCATTACAAGACTATGAAGGTACATCCCACACACTCAAGCTAGTAACAACAAAAATTAGAAAAAATATAACAAGGCTTTGATATGCACTTGTAATTCTCACAAATTTGTCTATGATTTTGTGGCAGAGTTGAAGTACCAGCATCAAGGCAGAGCAGCAACCCTTCTGTTTATGGTTTTTTTATTTTTATTTTTTTTTCTACAAAATCTGGCTGTCAGCAATAATATTCTAATTACTTGCTGTTTAGTGGGTTCTATGCTGTGCATTGTTAAATTGACTGGTTAAGAGAAATTTCTAGCATATAAGCAAACAATTTTGACGTTCATTTCAATAATCAATATACTTTTCTGATGATGGGAACAGAATTGATGAATGTGCATGTACTGCCAGTCATGGCTGTAGATGCTTGAGGTACATTGTTTCTGTTTACGCTTCTTAATATGGTGCAACTCTATCGATGATTGTTATTTGTTCAATTGAGGAGCCTCGGTGGGGATTAAGAATAATGTTTATGGTGAGGCTTTTTATGTCGATGATGATGGTGACGGTGATATAGATGATCTCCATGATGATGACTTTCATCGGGATGGGGAGTCGCTACTGCAAACTGTATTGGAAATTGAGCAACCTCCATCGAGTCCAAGACATGATAGTAGACATGATAGTGAAGTCTACTATGGTGACCTTCATGATAGCAGAGGAGATCCAAAAAGGAGCTGCATCAGTAGAAGGTGTAGATGCAAAACTCTGGCAGGTAAACATCAGAATTTCTTTTTAACCTTTTTAAATTTTGTTTGACTGGTGCAAAATGCAAGTGAAACTGGCTAATTTTAGCTGAACCGTCTTTTGAAATAGCTGGACAAGTATATATCATTTAGTGAAACTCTTCTAGCTATTTATTACAAGTTATCCAAGTTTCGGAAAGAAAAGGTTGCTTACAATTCTTGTTTTCAGAAGCAAAGACCGATGCTCCAATAATTTCTCCAAGTGAGCTACCTGAAGCTGATGGCTTTATATTTGGCTTCCCAACAAGATTTCTAGAATTGAAAAAAGCATACACTGGATCGTACTCATTAGAACACATACACCATTTGTTTTCTTACCATTCTTAAATCTTTATTTTTGTGCTATTATTTTGTTATATAATAAATGCTCCAGATATGTTTTCTTTGTACTTTTGAATGAAGGATAAAGATTGTGTTATTTATGCATTGAGAGTTTTCGGCTATTTTCAAGTAACATCTGCTTCCTTTCTAGTTTAGATGATTATTTCTCCATTTACAAAATTGATTGCAGTTTCCATATGCTAAAGAAGAATTCCTATATATCAAGTCCAATAATGCAGTAAGGTTGAATATACAAAACTAAAAATAACTTCAAAAGCAAAGTTCCAGAAAAGGGAAAATAATTGAGCATTTTTTTTTTTTTTATAAATATTTATTTTTTAATCGGGTGTGGCCCACATACTTAACCAAGGGTACTAAATTCTTTAACCCAAGGTACTCAATTCTTTGGTTGATTTAATTTTTTTGGCTTGAATTCTTAACTCGGTACCCAAAAGCAAAGTAAAAAGAATTGAGTACCTAAAAGGTGAAATTTTAAAGAATTGAGTACCTAATTGTGTGCTTAACTCGATTTATGTAGAGAAGATATGATGTATTGTATTTCCTTATAAATAGGCCTTAATTTAATTCACAATACATAGAAAAATATTAATTGTTTCTTTTCATAGTCGGAGATCCCAAGATTCATGGCTACACAAAGTGAAATTTATAATACCTTCGAGGATGCAATATTTATAATATCTTCGAGGATGCAATGGTAAACAAACTCTACACACTACATATTTAGGGCTGAAAAGGGGAATAGGATAATCCTGTCAGCGTCATTTACAGGAGACAAGATACATAAATCAAAACTACAAAAAAAGAATACATAAATCAAAACTACAAAAAAAGAATAGAGTACTCTGCATAGATGTGTAGAAGAGAGAATTCTATTTGAAGCACACATTGATTTTTTTTTTTATAATTTTTGTTAATATAATAATAATAATAAATGTCGAAATAAATCTAAAATAATATTAAAAATAAAGTTGTGCAACGCACGGGCTTCACACCTAGTTTTAACTTAAAAATAACCAAATTAGAATTGCTAAGAGTATCACAATGATGTAGATAAAACTTACCTGTATGATGTCAACTTACTTGTAATTTACCGAGGTTCGAAGCTACTAGTTTAATCATTAGTGTTTAAATGGAGTATTAAAAGCCCTTGACCAATGAAACTTATTTGATGAGCCTAACTAGTAGCTAGCCATTAACAATGCTCTAATAGGTTGTACTCATTGTGCTTCGACGTAAGATTTTCTAAGACAACTTTGATAGATTAACGAATAATTTCATTAACATTTTACAGCAATAGATTAATTGAAATAATAATGAATAATAATACTTATATCAAAAAGATCAACTTTAATAGATTATTAAGGTTTTGTTCTCCTTAAGGTATTTATATGTATTTCAGCAAAAAATTAGTTTAGTTTTAACAAAACGATAGATTTAGCACACTTTCAACAAGATTAAGTTCAACATAACATGAATCCAGTTATGCAAAAGTTCGGCAAAAATTACGTTAAACAAATATAAGTTAATCACATTGCCTAAATCACATTAATCACATTGGTAAGTATTAGGAGAAACAATTGCGCAAAAAACACTTCCCTTCTTCACCCGGTAGAGCACCTTAACATCCTCAGAGAATAATCACAGTTGGATCCTACGAGAAATGCGAGGCTCATTTTCAGCCACTTCAACATCAAAGCGTGGAAAGTTTTCCAGCTGATATTCAGAGCAACAAATGAAGCTGCATTTTCTCCGCTAATTTGTGCTATTTCCCTAAAGCATCATTCAATCTAACTAAAGTTGAAGGAAAACAAAACCACCCTAATACCTTATGAGTTATGACGTGCTTTAAGTTACAGTGAAACTTTATGTTGACTACTCAACTAGCAGAATTGGGATTCGATATATCCTCGATTACACCTTTACCATCCATGGCATCAAAGTAGAAGAAATTCTTGATTGGCTCTCCTTTGCATGATATAGCTTTAATGACTTCCTAAGATTCGAATGCCAAATTGTAGAAGAAAAATTAGAAACTATAATAATAACTGATGAACAACCTAAACAGTCAAAAGAAGAATGGTTGTTTTAGTTACCTGTCCAAGAATCCCACCAATAATGGCACAAACTGGAGGGAACTCCAATTTACCCAGCAGCAATCTCTCAAGGAGGGAGTCGGGAATTTGAGATTCATTGAACAACTGTAACAGATAGAAGTTAATATTACAAATTGGCAGATAATTTCAAGTAATTGAGACTTCTAGCATACCTGTGCTTCACAGAGTTCCTTCCTTAGCTTCAGAACATTAGGAAGATCATCAAGTGAGATTTCACCAGAAGTACGTGCCTCTGATTCCTCGAACTTTTCTATGACTGACCAGTAGATAAAGATGGAAAAAGATATAGATATCAGCAAACCTCAACATCTCAAAGTGGCAAAGAGTAGATAAGCTACAATCTTCGTTTGGCGGATAAAGATGGGAGTAATAGTAGAAAGTCGCCGAGGATGTGTTGGGATCAAGGAAGCTCTTTAATATCTCAAGTTATATAAATCTTACGGAGAAAGCAAAGAGGCTGAAGGCCTTCAGATTTTATTTTGTTTTCTTGGCAATGAAAACAACCCTTAAACAATTCATAATTTTGCTTGAGAAAAGACCTATGTATTCCCCACCTTAAAAAGTCATTGAAAATATATTTCCAAGAAATCAAAATAGCTCAAACATCTCAAAGCCTTTTATCTATATTTATATCATGTCAATTAAACTCAATAGTCTCAAACAATTCATGGACATACATATGACAGTACCAGACCAATACTTGCACACAGCCACAAATTGTTGAAAAGACGCATCCACAGATCTTAGTAGTTTTTCAGAAATGGCAGCCCGGTTTTGGCTTGTCTCCGAGTCCAGGAATATTCACTTTCAACTACAGACGCCTAATACTAATCACCTGAGCCCAAAAAAGAAAACGAAGAAAACGATGACTTTCACAATTTTAGTTCTTTTTTCACTTAACACACGGTACCCTTGTATATGGTTGGCTCCAAGTGTAGATAAGTTCTCAAATCAGTTGAGATTTGAGAGCACCCCCAACCATCTCTTAAATGAAAGGGTCTTTTAAGTCATAAAAGATACATTCATTCACAAACTTATCTCCTGTCAAGGGTTTCCCAGCCTCTTCTGTCTCCTAGACGCTGTCTCGCAGTCAAAATCCCACATTTCGACGGCATGATTCTACATTTAAATACATCTGACAAGATTAGTTGACCACAGATGTAACTACACATCTCCAGGTGTCCATCTCCAATATCAACCTTGTCAGCAGAGAAGGGTATGAGGGAGCTAAAGAGTGGTCTTTATCCAGGAGGGTGGGGGTGGGGTGGGGTGGGGGGGAGGGTTTCAAAAACACGTGCAGCTAATATTGATTGGAATAGCTGCCAAACATATGAAAGCTAAGCCTATTAACTACTTATTTGGTATTCTTTTACTGGGTTGTTAAATAAAAAAAATAAATAATAATTATAATTGCTTGCCATAAACATGTGGCGTGAAACCTAAAAAAATAGAATGAAAAGTTCAAGGCTTCAAGCACAACCAATATTATGCTTTCCAAGGAAATTTCAAATAAACCATACCATTTTATCTCTCCTCTTCAATCCTTACCCTCCCTCTCTAGTCTCTACCCATGCCAGTCATCACAAGCTAAACTGCAACTTATCATCACCAGAAAGCGCCAATATTCTCTGTAACCACCCCACTTTCTGGATATTCTCATATCAAAATTTAAGATATCAAGTTCAGTTCAGAGGGAAGGAGCTTGGACAAACAAGCTATTTCCCTTGTTCCAGAACAACAAATCCCCTCCGTTCATAATCTTTATTTTCTTTAAACATCCTCTTGCTGAACTCCGGGTGAAACAGACATACATCCGGTGTCAAACAATGGCACTCATTGAAAGTATCTGATTGTACATCAAATATGCAAGTCTTGTACATAGGTTTTTCAGACCATTAAGTGTTTTATACATAAGCAGTAACACAAGTGGCTTAAAGATAGCTGGTAAACTGCTACTTGCTTGGCAACCCAATAATATTATCAGTGAATAATTTCATGAATTCAGGCAACCTGAGTTCAGGCAGTGTATTAGAAGTAACGGGATTTGCTAGCATTGTCATTTATAAGTCAAAAAGATCTCTTGGATAATGGAGGTCAGGATTCAAGAATAATATGTTCCTTTGCTAAGGTAAAGTAAAGAACAGATGGTCCTAAAAATAGTAAACTTGCCTTTTTTTTATCCTCATCTAAGCATGGCGGAAATAGATGCTACAATATTAGATGTATTGTCCAGCCAAAGTGAGAGCTATTCTAAATTGGCCTTTGCACCTCCCTTCAAACCCCAAAATGAAGGCCACTCAAATATATTTAAAGATTTTTCTACTTAAACTAGTATATAATCCAAAAAAAAGGCCAAAATATGCTAATTTTTTAGTTTAAAAAAAAAAAATGAAAGGAACCACAGCTATACATGTTTGTGTGGAATGTAAACCGCACTCCCACAGCATAAAGTAGCAATTGTAGCATAAACAATTAAGAAAGAAGCATAGCAGCTGAAGACCGTATGGCAGGATTTGGTAAGAGAGTGAAGCCAGACCTCAAAAAGATAAATGACAGAAAATTCGACAAGGACAGAAAAAGACAAACCCCAGCCCCCTCTTTCCACCTGAAAAAAGGCTGTGCCCGAGCTGATGCCAGGTAAAAAATTAAAAATTACTTATCCTACACCCAAAATAGAGAAACTTCAATGGGAAAAATGTTTTGTGTTCGAAGATAATAGAGAAGAAATTTTCCAAACAAACATATACTACTATCTTCCAAAAAACAAATGCCTAAAGAAATCACACTTAAAGAGTACTACTCCCGGTATCATTGACAATCAAAAGATATTCTTAACGAATAGAAGTTGCATGATGGAAAAAGTATTTAGATCCTAAAAGCAACTAGACACTAAGAACAAAACCAGCAAGCCTATATCAGTCCATAACCAGTCAATGACAGATTGCCAACCAAAAAAGCCAATCCACACATCACAACAATGAACAATAACAGATCTAAGTATTCGGAGTGTACGATGAAGAAGAATGGGTACAACAGCGACAGTATCTATAAAAACACAAAGTAGAAGCCAAACAGAAAAACAATTACATACCTCTCATGGCAAAGAAAAGTTTGGAGACTCGCTTAGGAAGATTCTTCCATGGTACTGCAATCGCTTCCTGCCATAAGAGACATCTTAATAATGAGTTACAACATTATTTCATGACACCAAAATTTCTGACCCTGGAGCTGGAGCAGAGAAGAGAAGGTAAGAAATCCAATTCCACGTTTTCTAGTGCTTAGCTGAATGGTTATTGAAGCATACCGCAAAACTAGGATACTGCAGGCGGCATTCAACAGTCTCATTGACCTGTTTCTGTAAGGATAAAGAATAACACCACTTACAGCAAATTGAAGAAAAAAAGATACAGATATTAATCAAAAAAAGAAAAGATATTTGCTTATTGTTCCTTCATGAATGTCAAAAATTGTACGCATTTTTTATACCCTTCTTAGCTTTGAGAACACAAATTAATAATGTAATAGTCATTAACTACTTACTAGAAAAAGAAAGGAAAAAAAAGGATGAATAGTTTGTCACAACCTAGTTTCTTAATATGATTGTACCATCAACCTATTAAAAATATTAAGGATGGAGGTGGTAATATACTTCCTTTTTTTTTTTTTTTTTTTTTTTTTTTTTACGGGCAACATTTCTGATTTCACGCTTGCTAATGTATTATGTAAATCAAATTTTTCTTTAATCATCAATAAGTAAAAATTATTAAAAAATAATTAATACCGAGAAAAATAATCAAACCTGTTAATATTGATACCTATTAATGACAGTGACAATTACAGCAACATAAAGAAAGTGGAAGAAGATCCCTTCCTCAAGAACAACAATATCACTATCATTAAATCCCTGTTTTGTTTGACTTATTTGTCTTTTTATAGACTAGATAAGCTCTAATAATTCAAGATAAGTTAAAACAAAAAAAGTTCAGACTTAATCAAAACATTTCTGACCAGTACAGAAAAAATAAGCCGAACAAAATAGAGCCTAAAATGTTGGACTAGAACAGCATCAGCATAGGCAAAATTTTCACACTCAAGATAAGGCTAGTCTGACTATAGCCGAATCAGCTTGCATAACATAGATTACACTCATAACAGTAACCCTTTTAAATATGACGAGTAAATACGCAATGACAAAATTTACAATTGCAATCCAAAAAGCAAGAGCTAACCTTTGTACAAGAATGGTCCTGCAGATCAACAAATATCTCACCACAAGAGTCACGGCAATCAACTGAATAAAATGCAATGCGCTTCGACAACTTCCGGCATTTCTCATTGATTGCTTTCTGAAATTTGAGACCATCAACAGGAAGAAGAATGTATGTCAAGTGTCATCAATATTACATGAAGGTGCATAACATTTCAAGGTGGTACAAACTACACAGCAAAATATACAATGAAATATGTCTAGTCTACCTTTGTGCTTAGAGAGGAATTGCTGACTATAATAACATCAAACTTCTCAAAAAAATCTGTACTGAGACTTGACAAGTCACCTGCAAGTGTAAACTTTATTATAAACCTTCTCACCAGAAAACCTATATGGGCTATATCAATTGGAACTCTGAAGAGAAACTTATCACTTTGAAATAACAAATGATAGTTGATACAAATAAATTAGTTTGGATAGTTAGTGTAGCTCGCTTTTAGTAATTTCTGAATATGAAGGCAGAAATCAGCCAAACCTTGTTCTCAGACAGCCATACTATCCAATTCCATAAATACTGACAAGAGCTAAAGAGAACCCTATCTTGTGTCCATGACAGCTTCTTTAACTTCCTTGACTCACGGCAGAATTAGCAATGATGATTGACGCAACTCTTCTGTATTGTATCTTTAGAGAGGACATTCTTTCTTCCCTAATTAAATCCAATATTTTGAGGTGGAGTCTTGATTCCAAAATGCCAAGCGAAAGCAATACTGAAAAGTAAATTAGATACCTGTCTACTTGCTAAATTATCCTTTAGACGACTAAACCCTTCCTTTAATGTTCTGCAACATCACAAAAATAGTACTTCCTCTGTTTCCATATGATAGTCTCATATGGAATCAATCACATAAAATAAGAAAAGAAGGATATTTGGAATCTAACATTTAAGTACAAAAACAGTTCATAATAAGTTTTGCCTTATTTAAATGTTTTGATTTTTTTTTTGGGAAAGCATCAGTCATAATTGCATAATTCAAGTGAGGGATTTCCTTAGTTAGATCCATGTCATCAATCCACAATCAATTAATTTAACCAAACATAATTTATTATGGGTAAAATAAGAAGAAAAAAATAAATTAAAAATGGAATATATTCAAGATGGATAGATCTTTTTGAAAGCCCCAAAATAGGATATGGGACTAACAAATTGAAACGGGGGGAGTAACTCTGTTGTTGATTAATTGTTCTACTTTGACTTTTAAACTATTCACATGTCTTGCATTGACTAAAATTTTCCACAATTATATAAAAACAAATATAATTGGATTTGTCCCAGTGTATATTTTCAAAATATCAACTTTATAATTTTAATTATAAATAGATAAAAGAAATTAATGGTTAAAGTTGTGTACTGGCAAAGGTAAAAGCCATAGTAGAATAGTTAATAAAAACAAAGGGAGTAACTATAATCGTCAAAGGTTCCACCTTTATGCAGCTTCAAAACTCAACCTGTGTTGCCACGCTAAAAATTCCCCTCCTTCCAGAGAAACATGTTAACCTCCTTCCTCTCACAATTCTTTCTTAATCAACAAATCGAAGTTGTGACCAACCTTGCCCTTGCCATTACTCACCTCCTTCCTAAGAAACATGTAACCCTCCTTTCTCTCACAATCCCTTTCATAATAAATAAGCCAGAGTTATGAACAACATTCTTGTTGTCATCACCAAAACATCATGTCGTCAAACCAAGATACCGTGGTCACATTAACAATTTTCATACAAGCAAAAACATGTGTCAAAATGTTGTCATGCTCTGTTACTCAGTGTAAATTGTCATAGACTTGAGGTCAAGGACCAAGTGAAGCAACCTTGAAAATAGTGTCAGGCTTTCTGGATTACAAAAGTCACAAAACAGTCCATGCCATGGCTTAGTCAAAAGCAAATAACTTTAACTAAACACCATCTGATTTTATGATGACAATATCTACTCATATGCATGTCCAACAGTTTGCTTGGACAGTTGGATGAATAAGCTTGACTATAATCCTTAAATCTAATAGATAAACAAAATAAAGGTAAACTTTCCATCATGAAAACTTTTAATGATTTGGAGAGTCCAGACAAAACAGCTTCTCATTTTTGTCAATACGGCTAATCAGCAAGCTATGGCTCTCTTATGGAATAAAAATTTGACATTTGACCAACACTGTGTCTTTGAGAATTTGGATTTCAAGAGGTAAAATTTGTTTAAGTGCAGAAAACTTTAGATGTCTAAGTTTTACTGTGTTTGTTTAATAAGGAAATCCTCTAGTTATATTTGGACTATTTAGTTTTCCCTTCCAAACTGATGGGATTAATCTAAAATAATAAACTTTTCAGTTCTTCAATCAACTTGTTAATTATTATCCTCTTTTACAAGCCAAATAATAGAAGGCTATGTAAATTATTACTTTCCACACATTAAATAGTCAAACTAAAATTGATAATTAATACAGTTCTGCTTTAATTACATTCCAAAATCTTTTAGAAAGGCCCTGCTACACAGCTACAACAATCTCTGGCTACAACTCCGTCGCAAGCAGTAAGATAGCCAACAACCCAAACAATCAATCAATCAATCAATCAATCAAAGCCTTAATCCCAAAAGTGGGGTCGGCTAACATGAACCAAATTTGATTATTCCGTGTAGTCATCAACATAAATCTTTCTCCTCCATCCCTTACGATCCAAAACTTCATCCTCACGTAAATCCATGCACTTCATATCCTTCCTCACTCCTTCCAACCAAGTCATCTTTGGTCTCCCTCTTCCTCGTTTAATCCCTCCATGGTCCCACTCTTCCACTCTTCGCACCGGTGCACCCTCGGGTCTCCGTCTTACATGTCCAAACCAACGCAGACGATTTTCCCTTAATTTATCTACAATGCCCGCCACACCTACTTTCTTGCGAATAACCTCATTTCTGATTCTATCTCTTAAAGCCAACAACCCAAACACTTGTTTTACAAAAGAAATCATTTAGTCCCAAACTTCAAAAGTTAACAACTAGTGTCTTTTCCAAATTTCAATGAAAACAATATAGTAACCAACAACAAACAAATTATAGAACTTGAACAGAATAAAAGAGAGAAAATAAATAAGGTATAAGGTATTTCCCAAATTGCATACCTTTTTCCACAGAGACATGAACCATTGGGTTGAAATCCTTCAAAGAGTCGCAACAAACCTCTGCTATAGAGCGCCCTGCATAGAGCTTCTCGTCTGGAGTTATTAAGAAGTTAGCATTCAGTGCTTCTTTCGTTACTGGACTATCGTCCACTAATGTAAGACTTCCAACACCAGCTAACACAATGTTCTTGCAGACCTGCAATGTACTCAAAGAAACACCAGCATATAAATGTTTGTAACACCTTCATTTTTTGCATCAAGAAAAATTTCACAAAGGATAAGAAAGAAACCTCAGCAACTGTTCCCTTCATCCCACCAACCAGCACATGGGCTTTACTCAGCCTACAACACAAAACCAATCAATCATCAAACTTACAAGCATTTATGTGTAAACTGCCAATAATCATTATCAACAAAAACACTACCTCCAATAAAATGAACCCATCTTTAGAAGATCACGAAAATGTAGTTGTGACCTTTGGTAAGAACTTTCAATCCCTCACAAACTTAAATAAAACCAAGCAAATTTTCCACAAAAACACGCCATCTTACTTGAAATACCAGAAAACAATGCATTATCCATATCACACCATATGAGTAGATCCTTCATGTGTAAACTGTCACTCTATATCGACAATACGTTGAATACGAACACACTCCCTCCAACAATGTATTCATGATCTTTAAAAGCATATTTCTACTCCTGACAAATATAGCTAACACCAAGCAAATTTTGCACAAAAACAAGCAACTTTACTTAAAATTACCAGAAAACTATGCATATTCATGTGGGCATCTCCTAAAAGTATAGCATGAGTTAAATTAGACACAATTCAAACAATTTTCTTACAAAACATTTAAGTTAATTCACTAATATTCAGTGTTAAATTTTGTTCAAAACATTGCACATAGTTAAGCATATTAAAATCAATCATAATCATAAATTTATAAAATAACAGCAAAATTAACATTATTTTATATTAATAATAATCAATTTGGGTATACCTTCGTTGAGCATCAGCACCCCATACCCTAATTTGACGATCATAAAGCGCAGTTTCTTGCTCTGTTAACGCATCTCCATCCATTTTCTGAAAATCAACCCTAAAAATTACAACTAAAATTAGCCCTAAAATCAACAAATTGTAACAAAATTTAAATAATTTTAACAATCAACGAGATCAAACTAAAAATTGCAGAAGAACTAAACAGAAAAAATCAAGAATTATGGGGGAAAAATGAAAGGAATAACTCACTGGATTAAGAACTGGAGAGAAAGTGTTAATGGGTGAGTGACGAATGAAATTCCAAGCAGCGGGAAGTGAAAGTGTGGAAACGTTTATTTGGTTGGGGTTTATTCCGTCTTTTGTTGTGTTCTACTTCAACGGGTCAACAACTACTTTTCCAAGTGTGACTTGAGTCTTTGGTATTGGCTCGATGTCAAAAACTGACTCGATCTAACAAATTTGAAAGTGATTTGATTTGGGATTCAATTTGGATTAACACTATAATTTAATGTGAATTAAACTCGATCTAAACCCAACCTAGATAGATTTGGCCAAATTCAACCTAGTGACCCTAATTTACGCTACTAATAAGTTCGACAAAATTACTTGGAGTTGAGTTAGATGTTAGTAGATATCGGATGCCAACAAGCAGATATTATATATAACTATCAAAACAGTTTTAGTTTTTTTTTTTTTTTTCTTTTTTTGGTGAAAATATTCGACAAAAAAAACTAACTAATAAAGTAATTTTAACAATGGAAATTTAGTAGCTTTTGACAATCATTACTTCAAAAACGATAGTGAAACAATACTATTTCAAAAGCTAAATTGCTATCTAAAGTTGTTGTTCAACACACCCTACATTCACCTATATTTGTGATTGGATTTTTACAATAGTTGACAAGTTTATTCGGATTATACCAAGTTGTATACTTTTGGGGAGAAATAATTGATATTATAGGTTATCTTGCACCCGAGAGAGCAGCGTCAATACTTTTAGTACAATAAGTGAAGAGACTAATCATAGTCAGGTTTGTTTCAACAAACGACTCGGATTCATCCTAACTAACTTAGATAACAAAACATAATGAATTGTTTTTGGAGCTAGTCAATTAAGGGTTCCATGTTATGTGGCCTATTCACTATTTTTTTTTTTTTTTTATCAATACGTGATTCTAGGAATAGATATTTAACTAGTGTATGGCCCGGGTGATACTCCGGATTGTTACTTTGAACACTTGTAATTGAATATATATATTCATTCTTTATTATTTATTTATTCATTATTTGTTTATTTTTAATAGTATGCCTAAAATTTGGATTTAACACTTTGTTTGGATTGAGAAAAATTGGAGGGGGAGAGAAAGGAAAGGGACGGAAGAGAAAGGGAACGAATGATTCATTTTCTCTCTTTCTATATAAAACAAATTTGTCCAATGTTGAAAAGATTTTGAGGGAAAATGTAACTTTACATACTCCCACCTCTTCTTTTCCTCCCTTTCATTCCTTCCCTTTCTCTCTTTATATTAGTAAACTTATATGAGTTTTTAGAGTATTCACGACTTGATTAACGAAGAAGTGCGAAGACAAAAAAATAATTTTATTATTTATGCACACTCAAAAGCCAAATTTTGGAAATAAGGGTCATTTCAATCATGATTTCATGAGTTAGAATGTATTGTGTATCAATGTTGCGAGTATAAGACACCTTTGCATTTGGGAATGAATTGTGATGAAGACACCATTGTTTTTTACAATTGTATTTCCTACAAGTGTGTACAAAAATAAGGGAGACACGTCTAATTTAAATCTTTACAATGTGACTAAAAACCAAGTCTACTCGATAACCTTCATTAAAACTCATTGATGTAGATTGTAATTTGGTTGATTGAAAGATCTATTACAAAATTTGTTACTCCATCTACTAGGGTGAGTTATCCTTCTCCAACAACTTTTAATATTGTTCCTATTACTATCGTGGATGCAAACCTTCTTATGGATTTGATTCAATTTTACTTTTAATTTCATACTTTCGAGCTTAAGAATTTTGTCTTGTACTCGTTTATTACTGATGCTCAAGGCGAGTTTTGAATGACCTACGGCTGGTCAATTAAGTACATAGTTCGAACCATAGTTCTCTTGGTTATTTTTGTATTATACATGTAATTGCAACAAACTTCACATAATTTATTTTAAATTCCTTTTCTCCATGTCTAAACCTTACACAAAGATATTCTTATCGGAGCATTGTTCTCAATACATTGCATATATATTTTTACAAACAAAATTATTTTTTAAACGTCTTAAATCTATCTATCTATACTATATATTAAAAGGCGTTCATAAAATTGTGTATGTGCCACATGTTTCCTTTCTTACACCTTTATAGCGCCATCTATATCTATACTATATATTAAAAGGCGTTCATAAAATTGTGTATGTGCCACATGTTTCCTTTCTTACACCTTTATAGCGCCATATCATCATTCAACAGCCTTTAACATCTTGCCACATCATCATCCAATGATCTTAATTAAAAATGCATACAAAGAGATTTGAACCCTAAGCCTCATTGAATGGAAACCAAATGCATTACCATCTTAGCTAGAATTAATTTATGCTTTATTAATCCAAATTTATATATAAATACATACATGTATTAGAATGTAGAATAAAAACCAAAATAAATTATTAATGTCATTGTATTCTAATTTACCCATGTTAAATAAATTAATAAGTCTTTTAAAGCTTCTAATATAAAAATAAAATTATTCAAAGTATCACCTGGGGCAAAAGCCCGGGTCACACAGTAGTTTCTCTATTAAAATTACCTTCACACACTAATTACTACATTTTCTTATACACCCATGCATTTATTTCAATAAGTCATGCTCAAACTATTACAACCACATATATATTCGAATCTTTTAACGAGTTGTTGACTCAATGGTAAAGACTGATGAGAGTTTCTTTACAATTAATCACATTTTTAAAATAATTGTAATCCCCCATATTTTTAATATATTTATTTATTATTTATACAAATATTTTTTTTATTTTAATTTTACAATATGAATTATTTAATATAAAAGTAATAAGATTTTACTACTAGTGAGCTAAACCATTAAGTTTTAGTCTAATTTATAACTCCTTTTATAAGTATATTGGCCCAAAGTTGATTTCTATTCAAGCCCAAACTACCCAAATTCTACTTCTAATGAAATTGGGGAACAAAAACCCAAATAAAAAAAATAAAAAAAAAAACCCTCACCTTCCTCTTCTTTCACGTGAAAACAGAAGAGAAAAAAAAAAAAAAAAAAAAAACCCTCACTTTCTCTTCCTCCTCTCCACGACATTTACAAACAAAAAAAAAAAAAAAAAAAAAAAAAGAAAGTCGAAGCTGCTGCCAGCCGAAACGCCCAGCCAACTGCACCGCCCATCACCGGCCACCGCAACACCGCCGTCCAACCACCCCTACATAGTTCGCCCCTCCTTCTTCCTTCCTTTTTCTTCACTTCTCCTTGTTTTATTAATTTGTTTAAAGTTTCAATCTTTAATTAAATTTTGTTCTAAATTATTATTATTATTATGGTTTGATAATATATTTAGATTATAAAAGATTATAAATTTATGAGTTTTGACATGTTTAATTTATTATATAAATTTTCAGATTTGTGTATGTACAAAATTTAGGGTTTAAACATTGATTTTTTCATGTTTTAGGGCTTAAAAACGTGTTAACTAAGTTATCTAATCATATTATATTTAAATTACATCAAGTATAATTATTTTGATTATGTATAAAATTTCAGATTATTAAAGTTTTAATTTTTATGAACAAGTTATGTCAATTTCATGTTTTTATGCTTCTAAGCCTATAAAATAATTATTGTGGGTATTTTATGATTAAAAAGCTTTGAACTTTAAATTACAACCTTAAGTATAAATTTTCAGATTTGTATACTTTTAATTTGAAGCTTCTAATTGTATTGAATTGGTATATTTTCGGGTTTTTAACACACTAACTTGCTATATAATAATAATTTCAAGTAATTATGCTTATGGGGTTATTTTATACACTTAACTAAATTTTCAGATTTATTTACTTACTTTAAAGCTGCTGGAATTTCATATTATACACTATATTTTCATAATTTTAACATATAAACTTATAGTTGGGATATTATATTATTATTATTGACTAATGGGAACAATTTAAAAGCTTTATTTTGATGGTTTAAGAGGTTTTAAAATAGTTTAGTATTGCTGTAAATTTATTTGCTTGGGTATTGATTTAATTCTCGTTGTTTGGTTTAGGAGAGGACTTTGTAGAAGGCGACTTCTAGTTTCTAAAGTGACCAACCGAGTTGTTTACACAAGGTACGTATGAGTTACGAAACCTTGCTTTTAGATGCATGTTTAGGGACGGATTGAGAACTTAGTATCATGTATAGAGAAGACTGGGCTAAATTATTTGGTTATACATTGTAATTTCCGTATGTTGTGCACTATTCTATATTGCAAGTATTGTTTATGCTCTAATTATGCAAGGTGCGCTTAGAGACAGAGGTATGTGATTGGTGAAATGATTCATTTATTACTCATTCATGATTATTGAAATAGAATGAGTAAACAAAGAATTTAAGTCTTATATGACGAGGTTAAGGTTTTGGGGTGCCTTATGCACTCAAGGTGTTTATACACCGAGGTAGTTAAAGGAATCAATAATAAATATTGCTTGTCACTAATAAATCAAGAATTGAAATTGGAAACTTGCTTTGCTTGATCGAATTGATGTTGGATTTGGATGTATTGTTTTGCATATAAGTCATCTCTAAGTCTAAACTTTTAAATCACGTAAAGTGCAAGATGGATGAGCAATAAAACTCTAGATTTGTGCACCTCTGGAGTAATGACAATCAGGGATTGGGGTACACGGGGTATTAGCCGTGCACTTTTCTCGAGGCCGTCTAATCTACGAGTCTCTTATTTCAAATACTTTTCAAAACTAGGAGCTAGATGAGATCTCATACTAGTTACAGTCACGGAGTCGCGCCAGTGGTCGTTGGATGTTTTATTGATGTTTCCGAAAGGAGGCATGGGGTTTTCTTTTATTGATGTTTCAAATGGAGCATGGGTTGGACAACCTTATCTATTGCTTAATCCAATGAATAAAAATGATGAGTTAACTACTTTTAACTAGTGAAGTCTTAGAAAATTGATAGTTGAGTCATGTGTTGGGTCTACAAATTAATGATGTGTGTTGATTGATTATTAGTAGCATGCTAGGGATTTCTTATTATGTCTCGCAACTTGTATGTACTCAGCTTTGCTGATTGCGTGCTTTTTTTTGTGTCTTTCTTTGGTCATGGCCTTCGCCTTTAAATGACCCTGTGACGATCCAATTTTTACACTTGTAATATTGGGGAGCAGATTAACCACAGGTTTTTACACATGCAACATTCGTATCTAGGTGGTGAGATCTTGAGTGGAGTGTTGGTTGCTTTTTCTCATTTTTATTGCTGTTTACTTTTGAAGTTATTTAAACTCAATTTCACTTTTATACTACTTCTATTGGTTTGAGTTTTGAATAAGGGCCTTAATGGTTCCAAGTTGTAAGACTTAATTTGGTTTTGTTTGTTGGTTTTGAAACTTATTTAAAACTGATTTAGTTTTCTGCTGCTAATTCCTGATATAGCCTTAATGTTTGAACACGTGGCGGTAGCACGCGCAGTAATTCTCTTGAATATTGTTCAGGTTTCTCACAGGTTTAAAGAGAGAATTATTGGGGTGCTACAATAATCTCCCCATGACTTTCCCCCCTACTAGTAATTTGTAATGCCCTTGTAACTCATTTGGACATAAAAAACAAAAACATTTTCATTCGAATACATTTAGAAGAAACCGAACCCGGATCCAACTTATAAACCGCGGGTTTAGGACATTGAAAAACTTTTGTATACACCCGGTTTACACTAATATTAGTGTACATCAAGCAGTATAAGGATAACTTTTAGCTAATTTTAGGGTAACTTTTTGTCTTCATTTTTTTGGTAACTTTATAATAGGGTTTTTCTAAGCTATGCCCCCCAAGTTCTTCGGTTTCTAAGCTGTACCCTGTAACACCCTAGAAAATCTTTTATTTTAAAATGTCTATTTTGCCCTGTTTAAAACTTTAAATAGGAATATCTAAGATATTATCGCCACCGTGAAAACGGCTAAGGCAACTATCAAAGACACACAACGGAAGACTAATTTCAAAACCATTCAAAACAAGTCAACTTGAAAAGTCAACCAATGAAAGTAAAGTCAAACCCAAGTCAAACGAAGTAAAATAAAATCAACCTACAACTTGGAACCATTATAGGCCCTTATAAAAACCAAACCAACTTTAAAACTTTTGCGTTAGTCATGCATAATAATATCATAAATAATTAAAGCATTAAAAACATCATGTACTTATGGAAACTAGCATGATTCGCTCTTCATTCATGTCCATTCATGAATATGCTTCATCACCTGAAAAGCTTCTCTCTACTTGTTTCCACTACTCTCCATTAAAAATGGGTCATCATAGGGCCAAGATAAAGACAAGGCCAAAACACACAATCAGCAAAGCTGAGTACATAAGCGTAATTAACACACTAACATGCATTTACCTATCAATACACAACTTACCTTGTTGCATCTGTTTTTCAAGCATACAACATTCCACAAAACTTCTCAACTAGACAACTACATAATTTATTTAGCGTTGGTTATGCATCGAACGGGTTTCCCCACTAACCTCCCCCAAATAAATTGAGGTTACTGACACGGGAGCTAACCGTGCCAACATCAATAACCACTCGTAAGTGGCGGAATTCCTATGCATAATAATAATAAAAGGAATGTACAGCGTCCTGTATTCCGGTTGAAGTTATGGTTAAATATAAAACCCCATAACTCCCCCCATATGTTCATACTTAAGGTATATACGTTGCAAGAGTTTTGGTGCGTAATCTCTTTCACTTTACGTTATTTATATATTATTAAACTTGGTGATGACTCCCAAACCATAATCGTTCACTCAACAATAATTATTCAAACAATCAAACATACCAATTTAATTCTTGAATAATTAGTGACCACATAAAATTTAATGTTGAACCCTTTTTAATTCTATCTCGGTGCCAATGACACCTTAAACGCATAAAGCGCCACAAATCCTATCACTCGGTGTTAAAAACACCTTAGGTGCACTAAGGCACCAAAATATAATTTATTCCTCGTGTACAAAGACACTTAAATAGCTCATTCCTCATGCTTATAGCATCAATAAAAATTATATGAACCATAATAAAATTCCTTTTCAATATCCTAAACCAAATTAAACATTTAGTTTAATTAAACAAACCTTCAAACATGCGAAAAGTAAAAATATGGTTCAATGACAATTTTCTAATATCACCAATTCCAATAAATAATTTATTTCAACCAATCATGCTTCACAAATAATTCACCAAAACCATTCTTAATTCAATCAATTCAATTCCAATCACCAATCTCATTTCAATTCAACCATTCCAACCAATTCCTAGCATGACACTACTTGGAATCAATTAAATAAATTCCTAGCATGTTTCTACATGCTTAATAAATTTCTGAGTACGCGTACGTACCTCAAATAAGCTATTAAAATAGCCAAGTACACTAAAACAATTCCCAAACCAAGTCTCCTACATAAAGGGACAATAATACTATATTAGTTACCCTTGTATACACAATTTCCAGCAACTTAAACTTACTTTAAACAACTTATAATAATCTGAAAATTATTTTAAAACCCTTGATTAGTTTCTCCTTTAATGGGTAATTAAACCCTTTTTTTAAAATAACAATACCGCTACTTTAACTAAAATTCCAGCAATATTACTTTGTTAAAAGCTCCTTAAAAGCTCATCAAAATCATATCTTTATACTTAGTTAATAATCAAAATCCATGGGTATTCAAAACCCCCAAATTAATTGATAAAAAGAACCCTAAAAATCAAGTCTTTAATAATAAAAACCCTAACTTTTAATACCTTATAAAATCATAATTTAAAACAATACAAAATCTGAAATTTATACTCTTTAATGATTAAAACACAACTTTAAAACATACTATTCATAATTTAACAATCAAAATCAATACCCAAAAATATATAATACATAAATTAAATTAAAAAAAAACAAAGAGGAAAGAGAGAAGCAACCACCGGAGGGGGTGCCCGACGACTGGCTGAGGGTTGCCGGCGATGGCTGGGCGGCCGGAGCGTGGCTGCCTTGGGTGGTGAAGGACCATGCGTGAGCATCACGTAAGAAGAAAACAAAAGAAAAGTTAAGGGAAGGAGGAAAGGAAAGAAAAAGAAAAGAAAAGAAAAATAAAACTTACCCCTTTTGATTCTTGTGTGGGAAAATTTTGGGGACAAATGGAGTATTTATAGTGTAGAGTAGGGTAGGGTAGGTTTTGGGCCTCATAAATTGTGGACTTGAATAATAAAATAGGTAGCCCAAAATACAAAAATAGAATATTAATTTTATCCTACACCCCCTTGTAGGTATAGCTACCTACACCCCTTCCCACCATATCTCCCTACACTTCACCTCACTACATCCTTTCCTTAACAATCAAATTTATGTCATTTTAAACTGCTTATAATTTTTTTTCCTTTTTTTTTTTAACTTTTCTTTTTCTGTTACATATGATTTTAAAGCCTGAATTTCTTTCTTTTTCAATTAATTTTTCCATTTTCTCTCTTCTAACATTTTTTTCTCCTAATTTCTCCGATGTTATCTCATTATTAATCAACTTTTTTTTTTCTCATTTCGATTCTTTTAATTGTGTTGCTTTAATAGATAATACTTTGATTTCCGATTTTGATTATGATTATGAAGTTGTGTTTCCATCTAGAATTGGAATTGTGGTTTCAATTGTTCATCAATGTGAGTTTATAATGTTCTTATCTTTGATTTTTTATGATTTTTTTTCTTCAGTTTTTAATCTCTGCTTCATGATTTTGATCCAAATCGCAGTAATTACAATTTACAAGCAAAATGCAACTTTTGTTGTTATGTTGTGATGGAAGCGATGAAGGTGAAATAACATAGGTTTTTGTGGCAGGGGTGGTGGTCAATATTTTGTGGCAGCGGCGGTGGTCGATATTTTGTGGTAGCGACGATTATTTCTTCTGGTAGGAGTTCTTTTGGTTGGAGTTAAGGTTGGGTTAAAGGAGACAAATGCAAATGATAAGAAGGAGAAAGAAAATGGTAAAGAATGAAGTTTAAACCACCATTGATAAAGCTTGCTTCTGATTTTAATGAGAAGTGTGTAATTTTTAATTTTTTTTTATAAACAGTAAACTCGTATAATTTTATAATTCAACATATAATATTTTAAAATGAACATATTTATTTAATAGTAGTAAATGAACATACAATTATTTATAATTGAACATATAATATTTCCAAAATGAACATATTTATTTAATGGTTGTTAATGAACATACAATTATTTATAATTGAACATATAATATTTCAAAAATGAACATATTTATTTAATAGTTGTAAATGAACATACAATTATTTATAATTGAACATTTAAGTAAGGAGCATTATTATAGATGAAAAATGTATAAAATTTATAATTTTTGTACTTGTTATTGAAATTTTTTGAAGGTATCACACACTCCTTATTGTAATTGTAAGAATCATTTCCATGACAACTACAATATAGCACACACTCTTATTGAAATTCCTTATTAAATTTGTAAAAATAACTACTTCAAGATATTACTGGGTGCTTTAATTAGTAGTATAAAAATGAACTTTTAAGTATATGTACATGTTCATTTTAAAATTAATGCATTTACTTGTTAAAAATGAAATGATCATGAATAAGAATGAAAATGAACATTTATCAATACGTAAATTAACATTTATATATAATAAAAATTAATTTATCTTTTGAAATTAATAAGCATATAACATGTATACTATGTAAAGAGGAGGGGTTGATATATGTTAATTATCATTTTACATATTCAATAGTTAAGATGTGTAATAACTAATAATATACAGTAAAAGCAATATCGGATCCAACATATCACTTGATGAAGATATTCATCTTATTGTTAAGGTTTTTTTTCCTATTCCTTTGCATTTATAAATATAAACTTCTCGATCATTCAAATTTGAAGAATTCAAGCACGTGTTATTGGTTCATATTGCTTGACGACTCCATGCCTTCTCGATCTCTTTATTTTTGCCGTCTTTTCCTTGCCATTGTGTGGTTTAACTCATTATATCCACGATTCTTTGTTTAACTAACAGATAAAAAAAATATAAATTACTTTATTAGATTTGAGCAAGAATAAGTGTTAGAATGAACCAATTTTCATATGAACTAGGGGAGCCAACGCGTGCGGAGCGGCTTGCCCTTTCTTGTTTATATTGCGTTGTTTTTCATTTGCTTAATACTTTCATTTTCTGTTAGATTTTCTTTTTTTAAATCAATCGCTTGTGTGATGGTGTTTTGTAAAGGCAATTGTGAATTAGTTCTGTGTGTGATTTGTGTAGCATATAACAACCAAAGCTATATGTTATTGCTGAATTGAGTCGGTGTTGTGAGTATCATATTGGAGTAGTGCAATGATCTTGTAATTGAACTTACAAAAGGTGTTGCTGTATAACAGCGTACGTTGCCATTTATTATTTGATCTCAACAAAAGAGTTCTTACATGGCACATCAATTTAGATTAAGCCTAGTATTATGAAGTACATAGATATATATAATGTTTTGCAAAAAGTGTCCTTATAGGCATTTATTTTTTCCCTGGTAGTACTAAAGCAATATAAATATATAGGTAAGGATATGGTGCCACGGCTGCTTGTTGTTTTTTTGTTGTAGCCCTTGCATGTTTAGTCATAGATCAATCTCCTTGATAGCCCATTTGAGGACCTCGATTCTAGTGAGAGAAGTTGTTGGTGCAATTTGGAAATGTATGGTCTTCATCCTCAGGTTGGTAGCTATTTCTTCAAACTCCGGCCAATCACCCTGTTCAATAATGTCGTTAATGTTTTTATTGAGTATTAATTTGAAATTTATGGCCGTTGCATTTTTTTTTCTATACTTACCGCCATTTTCTTGTCATATATCTTTGAAGTAGGGATACCAATGAGCTTTTTGCAGTCTTCAGCAAAAGCAGTGAGTCTTAGAGTCCCAATGGCGTTACTCACATCGAATGTGAAATTAACCCTGTGTGTGAAGGGACATTAGTATTTTGTTTATTGTAGTTGTTGAATTGGTTGATTTTAATTAATTCTTACCTTACTATAGTAGTACTTTTTTTTTGAGCAGTTTAGGCAGTTGAAAGTTTTGTCCCTTGCTTCTTGGCAGCGCTTTCCACAGTTGTTACATCCTAGGTAAGCAATCACATTTTCCAACTGAGCATCAGGGATAGTGGCTTGTATCCAATGACGTTCTTCTTGCATTGTGTTTTCCAGCCTGCAATGTTTGAAAAAGCATCAGTTATCTGTTAATAGGTTGGTATTGGTTATCTATCTGGGTGGGGGTTGTTGTCCTTACATTTTTCTGCTCAATTTCACCGATAGTTTTGGCTGATGTTGTTCTTGATGGTGTTCTGATGTGCAGTATTTTTGTAGCCTGGTCAAGAAGCATTTCTTGTTTTTCTTTCATCCTAGGTTGTTTTAAACGAATTTAGTACCGTTGATTAGCATTACATATTGTAAGTGCAGTGTGTTTTTCATTGCTTACCATGTTCGAAGAGCATGTGCTTCCTCCCCAGTAGGATCTGAGATGATAGTAGTTGACATTGAGCTTGCAAGGGAGAACCCTACATGTTTAAAGGTTTTGAATTATGCATTGTGTTAAGGTATGTTAGCAATTTGAGAACAAATGATAGGCTACCTTTGTATGTGGTTGGTCGTAAGTGTGTGAAGGCTGCAACTATTGGGCTTAGCACCCAACCTGCAAGTTTCTCGGTGTCAAAAACAGCAAGGCCTCCCCACATTGAGATGGTCAGTGGTTGTTCAGTGCTGTTTATCATGGCATATTGAGTCATGGATAGTTTTGGAATTTTGTACAAATGGTGGAATACATTGTTATATTAGGTTATTATTGCCATTGTTTACGTACCTTTGGTCAGTGACTATGATTTCACGTACATCCATCAAGTTTCCTCCAGATGTTGGTACTTTCCTGACCTCTTCTATGTAAAGGACAACAGCAAGCAAATCTGTGTGACAGGTTACATACGGTTAGTAAGTGCTACATAAAGTGCATTTACTAATAAAGTTGAAGTGGGTTAGCACTGTACTTACCGAAGCGTTCATTTTTAAAGCTGGTTTTTGGAATTGAGTTGATAGAGATATAATTTGGCAAAACTGGACCTGCAGTTGGGTCTAGTGGTTCGATGATCGTTTGTCCGCCGAATGTCATCTGGCAATCATTTTCTCTTTTTTGGTACTTTGGATCTATTGGTTTCAGTGGAGCATTTGCGATCTCATATTCTTTCCCTAGTTGCAGGACGTCCTTGAAAGTGTCTATTTCATAACCAAAAAGAGTACCTCCAAGATGGTTACCCTGCACAGCTTACAATAGGGTTATGTGAATTGTTTATATATATTCTACCTATTAATAAAAGTGCCTAGTAACAGAGTGAACATACCTCAGTATCCTCAAATACAACGTGTTGGTAGCGCTTCTTGTTTGGTGATTGTTGTGGTTGTGATTTTTCTATCACTTTAGCTCGTACTTTGTAAGCTTTGGTGCTTGGAGTTAGTTTCCCGAGTGAAGTTTGTTCTGGCTTCATGATTAAACTCTGCATCAACATACATGTACAATGCAAACAGAAAGGGTAAGTTAAGAAACGATATGGATATGACCAATGTGATATAATACTTGTTTATTGAATCACACTGACCTTTTTTAAAATGAAGGAGACTTTGGATGGCGTTGGTGGAAATGACAAAGAACAAACCACATATATATCGATATATATTGTTGTTTAAGACCAATGTTTCAGTTTCAAACTTTTGCAGTTCCTGAGCTTGGTTTTAATTAGAATTTAATTATATCGATAATAGGAACTAAATGCACAGAATTTGAAAAGAATTGTACTGTAGTTATTTGTAATTAGGAGTAATTATTGCTGATTATTTTTAAGTAGTGTTTGAAGCTTCCTGTGACTGTTTGTTAACAGAAGATGCTGCGCAATAAATGTACTATAACCTCTCAATTTAACAGCCTAATGATTTATTTGGTTGGCATTCTTATATTCTGGTTGTCTGACATTGCCAAAAAAAGTTTAAGTAGATTGCCCTGTTTAGAATTTTGGTAATACAAAACATGGTGAACCACAAATTCCAAAGGCGGCAGATAATTATCTGGGTTGAGTAACATCTTAATGTTTTCTATTGAATGACTTATGGTATTATTTGGGGTTCTAACTTGCAAATGATAAAACATGTATATATATCACGTGGACCCAGACACAACAAACTACATTACAGAATAGTTGTTCACATAGTTTTTGAAGAATTTGACCATCTAGATAATAAGTTTTGGGATTCAGAACAGAAACATAAGTCATCCATAAAAATTACAGAAGGCTGCCTCGAGATAGCAACCATGAAGAGGGTCCGGACAAGCTTTTGACCTTCACCAACCTATCACGACCATTGCACGGGAATTGATCATGACATGCAGGCTATAGATTAACAAGAATATACCAACGCACTCGAGGCTAGAACACTCACCCACTTAGATGTTAAGGTAGACGCAGACACATTAAAAAATGTTGTAGTCTAGAACACTATACCTCGCGGGGGCCTCCTAATGCCAGTAAATAGGTCTTTTCTTTTGGTGGGCAGGACAATCATTTTAAATAAAGTATGCTTTGTTTAATTTGAAGCTGAACTAAGTTTATTGAAATATTCTCGTACATAAAAAATTTAAAATTCACTGAAATTTTACACATTAGGTGAACGACATACATTATCAAAAATAAAATAAATCAAGAGGATGTAATTATACTGACCTTGAAGGAGATTTCTTTGTAACACCTGATCGTAGTAAGATCTCAAACGAATAACATTTTTTGCACTGTACACATGCTGATCTTCAGTTGTAGGCTTGGTGAGTACCCTTACATGTTTAGAATTCCGGGCCCGAGAAAGAGCAACATATAATTGTCCATGAGAGAAGCAAGGTCATCTAAGGTATATCCCTACTTGAGTGAGTGTTTGTCCCTGGGCCTTGTTGATTGTCATAGCAAAACAAAGCTTGATTGGGAATTGTTTTCGCTGGAACTGGAACGGGTAATTAGTTGAGGCAGAGGGCCGCAAGTCAATGCGTGGCAGAAATACATATTCACCAGTATGATGGCCAGTTGCAATTACACACTCAATCATGTTGGGGTAGAATCTTTTGCATATGAGTCGTGTCCCATTGCATAAGCCAGAGGCTGGAGCAAGGTTCCTCAACAGAATAACGGGGCAATTTTCCTTGAGAACCAATTCATGTGGACTCATTCCTCCGGGGCATAAAGTGTTTAGGAATTCAGTTGTGTAAATTTTGCAATTTTCATCAATCAACACATCAAAACTCTTATAAGTTACAGACTCCCCAGGGTGTTTTGCAATTAGCAGAGTATTTATCTCATCAACATCATCATTGAGGGGAGTCAAGATTGCACGTTCAGCGAAGATGCTGGAACTGAAACCACCTGTACTTAGTTCAGGGAATATTTGGCTTAGAAGCTGGTCGAGAGAGTAGTTTTCATCCTCAAATGGCACAACCAGGTGTCTTGGTAGATGAATGTCAGCTATCTCTTCTGTTTGCATACGGCCGTCCCCTAATGCAAGCAAGAAATCAGAGAATGCAGGATCAGTTCGGGCTCGCATGTTTTCAGTAAGGCGTATTCGTTTGAAACCATGCCATAGATAAGAAGAGACTAAGCTTGCTTGTACGGCTTCTTTTTGTGATTTTTTGGGTACCACAGGCAATACTTGGCGAAAGTCCCCACCAAAGACGACAACCTTGCCACCAAAAGCTGTACGGCTATCACATAAATCCCTAAGCAGCAAGTCTAATGACTCTACATTTTCCTTGATTGCCATTGATGCTTCATCCCAAATAATCAAGGAGCTTTCTCATAGAAGACCAGCTAAGCTGCTTTGTTTAGACACATTGCAAGACATGGAAGCTGTATGATCTAGAGGGATTTTAAAACGCGAATGGGCTGTCCTCCCAGTCACTATGTTTGAGGCAGCAATTCCGGACGTAGCTGTTGGTAGAACTATTTTGCCCATTTTTCTAACAGCAGCATACAATGCACAATAAAGGTATGTCTTGCCAGTGCCTCCCGGACCATCAATGAAAAATGAACCGGGTTTGTTAAGCTGCACATGTTTAATGATGCAATCAAAGGCATCGCGTTGGGCAAGGTTGAGCTTGTGAATGGCTTCAATGTATTCAACCGGTATTGTGGCATTGAGTGCATCGGCAATATCCTTTGTTTGCCGTAACCGGAGTCTGCATTGCTTATCAACACCTTTAGGCCAAACTCTTCCAAAGTTTTCCTCATTTCTTCTAAGAAACGCTCTACCCCTTGCATAGTAAGGGCCTTCACTCTGTCTTCCATTCCTGGATTTTGGTGCCTGATATCTTCGGACAAATGAATGTAGTACTTCTGCCAAAGGGCTAGGGGATCTCTTGGCATTCTGAAAATCAATATTGTAGCGAATAATTTACGCAAAGCTTTTGGCATGTGTGCAGTAACAGCCTCTGCCATACATTTATCAACGGCGTCATCTTCTGCCAGAAGACCAAGTTTCAAGGCTGCTTCCTGAAATGTTGCACAAAGGTGGCCGTTTACCGTTCGTAAATCTTCAAGGATTTTGGTCCCCTTACATTGATTAGTAGCAGCCTGAGAAAATATCTTTCCCCTTCGGATTGAGCCACAAAAGTCAGATGCCCTATTGTAGTTCGCAAATTAGCCCTCTTAGACCATGTTTTTGTAGCATGATTCCACACATAATGCTCACAAAATTCTGCAAATGTGTATTTTGGTATGTTTGGGACAATATTGTTCATTCTAAAGAACTCGGTTAATGAAGTACGGGCTCGGCGCCTATCTGAAACAACAGAGGCTAGTTGTTCATTGGGAGAGAACCTCACACTGTGCTGATTAGGCAGGTGAACTTGCAATGTTACTACTGGGGGGCTCATTTCAAATAGGTCAAACCCAAAGATTCTCCATGCGGCTTCACAAGGGGATACCCAACGGCCTGCTTGAAACTGCTCAATCTCATTTACAGGGCCTGATGAAGCTTGTACGTTATATGATACCCGATCATGTCCTTTATAAACGTATTTGTAAAGGTACTTAACTGCTTGAATTGTTGAACATACCTCCACATTCAAGTGGCAGCCGAATAAGGCAGATAGATAAGGGTTATATGGAACGACCCAACGGTTGTCCAACCTTTTCCTTCGAATCACAATAGACTCACCTGTGTCCCGGCATCTGTATTCAGGATACCCACTTTCATGGCTTGTTGTAATATCAGAAAAAGACTTAGGGTAGTCGTATTTGCACTTCCCCTCCATTCCTCTATGCTTCATGCATGGGCATTCAGGGTTATCCTTCCCACACGGGCCAAGTATCATATGGTTTAAGACCACTTTTCGTAAGTGTGGGTTTTCATGGGAAGGAATTTCAGCGGACACGTACTTGTCAAATGAGTCTGGATGCTTTATCTTAAATTCCGGCTTTAAAATAATGAGCATATGAACATGTGGCAAGCCACGTTTTTGGAACTCAACTACATAAATGAACGCAGCCACCTCTCCAAACACTTGTTCTTCTTTTTTTTTCAGTGCTATAAGCTTTGCTCTAAAAACACGAGCTAGAAGATCGGGTCGATTTTGTGGTTTTTCCCCGTGTGCCAGCTCTGTTTTGATTTCTGGCCAATTTGGGTTGCAGGTCATTGTTATGAATAAGTCCGGTTTCCCAAAACGCTGTACAAGAGGGATAGCATTGAGGTAACATCGTTGCATATCACGAGGCCCCCCCAAAAAGGAAGGAGGGAGGATAACACACTGACCTACATTCGATGCATTTGCTTCACCGCCTTCAAGTGTATCTACTAAACCCTGATATAGCTCAGCTCTAATTTGTGCCTGATTTTGTCTAAAGAAATCCAGCCGAGTATTCTCTGTCTTCACATACATGTCTACAATATATTGCAAGAATAGCCGCCCAGCCCGTAGGATGAAATTTCTAGCACGCATTTGAAACTTGTATGCATAGTACTCCTTGCAAGAAATAAGCTTGCCCTTCTTCCCCCGAGCAGCAGCTGCAATTCCATTAGTTTTTATAAAAATAGTTACATTTAGATGATTAATATGGGAATGACATAAATTAAATAACATATTTTTGGTGTAAGTAGTCACAATTTGTTATCTTACCAAAACCTTCTTCAGTTACCAAATCAGCTGCCTCTTGAACATTGTCTGAAATGACAATATTTGAAAGGTCTTCCACCTGGGACCGTCCTCCGTGAGACATTTTTAGTAATCCGTGATGCCACCCACAGTCGGCTTGAGGAAATAGAAGCGGGTATTGTAGCGGATCGTAATAGCCATAATAATGATATATCCTATGGCTCTTGTTTGATTTCCCATGAACAATGATATGTGGGCTGTTGCTTTGGGTAGATGAAGTACCTTCACTCCATATCACAGCTACTTCTTCGGATGTCGGAGCATTGTAAACACGTTGATCAAGAACGGGGTGTTTATTGAGCCTGATTTCAGTCTCTTCAGTGACTTCAATCTCCCGAAGAGACTTGAAAAACTTAGCATATGGATTCAAAAGCATAATAGCCATGATCAAGGAAATTATACTCGGACGTAAGTTTGGAAAAAGACCATGTCTATTTTCTGCCTCAAACATAGCATCATAGAAGTAAAGTTGTAAATATTTTGGTGGTTCATTATCAGGCAACAGGTCAGGAATATTATGATAAATTTGGCCATGAACCTTCAAAGCATATATTCCTTTATGAATATCCCCATCCATTGATCCACCAATTGAGCTAAAAGCAAATAGGTTATTGTAAAGGCGAGAATATGTCTGAAAATGATCCGAATCATCGTCATTAGAAGTATAAAGTTTATCTAATTCAGGGGGTAAAGCATTAGAAGCAATTTCAACTTCACCATCACAGCAACAAAAATGTAATGACTCAAAGGCTAGCTTTTTTGCACGACACTTATCGCAAAAATGAGGGGCAGACAACTCCATGGGCTTAGTAGGTAGCGATTGGCCCACATTTATTGCAGCACCAGCTATAAGCAGTTTTAAATAAACATTTAGTCGAAACAATTCTGTAAAAACTCAGACAAATGGATAGCTTATTATTTAGAGACATTCACCTGTCTTTGATTGCTTTTGGCGTTTAGGTTTTGGAATCCCCAAAATCAGCCGTTGTCGAGCACTCATTCTTGTCTTTGATGTTGTAGGATATTCTGGGAAAACTGCTACAATATGAAACACCCTTATTTAAGTAATGTGAAGTTTCTCGGTTTAAAAATAATGGGAATTCATGGGGTAAAAGAAACATTGTGCATACCCATCACATATAGAAGTTAAAAGTTCAGTTGTTGGACAAGTAAAAAGAGAATCAACTCGAGAACCTGCTGCTTTTAAATAGCTCTGATTTGTACTCCTGCTTTCTTGCTTTTTTTTAACCTTTGATAATTCCCTTGAATCCCTTCTTGCTTTCTTCCACCTTTCACCGTAGTTATTTTGTACTCCTACATCAACAACCTTTTGGTTCTTCAGTAGGCAGTAACTAATGTTGTCATGGAATTATTCTATTTCTCATTTAATTACTTATTAATTGAGTAGACCTTTCAAATTCATCTATCTAACCGAGTCACCAATCAGAGATAATTACTTATTAATGTTGTAGATATAATTTATTAATGTTGTAGATATAATTTATCTTGTTTGATAGAAAAGAATAGTACAACTGAGCACCAAGTGCTACATTTGTAGCCCTACCATCAACACCTTACAAGCAAAGAAATGGTAAATTCTAATTATATCGAGTGCAAATTGAAGCATAAGAAAAGGCACATGAAAAGAGCCAAACCTGGTGAACGGCAAAGCTAGAGTTAATTTGAAGGTTGTGAAAAAAAAATGGATAGGCAAAAAGGGTTTTTGATTGTTGTTTATTTGATGGTTATTTTTGTAATACTATAAATTGATTGATTAAATCAGTGATTTTTCTAGCTGGGATATTCATAAAGTAAAATTGATATGTAGTTCATATTTGTGTATATCAATGGCATGTTTGTGAATTAGTGTGAATCTTTTGTTCAATTTATATGTGTAAAAGTACATCATTTGGTTTCATAAGTGTATAACATATGGTTTCAAACTTTCAATACATCGTTGCTAAATGACACAACAACACTTACAGTCTAGACAACATGGAGAACTTCCAGAAAAAGGTTATATAAGGTAAGTATACTTAGCATCAAAAAAATAAAAGGGTAAGTATACTGACCTTCAATAGAGTAGGAGTTGGCAGGCTCCCGACCCGCAGATGTAGGGATGAGTTGTCACCCGAACTGCGTTAAAGTATATGTTACATTATCCGGAAAAAGATAATCGGAATTGTACTTCAGTGCAGCATCCTGAAAAAAGAGGGGAGATATGAGTAACTGGTTGCATACTCTCAGGCTCAGCATGATATAGAAGCTCTAAACTGGCCTTTCAACACTTTCTTAAGACCTTCATTTCCTCCAAATACTGCATTGCAGAATCCAGTTTTTCTGTCTTCACTGCAGCAAGGATAATCATATTATAGGTAAGCTTATCTGGTTTTAAGCCTTGGCGTAACATCTCATCATGTACAGTAAATGAAGCCTCGGGAGAGCCTGAACTTATGTATCCCTGAAATAAGAGGGGATGGTTATTTCCAAGGCAGGAATTTATTAATAAGCCTATGACTATTATATGTACTTTAAACCATATGTTATATACTTATGAAACCAAATGATGTACTTTTACACATATAAATTGAACAAAAGCTTCACACTAATTCACAAACATGCCATTGATATACACAAATATGAACTACATATCAATTTTACTTTATGAATATCCCAGCTAGAAAAATCACTGATTTAATCAATCAATTTATAATATTACAAAAATAACCATCAAATAAACACCAATCAAAAACCCTTTTTGCCTATCCATTTTTTTTCACAACCTTCAAATTTATAGTCACAAATTTCAACAACTCAAAATGAACAATAGCCCAGACGTGATTGGTGGCAAATTTGGGAGCAAAAATCAATACTCCGTACTAAACTATGCAATTAAAAAGCCATAGTCAATTATTTATCAACTAATTACTCTTAATCAATACTAAACTATCAAAAGAAGAACATACTCTATCTCTGATTGGTGGCAAAATTGTGAGTATAAATCAATACTAAACCAACTCTTGGCCACAATTTAGAACTAATATTTTGTTAGTGCAGGAGTACAAACCTTGTATTTTTGCACTGTATAGAGATGAGAGGGAAAGAGTTGCCGGAGGCACCGGTGACCCACCTCCCATAAAGTCCGGCTGTCATCTTCCGCCGCCTCCCCCTCGACAGGTGGTTGTGCTGTCCTACCCCCTTCCTCACCATGGTCGTCACCAGCCGATGGACCACGAAATGCTTCTTTGATGTCATTTCTTGTATCAACTTCTGAAGGACCCAATTTGAATGGACCTTATAATTGATTGGTATCAACGTTGATAGAATTGTAAAATTCAGCACTTCAATGAAGCTCATTTCAACTTCTCTTGGCCAATTTGGTATCAATTTTTCTTGAATGGAGATGGAGAATTGTAAAATTCAGCACTTCAATGGAGAATTGTAAAATTAAAATTCAGCACTTGATACTTCCGTTCAACAATTTGAACAAAGATGAAGACACATGGAGAGGAGAGAGAAAGCTAAAGGATTCAGCACTTGATACTTCTGTTCGGCAATTTGAACAAAGATGAAGACACATGGAGAGGAGAGAGAAAGGTAAAGGGGGGTAATAAGGTAAAAAACAATTTTAAGGGTATAAAGGTCCAACCACTATTCATAAGAACAACTTTCCACTTTTTATAAAGTAGGGATATGAACATGGATGAGTATAACAATTGACATGATCGATAAGGAAATGAACATCTATCAATATAAATAAACATGTATTAATATATAAATGAATTGAACATATATTAGTGTAGAATTGACTATCTATTAATATGAAAATGAACAATTATTAATACATAAATGAACATATTTACGTAATTCAATATGGAAATGAATATCTATTAATATATAATTGAACATTTATTAGTTTGAAAATGACCATGAAAGATAACGATCGATGAACATGAAATATACACCGAATTATTAAACTTTTAAATCTATTAATGTTTGATTTACCATATATCCATATAAGAAAAAACATATATTGAAATTCAAAATTGAAATGAACATGAATATTTGAAGAGAATGACTAAAAATATGAATATTTATCAAAATTCTAATAATTGTATATTTATATGTGAAATTGTGAATGATCATATAATATATGATTGAATATCTACCAAAATAAATATGAACATTCATCAAAATAATATTTCAATCTAAACTATGAAAAAGGACGAATATTATTACATAAATGACTATGTACTAATATATAAATGAACATGTATATTAATCATTTATTAAAATGTGAATGACGTTATACTAATATATAAATGAACATTTAACAAAATGAAAATGAACATTCATAGAAATTAAAAAAAAAAAAAAACTACGAACTATAATCTTTGTTTTCTTCTCTGAAACGGTTTCCTTTGCTCTGCAAACAAAACTGAATAATATACTGATATAATTTACTAGTTTTTCAATAAAAATTACTAAGATTATAGTATAATTCTTACATTGATATACATTTTTCATGGTTGATGTTTGGATTATATTTTCAAAATACATCACAACAAAAAAATTAGTAAAACCTAGGGTTTATACCCTTTTTCATTCCAAATTTAAACAAAATAACTTATTGTAGGGAATATTTCAAGCATTACCCCAAACTTGAACCCCACTGTGATCATACACTTAAGTATGGTGGCTTCCGAAGGGAAGGAAGCTAGAGCAAAAGAGTTGCCAACAAGTTTTAGGAACTTGTAAACTGTTCACAGGGTGAAGATTACACCCCTTAACGATCCATGAGATCGTCAACTCCAATAGGTCTGGAACCATGACTGGTGTTCGGGGATGAAGGTACAAATCCAACCTAAAAGAGGTTGAACTTGCCCTAATAATAGGCCTCTACTTCATTCTACTCGTATTCATGTGCGCTTTCTGACTAACATGCAATCAATAGGTTTACCATAAACCTGTTTATCTATGTTGGTTGAATTTAATGCACAAGCAAAACTATTATTGGCGATCACTTGAATTATAATCATATTAGCCCTAAACAAGATTATTAATTATCTTATTAAGCGTGATTACAAGTACAAATTTCCTTTAAACATGCATAAAAGGTGTGATCAAACAACAACAATAATAAACATCAAGCAACATAATAATCATAAAAATAATAATCATCATAATAATAATCATTATAATAATCATAATTATCATAATCATGTTAAAGCATAATATTAATAGCAAGATCCTAGGCATGTTACTAACAAGATTAATAACAAACCCTAGCATGTCACTAAACAATAAAGATCAAAGCTTTAGCCCTGACATGATACTAACATGATATTGATATGATATTAGAAAGCATAGGAAGTACCCTAAACATGATACTAAAAAGCAATAATAACATCCTAACATGATGCTAGGAATTAATAAATAACAAACATGTTTTCTACAAGAATAGAGCAATAAGACTACATACTTTGATGCCTCGTATCTCTTTCTAATAACAAAATACACGTGTTAGTAACTTCAAGGAAAATATAAAATCAAACGATCAAATTAAATAATTGAAATAGAGATTTGGGACCAAACCCTCAGAAATTATGACCTTTCACGTCAAGGGCGAAGGCAACTTCGAACTTGGCTAGGTGTGTCTAGTGATAATGAATGTGGAATTGTGTTTGAGGGAAGGTTTAGAAAAAGAATAAAGAGAAAGAAAGCTTCTAGCTTTAGAGAGAGAAAGAGAGAAATGATGATTGTTGATTGTAGATGATTAAAAAAAAGGGGAGATATGACCTCTATTTATAGGAAAAAAGAGAGTCGAAGAATAAGAAAAGAATCCGAATTCAAATCGAAATAAAACTCGTCGGTCAGCAGTTTTTGCGAATTTTGTTTTTATCATAACTTTTGATCCAGAAGTCCAAATAAGTCATATAATATGTCGTTGGAAAGCTCTTGAAGTCTAATTTCCAACCCAATTAAAATCTTTTTCGTTATAGCTCGGAATTAATATTATAATATATCATTGAAAAGATAATTTCAAGATCTATCCAACCATATAAGATTTGGATAAAAATCATGAGGAACGAAAGTAATATCTGACTATCGTTGAACATCTTTAAATTCGAATAGAATTAGGAATTAAAAAAGGAAAGTTTTTATTCAAATTCAAATTCTTTGATCTTATCTTTTCAAAAAGGATAATTAAGACCTTTTAGAAACATATAGAAGTTTCTAATTAATCCTAATTAGTTTAGGAATAGGATTAAACCTTTGGACCCTCCACATGATCATTGGGTCGTAGGTAAAATCCGGTTTGGGCTCGGTTTAGTATTTTGGCCATAACTTCCTCATTATTCATGGGAATTGGGCTTATAATATATCGTTGGAAATGTCTTTTCAAGCCCCATCCAACTACACTATTATTGGACCCATATCACGGACCAAAATAAACTGGACTGCACGTTTTTCATAAATAGGGTAAGAAAAGAAATATTTTAAAAAACAGAAAGAAGAGATATTTTAATAAAAACATCCTCATCACTAGACTTTTCACACTTTCACCTCGTTCGACAATCAAATGACGTGAAAGGTATTCATCACTGGGTTTGGTTTTTGGGGAGACACAATTGGGTGTCTACACTTATTTTTTCAGATTTCCTGCCTTGTTTTATTGAATTTCATAGTGCTTGAAGATTTTTTTGTGATAATTTAAAAACAATTTTGCAATTAAAGCTTTTGATGAGAGAGAAACTTGTAGAGAAATGGATATGGAGAGAGAAAATGTAAAAAAGGGTGAGGACAGATAAAATGAAAGTTAGTGGGGGTGTGGGTAGTACTCTAAACGACGTGTTTAGAGGGGGTGTGGGTAGTACTCTAAACGACGTGTTTAGAGGGGGTGTAGGGTGTCCTACCTACACTAGTGTCTAGTGTTCACTGATTAAAAATAGAATGATTGGGTTTATTATGAAGATGGACTATATTTGGATTAAATGATTATTGACCTATATATTAATACTTGTTTATTTATAATCCAATACTTAATTTTGACCCAAAATATATTTTATAATTAAATAAATAATATATAAAAATACATTAAAAATACAGGGTATTACATACCCATGCATTTTCAAAGTTATAAGCTATGCCCTCCACCTCACGATATTTTATCAACAATACCCTTTGACAGTTGTATCCGTTAACAAAAGTTAAGTTATTTTATCAACAATGGTGTCGTGGCGTTATTAATTTGACATGTGTCCCAATTTAATTTGTTTAACACTTTAAAAAAATAAAATAAAAAATCAGAAAATAAAATAATAAAAAAGGTTATTATTAATGTCAAAGGTAATTGTTAATAAAAATTAGTGAGGTTGAGGGCACAACTTAGACGTTTGAAAAGGCATAGGCACATGTAACACCCTAGAAATTCCTTTCTTTTAAAATACCTGTTTTGCTCTGTTTAAACTCAAAATAGGAAAATCTAAGATATTACCGCCACCATGAAAACGGCTAAGGCAACTATCAAAGACACACAGCGGAAGACTCTCCTTTAAAATATTTAAAAACGACTCAACTAAAAAAGTCAACCAACGAAAGTAAAGTCAAACCAAAGTAAAATAAAGTCAACCTACAACTTGGAACCATTGTAGACCTTTAAACAAAACCAAACCAAATTCAACCTTCGCGTTAGTCTCACAAACAACAATATCATAAAATAATCAAAGCAATAAACATATCATAAACATATGAAAACTAGCATGATTCGCTCTTCACTCAATGCCCATCATGAATATGCTTCATCACCTGAAAAACTTCTCTCTACTTGTTTCCACTACTCTTCATTAAAAATGGGTCATCATAGGGCCAAGGTAAAGACAAGGCCAACAAACACACAATTAGCAAAGCTGAGTACATAAGCGTAGTTTAACACACTAACATGCTTTCACCTATCAACACACTACTTACCTCGTTGCACCTGTTTACAAGCACACATCACACAACAAGACTTCTCAACTAAGTAACTACATAATTTATTTAGTATTGATTACGCATCGAACGGGTTTCCCCCTAACCGGCCCCAATAAAGGGGTACTAACACGGGAGCTAACCGTGCCAGTTTAAAAGAATCACTCGTAAGTGGCAGAATTCCTGCGCATAATAATAAAAAGAAAATACAGCGTCCTGTACTCCCAATAGAAGTTATGGTCAAATATAAAGTCGCATAACTCCCCCCATATGTTCATACACAAGGTATATACGTTCCAAGAGTTTTGGTGCGTAATCTCTTCCAGTTTACGTTATTTTCATATTATTAAACTTGGTGATGACTCTAAAACCATAATCATCCAATCATAATAATTATTCAAACAATTAAACATTCCAATTTAATTCTTGAATAATTAGTGACCACATAATATTTAATGTTGAACTCTTTTAAAATCTACCTCGGTGTCAAAGACACCTTAAACGCATAATGCGCCACAAATCCTATCCCTCGGTGTTAAAAACACCTTAAGTGCACTAAGACACCAAAATACAATTTATTCCTTGTGTACATAGACACTTACATAGCTCCTTTCCCATGCTTATAGCATCAATAAGAATTATATGAACCATAATAAAATTCCCTTTTAATATTCCAAACCAAATTAAACATTTAGTTTAATTAAACATGCTTTCTATCATGCCATAAATAAAAGTATGGTTCATATTCAACATGCCAAACGATTATTTTCAAATCATTACTCCATCACAAATAAATCATGCTTCATAATTCAATCACCAATATTAACCAAATCATAATTTCCAATCATAATTTAGCATGATACTACTTGAAATTAATTAATCAAGTCTAGCATGCTACTACTGTACTACATCATCAAAATATGCTAAGTACGCGAACATACCTTAAATACGATCTTAAAATCGCCACGACTAATAGAAATCACTCACTTCAAAGTCTCCTACAAACCAAAATCATAATATGGCATTAAAATCCACTCTACACAAATTTTCAGCAATATATACTCTTATTAAACCACTCATAATTTAATTAAAAGAAGCTGAAAATTTATTTAAAACCTCATACTTTAATCCCAATTAATGGGTAATTGAAATTCCTTCAAGAAACTTAATTTTTAGCATACTATCAAAAATTCCAGCAATATTAATTAACAAAAACTTGCTGAAATTATACTTTAAAACCCTTAAATTAAAGGTTTAAACCTACCACCCTAAATCATATTCCTTCAATAATCAATTATTTATGAATCTAGGGTTTCAAAATTGGGGCTTTTTAATTAGAATTAAAATCTGAAAATTAATTTGCACCATACTTAATATCAATTATCATAAAATTAACACAAAACTCATAATTTATAATTAGATGTAGGATTTAAACAAAAGAAAAATAAAAAGATTAATTTTTTTTTTCGAAAAGGGGGTGGCCGGACAGCAGGCCGGCACCACAGCCGGTTGCTGCCAGGCTGGTGGTGGCGCCGCCGCTGCTGCCGGCTGGTGCTGGTGGTGGCCGGCGGTGGTGAACCGAAAAGGGGAAAGTGAAAGAGAAAGAAAAAGAAAGAAAAATAAAGGAGAAGGGAAAGAAAATTTACCTTGGGTATTCTCTACTCTAGGCAAAGTTTAATTTGTCCAAGTGTTGAATATTTATACCCCTTTCTCTATAAACCCTTCTTACCTAAACTTTCCCTTTTTACTCTTTCCTAATCCCTTTCCTTATTAAACTTTACTAAAATAAAATTATCCTAAATTATATCCCAACTTAATAAAATAATTTATTAAATAAAACTTTCCTTTTATAAAATATATCCAAACTTATTTAAAATAAATAATTAAAATGTCATAAATAATTCATTTCAAATTATTTAAATTCCCCACAAAATACTTACTTAAAATAAAATACGTATAAAAATACGGGGTATTACAGCACAACTTAGAAACCGAAGAAGTTTGAGGGCATAATTTAGAAAAATAGACAACAAGAAAAGTTTTATAAGGATAATTTAATTACATTCAATTAGTAATAATTGATTTTTTGTCATTTAAAATGTGATTCTTTACTAATAAATCGTAGATAATTTTTATTTGTATTGTAAATTTTATTTATTTAAGAGTTAACTTTTGATCAATTTAGGATATCTTTATATTGGATGTACAATAATTATTATACATCCGATATTTTTAAAAGTTTGTACAGCGCATTAATCCAGTGATAAATCAAAAGAATTTCAGCCCATTCTAATCTCAAATACCCAGATCCATATTACTCGGCCCAATTACAGAAACCCTGAACTAGGCTCATATATATACAAAAAAAATACCACCCAAAATGTTGCTTTGAGTCGTCTTCTTCATTTTTAGGGTTTATCAACACCAGATATTCCTGCCGCCTGAAACAATGGTACTCTCTCATTTCTCTTGCTGTTAATCTTACGATTCGTTTCATTTATTATTTTTTTTTTAAAAAAAAATCAGATTCAATGAATTCTACTTAGTTTTTTAATCTTTAAAGTTAGAAATTTGTTTTTTTTTTCGATGTTTTGATGGTTGTTTTAGTGAATTATTTTCACTTTTTCGGTTCAATAACCATCAATTTTAGAGAAGATTTTTTTTTTATTTACTACGTATTTATTTTTGATATACATATATTTGAAGTTAGGTTTTGTGGAATGGGACTAATTTTTTGCTTCGATTTGTGCGATTTTTGTTTGAATTTACGTTGAATATTAAATAATCTTTGGATTATACAGATATTTGAAACTGGAATTTGTATAATTGTACTAATTTTTGCTTTGATTTGTGCGATTTTTTTCTTTTTTCAATATAGTGTTTGAATTACGTATTACGGAGTACTATAAATCCAAGCTATACTATTAGTAATTCACTAATTCCTGCTATTGAAGTGGTTTCTTAGTTTAAATTTTGAAGCATTTGATTGTTTACGATCATGAAGAACTCTAGTTTTTGTTACAAATAGAATCGATTAGACTCATTTTTATCCTAATTACACGACATTGTAATGCTTTATTATTCTTCTGATTCTGATTTTATAGCTTATTTCTTTGACCAATGTTTCTGCTGCAACTGTTATTCTGTTATACGCTGTGTTGATATTTCAATTACTTAGCTGTTGTGCATTGTTTATATATACATGTTAAGATTTATATCTATAGCGATAGAAGAGACCATCTTCCTGTTATGAACAATTTTTAGGTGTGCTGTATACATTTTTTGAGATCGTTTCTTTATTTTACTGAAACTACATCTGAACACATCGGCTAACACAGGTTAAAGAACCCATCAATGTTAGGTTTTATTGTACTTAACCCTTTCGTAGGCCTTTAGTTTATCCGATAAGATTTGAAGTGGCTCCTGCAAATGTATTTGCCATTTAATTTTGTGTTTCTCAGTGCAAACCTCCCTGAATTTTACCTGCAGTAGTATTAGATATATCTAGTAGGATTGACAATAGCAATCTAATACTACTCCTTACGCCTTTGAGAATTCCATTAATAGTATCAGATAGAATAGCAGCTCTCAAAGATCCGTGAATTTCTTGTTGAGACTAACTCTCTTTTTCATTGGGACTTGTGGGGTGTGAGGGCTTTGGTGTTTCCTGTTCTGATGTTTGATATTGATATGTATTTCTATTCAAATTACTCATTCAATTGGTATCTGATTTTGGCACTTGTGTAATCTTTAGAACTTCGTGTGATTCGTACTGGTCTTTTGATGACAGGTGAATGTACCTAAGGTGAAGAAGACTTACTGCAAGAACAAGGAGTGCAGGAAGCACACCCAGCACAAGGTGACCCAGTACAAGAAGGGTAAGGATAGTTTGGCTGCCCAGGGAAAGAGACGTTATGACCGTAAACAATCTGGATATGGTGGTCAGACCAAGCCCGTCTTTCACAAGAAGGTAACTATTTTTTTTTTTGATTAATGTAAAACTTAAATGTTACTTCAGCATTGTATATTGACATAGCTTGTGTATTACTGCTCAATAGGCCAAGACTACCAAGAAGATTGTGTTGAGGCTACAGTGCCAGTCATGCAAGCATGTCTCCCAGCACCCCATCAAGGTTTGTGTTTCAGTATACTAATTAATGATCCTATTCTTGTGTCTTGTAGTTATGTATTTGTGTTTTTGCTGACTGTATGTGTCCACGGTTTTGTTTATGCAGCGTTGCAAGCACTTTGAGATCGGTGGAGACAAGAAGGGAAAAGGAACTTCACTCTTTTAGACGTGTTATTATTGTGTTTCAGATTATTCAGTTATCATGAATGGTGAAACTTGTTATAGCCATCTTCGAAGAATCGCTAGAGTATTTTTGACACCTATCATCTTAGTGTTCTTTGACAGAAATATATACTTGCTGAGTTGCTTTTACATTGTTACACGACTGACTAGTCTATTTATCTACGTAGTATGGTTATTTCTGTGGGTGCTATTGTAGACTATAACTACCTCTCTGTATTTTGAATCTGAATGGATCACATTGGTTAATAGCTGTATAAATTAACGAGAACATCTGGATTCAGATTTACAAACTTGGTATCTGGCATCAAGAGGTTGATCATCTTTGAACAATGGAACGCAAATTATCTGCTGAAACAAGCTTATGTGCACATATAAACTGGGTTAGCCGATGCGCTATTTGTTTCATATAAAAAGAGCGTGTAAGCTTGAACACTGCGTTTGCCATGTTCTCTTTAATAGTGGTCGTTGGGTTTGGCGTGAAACCTACCCTCTAATTTGGGTGATTTTTCTTGGCATCTTAATACTTCTTACGTTTTCTTTAATGCAACTGTTTGATTAACCGTATGGCTTTGAACATTCTTACTGTCATTAGAAAAAATAATACTTTCTCCTTTTTTTTTAGTTGATACGTTTATTTAGTCACGTTTGCTAATGCACAACTTTAACCATTCATATTTACGGAGTTAGTAGGAAGTACTTGTATTGAATATGAGTATATACAATAATTTTTTTCTCTTATACGAAGTACTTCCTTCGATCTTAGTTAAAATTCTCATATTTGTGACTTTCTTTAGGAAAATGAATAAAGAAAGAAAGAATATGGAATTTGATTAATTAAACGTGAATAAAAGAAAACATCAATGTCCGTGGCCTTGGAATCAACTATTACTTGTTTTAGCTGACAAGTTGTTCACTAACATATGATGTGTTATAATTTTTCCAAGCACTCACATTTATTTTAGGATGTAAGAATCACAAATTTTACCTAATTTTTACTTGTGATAATTTTGGGAAAACAACTATTTAGACTATTTTCAAAAGGTGGCCCTTATCATGATTATACCCATAAGTGAAAAGGTCTAAATATAATGCATTCAATTTGTGAATAAACATGTAGAATTTCCTTTTAAATTAGACGGAATATTAATGTAGACACAACTAATGAAATTCAATTCAAATCATAACAATCTTATCCCTCTCTAAACAATCTACCAATCGAGTAAACAATTTACCAATTCATTAAAACCGCTATTTTTTCCATCGTTACACTACCAAATTGAGGAATAATCGAAAGCGATTTGACTCCTTGAACCAAAGCTTTACCAAAAGTCATTACACATGATGACAAAGACCACCAACATACCAACTTTTGTAGGCTTTTGATTAATTCTATTCAAGAACAATTTTTAAAAAACCAAAATAGATAATAGTATATTTAAGCCATTCAACTATCAAACCTTTCCCAAGATTCTATGTCCAACTACCACCTATACAAATACATAGATACACTCAATTGTCTTGATTTTGATCTTGATTTTGATTTTTCTTCCCAACCAAAAACTTTATTATAAATCAATCAAATTATTCAAATATAATTAATACATGCTCTCCCATACACTTTGCACTTTCTACATCACACACCCTTTTTTTAAATAATAAAATATAAATAAAATAACAAAAAAGAAAAGAAAAAGAATTGAATAGAATATTATTAAAAAATACCAACATTTATTTTACTACTCGTAGTATTTGTTTCTTTTATAATTCATTTTTTTGTCATTCTACCACGTCTCTCCTTCTTCTTCTTCGGGGGTTTCGAAGCTGCTCTCTTTGTATGCTTTGAAATCTCTCCTTTTCTCTCTCTACTTTCTCTCTCATCGTTTTCCTTCGGAAAACTCTTCAATGGCGGAATCGAAGCTCGTTTTCTTGTCGATTTTGTTGCTGTTTTCGTTGTTTTTTAGCGGCGGAATCGCAGATTCTGGAAATTCGGAACTTATTGAGGAAGTTCGATCGGATGATTCTTCCGCTCTTAAGCTTGAATTCGATCAGCTTAAGTCTAAGATCCAACTTCTTGGTTAGGTTTTTGAATTTTAGTTTGTTTTCATTGATTTTATTTTTTTTCATAGATTTTGATTGTAGTGACTGTTCTATATGTGTTTTTATTACTTTGAATTATGATTTTCGATATAAATTCTTAATTTTGAGTAAGATTTCAATGTTAGTTGTGAATGATTCGATTTGATAAGGTTTTGATTTGTTATTGAAGTGAATATTGATTGAATTTATGATTTTTGTTTGTAGTAAAGCTGTTATTGAATTTTGAGTCGAAAGAGAAATTAGGGTTACAGATTGTAATTAAGCTTAGAGTTTTGAATTGGAAGATAATCTGTGTTTGGATATTGTGAAATAATAAACAAATTGTGATCTTGAAGTTTCACAAAGTAGTAGTTAAAGTTTACAATTATTATTACTATTCATTGATGAAACTGTTGGTAATAATGTGATGGATGATTGGTACCATCAAAATCCATTGATTGCGTCGAGACGTGGTAGTTTGTAGCAAAGCATTGTAAGCGATGTCATGCATTGAGGTAATGAGGTGCTTTCTTATTTGATAAGTGGGCGCTGTTTGCTTGTTGTAGAGACTCGCCTTGACGAGAGCAATGCGAATTTGAAGAAAAAAGATGAGAAATTATCGGAATTGGAGGTTGTTATTCAGGAGAAGTTGGATGTTGTTGCATCGTTGCAAAGTGAGATTGAGAATGCTCAGGTTTGAATTGTGTTTGTTGCTTTTTTTATTTATTTATGTATTATTATTAATCTTGAGCATAGTTATGTTTTTGTATGCTTCAGATCATGGAGACACAGGGTGAGAATACTGAGAAAGTGCTAATGAGAATTTCTGTTGAATTTATGTATAGACAATAGACTAAATAAAAGTTTGGTTTAGACAATGCTGAAGAGATTTACGGGATTCTTAATAGTTTGAACACAGTGTTGATTCCGTATATATATATATATTTTTTTTTTTGTTTGGTCAGAAAAAGGGAACATCTGACGCTGAGGAGCGGGTTGGGAAGGCTCATGCTCGGGCTAGTGAGTTGCAAAAGAAGGTACTTAAAGGAAAATGCTATAAACCTTTTGGTCAGAATTAGAATCTTTAATAATTGATTAATTTGCATTCCTATGTTTCATAGGTTGACAAATTGAAGAAAGAAATTGAAGGACAGAAAAAGGAAAAGGAGGCCTTGGAAACCCGAGCGGTTGAATCAGAGAACAAAATTTCCGAATTGAGTTCAAAATTGGACAAGGTAAATTAGTGATTGTAGATTTGTAATGGCCATCTAAAGTCGGCAAATAAGTAGTAATTGGGTTAAAAAAATACAGTGCATCTACAGAGATCTAAGAGTTCTTTTGGTAAAGTAACTATGTAGTTTGCTCTTGTTTGGTGGATGCATTTCTGGCTTTTTAATGGGTGTGAATTTTAATGACAAACTTTGGAAAATTCATTGCGTTTTGAGTTTATTGATGAGTTGCGTGAATATACTGTTCCTCTTGGAGAGTTGGAGTTGGTAATTATTTTCTCAACTTTTGCTCTATGTCTGATTGTACAGCTCCAGAAGATCAATGATGAACAGAAGAGCAGAATCCGTAAAACTGAGCGTGCTCTTCAAGTGGCAGAGGTATATGTTTTTGATGCTTCATGCCTGCCTTTTTTTATTACTTATTTTTAGATAGATGAATTACCTTAGCATTTTGTTGATTTTATTTTGTTTTATCTTAATGCTATCAGGAAGAGATGATGAAGGCTAAGTCAGAGGCCACCACAAGGACTAAGGAGCTAATGGAGGTAAAGATTTGTTTGAAATTTTTTAACTTATGACTTCTGAGTTGTTGTTACAGTCAGCCTGCTTGGTTCCAGTTTTATACTGTCGAATTTTCTAAATTTAAGGGTTGCATTGGAATTATTCTTTGGAAAATGTTTTTACTTAGTAGTTTGTATTGACACGTTAACTTATATTTAGTTTTTTTTTTTTTTTTTTTTTTTTTGAAACTCCTGTTCCTTTTGGGTGCATGTATTCCCTTTTGGGTGTCCCAAAACGTTGTGCCTGTTTCTATTATTTTCTATATTTACATAATATTACCATAATACACCTACTTTTGTTTTTACCTTTAACATATAAGGTCCCTGGTCCCATACATTTCCCTGAGTTTTCATGTCATTATTTACTATTGTTCCCCATATAAAATAGCCACATATCCAAAGATTTATTAAATGCCATTTTATGTATTTCTTACTTTAAGAATATTACACTCTCCTCTACTATCCTTATTCCTTAATTCACATGAAAGATGAGAAATGGAAACTATATATATTATGGGGCAAAGGGAGTAATAAAGTTTTTTAAATTACTGAGGTGCAATTGAGTAATTTGATAGGCCTTTGGCATTATTGTTAGATCTAGATATCCCTTTATGATACTTAGTTATATTCTGACCATTTTAGCAGCATTTGTTGCTATAGGTTAGTTTGCAGTTAAGTTTGTAGCTTTTAAGATCACATGTAGATCATTTTTATGCTTTTTTGCTATGAAAGGGAAGGTTGGAAAATTATCTCTACAATGGATTTTCTTGTCTTTAGTTCCTTTCGTTGCAAAATGTCGTATGTATTGATGCAGAGTTCTCTCTTGAATTGTGGGTTTGACTCTTGGTGTTGGACTACACATGTTGCAAATATCGTAGTTTCAGAATTATAAAAAAGAGGTATTCATGACACAATTTCTATCAAGGTTTAGGACCTATTTGACCAATATACATGTGATATTTATTTCCCCATTCCATGGTTGAGGCAATGTGTATATGATAAAGGTAGTAACATAATTCCTTCAGAAATTGGTTTGGATTGCAGTGCTATCCTTTATCTCTAGAAATTACACTCTTTAACTCTAGATCTTGTTAGGGTCCTGCTGATTGTCGAGGCTAATTTTTTGAAAACAGTAGTCAGTAGATGTAGTATCATAGAAGCACTGCATATGCAGGCATAATAAGATACTAGTGTGCTTTTGAAAGTTACTGAGATGTGTTCCTAAAATAATGTTCAAAGCTCTTTGGAAATATACTACCTATTATTCTTTATGGTATAATGTGAGAAAATTTGATCATTTTTGTCCAGAGCTCAAGTAGCTTGGTCTTCTCCATAATGATGGTTTTAGGCTTTAACAACAAAAATTTGAAAGCTCGGACCTATTGTGTTGCTAAAACCTTAGGATGCATCTTCTTTAAGGATTTGATTGATAAATTCATGATTTTGTAAATAATTAAAAGATAATTTAGCAAAAATGGCAGAAAAATGGTTGACTATCTTGTTTCAAGGTCATATATGACTTGTTTATTGAAAGTTTGAAACATATAAAGCTGCAAACTTTTCACATCTAATTCATTTTAGAACGAGTTTTTGAAATTGATGATTGTTTGGAGCCTATTCAATCTTGATTGTTGATTTTGATCTTATCGATGTCTAGGTGCATGGTGCATGGCTTCCACCATGGTTCTTGGATCATGCGCTTCGTTCTTGGGTAAACTAATTGTCCTTGTTTCCTTTCTTTCTCTCATAATTAATAAACCTGTACTACCTGTTATTATTACTGACATTTCTCTACTGTAGTCTTTCATAAAGGTTGAGTGGAATGAGCATGGAAAACCTGTTATGGAGGTTTTGGTTCAGAAGGTAATGTTGTGATATCCATGTTTTATCGTTTAACCACGTTACTAGTTTTTTGTTTGTTTATTTGTTTGTTGCTGGTTCTAGATACTAGATAGTCATGTAATTTATTAAAGTGTATTCAGAACTTACCAACTCACTGCTTTTGTAATGTTTTTGCCAGACATTGGAGAAGAAGGACCAAGCTGAAAAATGGGCAGAACCTCACATTGAAAATATTAAAACTGTAAGTCACCAGGGAATATTAATGTCAATTTTAATGTGTGTAATTGTTGTGCTTGCCTTTATTTTGTAGTCTACTTTCATGAATATTTCCAGTTGATTGATCTAATTAATTTGTATGCAATATGCATGAGCGATAACACTGGCATCTTGAACTCTGCTTATGCTTCATATTACCATTTTTATATTCACTTTATTTCTATCATGGACACTCATAACCTGGTTTAAATTTTGAAGAAATGGGTCCCATTCGTGAAGGAGCAATGGGTCATGGCAACAGAGTTTGTTGAACCCCATATTCAGACGTTGACTGCTAAGTCTGCTGATGCATTTGAGGCATCTAAGAATTCTGTTAAGCCACACATCACTAAAGCACAGGAGTTGGCAGACCCTTACTATCAGGTATTTTAAGTCTTATTTTTGTTTATTTATTTCTTTATTTTTACCTCAGATAATGTTGTTTGCTTAGACAAGCTCTGTACTATGCCAGGAAGTGAAGAAAGTAAGTAAGCCATATATTGATCATGTTGCCACTGTGGCAAAGCCTCATGTCGAAAAAGCAAGAACTGCTTTGAAGCCGTATACTAAGAAGGCAGTCCATGTCTATGGGAAATTTCTAGAATCAGCAACTACGTATCATCAACAGGTATCTTATGTAGTTGTAGTTTTTTCTAAAAAAAATTTGTTATGTATTTCAGCTTTTAGTGTAACATTATAACTTACCTACCTACTCTAGGTGGAAAGCTGCCTAAATGGTCTGGAAGAATGAATGCCAGCGTCTTCACTCAATTTAAATTAGTAAAAGTAAATTAAGCAATTCCCAAGAAGTAATGATGAATAAATACTTTGTGGTAAATGGGAGAGTGAGATTGCCAACCATATGTAATGTAGTAAATGCCACTTGGGCATAGTGGGCTAGGTAATCTTGAAGGAGTATGGCTTAGATACAAGCTCCTATGTTTGTGTTTTATGCTTAGTTGCTATGTGATGTCTAAATTAGGTTGTTGTGTTTAATAGCTGTTCCAAATTTCATGCTTAATGGGAGTGAAATGGTCATACTTGAATAGAGTTTGTTTTTGGTAGTTAATTGAATTTGCTGTCTACTTGTACAGGACAGAGTTCTAGCTCTAGTGCTCTACTCTTGTGGCTATGCAGCAGTGATATTCTAGTGTTTTATCTTGCCAATATTTGGAAGTCAAGGATGAGCCTCACTTTAGAAAAATTGTGTCTATCATTAACATGATTGTTTACCCTCTTGTTGATATTAGAGGCCTTCCGTTTTGCATGGATTCGTCAGATTCACATCCTAAGGAATTGGAAAGCTTGACCAGTTAGGAAGTTGGACAAGACCCCAATTTGTGAGCGTCAGATTGGGTTCGTATGAAAATTTTGATATCTTTCTTGTTTGAGGGTTAAAACAAGAGACTTATTTGTTGATTTTCTCATTGACTAAGGCCTAAGCCTCACAACTTTTCAGTGTCTGTTGCATTCAACTTTGCCCGTAAACTTCAAATGATTCCCCAAGCCTTTGAACTGTTGTGCCCTATGTATATAGAAGTGGCAGATTGGGTTGTGAGTTTCCATAGTGGCTGTGATAATTCCGTTGGAACCATTCTCCTGTTAAAGAAACTTTTAAATTAGGCATGGCTTTGCAAAGAAAATCTTCATCGGGACTCCTGTGGCATTTTTCAATTCAGGAAAATTGTGGAGTTCGTGTTAGGCTTAATCCTTATTTTTTCTTTCCCTTGTCCAGGTGTAGTAGGGGTGGTTGCAAGTTTTATGGTTAACTCTTTGCTATATTTAGTGAAATAGGAATAAATAAAGAAGCATTACATGTTCAAAGATATGATAAAGCTAGTAGTACTTTAGTTTTTTCATATGTGATAATCTTGTGTAGTTGTGTGCTAGTGTATTAAGGAATAACTGTCACAATAAAGTGGTATAATAAATTGCCGGTGTTGGCTTAGGTAGAGCTAACTTTCACTCCCATTCCCACTCCCACTCCCACTCCCATTCCCACTTGATGTTTCACTTGCACTGTACATGTAATTTCTCTTGGCGATAGAACTGGAGAGGAGTGTTTTTCAATTAATTGTGGTGTTTCTGGATTGACTGTTGACTTTGGCAATGAAATTGTGAACAGACATTTGTAGGGTTGTATCCTGTATGTGTTTGACTATCCTATGCTTGTTGCTCGGAAAATTACAGCCTTTTGGGCCTTGAGTGTGGTTAGCACACACCACTTTGTTCGATTAGGTTGCAATCATAACTTCTTTAATTTCTGATGGTTTGAAATATCTACAATAAATAATAAGCTTTTCTGTTATACTTTGGGTGGTGTAGGAGGTTCAGAACTTCAGAGGATATGCTTCTTTCAAGAAATATTAATAATAATTAAAATAATAATCAGAAGAGATACTTGTGCATGCAGTTTTTGAGAGGCTCTTTTAGAAACTAGCCTTGTCCCTGTTAGGCAACTTTACTTTACTGCAAAACAGCAAAAGTAAAGGACCATTTATCAAGAACGTCTTTGACTGTTTAGAGGGTGGGATTCCTTTTGTAATTGATTCAGGGACAGATGTGCAAATAATGTAACTCGGGGAAGGTGAGATAGGCTATGCAAGAAAAGTGTGCCCAATGTAACTGGGGTTACCCTTTTTTAGTGGAAGTCCACCTGTCCTGTTATTTCCATGAACAACTGAGAACACAAATCAAAATTTTCAGGTGGTCTAGGCTTGTCATTTACTGTCCATTTGGGTTATGCAGTATGCATAGAAGTAGAGTGAGTTTTTTTAGTGAAAGTTTCAGAAGTGAAAGCATCAATTGTTTAAATATGGTTTTGGGAAGTCATCATCCATGATCTCCTTTTGGGTTTGAAGGCAGAGAAACTATCTCTTCATTTCAAGACCTGAAATTCCACCGTAGTTCTGCTCATTATTAATCTCTCATACTGCAATCATTATCTTAGCCCCTGCCATTTTATTTTATATATATATTTATTTATTTATTACTATATTTTACAAATTTAAAATTAGTTTATTCTCACATTGTAATGGGATTGGTAGGTCCAATCTGCAGTTCATGAAAAGATGCAGCAACATGAGGTTACAAGACATCTAGCAACAAAGGAGTTGGTTTGGTTTTTGGTAATTTCCATTCTGATCCTGTTGTTTCTCAGTTTGCTGGTCATATATATATTTGTTGAATTTAAAGCTTATTATAATTTTCTCCTCTTAGGCCTCTGCTCTTTTGGTCCTTCCTGTGATTTTTTTATCTAAAATTTGCTCAGCGATGTTCTGGTAAGTTTAAAGTTCTATTCCGCTCTAATTCAGAACCTAGGAAAATTAGATTAAAAATGAAGATGTACTATGAATATTACTGAATTAAATTTTTTTGGATTTATCTTTGTTTTGGTTGGTGCAGCAAAAAATCAGTGAAGCCTGCTCGCAATACTCAAGCTCATCATGCCCGCCGAAAGAATAAAAGGGGACATTCAGACAAATAGATTATCAGCTTCTAGTTTGATTTGCTTTTGTGGCACGTCTGAGGTAGTTTGCCACCATTGCTTGTTATATGCTGTTCTTGGAATGTTGGTCTATTGCGTAGTTTGTTATTCACATAGTCCAGTTATTGTTGCTTTTGGGACCCTTTTTATCTATTGATCTGCTATGGTGGAACTGGTATTTGAGAGGAGTAATGGGAGATTGGGAGTGAGTGTCACAACACTACGCCACTACTCGTAGGCTGTAGCCTGTCACAGCACCTCGTCACAAGCTCCCTTGTTACACCCCCATATGATTGCTCTTGTAACTCTTCTCCTTGCTTGTATGTGTGTGTAGTTGATGAGTTACAAGAGGTGTTATGTCAAGAATTACAGTATGAGGTGTATTGGAGGTTACAAAAGGTTTTGTGACCATTATGTGTGTATTTGAACATTATTTATATCCATGAATGTTTCGATGAATGCGTTCATTTTCTCTGTGCCTTGTTCAAGGATGATGAAGTAGTATTCTGTCACGTAAATTTCTGCATGTTTTAACTATGATGATTAGATTATTCTTCTCCTCGTACAAGTCTTTCTCACCAATCCAACAGATTGATAAATTAACAGTCATGGCATCTCTCATTCGTTTCTGCTTTTTCGTGTTGCAGGCTGAAATGAAGTTTTAGAAGATTTTACAGTCATTGATGTACTGCATCAATCATCCCCCAAAGGAGGTTTCTGTGCTAGGCACAATTTTCTTTATATTGTTGATTCTTTTGTGAAAAATTGTCTAGTAACTTATGTCGATAATGGAGCCGGAAGCTGTACTATCAACATAATAGGTTGCTTTATGTTTGGATGACGATGTTTCTCTTCTCATTTTTAACCTCCTGGGTTTGTAATTTTCTCCTACACATTGCTAGGTTACAGTCGTAGATAGCCTTTTTTTAGGGATTAGGTGATTTCCACTATCATAGAATCTGTCGAGGGCTAGAATATCATCTGTTGTATTATGGTAAGACTAATATATCTTTTTTTGAAAACTTAAAATATCTTGTTGGGTAATTTATCAAGTATTTGTTTTACTCGTATCAACTTAATCTTCTATAGTTCAGCTCAGCTCTAATAAGTCAAGTTTAGTTCAGTTCAGCTCCTAATTTCCTTCTCTTATAAAATATTCAGTTCAGTTCAGCTCTAATAAGTTAAGTTCAGCTAAGCTCAGCTTATTTCAGTCAATCAGAACATGCCCTTAGGCTTTACATTCTTTCTTGTGCTTTGGAATAGAGTGCTTTATCTTTTCTCGGGCTATGTTTGATTCACCTTAGTTTTTCGTATTTGATTTGATTTGAATTTATCTTTTGTTAATCTAATCATAATGAATTTATTTTTTGTAATCTAATTTGATAGAACTTTGTCCGTAAACGCTAATCTTTAAGGAAAAAAATGTATTAAATGTGGTTATATTTGATTTGTATTAATATGTATTTTGTTATTACATTACTTTTATAATTTTTTATCACATAATTAAAGATATTTAATGATTAAAGATCACACATAATACGATAAAGTGTGTTCAAAACTTATTTTTCCTAATCTATTTTAATCTGAACTTACTTTTTTCTGATTTGATCTAAATAAGTACGTGTAATAAGGTGAACTAAACGTATCGTGAAAATGTCAATTTAGTTTGGTGTTTCTCTTTACCCAAATTAAAAAAATGGTGCAGAGACTTGATTTTGTAGTCTTCATACAAGCTATTTGATGTTGTATACTTCACACTAAACTAGTGACTAGACTTATTGTGTTTCCAAAAAAAAAAAAAAAAAAAAAAAAAAAAGACTAGACTTATTTTTGCATAAGCTACCTATTATGTTGCTTAATCAGTTTTTGATGCTGAGATAGTTGGCTTAAAAAGAGGGAAATATTACTTAGGCGTATATAAGGAGTCAAAAGTATAAATATTAGTATATAATTCGTAAAATATTAAATATAAAGATTAATGCATGATTTTGTCACGTATTTCTATATAATACACTATACCTAGATAAGAAATTTACTTAGGGTCTGTTCTCTCCAACTTAATTTCAGTTCAATTCCTAATTTCCATCTCTCATAAATAATTCAGTTCAGCTTAGTTCAGTTCAGTAAATGAGAACAGATCTTTAATACTTGGTGTGATTTTATAACATATTTCTAAATCAATACTTTCATAGTACTTACATTATGTGAATAAGTAAGCATAAAAATTTTGTAAGACTGAAAGGCATCACATCATATGTAATACTAGGAGTAGTGATAAACCACTATCAGGTATGGGCTCGTTGGGCCCATACCAGGGGCAAAAAAGTAATTTTGCGTACTACTTGCTATGCTGTAAAAAGTAGTCTCTTTCCTCTTAATAACAGTATACAAATCAAGAATAACAGTATACAAACGAATAATAACAGTTACTAACCAATAATAACAGTATACAAATCAATAATAAATGAGCACCGATAAACAATTAATGTCGTCAATTTCAGCATAGAACTTGTCATTTTTAATGGCTAGAGCCATAAGTTTGTGTCTTTGACAAGGAACTTGTCTATGTTTGAAGGCCATGAAAATCAACCGGAAGTACTCCATAGCATTGCTCACTCTTTCTTTTTTGGGGTTATGTTTTTTGGGTGGTTTTCGGTGATTTCAAACGGAGTTGGTTGCGTGTTTCTGGGTTTCGACCAAGGTGGTGGCTGGTGGGGTGGGTTCCTTGCTGTCGGAGGTAGAGGTGTGGTGGGCAGAGGATTGGCCGGCAATGGGAGTTATCCATGGAGGTGGGGAAAGGATTTAAGGGAGGAAGAAGATGAAGAGGAAAGGAAAAAAAAATAAAATTATATTATGATATAGACAACTATGAGCCCATACCTGGTAGTGGGCTATAGTTACTCATAATACTAGTACAAAGAAAGAGTGAGGGTAAGATAATGGTGGAGCTTATGTCACATGGGTTGAATGAGTTGAGTGAGTGAAATGTTCCATTTATGTGATTGGATACTCTCTCTGTTTTAAATTGTACCCATAATGACATCACACGTAGGTCGATATAAAACTTTAACTAATAATTTATAATTAACTGTAAATTATAACAATTGAATATTTATTATATACTCATTGAGACGATTCTAACAAAGACCCACAAAATTATATTTTTTCTTACGTATAATTAACATTGATTAAAGTATGTTTAGTGAATAGTGCCAAAATTCTCAATTGTACACTTTAAAAGAATTGAAGGGAGCAATATTTAAAGACAATTATATGAAGACTGAGATTATTAACTTTTTCATATTACTCCGTATTTAATTTTTTTCAATTCTTTTATTTATTTTAGTAAGCGTGGCTTGTGTTGTAGTACAATTATTTTGAGTAAGTTTATTTCTTGTCCTATTTGATTTGTATTTTATTTGGAGAATCATGCATGTGTTGTGAACTTGTGATCCAAAGATTTTTTGCAATCTCATGTTATTTTATGATAAGGAAAACAAAACCGTTGTTTGATACTTTAAAGTTGACAAAGTTATATTCTTATAAAATTTACATGTTTCTTTTTTTTTTTCTTTTTTTTTTTTGGATTTTAGCAAATATTTAGATTAATAATAATAAGAAAAGAAAAACATATTCTTTCAAAAAAAAAAAAAAAAATAAGAAAAGAAAAACATAAAAAAAAAAACATAAAAATAAATATGGTAAGTATAAAGTAGCAATCAATGACTTGATCCAACTTAGACAAATCTACTAATATATGAATATTCAATAGGTACTGCCGTAGTGCAAAGGGCCCTTATTTTGTGAAATGGTAAAAACTCCGTTTTATAATACGTACGAATTAAGAGTGAGCTGGGAGTAAAGATGGGCACGGGCCGTGCTGGCACGCGGGCGACATGGGTCCGGCATCTTGCCGGCACGGCACGGCGGCCCAATCTGGGAATCGGCACGGGCACGACACGAGGCACGGCGGGCGGCACGGTGGCCGGCCCGTGGGTCGACACGGCGGCACGGCACGTGGCACGGCACTTGGCACGGTCCGGCACGACACTCATAATTTTTTTTTATTATATGTATTGTTGTTTTTTTGCTAAATTAATAGAATTATTTACATAAACTTAAACATAATTAGATAAATAATTTATATAACCTTAATTAAAATAAAATTGTTCAAAAAAAATATATTAAGGTAAACATAAATTAATAACATTATTTATATAAAATTAAGTTGTACTAATATATATATATATATATATATATATATATATATATATATATATATATATATATATATATATATATATATATATATATATATATTTATATATATATATATATATATCATTTTTAATTTACATTTTTTATAAAATAAAAAAAATAAAATAAAAAAAATAAAAAAATTGGCACGGTCCGGCCCGCCAGGTACGTGGGCTGGGGTGTGCCAAATTTAGGCATGGCAGGCCCACCACCGCGGCGGCACGACATGGCCCGTTGCCCATCTTTAGCTGGGAGTGACAACTGGTTAGAGCTTCCTTTTTTATTTTAGGAGGTTCTGGGATCGATTCTCACTCTCACTCTTGTGGCTCTCTATACACCAAAAAAAAAAAAAAGTACGAATTGAGGAAAAAAAAAAACAAAGATGGTAGATTTTTTTTTAAAATTAAATATTTAGGGTATGAAGTAAATAATCATCTGTCTAATTACTTTGGCGGATAACGATCTTTAATAAATGGCCTACTAATCTTGACTCTATATATATATATATATATATATATATATATATATATATATATATATATATATATATATATAATCATATGTCAATTAATGGACTGTTTTAGCCAAAAAAGTTAGATTGAAGTTTAAGAAAATATCCCATAATAAATACACAAACTTTTAAAAAAAATCGCATCATCCATTATAAAGATCTCTTAAAGTGATCAAAAGTTATCCTTGAAATGAATAAAAGTTACCCCAATATGTATAAAAGTAACCCAATTCAAATAAAAATAATCTACACTTTATTGGTATAGAATTACATTTTAAATGACTAAAATTCAATTATTAGTGATTGAAAGTAATTTTATTACCTTTATAAAAAATTTCTCGTTCTATTTATAAAAAAAATACATAGTATGTTCAAAATTACCCAAAAAAGGCTTAAAGTTACCCTAAATTGACTTATAATTACCCTTATACTGCTCGATATACACTAATATTAGGGTAAAGCGGATGTATACAAAAGTTTTTGTAATAAATAATGTCATAGAGAACAAGATATTTAAAGGTTAGATGGACTACATTTTGTATTGCACTATCATAACCTTTATTACTTCCTTTATTTTTTTAATACTTGACCTGTTTGACTTATACACTATAAACACATACCCTTTGAATAACTTATTACGGAGTATGATTGGGAAAAATATAATCATGTTAAAAATAAACGGAGAAAATCTAATATCGTACCCTTATGTCTCTTTTTATTTTTTCTGTTGTAATTCTTCAAAGTCTAACTAAACTTTAACAAAAAGTTTCTTATTTATATTTATTAAATAGTCATATCTCATCTGATATTATTAGGTGTTTTTTTTTTACTCTCTCCTTTTCAATATGATAGTCCCATATAGAATCAATCACATAAAATAAGAAAAGAATAATATTTGAAATCTAACATTAAAGTACAAAAACTGTTCATAATTAGTTTTGCCTTATTTATATTTTTTGATTTTTTTTGGAAAGTATTAGCCATAATTGCATAATTCATGGGTGAGATTTCCTTATTTAAAGCCATGTCATCAATCAACAATCAATAAATTTAACTAATTAGAATTTAATATGTATAAAATAGGAAATCAAAACTAAGTTAAAAATGGAATATATTCAATATGGGTATATCATTTTAAAACGCCTAAATTGGTATATGGGACTAATATTATAAAACGGATGAAGTATTTTTTTTGAAGAAGAGATATTATTAGATTTGTATCAAAGTATAATAGACTATAGTACTAGTAAAAAATAAACTAAGCTAAATAATATAATATACTACATATTATTTTATAGTTAAAGATATTAGTAGTAAATAATACCGAGTAAATTTTATATATCGTACAAAATCAAAATAAAACGATTAAAAAAAGACCAAAGGAGGACATGATTTTAGAATATGAGCCGGTAGTTATAACTTAACCAAAGGCAAGTTAGGCAACCCCACGTATACGTAACGATTGACAATTCCACAATGCTTGGCGAAGGAAGGCGTATCTATTTGGACTCTTCTTTCCTCACTTTTTCATTTTCATAACTATGCAACGACGCATGCCGCTTCTTTCCCTTCTTTGCTCACCTAATTCGTAGTACTACTACCCCACTCTCTTCAACCACAAGTCCTCAACTTATTATTTCTTCCACCTCCCCGATACGACTTTCGATTGAAATCCGTCTATATTTCATTTTACTTAAAGGTGTTAATTTGGACTCTGTGATATCAAGTCGAGTCGAAAAGTTAAATTATACTTAAGTGAATATGTTTTTTAATTGAATATGTTTTTCCTTATAAATAATTAATAAAAGATAATTAAAGAAGAAGTGGTGAATACAAGTCAAAATTCAAATTACAGTAGATTTTTTCAAATATTAATACAATTTATTGTTTAAATAGTTATATTTTTTTGATACACATTACTGTTAAACTTATTGACAAATTTTTGACATCTCTATTTTATCCCGGGTCTCTTTAACACTAAAGAAATACTAAATCGGACCACTAGTACATACGAGTAGTATACAAGCCAAGAACTAATCCTTTATTTTCTCGCCTCAATTTCTCTCTCCTCTGTTTTCATTTATTTTCTCCCCCTTTTTTCAAGGTAAGTTTTCACCCTTTCATTTGATCATGTTGTTGTTCAATTTGGCGATCGCGTTTTTATTTCATGTATTAATTTCAATCACTTAAATTTTGCTATTTTTGGTTATGAAATTTGATGTTATTTTAATCGTAATTGAGTAATTGTCATTTGAGTTTTTTTTTGCAATTTTTATTTTTAATAACGTATGAAGATTATGTAATATGAATGGTTTTGTGATGAATTGGGCTGAATTTGAGTAATTTTTGTGCATTGAAAGCGAATTTGAGTACTTGTGGATTGTTAAATTATGCTACTTGAGAGCTAGACAGTTGGATTTTAGTTAGTTAGTATTGGTAAAACTGTAAAAGTTTGCAATGTTGATGCTAAGTTGGTTGTTGGAGTTTTTGAGTGAGGAAAAAAAAGGTGTTTACTTTGAGAATTACAAAATTATTAAATGGGTGTTTGATAGAGGAAGTGAAATTGAGATGTATTTGGTCTTCATTTAGGCTTGGTGTGTGTCGCCGTGCACGGCGGGTGTGTTCGTGCTGGATAGTCGTTGTGATCATTTGCCAGGTCGTTACAGAATTCTCCTAGCTTGTGTGCTAGTTCTATGGATCACTATTTGTGTTAGGATGTTTATGAACACAGAGCACTGTCTACTATAGAAGCTTTATATATGTAGGAGAGAGAATTGTACTTTAGGGAATTGGCATACAAAAAAGAAAAAAGGGTCTGCGAGAGCGGATTTGTAGAAGTTTCACTTGTAAGTGTTGATTTGTCAAGAAAGTGGAGAGGTTGCACATTATAGCTTTGTGGTCATTTAGGTTGGTCCATATGTCTGTCACTCTATTCCCTATAATTCTGATGTGACATTAATGCTGGACATCAAGTTCTGGGGAGTGCACAAGGACACATTTTGGTGGAATGAGGATGTAAAAGCTGCAATTAAGAATGAATGAGAGTGCTTCTTGGTCTTGGGAGAATGCAGAAATGAAGAAATTATTGCAAAGATAAGGATGCTAAAGGTGAGGCAAAAGAAGTTATTCGAGAGGCTGATTTGAGGGCTTATATGGATGTTTACGATAAACTAGATTCAAGGGATGGTGAAAAATGATTTATACTAAGCTAGGAGCAGACAAGTGATAGACCAAGAACCATTGTATGGTAAAGGCGTGTGAAGGATAAAACCAAAGGATCCTTGTTCAATGTAACTTGATTAAGGATATATGGCGGGACTGCGGGAGTATTCTGATGAGTTGCTTGGTTTAGATGCTCACAACCAGAAGTTGTATACGTCCTTGTGTGTGAATCTATATATTTGTCACATGTATGTTTGAGTATTATCACACCAGAAATTGTTCTATGTATTCTCATGTGTATATGTCTACCTTTTCTTTGTTATTTTTGTCGATATGTTTTGGCTAATTGTATTATTTTCCTTTCATGTATAGTTTTGCATATTAACTTTTCCTTTTTCTTATTGAGAAGATCAAGAAGTATCTTGCTCATCTGATGGGGTGGGGGAACATTTATAAGAGGCGTATCAAAGTTTTTACCTTGGCCTTAATAATCTACCTGGACTATAAGGTAAGCCTTTCAACATATATTCCTGCTTTCATTTCCTTTTCCTCTTATTATTTATTTCAAATAATGTGCTGAAAGCTTTATTAAGGAATTATGTGCTCACAGGCTTTACAGAAGAGAAGTAAATGGATTAAAAACAAAACTAAAAAGGCTGCTGTATGGAAAAAGGCTCATGAGCGCAATGCTAGGCGTATTCTCAACTTCATGATACAAATGGAGGGTTTGTGGGTAAAACTTGGGCAATATTTGTCCACACGAGCTGATGTTCTTCCTGAGGCCTATATACGGAATCTTCAACAGCTACAGGATTCCCTTCCTCCTCGACCCTTAGATGAGGTTATTTTCCAACTGCTTTTGCAAAATTAACCTGAATAGGTGAAAGTATTAGAGGCTTTGGGTTATTGGATGTACTTTATATATGAGTAGCTGTTGCATGCAATCCTTGCATGTCATATGTTAATTTCCAGATTCAACGAGTAGCTGTTAGCTTAAGTATATTGGATTTCCTGTTGGGTTTTAGTTATGGGTAGACATGGCTAGCTTGAGATTGTTTTAGGAATTTGCTTGAGCGACAGATACCTTTAGAAAGATAGAAAGAGAGTGAGTTATCATCGGTTATTGCCCAGTTTGTAATATGTATCAAAGACTACCTCTGGAAGTTCATCTTTGAGAGGTCCAATATGTACATTTTCAAATTATTGTGGATGATGCTCGTTTTGAACTTTTAGAGAATCCAGGTTAATCATCAGTTGCTCTTTGCATAATTATCTGCCTTTCTCTTCTTAGTCCTTAGCCTTTATATTCAATATATGTGGTACTTTTTCCAGTATGATCCAGTCTCTTTCCTAAATCTCTATTTCACAAATCTATACCTTTGTAATGAAGACGACAACCAAGTCCCAATCCTATCCTCCTTGGTTATTACTCAGTCCCATGGAACATCCATATGCTCATTCAAGATATCAACTACCTCCTTCAAGATTTTGAAATTATGTATAGCTCTGACAACTTCCGTGGGGCTAATTGTGTTGCAGATTATTTGTCTAAGCTTGGTCATTTTATTCTCCATGACTGGAGTCCAAGTATTATTATGTGTGGGGCTGGCTGATGCTGCTTTTGATATATTAGTTCATGATATGCTAGGTTCAGCCTTTGAGAGGTCTTTTAACACTGTTTTTGCAATCTTAATCAAAAACTACTTAGGATGTGAAGTAAACATCACTTCTTCACATGGAAGTCCAGAAGATTTTTTTTTCTTTTAATATTATCTGTCATTTCGTATAGTTTTGGTTAATCATATATTGCTGCTTCTTTTGTGAGTACTTATTGGAAATAACTAAAGAACTCCACCAAGTGAAAAGTTTAAGAATTGTTATCACTGAATGGGAATGGATTTGGGGCCTGTTTAATGACTAACTCGTTTTGGAAATGGAGTGATATATGACTTTAAGGTATATCACATTTCGAGCAGCATATTAATAGATTAATGTCTTTAGCTTGAAGCTTATGTATCCAATATCAATCAAGTATTGACCTTAGGACTTTACTTTGAACTTTTTAATTTGTGTGTGTGTGTGTTTTCTGATAGTCCAGTTTTCTCTCAAGCCTCTCATTCTTGACAACCTACTATAATATATGTTTTCTTTCTGCACTAAGTGCTTTATGAAACAAACCAGGGGTAAAATGTTTTGAAAAGATTCAAAGATGAAGTTGAATATGTCAAGCCGTCAGCTACAATCTGATTTGATCATGCTTTACCAATTTGAACAAACAGTTACACTAGAGCCAACCACTTTCAAAGAATCACATATATATTGTTTACCTTTGTCAATTTTGATATTAAATCTAATACTTCAAAACATGAAACATTTCTGGACACGGGGGCAATATCAACTATATATTGCATAAGTGTTGTTGTTTTCATCTGTGAAAAAGCAAATTAATCATGTACAAGATGTTTCACAGATATACATGTACCATTGGATTGACTTCTCTTTTTTCTTTTAATTATTTTTTTAAAATGTATTTTTTTTTTTGCCAAACAGGTCTGTCATACCATTGAGAAGGAGATGGGAAAACCTGTGGAGGAGTTGTTTTTGAAGTTCGTAGAAGTACCTCTGGCTACAGCATCAGTAAGATTTATTTATTACTGGTCTGGTTGTTTTTTTGTATGCCATCCTAACTCTGCAAGATAAAAATATAGAATAAGTTGTTATATCTCAGAGTGTTGCTTGTACATGCATCAGGACCGACCGTTTCCTTCCCCCCCTCTTTTTTCCAATGATTAAAAAATTAACTCGTCTAAACAATTAACTTGGTTTCCTGTCAAATCAAATATACTTCATTATTGGTAGTTGTTTTTTTGTTTTTTCTTTATTTATATATTTCCTATGGGGAGGGCCTTGTCAAGGATGGGAAATGGTTTCACTGTTTAGTATGATTATTTGAATGTGTAGAGATACTCAGGTGACATTCTTTTATGTCTTGTGTTACCATATCTTGAACTTCATCAAGCAGTGTTTGACATGTATTGTGTTTATTTACTCTTTATGAAAACCTCGTTAGACTATGCCAAGGTTGTATCCTGATCTATAATAGGATGGCCTGTGACAGTTATGGAATTTTTAAAATTAACTTTAGTTATTATATATATACGAAAACATCCTTTAAATATTTTGTCTCTATGTTTAAATGAAGGAGCATGCTCAATGCTTTTAGCATGTTAAAATTATTTGTGACTTAGTTTATGTTTATTGTGCAGATAGCACAGGTTCATCGTGCTACACTGCAAAATGGACAGGAAGTGGTAGTCAAAGTTCAGCATGAGGGTATCAAGCAAGTTATATTAGAGGTTCTTACTGACTTTTCCTCCCTATCTGACTTTTGCATTAGAAAGCAAAACTAAAACATAATCAAAATAAAAGAGCCACAACCTGTAAACTATCACTGACTTTGGTGTAATATTTGTTCTTTTATAGGACTTGAAGAATGCGAAGGCAATTGTTGAGTGGATAGCATGGGCTGAACCTGTTTACAATTTCAACCCCATGATAGATGAATGGTGCAGAGAAGCACCAAAAGAACTTGATTTTAACATTGAGGCTGGTACTTATTTTCTTGTTGCTATTAATTGTTATTAAGTGCTACAACTTTTCTTCAATCATCAGTTTCATAAATAAGTTGTTTTGATTCTAGGCATGTTTTTCACTAAATTAGTGCTACAACTTTTCTTCAATCATCAGTTTTGTTGCTTAAGTTAGTTTTCTTTTAATTCTAGGCATGTTTTTCACTAAGTTTCTTCACATTTGTAGAGAATACTAGAAAGGTGGCCAGTAATCTTGGCTGTGACAAAATAAACAAGGATTCTAGGGGCACCAATAGCATTGAAGTTTTGATTCCAGAAGTTATACAGGTATTACTCTCTTGAAAGATCTTAATTGAATGGTATATTTGACGCTGAAATATTTAGCCGTGACAGAGGATAATATGCCAGAGTGTAGGTTTTATTTCCATCAAATTTGGTACAAACAAGAGAATTCGTCCTGAAAATATATTTGTCTCCAAAAATGAACTACAAATATATAAGAATGAGCACATCAACTCAGCTTGAGATCCAATAGGATCTTAAGTGAGATACCTCCAAGACTTATCTGAGAAATTTATTTATGATCATATTCAGGCCTTGCTGTGTTTTCCCCTTAAAGAGTTCACTAAAACAATGGCTCTTTCCCTGTTTGATTTCTGCATTTTTACCACTGACAGTCAACTGAGAAAGTGATAATTTTGGAGTATATGGACGGGGTTCGTTTAAGTGATGTTGAAGCTCTGCAAGCATTGGGTGTTGATAGAAAAAAACTTGTGGAAGAAATTACGCGTGCATATGCTCACCAAATCTATGTTGATGGATTTTTCAATGGCGATCCTCATCCTGGTATGTGAGATATCTCTGTTACTGTCCATCCTTGCTGCTTGTCATTCCTGTAATGTTTTTTGCCACTATATATGCTCACAGCTTGTATTACTAGTAAAATCCATTTATATCTTTCTAATTAAATGTTTTGTTTTTATGTTAAACTAGGAAACTTTCTTGTAAGTAAAGAGTATCCACATCGTCCAATTTTGCTCGACTTTGGCCTCACTAAGTCACTTCCAGAAACCACAAAACAAGCTCTTGCAAAAATGCTCCTAGCAGCTGCGGAGGTTAGTTGGAGCTCTTTGTGTTTTTTAGGGGATTTTCCTCCTGTAAATCAAATGATGGGAAAGTGTGTTTTTAGTAATATTGTTTGTGGGGTACTAAGCTTCAGGCTTCAATAGGAGGCCAAATCTGTTTGCAATCCAGGGGTCATTTGAATTAAATGAGTATCATGTTGACTAAAGATTGGTGCTTCTTGAAGACTGCTTTCTTCCTTATATTATACAAAGATTATAGATCCTAATTGTTTGTATTTTAAGTCTGGACCTTGGTCTGTGTACATGGGATTGACGTATGTTATGCTTCTTTGGTAAGCCTGACAAAACACTTTTGCGGTCAATAGGGAGGAAATGAATGAATGACATGTTCAACAGTGCCTTAACATATGACAAAGAACTTTTTTCTCTGGGTGAACGCTGTGACATCCATACTGGAAAAAACTTTTCCAGTATTTCAGCAGACCAGAATGTAATATTATTTGAAGATCTGTAATGTAGTGTCAGGTATAAACAAAATTTTATTAAAATTTTAGGACTGCCTAAAAGCCCTATACTTTGTAGAAATGATTTGCAGTTCAACAGATTCCTGCAATCACTCTGCTCTTCCTGATTGCCTACAACCTTAATATCTATGTTAGTTTTTGTTTCTAGTGTAGCAGCTGTTTCATTTAATCTGATTTCATAGTTACTTTTTTGAATTAGTATTCTTTTTTTACCTCATGTGCTTTACTGAGTTCTCAAAGATAAGATACATATCAGAACTTCTATTTCATCATATTGATCGACTTCCGAAATATTTGTTTCAACGGCAGGGGGATCACGTGGCCCTTTTGTCTGCATTTTCAGAAATGGGACTTAAGTTGCGCATGGACTTACCTGAGCAGGCAATGGAAGTGACAACAATATTCTTTCGTAACTCAACACCCGCAAGTGAAGCTGCTGTGAGTGCCCAGTTTGGTTTCAAGGTCACCGTTGATTTTTAAACTAATCTATACTAATATCATTGTTCTCTGTCCAGGAAACATTAAAGAATTTCTCAGAAGAAAGAGCAAAAAAAATGAAAGCCTTACAAGAAAAAATGAAGCTTGATGACAAAGAAGCCAAACGATTTAGTCCTGTAAGTACACTTGGTTTCAATGAATGATGCTACGATTGCTACTCTTTTTGTCCTGTAATGTATGTTTGTAAACATTGTAATGGTTGCTTTTAGGTTGATGCCTTTCCTGGGGATATAGTGATTTTTGCACGGGTGCTAAATCTTTTGAGAGGTTAGGGCGTTAATGCTTTTTTAGATATTTTTTTTTTTTTTAATTCACCTTCCTTTAACATTGTCTTGACTTTTGAGGTTATTATACATGGCTTGATATTAATTGAACGTCTGACTTTGAATTAGGTCTTTCTGCTACAATGGAAGTCCGCATAGTGTACTTCGATATCATGAGACCATTTGCCGAGTCTGTTTTGGGCGGGTGTGTTAATTTTCTACCAAATGTGGATGTTTTAAATTCAACTCATGCCTTGTCTGACGTAGATTGATTACTTGTCAGAATCATTAATATGGGGCCTGCAACAAATACGCAATGGCTCTGTGATACTCCTGTGCATTCAGATGTGGAAGGCAAGCTGCGGAAGCTCTTGATCGATCTGGGAAATGCTGGAAAGATACTTGGTATTCAGGTATGTTATATATGTATATTATACTTGTACAAGTTTTTTTTTGAGTCATGACTCTTTTCATGTTCCTTATAGTACTGAATCTAAGTTGTGACTTGTCTAAGTTTTTTGTGTTTTTTTTTTTTTTTTTTTTTTTACTGTATTTTTCACTTTGCTTACCAGATGAAGCATGCTCACAAGTAAATAAGATATATGTATCTTTACTTAGTAAATTATTAGTTGTTTTATTCTGCTTTCTCACATCTTTCATCTGTATTTTGTTTGTCTTCTCCTTTCATCTTTTTCTCATTAAATCCTAATGGGTTGGGAAGGGCGTCTTTTAGGATTTAGAAATTTGAAGGTTGGAGTGTCTTTATTTTTTATCTATTGAAATATCTACTCAGCCTTCACAACATTAAATTTTACTGTCCTAAGCTAGAACTTTTAGTTGAACTGTTTATTGCTGTTTTTTATTCAAAAGTTCAATGGAATTTGAACAAGATAGTTACAGGTCTGTTGACATTTGATATACATGTTTGCATGCGTCTATTATATGTTCTGGGTGGTGGTTCTGAAAAAGAGAGGTTGCTACTTGCTAGTGTCATAATCTTCCATTTCCATTCTTGATATACAAATTGTTCACACACAATCTATCAAGTGCCTATTTTCAACTCTTAAATGGTATTGGATCTTATCGCTAGTGATTTAGAGCTATATTAGATCTCGAGATTTAGCTGAGAAGTTGCTTGAACTAGCTCAACTTATTATATTAGTTGTAGACATGTAGTATTGTAGTGACATGTCTTCCATTCTTTGGGCATGTGCTAGTGTCTTACAGTGAAAATAGCATTATGCTATGGACTAGCACATATTAGTGACCAAAACAGAGAGGTGAAGGACAGAAAAGAGTGATAAAGAGAGGAAGGAAGACCAGGAAAGAACGTGCAAGATATGATTGTATCAATGCTAATCAAGGTGAATCACCAATTACAGCATAGCCAATCTTTCGAGAGGAATGGCCCTCTCCTAGGGTGCATAATACTAATTACTTTCCACAAAAATATAACATGACTCCCCCTCTTTCTAAATGTAGCTATTTATTGAGCTCTTCCTCTAACTAACTAGCTTATTATTCAAGCCACTAACTTGTAATGCTACTCACTAAAATATGACTCTCCCTAATATCAGTTTATAGCACATTAATTATCACTTTATCAGTTGTGTCAAATTTAGGTGCTTCTTGCTCCCTTATTATAATTTTTTGTGAAATTTTTCTCTTGAATCTTTGAGGATGCTTTTAAGTTTATGTGTTCTTTGAGTCTTGGATACAAAAATTGAAGCATCCCTTTTGTTTTGATATAAGTTTCTTAGTTCCATCTTGCTATATTGTTATATGGCTCAACTGTTTTAACTCTTTAAAGTAATGAATTAGGGAATGGCAAAATACATTTATAGTTTTACACGGAATGTCCCTTGTGAATGTCCAGGTAATGGATCTTCTTTAGAAAACACTTATTCTTTATTTTTATTATTACTCATTTTCATCCAAAGATGTGGGTGTGAGTGTATAAAAATGCATGAGGAAAAGCAGAAGCTTTTTAATGAAGACTCATTACCTAGGACTTGAAACATAGAATATCACTTGTGGAACCACCGAACCACAGAGATTTTAAAATGGAATTTAGCCTATGCAGAATTGCAGATGAAAGTTTTCCCTCTCATTATAGTTGTCAACATTTCCAGTATTGGGTTTTTCAAAATAGCTGTCAAGTTTCCTATAATAAACCACAAAAACATTTGATGTGCCACTAAACTCAATTTTTATTGGTAAAAAATAATCTAGAAGGTGGGAAGCATCGCAATGTTCCCTTAGTATTTTCTCATTTCCTAAATATGACAACTAAATGGGGATGGAAGGAGTATAATTCTGCTTTAAAAAATATTTGTTGCTGATGTTGAAATGAGAATTTTACAACCACTGCCAATTACAGCAAACTGGTCACAACAATTTAAGGCATTTGAAGGGTTCTTATGACAGCATGTACTTATCATGATCAGTTTTCTGCAATGTCAATTAGGTCTGTGCCTACAAAGATGGGGAAGTCATCATTGACACTGCTGCTGGAGCACTTGGAAAGTATGATCCCCGTCCAGTTCAGCTTGATTCATTGTTTCCTGTCTTTTCTGTGACAAAGGGTATCACTGCAGGACTGCTACATTGGTTAGTCGATAACGGGTATGATTTACTAATGTCGTGCAATTGTGCTAATTTTGCTTCTCTGGCTTTGAGCTTCTGAAGCTATAACCTGTTGGCAAGTGGTGCTAACGTGTGTAAATTTTAATATCTGTCTGTCTTCCTTTTTTATAAAAAAATAAAATAAATAGCTTTCCTGCATTCCTGCAGCTAGACATTTGTATCAGATCCCTGGAAGCAACTAAGCTTTGTGTTTTTCATAGACTGTGAAGCTACTAAGTGTAATCAAGATGTACTTTATAAAGAGGGTCTTCAACTACAAAGCAGAATCTACACCTTTAAAAATCTAGGAATATGATTATGTTGGTTTGCAGTGGGGAGGATATAAAAGTCTGAAATTTTCTGTTGGATAATTCTTTTTGCTTCTTATCCTGCAGAAAACTAAGATATGATGAAAATATTGCCTCTATATGGCCTGAATTTGCATCAAATAATAAGGATGCGATAAAGGTATTATTCTTACATGCACACAAACATCGATCTTTGCTTTAGTTTGTTTCCTTTCTGCTGCCTTCTATTGTGTTACATTACATGCTTTTCCTCTGCAGGTTCATCACGTTCTTAATCATACATCTGGTCTTCACAATGCATTGGCCAACATCATGAAAGATAATCCTTTATCAGTATCTGATTGGAATGATTGCTTGCAACAAATTTCTCAGTCTACTCCTGAGAGTGAACCTGGTCAACTACAGCTGTACCATTATCTCTCATTTGGTTGGCTCTGTGGTGGAATTGCTGAGGTTTTAATCTTGTCTTTTACTACAATACTTATCATATGCTATTATGCTTATTTTTTTTGGCATGCTGGCATTAGATATAAACAATTGGCTCCATCTCAAAATTCATTTTATCTTTATCTGTACATTTTTCTACATGTTGAATCTGAAAGTTGATACGATTATCATTGATGGATTTGTAAATACAAGTAATTAATCTATGGGGCCGAATAGGTTTCCACCCAAATTAAACTGAACTAAACCTAATTTAATGTAATGTGACTCATCACCCAAACTTAATATGAGCCAAATCAAATTGACCTGATCTGAACAGTCCATATTCTTGTTCTAATTTGTGATATTGCCTTGGTTCTGTTTATATTGGATCAAGTTTTTTTTTTTTTTTTCTAATGGGGTTTCAGTGATCCTGACTCCCAAGTTTGCTATTCTCTCTGCCTGACTGGTGACTCCATTTTGGACTCTACATTCAGAATTAATCATTTTTGATATACCTGCTATTCTTTTACATTGTGTTTTTGCATTTTACAGCGTGCATCAGGGAAGAAATTCCAAGAGATTCTTGAAGAAGCATTCATTCGTCCACTAGGTATTGAGGGCGAGCTGTATATTGGGATTCCCCCAGGTGATTTAGCATTCTTTGTGCTTCTTTTAAAGCTTTTTCTGGGGCATAGTTTCTAATAAAACTGAAATTAGATTGAATGTATTCGATTTATGAATGAGAAAAAAGAGAATCAATCCATTGATGCTATTTTTTTCCCTCCTTCCCTTTAATTCTTAGTATTTTCATTTCTTCTGTTTCACATATTTTTGAATTCAGGAGTCGAAGATCGACTAGCAGCACTTACATTGGACACTGATGATCTCAAGAAACTCTCTGCTGTGGAAGCTCGTTCTGACCTGCCCTCCTCTTTCCAACCAAGTCAGATTGCTCAGGTTGCCACTGCACTCCCACCCCTCTTCAATTCTCTTTTTGTCCGCCGTGCTATCATACCTGCTGCTAATGGGCACTGCTCTGCTCGTGCTCTTGCGCGTTATTATGCCTCATTGGCCGATTGCGGAACGGTTCCTAAGCTTCCCTCCTCCTCACCACCCCTTGGCAGCCACGTCCATATTCCAAAGTTTTCATCTGAAAAACTTCGAAAGAAAGAAAACAACACTAGTAAGAAGCGCCTAAATCTGGTTTCTTTATGCAGAACCATGATGTCCGAAAAATTTAATTATGAAAAAGGTGCAAAGGCTGTCAAGGATCCTAGTTATGATAGGGTTCCAAGTGATGAGGTTAGCAGCAGTAGCAATAGCAATGGCAATAGTAATGGCAATGGTGGTCATGTTGATCAAAACATACTGGGTAGTGATGTGAATCGCTATGATCATGATATGACAACTGTGAAACTTTTCAGTAACCCCAGCATTCATGATGCCTTCATGGGTATAGGAGAATATGAGAATTTTGCTTTGCCTAATGGAGATTTTGGGTTAGGATTTAAGCGGATAAACTCTGCTGATGGATCCATTATTGGTTTTGGTCACTCGGGAATGGGTGGGTCAACTGGTTTCTGTGACATAAAAAACAGATTCTCAATAGCCATTACCCTAAATAAAATGTCATTTGGTGGTGTCACCGGAGAGATTATTCAGCTGGTTTGTTCAGAGTTGAACCTCCCTTTACCCAAGGAATTGAAAGGTCTTGGCGATAGTAAAAGTAATTCAGATGTTGGAAGGCCCTTGATTAATTGATAATTATTTTCTCTTCAATTATCATCCCTTGTATTCATTATCAAAATTTTGTATGGTCTTCTGTAATGATATCTCTGTATTGCTGTATATTTATAAGATACGAAAGTGTCAGAAACTGAAGGCTATACCGTAGCAATTGTATACAAATACATGCTGAAAGCATATCGTAAGATTCTCGATAACTACCTGTATTAATTCAATACAAAGATTTTAAAAAGCCTGTAAACAGTCAGCTAAAGAACCCGAGCTAGTATAGCTCGATGGGTTCTAATTCGTATCTAGTTGTCAGTGGTATTTAATGGGATTGTCACGAGCACTTCTAATGCATGAGACGTGTGTTCTTTTGGTGTATGACCATTATGCAACATATTCTTCTTACAGGTAGAATTAGAATTCCCAGAGGTGGATATGTATACAGAATATGAAATGTGTGAATTAATTGTGCCAGTGAACCATGTCAATTATAGGATCATGCATTACACATCTATTGCTCGAATGTAAAGTTGCACGAGGGTGTATGATTCCTGGAGTATGGTACGACGACATGCTCTCAGAGTCTCAGGTCCAGAGCTGAGAGATCATTGTAATTTGCCTGTGTTAATGGGTCTCCTAGGCAAAAGTTATTGGAAAAAATTTAGTTGTGAGCAATTAGCAGGACTTTGAAATTCCGGGGAAATAAAATTTCATTCAAGTACTCAGTTCTGTGTAGTCTGGTTCTTTGGTCTTAATCGTTTATAAAGTTAGTTCACAATTTTCTAGTTCCACCTGCAAAGTGATTTAAGTAAAATTGTTCATCATATATTCATATACACAAAGCCTTTTCAAATTGATACTTAAAAAAATAATAAATGAAAAAAAAAAAGTAATTCCAGTCAACTTTGGAAAAGAGTCAAGCTGAAAATATTTAACAGTATAATTTTAGGTGTCTATCCTCCGCAAACACCTACTTCAGCACCCACATCAACTCCCACCATACCAACTGTATACCCACAAAAAAACATTAGCATATTGTTGAAGTTTACAGGTTTTGATGATGATGAACACAAAATAGCAAACTTCATCTAACAAGTATTTTCTAAGTGTTGGAATTAGTACATGTTTGCTTAATGAAGACTTTAAGAAAATCATGAGGAAAGTTAAAGAAGCTAAAGGAAGAAGAGTTCCACTTTGGAACTAGTTGAGTTCCCTAACAGGAACATGAAGACAGCAACTTGAGAAGCTCAACTTGGCTTGCGTTGAAGACAACAAGTTTCACAAGAACTTGGCCTGCGAGGTTCCAGCTAAGAGTTGGAGAACAAGTGACAGCAAGAACTTAGTCCTGAACTGCATGAAGCCCAAGTATCCTGAAAGTGCAATAATTGACGAGGCAATTTAGTTTTGTTAAGTTTTTGTTCTTTAGAATTGTTGTAAATATGATTGGTAAGTTTACATATGAGATCTATTAGAAACGTGACAAAAAGTTTGGCAAGTTTAAATTAGGAAGGTTTGAAAAAGATAAGTTTTATGAAAAGATTTACTAAAAAGATTTTATTTCTTAAAATCCGGATTTATCAAAAGATATTACTCTTTTCATAATTTATCTTTGACAAGTTTTCTATAAAGATTTTCTTTACAAAAGATTTACTCAAAAACGTGTTTTGTGATTTAGAAATTTAACTAAGTTATCTTTTGAAAACCCTACTTTCTATACGAGTTAATCTTGTATAAATAGTAGAATTCACATTTCTTTGTGAGTTTATGCGTGAAGAATTCGAAGAGTGCTTAATTGTATAAGTTTGTCAAGTTCACACTTTGTCATATTAGTTTCGGATTTCATGTGTAGCTTTCCTTTCATATACTAGAGATCATTTATTTGTATTGGTTGGATTCTTGGGTGAGTGAAGTATATCTTTGCATAGAGATTTGTAAGCTTCAAGGTTGAAGCTGAGTGTGAGTGTACTTAGGGAGTACAAGTGAATCTAAGTCAGGGACTTAGGTTGGGTAGAATAGGGTTTTACTGTGTAGCAAGTTCTGTCTGAAACTTGTGAGTAAAGGTCTAAGTATAATAGGTTGTAACTCGTGTGTTTGCCCTATTATATAGTGGATTGGTTCTTTGTTTGAAATCCCTTAGAGGGTCGAGGTTTTACTTCCAATTGGGCCCTGGAAGGTTTCCTCGTAAAATTCTGTGTGCATTGCAAGTTCCTTTTATATTCCGTTTTATATTCCGCAAAAGTAGTCAATAAGAACTCACATACAATTCACCCCCCTTGTAGTGTTCGTCTTAACTAACATATATACAAACACTATATTAAGATTAGCTAGATATCTTTGGTCGTTAGACTTTTTACTGTATAAAATACAGAGATAGTTTTGAGAGAAGAATTTCCTAATTTCTGTATACCTTTCCTGTAAATATAGAACACAATGATTACTGGTTCCAACTTTGATTTTTTGGGTTTAATTATCTCTCACCAGAGACACTTTAGAGGTGGAAAGTGCTTACCTTTCCCGCATACATCTAATGAGTGAGCTGAGCCTAGTTTGTAACTTTGATCAAGTTGACCCTTTGCCGGTTAACCCCTTTGATCGGGTTGACCCTCAAGGGTTTCGATCCTTGAAGACAAGACTTCTTACCAATGCAACATACCAGTAATAACAATAACAAAAAATACATTATAAATATATGGAGTAGAACTAATTAGTAATTTAGGGCCTGTTCACATTAACTGAGTTGAGCTGAACTGAACTGAACTGATTGGAGCTGAACTGAACTGAACTAAAGCAAGACTGAACTGAACTAAACTAAATAGAGCTGAAATGAGTATTTTATGAGAGAAAGAAATTAGTAGCTAACCTGAACTGAAATTAAGCTGAAGTGAACAGACCCTTATATCTGTCTTTTTCTCTTTTTTTATTTTTTTTTATTTTATTTTTTTTGGACAATGTTTGCAAATGTTGATTCAATCAACATCTAATTAGACTACTTTATGATTAAAAATTTGATCTACTTGGTATAAAGTTTACCGCATACTTTGTAATTAATTATTCTATTGTTTCGTGTAGCCATTAGCAAGTTCATATTCAAAGACTTTTGAATTTTGCTCATGGAGACTTAAATAAACTTAACCCAAATTTGAATCCAACTTAATAAATAGAGACTATTTCATATTTTATTGAGTTTAGAGAGCCATAAAGTGTAATAATATAGGTGATATCTAATTGTAATTTTTGGATTATTCCACCTCAAAATTTAAACCATTTTACATCAAAACCTCCTATAACCTTTTTTTAAGAAAGAAAAGAAAACTCTTTTAAATACAATGGTTAAAATCTCGTGCAATGTCCTGTTGTTAAATATCTTTGACAATAATATTACAATATATAAAGTATATGCAAGATATTCAGAAATATTTTATTTGGGTATATATGGAGTAACATAGTCAAATTGGAAAGAAAATATCATAAGGTATAAATAGTTTACTTAAAGATTTTGCACAAAAAAAAAAAAAAAAAAAAAAGTGAAAAAGGCGAGAAATTTTTTTACAAGGTAATGACAAGTGTCATAATTTGCTTTTAGTATAGGTTAATAGATGAGGATGAGGAACTATTTCTAAAATAATGTTTAGTGAAAGGGTAGAATGAGTGACAATCATTGTCAATATAATTTTCCACGCTCATAACTTTTTTTTTTTCTAAAATTTAAACTTCCTCCGTTCTTTTATTATTGCACCATATAGCTTGACACACTTTTTTTTGGTAGTGGGAAAAGGGAAGAGAGAGAGGGGTAAAATTACAAAGTTATCCATGTAATGTAAGCATAAACTAAAGAATCAAGTGGCAAAAGTAAGGGTATATTGGGTATTTGTAGTGTGAACATAGATATTTTATTTGCTAAAATAGAAATGGTGTAATATTTGTGAAACTTTCTTAAAAGACAAATGGTGCAATAAATAAAAAACGGAGGAAGTATAATTAAGAAGGCCACCTCTACTTATATGCGGAGTAGGAAATTAGGAATGACAAGTTCCAAGTCCACTCTTTAAATTTTTGGACATCCATCTCTAAAGGACAATATGAACATTACATTAGGCATCTCATAATTCATTAATCCGACAATAAATTATAATTAGTAAAATATTAATTATAATAATTCAATGATTAATGAGATGTAACGTACAAAAAGGAAAAAGGTAGAGGAAACAAGTTTAGCTGTTTAGGTAGAAAACGCGTCTTGGCAGCTAGCTTGTATCTTGCGCATTTGGTATGGTGGCCTTTTTATTATTAGTACATGCCAAGAGATGGTGCCATGGTTTTTTAGATCTTTATTTTTAATATCATTTATTCTAGTAAATTAAACCAAACCACTATTCATGATCTTTATATATTAAAAGATACGGATTTGCTACATGTAGTCTAAACGCTATATATAAGCATTAAGCAGATTTAAAAATAGATTTTAATTTATGAAATGAAAAATCAAGCTCTCTATGGATATATATCCCTAAGGACTTACAAAACGTTTTCGACTAGTATTTTAGCCAATTTGATTAAATATATAAAAGAATTATTAAACATTAATTTATAACAATACTCGATACACACTGTGTTTCATATACATATTTTTTAAATTTATAGGCCCTGTTCCTTCACCTTATAAAAATAATATTCAGTAAAATTAAAATTAATTCAGTAAAAAGAAGTTCATTTCAGTAAATATTTGTAATGTTAAAAAAGAAATATAGTATAGAATCAGTTAAAATAATTTAAGTCCAGTAAAATAATTTCAGTTCAGTAAAAATTAGGTGAAGTAAACAGGGCCTAATACGGAATATCAATATAAAATTAAAATACATAAAAATGCTTATATGCAATAATAAGGATGAATAACATAGTCGTTTTAATACCTCCTTCATGGAAGGTAATAGGTTGGACCTCGAGGTGCATGGAATATAAAATGGGTTGTCACTAAACACACTGACACTGAAAATGAAGGTCTATCAGAAAATTAAAAGTATTTATTTATTTTGTGGATTTTCTGACTTTGCTTAGTTGTTTTTGCACTTATTTAGTAAAGGCAACATGTAGTCGGATCTCCACTTTCTATGTGAAATTAATTAAATACGTAGCTGACAAGAAATCATACAATGTAGATTTATATGTTTCTGTTCAACGTATATTTGCCTTTAATTTGTGTGCATCAATTCAACGTTATTGTCGGACTAGGGATAATTTTTGTTTCAATTTCAATGACAATATTGAATGAAGATGATTTATGACTTTCATACAAACAACCCAAACAAAATGGGATGAGAGTTAACAAATGATCTTTTCAATATATTCAATGTCGCGTGTTGGTTCGAGTCTCATGGATTAGGGGTATAGTTTAACATGTTTTGCTCAATGTATTGGTCTTGTCGGAAGGCTAAAGGTGGCGAATGGGGTATTTGATCCAGATTGGTTTGGTTTTGATCAATTAGTGTGAATCATATTTGGTGATGAGTAGTTGATCTGATTTGTTTAGGCATTGGATCAATTTGAATCATTTTCAGTTGGTACATCATTTTCTTTTTTGTTAATTAGTTCTCCTTGATATAGTATTCTATACGAATTAAACCATGTTCATTTCGAGTTAGGTTGTATTGTATGATCCAAATTTAGTTAAGGAGTATAAAACAATAGATTTAGTCCAAGATAGGCAATACAAAAGAAGTGACCTTAGTTACCTAAGTTTTAGAATAGGCACTAAAGTGCACAAGTACAAAAGTGTGGGGTAAGGTAGGAAGGAAGAGTAATAAGTTGTATGCCTAAGCTATGTACTATGGAAGTACATATGGAGTAGTATTAATAACCCCGTAATTGATTCACTTTTTTCATGAAAAAAAAATTATATTTCAATTGGTACATTACAATTAAGTTTTATTATACGTACGATATTTACACATTAAACTCCTAGAAAGAGTACTAATTGATGAGATGAATCAAACAATCAACTAATTAACTAATGTACAATTTTTCATACCATTTCAATGCAAGGAGTTACTCGATTACAAGTCACATTAACTATTATACCAACATTTCTGTTATCTTATGATATACCACCAATTTACAAATGCCCTTGATTATTAATTGGTTAATCATCTTTTCAATAAGAGAGTTGATTAATGTAATCTCTAAATTACCAATATTCCATTACATAAGTGAAGATTTATCCATTATTCTACTATCACATGACCCATCTTCACATTCTTTAATTTGTTAATTAATTATAGTATCAAGCTAGATGTATATGCCATTTTTCTTGCAGTCACACAATAATACACCATATTTTATATACACTAATTAAAATCCAGTTCATATCCCATTCGACAAGGCAAATTAATGCTCCTAGAATATTTTGGTAAACATAATCAAAATTAAGATAATGATAATTAATAATATTAATTGTACCTTTCCTCAATAATTGGGCATATAGTGGGAAGAAATTGTTAGGAAACACACCAATGGTGTACGTGTTACCAAATTTCCCACTATATAAATGTAGTGAACATCCAAAACTAAAAACCAAGACAAAATCTACTACTCTTCTAACCTAAAACTTTCTTTAATTCTTGTTCTTTTTTTATTTTTGTTACAAATTTTATTCTTTTCTTTCTATTATTTTCAATATGTTAGGAATTCGTAAGGTATACCAAATGCTTGTAAGCAACGTAGTACCATCCCTAGGAGTAGTTCCTCACTCGAATGCTCGAAATTCGATTTCCAATCCTACCCTTGCAACCCCATGCAAGAAGAACGTAGCACAAGCCAACGACACAAGGGCAAAAGCGTTAATAACCGTGTTTGGCATGGACAAAGATGGAAGAATAGCCAAAGAGAAGGCTTGTAATGTGGTAAAGCAACTAGGGTTAGTCAAGGAAGAAGAAGAATCGAGTTTTGATGTACTAGAAGAACAACTCGAGGCGAATGAAGTGCTCCTCATGGAGCTAGAGGAGGAAGAGAAGAGAGAAAAGCAACAACTCCTTAGACAAGCTTTCTTGGTGTTTGATGAGGATAAAGATGGTTTTATTGATGCAAAAGAGATTAAGAGGGTTTTAGCATGTTTAGGGTTGGATAATGGATGGGATATGAATGAAATTGAGAAGATGATTAAGGTGGTTGATCTTAATCTTGATGGAAAAGTTGATTTCCATGAATTTGAATTGATGATGGGATGATTTTCATTTTAAAAATTTTATAATGGAACATTATTTCATCTTAATTTATGTAAGATATACATCAAAATTAGCCAATTTATTATTTGACATACTTTTATTTTATATATTTTTTGGTTAATTTACAACATACTTGGAAAATGGGTATACATGAAGAAATATATTCCTTCAAAAAAAATTCTCATGAATTCTAGTCAAATTTAAAATTAGTTTGTTTATTGGTTGAGTTTACAATTTTTAATTGTAAGATTTGGAATTCAATACTCAACGACCCTAACTTTCATAATCGAAGGGAGGGGCCGGATGATGTGCAATGAACTAAAACTTAGCTTTTGTCCTTCTTCTTCAACCTATTTAGACTTAATTAATTTAGGAAAAGTAATGTATGAATTTATACATATTAATATTGTTATTAACATGTACTATTATTTCATAAAGTTCTTACGAGTAACGTTTTTCATTTACTTTTGTTTTACTACGTACAAAGTTCTCAAAACTTTCATTTTATTCGGTTTTGACAAACCCTTAATATTCTAAGCACACCAAATTCACTTGTGTTATGCTATCATGATACCTTAGCCACATAAAGGAAATTATTTGAGATAACCCTTACCATAATTTCTCAAAATGACTCAGGCCAAATCTTAAAGAATAAAAAATCACTTAGAAACAATTCTTACCCAGCACCTTTACTTGATGATCTGAGATTCAAACCCCAATTCTCCAATTTGAGGAAAGAATCTTAACAGCACAAGTGAGTCGGTCATTGTTTGATGATCCAACGAGTGATGAATGTTACTCGGTAATAAGCATTTTACAATAATACGAAGTATAGATATGGTTCAATTTAAATGCATCACTTTTTATTTTAGTTAATAAATTCTCTCTATCTCATATTATATCTGTTTGTACTTAAAAAAAACTGCCTTAAGAGTCCATGAATTCAAAAGTGATGCATCTAAAAGAAAGTAATACGAAAAAAAAAAAAAAAAGATCCATTGTAGTTTGTACTCTTTGTAGCAATGAGTACTGACAAATGATAAATTAACAACCAGAAGGCATCCCATTTTAGCTGTAGAACTCATGACTTCGTGACATGTTTCAGCCTCGTCCTCTTCTTCGTCCTCCTCGTGCACAACAGATGTATTATTCATGTTTCGGAATATCGTAATATGTTGTTCCGCTACTTCCTTACTACTAATTATTTTATAAACTGGAATTTAAGACCACAACGTGTTATAGTTTCTTAATTACTCGCTAATATTGAGTTGGCAATATCAAATTATTACTTGTATTTGACAACGAACCAATTAAACACCTACCTTTCGTAATATGCATAGATCAAGATAGAAAAGAGTTGTCCATTAAAATGAACTAACCTATATATTTATTGTGAGGATTGATCATGATTAACCCGAAACACTAAGGGTCTCTGTTTCGATTTACTGAAAACAAATGAACTAAACGGAACTCAAATAGAGCTGAAATGAATTGTTTATGAGAAAAGGAAATTAGGAATTGAACTGAATTGAACTGATTGGAACTGAACTATTAAATGTTTAGGCCGTTTCAAATAATAGGCCAAGAATTATCAACATATACTCTCGAGGTTTAATTACTATAATCTATATCAAGCAAGGTTTGACCTCGGGATAAGGGTTTGACCTTATGATTTAAATTATGGGGAAAAAAAATACCATTAGAGACTCTTTGGGGTGAGGATTTCCTTATCCATCCAGTTCTCCATCTTTTCACTCATAATGAGTTTAGCATGCAAACTTAGACTGGATCTATGAGAGGTCAAAACTACAAATATGCACGCATATCATGATTTGTGTGTTCATAAATCTTGTCAATTCTTCCACTCTTTTCAAGAGCTATAGAAAATGTGTCTCAGGTACAAGCATTTTGTCACATAACTTAACATAGGGGGTTCAAGCCATTGGGGCCGGATGAAACATACATTTATCACTTGCTTGAATTGTGCAAATTCTTGACACATATGCCTGTTGGCTTTCATACATCTTCAATGATCATACTATTATGTAGTAATGTAGTATAAATGTATCATACAACTGACAAGTTATAAGTATCCAACTTATCATGAATAATGAAAGTATCAATTCTCAGATTTTTCAAATGCAGATTACTATATAGTGTATACTCACACATTTTTAGGTGATTATAATTTGGCCTAGAAGTTTTGATCCCCTGATTTTTTTCCCATTTTATTTTAACTAATTCAGATGTATTAAACCAGCCAAGTGAACCATTAATATATTGACTCTCGTACAGAAAATTACATAAAATAGGTAACTTACAACAACAGCAGCAGCAGTAACAAACACATACAACTCTAGCTTTAGCAACTTACAAGACTTATTATTATTATTATTATTCAACCCTTGATACTTCCCTCTTTCTATCACCTTCCTAGAACACAAAAACCATCTAGGAGTACTTACATAATACACTCGAAACCCGGTCTCTCAGCGCCAAATTCCTGTCACACAGCTAGTACCGCCACAGCTAACTGTACTGTCACTCATTAGGCCACTACTAGCACTTCCATGCAACACATGATCATTGGAATTCTGCCACGAAAATGCCCCATCGAATGACGAGTCTTGTCCTTGAACCATGATTGTTGGGGTGACATTCGTGACACATGATATGCTTTGGGTGCTGCCTGACATTTGAGGTGAATTTGATCCCAAATTAGTACTCTGAAGAAGCTGATTCAGAGTGCCTCGAGTAACCCTGTCCTCTGCTAATTTCACCTGAATTTTCGATCATATGTCATTCATAATACTTTGCAGAAATTATTTGTACATCTTAATATAATTAGTTAGTACTTCAAGATAATAAGGACCTTAATAATATATGTTTCTTTACCTTGGCTCTCAGAGCTTCGACATCTGACTTGAGCACGCGGTTGTTTGTGGTAGCTTCTCTGAGCTGCTGTGCTGCCTCATTCAGCTGCTTGAAGAGCGTAGTGTTCTCTACACCAAGTTGTTCAACCTGTATAGAACAGAACATTTGTTAAATTCAGAACTCACATTTACATTAAAAACACGGCAATAATAGCAAGATTTTTATACAAAGATCAGTGATAATTACAGTACAGACAGTCACAAGGTCAGTCTATCAAGCCGAACTAAAGATTGATTAACATTAATATATATGATGATATAAAGATAATTAATGCCAAAACAGAATTAACTCAGTTAATTAACTAAAAAACTTGGACCGACATCAGTAAGTTCAATTGGATGGTTTCAACTAAGCTAGCTCCTAATGACAGATTTCAACTGACAAACTCTGTAATACTCAGTAAAATTTTACTAGAATGATAATGCATATGTCACCTGAACTTCCAACTCCTGTTGATGTGCTTGCTTTCTTCTTCTGGAACGACGAGCAGACTCCCTATTCGAAACCATCCTGAAATATATTACACACATTATTAGCTAATCTGCTATTTTTTTTCATCCTGAAAACATCTAATGTATTATGTTATTGTACATTTTATGTGGTCATTCTACTAGCATATAATCAAATTATGTACTAAGGTTGGTTGCTGTACATATTTCACAGCATTCATACCTCATGACCCTAGAGACCATACATTGAAATTCCGATCCAGTACAAATAGGCCAAGGAATATGTTTTATACTCTTATCAATTGTTCTTAACAAACATATGTACTAATGCAAAAGAATACTTAATATACCTTCGTTGGCGTTTTACATCAACACCATCATCGCCGCTCTGTTCACATTGACCGGCCTCTGTCTCTTCTTCATCATCTTCTGAGGAACCACTTCCTTGATTATCTCCTGTTTTCGGCTTAATAAGAATTGAGGTTGGACTTCCAGCTGCACGCACATTGAATGGAATATTAATTAGTAATGTTCATCCATTTTACATTATATTAAGTACACATAATTGTAACACCATCACATGCAACAATATTGTAACATGTTATATATTATACTACGCTGCATAAAATCTTCAGTTTATTTTCATATATATGGTCATACCACAGATCGATGATTGCGAATCAATCGTCGCAGAGAGACAGGGTTGTTGCGGGGTGAAATTCTGATACCATGAAATTGTTTGTTGATCAAATCCTCCTCCAGTTGCAAAGCTATTGATAATGTCCTGCTTCATTTGTTCATATTAATACAAGTACATGTCAAAATAATGTAAACAAGTTTTTGTAAAAAAATAAATAAAAATGTAACGATATATGCATAATAGGCATAAGAAAAGATGCACTATATTGTAACATGTCCATGAAAAAAATAATGTAACGATATATTACCAATAACACGGACTTGTTCATGTCAAAATATTGTAACGAATCAGCTATGCATAATACCCTTGCATTTATGCTATGCATTATGTACTACTTCAAGATGTTTGAAAAACTTGACTCATTTCTAAAATATCGGTATTTATATAATATAATATAAGTGATGATCGAAGAGATTAAACAACAAACCTATGACAAAGTAAAGGTACATCTATACAGTAATACAATATTATAAATTATATGAAAAATCCGTACAATCTATCAACTAATTTCAAATGAACATAATACGATATATGTATTTGATAATAGTTCGATCTTTAAAATTAAATTCAATTTGAAATAGAATTATACCTGGTGGAACAAAAAAAAATCTCCTAGAATATGAAATTCCAATTATTATTTTTTTTTAAGAGAAGGAAAGAGGAAAGAAAGAGAGAAAAGAACCAAAAAGCTCTTACCACTAATTACATACTTATAATAATCCATTAGAAAGTCTCTTTAAATAGAAGTTGGAAGTATTCTCTACGTAAATTATTAGCATGAACCTTTATTTTTTCGGGTGGGGCCCGATTAAAATAGTTTGGAATCCGAATCACAACTCATCATAATTAGTAATCTAGGAGTATCTTTTTAGAAACCCTACTTTAAAGTGCTCTTTAGTCTTTACGTCATTTTCACCTAAAGAATCTCCCTTATTTTTTATTTTTAATTATTTGTCAATTTCTTCATAGCTAAGCTTACAATAATTTACATCCAAAAGTTGAATAAATAAAGAACAAATTATGTGAAGTCATTTTCCATTTTTTAAGAACAACTTAGAAGACTCACTCAATTAAGGATTTATTAGTGTTATTAAAAGGACGAAGGGAGTAGTTTTAATTTGATTTCCCCATTCTTTATGAAATTCTCGGCTATGAGTCTATGACTAATATGAGCTCGAAGCTTACTTTGAAAGTTCCAGTATATTTGCTTCTTTGCCGGAAAATAAAGACTTTTAAAAGGTAGGAAGAAATAAAGATTGTTCTTTATTAATTTCGAGTTGAGAAAAAAAAAAACTTATATCCGATAAATTTTTTTTATACATATCACTCTATCAATCTTTTAAAAAAAAAATATCCTATCAAATAGTAATAATTTTTTCTAAATCTAATAAGTTTAATTAAAACTTTGTAATTAGATACAGATCGAGGGATACCTTTCTTAATACCAAAAAAATCTACTAAAAAAATTCTTAACCGGAGTGATGGAATTGATGGAGACGCAAAAATATGAATAGTGAGGGATACATATATGATTATGAGACCAATAATGAAAGGATATCATATAGGAACATGAAATACTTTTATAATCTGTAAGACGTGCAAATCTCAGCAATTTATGAAAAAATCAGAACATTATTCACTCTGAAAAAATGGATACACAAATTAATTATACAAGTACGATGAGACAATATATATATTGTATTCATGATGATTAATTAAACAAATTAAAACCCCTTATGTGTCGAAATTCAAATTGCTTTTGACACTCCCCTCCATGAGACACTAAAAACAAAACTACGATTGAAGTACATATTAATAATAAAAAAAAAATACGAGGTCAAAATAATTTCTTTATGTATCTATCATGGATCATGCTATATTATCTTCCTAGTCATTAACTTTGGACAACTTTGATTTAAGCACTTGATTTGGGGATAGCATTAGCCAAAAAAACCAACAACTAATCCATGATTTACCTTCTTAATTAGACTTATAAAATGGAAAAAGATATATACAACCCTTAAAGTAGAAAGAAAAGACAATAAATAAACATTCATTGCACTAATTTACTCGTAAATTGTCGATAAATTCCCAACATAATACTTAAAAATTAAAGAAAGTACATATAGTATTACCCTTATAAAATATCAGTTGTGTTTCATCACTTTCATGGTCCGCTACTATATTTATTGCTCACAAACCAATCTACATCAACTTTTTTAAAGTCAAGCTCAATAAATATGTTTTGGTACAATGTAACCTACTTTATTTTTTGAGCAAGTGATCATTATTTAGGTTTTTTTTTTTTTTTTTTTTTTTTTTTTTTTTTTTTTTTTTTTAAGACCCCAATTTATTTACTACATATTTATTTATTTATTTGATTTTTCTGGATGCAAATAAAGAGCAGATTAATACTCTAAATACATAAATGTTAATGTTAAATAAGTTAGGTTAATGATCAAGGTTTTCTAGTTTAAACTTGAATATATACTGAGAAGATTGTTGAGTTATTATATACAAGTTTCCAAGATTTATACGTTCATTAAAGTGATTTCTGCAAATAATTGTTAGTTGTAGGTTGCTCAAATTGTTTCGGTTGTACTAAATCATATAGCTATATCATGGGCAAAATAAATATGAAGTAATTATTTTTTTCTAGTTTTTTTTTTTTTTTTTTTTTTTTTTTTTTTTTGAAGGAAACAAAATTTAAGTAGATTTGTTTGGTCTTCTTTATTAAACTTTCTTGACAAACTTCAATTAGAATATTAATCACAAATTATAGGATATATAGACAGGTTAATTTCATGAAATTCATAAAATAATAAGTTTATAGTTAATTTTTTTTATCAATGAATCTAAAATTTAATAACAAAATGAAACAGATGACATGCTACATGCGAAATATTATCATAATATGATACTTGTATGATACAAGACTGTCCAAGATTTAACGTTCAATAATTGATTAAGTACCTTATAATTTACAAAAAAAAAAAAAAAAAAAAAAAAAAAAAAAAAAAACTTTACAATTTTACCGTTGTAATTTCCTTCATATTTTACTCAAAATTACAATAAAATAATCATGTAAAAAAGAAAAAAGAAAAGGAAAAAAAAGCCGGTAATTAAAATGATATTAATATAGGTGGAACACAACACAAAGGCAACAAAAGACAATTAAAATAAAGAAACACGTGAAACGCACGTGCAAGTTAGAAGTGCAGCAGAAAGTACAGTACACAGCACTCGGGACTAGAAGTAGTAGTAGAGAGTAGCAAATGATTGAGTACTCCGCCAACCTACCACATATTCCCTACACCCTTTTTATTACAATATAAATATCTCATATTTTTCCAACAAATAAACGTTAGATAAAACCAACATAAGATTAAAAAAAAAAAAAATATAGTAAGGGATTTTAGAGAGAGAGAAAATAAACCTGATGGTTAATGTTATTAGTCTTAAATCCAAAATCATCACCAAGATTATGATGATGATGAGGAGGAGGAGGAGGAGGAACAACTGCGGCCGTTGGATCAACAAATTCAGCCGCGGCATGATGATGATGATCATAGAACATGGGATGGTTGTTATGGTGATGATGATCGATATTGATGTTTGTTGGATCATTGTTGAATAAGGCATGAAGCGCAGCCTCAGATGGGCTGCGCTTCATGGGATTATTATTACCCGCGAATAGGGTTTGATTTTTGTGGTTCATGATGTTATTATTAACTTAAGGAAGAAGAATGAGTTAGAGGGAGGAGAGAGAAATTTTTTTTGTAAGGGGGTGTGAGTAGAGAGAGAGGGAAAAGGGGAAAGAGGTAAGGTGGTAGAAGTATTGATATAGGCCCAAACTCGCAACACCCTTGTGAGTTCGGAATTAAAAAATAAAAAGGAAAAATAAAATAAAATAAAAGGCATATAGTATTAGTAGTAGAAAACAAAGTTAACACGTAAGTTTGGAAAAAAAAAAAAGGAGTTTAGAATGAAGTTTGTGGGGCTCACATGATCCTGGCATGGAGCAGCCTCTTTTAATCTTTGTTTTAGGACTACATACAAAGTAGAGATTGCCTAATACGAGTCCGGTACAAATTATCAATCAATTTAAGATTTGAAAAGGCAACACCTCGTAGTTTTATTACTTTATGTTATTGGAGTTCCTCATTATGTGTGTTGAACTCTCTACATTTTGATATAAAATCTTATAAAATTAAGATATATGGAAAAAAAAAGGAAATAATATAGTTATTATATGGGAGCAAATTAAACTAACATATTCAAGATGTTGTTTTCTAATTAGAGGTTACAATTAATCGTGTTGTGTTGTGTCGTGTCGTGTTTATGTTCGTATTTGATTTTAAACGATTTGTGAAACCTCAACACACACTCAACGTACTTAATTAATATGTCGTCGTGTCATAATAATGACCCATGTAATTATACATGTGTCGAAAGCATTTAACACTAATTGGGTTATTCCATATTCGACGCGTGTCGTGCTATCATATTATTCTGTATATGAAAAAACGTAAGCTCCGTTCAACATCTTTATCATTAATTCCATAAATTATTACTTTTTCCATTCCTAACTTAGAACCCTATTTCCTGTCGAAAAAAAAAAACCTATTTCTCTTTATTATGTGAGTAATAAATATAAGAAATAGGCTTCTATTAAAGAAACGGAGGGAGTGGTTTTTATTTCTTAAGCAGTTGAGTCATACCGTGCTAATTTTGTGTTTAGAATCTTAACACTAATCCAACCTACATTTAATTAAATATGATGGTCATGCCATGCCATAAATGTGTTGTAAACTCTTGATAATAATTGTATGTCCAATTAGTGTTATGTTATGTCAGTTTTTGTCAGCTCTAATTCTAACACTACCTTTTAATTTTTTAGTCCTTTATTAATATTCTATTATAGATAAAAATGATAGATCCGAGTTTAACTTCGATCTCGATCTAATCTTCTTATCTCCATATATAAACATGATGTCAAAGGATTGTGTTGTAAGTGTTTCAATTCTAAATGAATGAAGTACGTGTAAATATTAGGTCGTCTTCTATAGGTCGCCAATTGCCTATTAGGGTTAACCTCACCCATCGATCATTCAACCAAATAACATTGCATCCAAAATTTTTACAAATCTCACACCTTATTATAGCGTGCTATTAACTATCGTTGATTAGTTGTTAGAGCTCCCCTCTCGGTTCCAGGAGAGATCCTGGGATCGATTCTCACCCCCACTCTTGTGGCTCTCTAAAAAAAAAAAACTATTGTTAATTGATTAGTTCGGAAGTAAATATAAAGAATGTTCTTTACAAAAGAATAACAACAATTTTTCCACCCTTTATGTATACTTATATAGATATGCTTAGCTTCTTCGATCATCTGTTTCAAAAGAATCGGTGAATCACCGGCCACAATAATTAAGGCGAACAGAACATGGTTTCATATGGGTGAGCTACATACCTAGCTACTAAAACAATTCTCTTAGAAACTTAATTATGTGTTATGTTTAAGAGAACAAGAATGACAAACTTTACAAACAAATGTAAATGAAGTTTTAGTTTAATCCATAGAAACAAATGAATTGCTTAATTAGTTTGTAGATGCTTAATTAGGTCATCACATAGAATAAACATTTCTTAATGCTCACGCATTTAGGAATAAACTATTAAACATTAGTGCATTACAATATTACATTATTAGAAATGGTACATGATTGGCTAACAAACTTTCCTTACGTTATTTTTCCTTTTCCTTCTATAATGGTGATTGAATATAAAACAAATTACAAAATTTAAGCCAAAAAATGACATAAATAATATTCATTTACCAATTGACACACTAAGATAATTATAAAACTTGAAACAATTATTCAAGTAGCTTAGTGTTTTTTTGATGGGGATTTTTAGCGACCTCAACCTCAAAGTGATGTCGACCCCATTCAAATTATAAAGGGGCAAATTAAAATCAATTATAATCTAATTGTGCACTTGTATAATGGGCATTACATAAATCTTCAACACGATTAGATCAGCGTAGTATGACCAATATATATATATATTGAGTAATAATTTTAACAAAAAAACCATTAAGTGTGTCTAAATTACATAACTAGTTTTTTTTTTTTTTTTTTTTTTTTTTTTTTTTTTTTTTTTTTTTTTTTTAAAAAAGGTTCGTTTTGTATCGCTGTAATTTTTGGTTTTCTATTTTTTGGTTTTTTGTTTTTCATAATATAATATATTATATATGTCAGACTCCGTAAAATGAATTAAAAATTATAATATTTTTTAAAACTGATAATAGAAAAGTAGAAACACCTTTTCTTATTAAAAAAACAAGGTTCATTTTTCTTGAAAGCTGACAACAAAAAAACAAAAAACAAAAAACGATGTCAAATAAGCCCTATTACTAGTGGCTCCGTTAATATATGTGTGGGAGATATATAATATAGCATGTGGTTTATAGTTATGTTTTTATTTTTCTTATGAGTTCAAAATTATGTTTGATTATTGTACATTATCAATAATTGGGAAAAGGTCATACAATTGATTGCTAAAAAAACAATAGAATAAAGTTCACCTTAAAGATACATATACATGTAAAATTGATGAATTATTGTCAATTAACATGTTTGGAATTGCTAAACAAGAATTTTCACGAATTGCGAACGCACAATGCGTGGTTCTTACACCCAGGTGTACCATGCGCATGATACACCTGAATTAAAACGCAGTTGTTTTGAATTTCAAATTTCAAATTTCAAATTTTAAAATTTAAAATTTAAATTTCATTTTTAAAATCTTATTATCCAAAATACTATATTTTGTTCCCTTTCTTTAAAAAAAAAAAAATTATTTTCATATTTTTTCACCAATTTAAAAAAAAAAATTTAATTATAATATTTATGTTAATGATTGTTTTGTATACTTTTTATGAGGTTCTTCATATGACTATACAATGTTCTTTATAAAAAAAAATTATTTTTATTCTCTAAAATTATTTCACCTAAAAGTAACTTAAGATTTCGTTTTTAAATTTCAAATTTCAAATTTATTTATTTTTAATTTCAAAATTTCAGTTTTTAAATTTTTTTTTATTTCATTCATATTTTTCACCAATAATATATATAGTTATAATATTCATTTTAGGGTCTGTACATATATATTTTTTGTGATGTTCTATATGTGATTTAATAATGTTCTTTATTAGAAAACATGATGTATTTCATAGTTATTTGTAATGTACAATTATTTTTTAAAACTATATCTTTTTCCTTATGTCCATAATTATATCACAAAATTATTTTTATTAGATTTTTTAATGGATTATTTTAAATGTCCATGTTCTTTGATTGTAATTGCAATGTACTTTTATCGTCACATAATGTTCATTGCTTATTGTGAAATGCTCTTTGAATTTTGTCTTTTGGATCATGACAAGTATATATATAAGTTATGTTCATTACATAATATTATCATGTTCTTTAATAATATTACGGATGTTCTTTAGATCTGAAAAACAATCATCAATAGAGGAGATCTCAAAAGAATATCGTCATCAACTTTCATATTCCCGCTTTAAAAAAAAAATGTAGTTAGTGATAATTAATATTAAAAAAATATATAGAATTAATAAATGATATATTATTTTAAAAAAATATTATAATAATTCAAAGAACATATAAAATAAATCAAAGAACATCAAAGCAAAGAACATAAAGGATAAAAATAAATAACATTCTTATAATTGTTTAATAATTATAATAACGAACATAAGTACAATTTATAAAGAACATCATCTTTAACATTTGACAAATATAAAGAACATCATCTTCAACCATTGACAAAAGAAAAGAACATCATCTTCAACCTTTGTCATATGGATCTCAAATTCATAAATATCAAAATTGAAAAAAAAAAACAATGATATTTACAATAATCGTGCAAAATAATAACAAAATATAATCAACCTAATACGCAAAATTCTGAAATTAAAATCAGAACAAATAAAATTAAATTACCTTCTCCGATCCATCGATTACAATGTCCTCATAGTTTGCTCTGTATTTTTCTCTCTACAAAATTCTTTATAAACTTTGTTCTCTCTTAATTCGAAATTGAAATATGGTGAAATTTAATTTTGAAAGTTATGTAAAAATGGAGAATATCACATTAAATTCCATGAATTGTGGAAGAGATTGATTTTTTTTTTTTTAAATAACAAACTAACAGCTTGCAAATAAAATGTAAAAAACGCATCATTTAACACTAGGTGTACCATGAGCATGGTACACCCTGATGTACTATGCAATTTTCACTTTTTAGGGCTCATTGTGGCAGCCAAATTATCAGTATGAAATAAAAATCAAGGCATGCATTAAATAAGAAGTTATCATCATTTTCGCGAATATTAGATCTCTTATCACCAATATTGAAAAAGAAAATATTATGTGAATCAAAACTCATGTTAAGAAGGACATAAATTATTAGACATTTTTTATAAGTTTTTTAACACCTCGACTTTTGAATTTAGGTACAATTTTTTGGAAATTTCATACGCAGTATAAGTGTTGAATAATATATCAATTTTTAAAATTTTATGTATCGGTTGGGTGGAATAGAGCGAGTCACGGTGAAACAGACTCACCCACTATTTTTTTATGAATGATGATTTTGCATACCAGTACATACATATATCTCCATACATTTCTATCTTTAAATGTAAATTTTTGTCTTAAATTAAAAAGGGAACATAGACATTACCTTTGAGGTGAAATGTGTATTGTCTTAAATGAAATTACTCTGTACATGTCCATTCACATGTACATTAGTCACTCAAACATACTTTCATGCATGGAAACAATTCACAAAATTAAAATAAAATTATGCATTAAAATTTCGTAATCTCAATAATAACTTATTGAAACACTATCCGCTTATCCACTTTACAAAAAATAATAACGAAAACAACTAACATTAAAATCTTAAGCCATTCATAATAATTTATATAGTAACATTATAAATTATTAAATTTTGATTAAGCCATTATAGGCCATTCATAATGAATTCTCTCTTAAGATTTAAGTAAACAAAGATTAAAGAAAATAAATAATTGGCCTAAAAGGCAAAAGGCAATAAAGTAAATAAAAAAGAAGAGTAGGGGTTGTTCCACATGATGGAGCACTATCAACAAAAGATGTTTGATTTAGACGTACCACCGACCACATAGGTAGCACTTCCATGGTCTCCTCAAATGTCATTGTTTTGTTCCTAAAAGAATCAACTCATCATTATATTATTTTTTACTTCTTCAATTCCTTTTTAAGTTATAACTTTGCGTCGAATTTCTTTTTAGGTTGTCCTTTATATATACGCGTCATATTATAATTGTACATAGAGATATTAAAAACTAACACGATACGATAATTCGACACAAATTCAATATGAAATAAGTGAGTTTGGATTAGGAATGATAGATTATAAAACATATTCCTTAATCTCAACCGCAAATTCAATATTAAAGTAGGATGATATAATTTTGAGTGGATGTAAAATAAAATACGATTGTGAAATATAGAACGAGGTAAAGGTTGATTTGAGTAAGACAAATTTTTTTTTATAAAAATAAAAAAATAAAATGGTTGGTAAGAAAAAGACCCAACTGGACTACAATTTCACACATGTTCTCTCGACTCGGGTTAGCGAGTTAGGCACTTTGAGAGTGAGATGAAGGATAAGGGAATCTCCACCCCAAAATATCACTAATAAATTTTGATCCCACATTCTCAAGATTAGGAGATACAAAACTTACCACTAAACCAAACTTTAATTGCTAAGACAAAGGTGATACTAAAAGACAATATGAAATAATGCACTCCATACTTATTATGGGGTTGAAAGGGTCAATGACTCAATGGTAAAAAGGTAGCCGAATTGGAATTAAGCAAAGCGATTAGCACAAATTATAATTTTTGCCTAAAATAGGGTGAATTGATGGAAAAAAATGACGAAATGAGCATATTACACCTCTCCTTTTTGAATAGCTGACACGTTAAATTTAATATATCTATCAACGCACTAGTTTGACTCTAAATATATATGATCAAGTATTACTTCGATTCATTCGTTTCTTATTACTCCCTTCATGTTTTTATATATATATATACATAAAGGAAACATTTTTTTTTTCTTTTTTCCAGGCGTGTTTAAATAAATGAAATGTTTACTTTTTTTAATAGTTTCTCTTAATTTTTAAATAATATTTTCTTGTTATAAAATATGTTAATAATGGATGGTCATTATAGCTTGTAAATATCACTTTTATGACTATCTTAAGTATGGTTGTAATAACACCCTTGTAATCCTCCTTTGTCATTAGGTCACATTAACCCTCTCATGAATGGACTCTTCATTGTCCATATAAGTTACAATGTTCTATCATGTATATATATAGGTGACTAATGAAATGGATGAAGATAGACATAACACTATTACCTCTCTATATCTCTCTCTCATATTCTCCCTTTTCATTTCTTTTTCGCACAAAGACCCATTTATATCCCACTGGCTTTACACCTTCAGGTGTACGGACTACAGGTCCGAATACTTCTCTTTTTTCAAGAGATTTTAATTCTGCTTCAATTGCTTCTTTCCATTTTGGCCAATCATTTCTTTGTCTACATTCTTCAATGGATTTTGGTTCATGATCCTCATTATTATCCATGACATCTAATGCTACATTGCATGCAAAAACATCATCGACGTCGATTTGATTTCGGTTCCATGTAATTCCAGACATGATATAATTTGTTGAAATTTCTTCATTATCAGGTACCTGAATTTCTTCCTGTATCATGTCTAAATTCTCTTCTGGAGATCCTTCGGAAATTGTTTCCTCAATTTGACCATCATCAATCAATGCTCCTTTTCTTTTCCGAGGATTCTTATCTTTGGAACCTATTGGTCTTCCACGTTTCTGACGTGGTTTAGACTCATTAGCAAATTTATTTTGTCCTTCCGGGACATCTATTTTAAATGGAGCATTTACAGCTGGAATATGTGACTTGGTCACTCTTTTTGGGTCAGCAAACGAGTCTGGCAATTGATTCGCTAAACTTTGTAAATGAATTATCTTTTGAACTTCCACTTCACATTGTTTAGTTCGAGGATCAAGATGGGATAATGATAATTCATTCCATTTAATTTCCTTTTCCAGCTCTCTTTTTTCTCCCCCTAATGTTGGGAAAAGCGACTCGTTAAAATGACAATCTGCAAAACGAGCCGTAAATAAATCCCCTGTTGTAGGTTCAAGATATTTAATTATTGACGGGGATTCAAACCCAACATATATTCCCAACCTCCTTTGAGGACCCATCTTAGAGCGTTGTGGTGGAGCTATTGGAACATAAACCGCACATCCAAAAATTCTTAGATGGGAAATATTTGGTTCCTGACCATAAACCAATTGTAATGGGGAGAACTTATGATAACTTGTTGGCCTAATGCGAATTAGTGCTGCTGCATGTAATATTGCATGTCCCCAAGCAGAAATTGGGAGATTGGATTTCATAAGTAATGGTCTAGCAATTAACTGAAGACGTTTAATTAATGACTCAGCCAGACCATTTTGTGTATGAACATGTGCTACAGGATGTTCAACATTTATCCCAATGGACATGCAATAATCATTGAAAGCTTGAGATGTAAATTCACCAGCATTATCAAGCCGAATAGTCTTAATAGGAGTATCTGGAAAATGTGCCCGTAACTTAATCAATTGGGCAAGTAATCTCGCAAACGCCAGGTTACGAGTTGATAACAAGGACACATGTGACCATCTAGTTGATGCATCAATTAAAACCATAAAATATCTAAATGGTCCACATGGGGGATGTATGGGCCCACAAATATCTCCTTGTATACGTTCCAGAAAACTAATTGATTCAAAATTAATTTTAGCTGGTGATGGGCGAATTATTAACTTGCCTACTGAGCAAGCAGCACATGAAAAATTATTATGAAGAATCTGCTGGCTCTTCAAAGAATGTCCACATGAATTCGTAATTATTTTTCGCATCATTATTGAACCGGGATGGCCTAACCGGTCATGCCAAACAACAAAATTATCAGTAAACTTCTGGTTTACTATAGCATGAGTTTCAATAGTATTGATTTTTGTGTAGTACAAACCACTAGAGAATGTAGGGAGTTTCTCCAAAACATGTTTTGTGCCTTGAGTTATTTTTGTGATTTGAAGGAATTCGCTATTTTCTTCATTGATTGTCTCAATATGAAAGCCATTGTTGCGAATATCCTTAAAACTTAATAAATTTCTTTGAGACAATGGGGAGTATAAAACATCAATTATTTTAATTTCAGTTCCCCAAGGCAATTTTATAGTGGCTCTTCCGGAGCCCTCAATAATATTTGTACTACCCGATATGGTACTCACATTAATCCTTTTCATCATTAATGTAGAGAAGTATTTTTTATTTCTAAGTATTGTATGAGTAGTTGCACTATCAGCAAGACATAATTCTTCACCATTCATAGCAAACTGAACTTGAGTAATATCCATGTTCTTCATGAAATAAAATATATGTCAAAATATTAAGCATAAAAATAAAGATGATAAAATAAATAATTCAATAAAAACACCCAAATATTTCATAAATTCATAAAGCATACAAAGTCCTTATTACAACCATAGAATATAACATAAGTAAATAACTAGAAAAAGTCTAATACTTAAAGTTGACATAAAATAATATAAATTTAATTATTCCCTTCCGGGGCATTGAAGAAATCACCAACTTCTAAATGAGTTGTACTGCCGAAATCAAAATTATTCCCTTCCGGGGAAGTAAGGAAATTAGCAACATCGAAATGATTTGCATTGCCAAAATCAAAATCACCTTCACCATCTTCAAGAACAAGGTTTGCCTCAACTTTCTTTCCTTTCTTCAATGATTCTTGATAAAGTTCAATAAGATGCTTTGGAGTTCTACAAACCCGAGACCAATGGCCTTTTCCTCCACAACGGTAACATATATTGGTCTCATTTTTCTCTTTATCATCCCTACGTTCCCACTTCTGGTGGGAATGATAATTTGTGTAATGACCTCCACGGCCTCTACCATATCCACTAAAACCACGCCCACGACCGCGACCACGCCATTGGCCACGACCGCGACCTCTACCTCGACCACTACTACTGGAATGGTCTCTGTTCTTAGTTTCTTTCTCGTTATGGGTTGTTACATTCGCTTCAGGGAATGGAGTAGAGCCAGTAGGACGTGATTCATGATTTTTCATTAGCAGCTCGTTATTTTGCTCAGCCACAAGAAGACAAGATATTAATTCAGAATATTTTTTAAAACCTTTTTCTCTATATTGTGTCTGCAGGACAATATTATTAGCATGGAAAGTGGAGTATGTCTTTTCAAGCATTTCTGCATCAGTAATATTTTCTCCACATAATATCAATTTAGAAGTTATTTTAAACATAGCTGAGTTATATTCACTAACAGATTTAAAATCTTGTAATCTCAAATTCAACCATTCATAACGAGCTCTAGGGAGTATCACTGTTTTTTGGTGGTCATACCTTTCCTTTAAATTACTCCAAAGGATTTGTGGGTCTTTCACAGTTAAATATTCATTTTTGAGCCCTTCATGGAGGTGATGACGAAGGAAAATCATGGCTTTAGCCTTATCTTGAGCTGTTGCCTTATTAGCCTCTTTGATTGTTTCACCAAGCCCTTTAGCGTCTAGGTGTATTTCAGCATCTAACACCCATGATAAATAATTCTTTCCGGTAATATCAAGGGCCACAAATTCAAGCTTGGCAAGATTCGACATATTTCACTATATAAAATAATATTAAAAATTAGAGATAATAAAATACATCAAAGTCAATGTATCTAAATATAAAATCATAATTATAATTGGTGCCAAAATAATCAATATGCATTGTCTTAAAAAAAAACAAAGAAAATAATATACTATCAATCAAATAGATTAGTATTAGCATCAAATTAATGTTTCAAATAATCGTACTGATAAATTACTATTATAAAGATGAGGAATATAATTAGATCACATTCTGACATACTATAAAGATGAAGTAGCAAAATAATAAAAAAAAAATATGCAACATTAAAAATAATCATCATAAACATTATACTATCATAAACCTTACAAGGACTAACACCATATAACACTTCTAAAAAAAAAATCCGAAGGCATATAAGAGGAAGAAAAGCAGAAATGCAGCGCATATTATACCAACAAAATTGCACTCTTTATAATACACCTTGTGAAACATTATACTAATTCAGAACCGCATATAATCATAAACTAACATCATGATATAGAACAATTCCAAGCATCAATATTTGATACGTGTTAACTAATATTATAAAATGAATACCTTTGGACTTTTTTTTCTTGGCTAGTATACTTAAGGAGTGATCAATGTAATAGTTTCGTTTAGAGAATGGTGCTGATAACGTATTATAAAATAAGGGGAAAAGGGAGAATATGAGAGAGAGATATAGAGAGGTAATAGTGTTATGTCTATCATTGGAACTCCTGTATTAACTGAACTTGAGTAATATCCATGTTCTTCATGAAATAAAATATATGTCAAAATGTTAAGCATAAAAATAAAGATGATAAAATAAATAATTCAATAAAAACACCCAAATATTTCATAAATTCATAAAGCATATAAAGTCCTTATTACAACCATAGAATATAACATAAGTAAATAACTAGAAAAAGTCTAATACTTAAAGTTGACATAAAATAATATAAATTTAATTATTCCCTTCCGGGGCATTGAAGAAATCACCAACTTCTAAATGAGTTGTACTGCCGAAATCAAAATTATTCCCTTCCGGGGAAGTAAGGAAATTAGCAACATCGAAATGATTTGCATTGCCAAAATCAAAATCACCTTCACCATCTTCAAGAACAAGGTTTGCCTCAACTTTCTTTCCTTTCTTCAATGGTTCTTGATAAAGTTCAATAAGATGCTTTGGAGTTCTACAAACCCGAGACCAATGGCCTTTTCCTCCACAACGGTAACATATATTGGTCTCATTTTTCTCTTTATCATCCCTACGTTCCCACTTCTGGTGGGAATGATAATTTGTGTAATGACCTCCACGACCTCTACCATATCCACTAAAACCACGCCCACGACCGCGACCACGCCATTGGTCACGACCGCGACCACGACCTCTACCTCGACCACTACTACTGGAATGGTCTCTGTTTTTAGTTTCTTTCCCGTTATGGGTTGTCACATTCGCTTCAGGAAATGGAGTAGAGCCAGTAGGGCGTGATTCATGATTTTTCATTAACAGCTCGTTATTTTGCTCAGCCACAAGAAGACAAGATATTAATTCAGAATATTTTTTAAAACCTTTTTCTCTATATTGTGTCTGCAGGACAATATTATTAGCATGGAAAGTGGAGTATGTCTTTTCAAGCATTTCTGCATCAGTAATATTTTCTCCACATAATTTCAATTGAGAAGTTATTTTAAACATAGCTGAGTTATATTCACTAACAGATTTAAAATCTTGTAATCTCAAATTCAACCATTCATAACGAGCTCTAGGGAGTATCACTGTTTTTTGGTGGTCATACCTTTCCTTTAAATTACTCCAAAGGATTTGTGGGTCTTTCACAGTTAAATATTCATTTTTGAGCCCTTCATGGAGGTGATGACGAAGGAAAATCATGGCTTTAGCCTTATCTTGAGGTGTTGCCTCATTAGCCTCCTTAATGGTTTCACCAAGGCCTTTAGCATCTAGGTGTATTTCAGCATCTAACACCCATGATAGATAATTCTTTCCGGTAATATCAAGGGCCACAAATTCAAGCTTGGCAAGATTCGACATATTTCACTATATAAAATAATATTCAAAATTAGATCTCATAAAACATCAAACATATACATATCAAAATATAATGGTTGATAATAAAAAAAATAATGGCAAGATAACAAATAAAAATTAAGCAGTATCCAAAAGATACATAATATAAAGAATTGTTAACATTAAGATCCTATATTAATATGTATAATAATCATAATTATAATTGGTGCCAAAATAATCAATATGCATTGTCTTTAAAAAAAAACAAAGAAAATAATATACTATCAATCAAATGGATTAGTATTAGCATCAAATTAATGTTTCAAATAATCGTACTATCAAACAAGAAAAATATGCACATTAAAAGTAATAAATTAACACTAATCACGTGATAGCAATAAGCAAACAAATAACAAACAAAAATGATGTAATACGGTAATCGGCATTATCAAACAAAAATGATAAAGAGATAAGTTGGATGAAGTGGAGGTAATTCGGCACTATCTATCTACCACAATAACAAAAATTATAAAGTTTTGGTCAGGAGCAATTCCAAAGGCATATAAGGTGGAGGCATAGTAAACAAAGATGTACGAAGGATATGAATAACATAGACACGTATATATAGAAGCCAATATTGATGAAATCTTTAGAAGGCATGTAACCACGATATCATGATATAATACAATTCCTAGCATCAATATTTGATACGTGTTAACTAATATTATAAAATGAATACCTTTGGACTTTTTTTTTCTTGGCAAGTATACTTAAGGAGTGATCAATGTAATAGTTTCGTTTAGAGAATGGTGCATGTATTTTTATAAAGAAATTTGGATCGGGATTTGTTATAATTGCAGTGTATGTTGATGATTTGAATATCATTGGAACTCCTGAAGAGATTTCAGTGACTGTCAATTATTTAAAGAAAGAGTTCGAAATGAAAGATCTTGGAAAGACAAAATTCTGCTTGGGGTTACAAATAGAGCACCTAGAGAATGGAATCCTTGTGCATCAATCAACATACATAGAAAAGGTTCTTAAAAGATTCTCTATGGATACAACACATCCATTGAGTAGCCCTATGGTTGTAAGATCACTTGAAGTAGATAAAGATCCATTCCGACCTCGGGAAAATGATGAAGAGATTCTTGGTCCTGAAGTACCATATCTTAGTGCAATTGGAGCGCTAATGTACCTTGCAAGTCATACACGACCCGACATATCATTTTCAGTTAATTTATTAGCAAGGTTTAGTTCATGTCCAACTCGGAGGCATTGGAATGGGATCAAACATTTACTTCGTTATCTTCAAGGTACGAAAGATATGGGATTATTTTTCCCAAAGTTGTCCAAAGAAAATTTGATTGGTTTTGCAGATGCAGGTTATTTATCTGATCCTCATAATGGTCGATCACAAACTGGATATGTGTTCACATATGGTGGTACTGCCATTTCTTGGCGTTCTATGAAACAAACCATTGCAGCTACTTCTTCCAATCATTCTGAGATTTTAGCAATTCACGAGGCTAGTCGTGAATGTGTATGGTTAAGGTCAGTAATTCAACACATAAAAGAAGTTTGTGGTTTATCATCTGGGAAGGAGGCACCGACAACTTTATATGAGGATAATGCAGCTTGTATTGCTCAACTTAAGGAAGGATACATCAAAGGCGACTGAACAAAGCACATCTTACCCAAATTTTTCTTCACTCATGATCTTCAGAAGAATGGAGATATAAAAGTATTGAAGATTCGTTCAAGTGAGAATTTAGCAGACTTATTCACTAAGGCTCTTCCGACAGCAACATTTAAAAAGTTAGTTTATCGTATTGGATTGCGTCGTCTCAGAGATCTTCAGTGATATAATAACGAGGGGGAGTAATTGCGCGCTGTACTCTTTTTCCCTTATCCATGGTTTTTTCCCACAGGGTTTTTCCTGGAAAGGTTTTTAATGAGGCAGCATATATGCGCATTATTCTATTTTAAGATAATGACCATCCAAGGGGGAGTGTTATAAAATATGTTAATAATGGATGGTCATTATAGCTTGTAAATATCACTTTTATGACTATCTTAAGTATGGTTGTAATAACACCCTTGTAATCCTCCTTTGTCATTAGGTCACATTAACCCTCTCATGAATGGACTCTTCATTGTCCATATAAGTTACAATGTTCTATCAAGTATATATATAGGTGACTAATGAAATGGATGAAGATAGACATAACACTATTACCTCTCTATATCTCTCTCTCATATTCTCCCTTTTCCCCTTATTTTATAATATTTCTCATTTTTTTTAATAATATTCTACTAACTAATGGTTTTACGAAACCCTGTACTTTCTTCTTTCTCCTCAAATATATCCCACTGCCTATTACAGTGTATTTTAATAAATTCACTAACCTTTCTAAAACTTCGTGAAAGTCAAAGTGTGTCATTTAATTAAACACGGAGAAAGTATTCTTTATACTTTGACTTTTATTGTCAACTTTAAAATTTCCCAAATTTTTATATATGGTTGGCTACACGGTGTGGCCATCTATTCTAGGGGTTACTTCATTAGTGTTACAAGGTTCACTTTGTCAGTGTTATAGCGTAGGGACGTAGGGGTTACTCAATCAGTATTATAGGGGTTAATCAACTCGGTCAGTATTATAGAAGTTAATTTGTTATTTTGCAAGTGGTCTCATGGTGTAGCCAGCCGCACTCAAGACGCATTGTTAAAATTTTACGACTAGTCAACTACGGAGTATAAAAATTCACTGTTATATCCAATATCATATCACTTTGTGAGATATTGTTAGATTCGACTTAAAATATATTTTCAAAATATATATTCTTTTTCTTAGAATTTTTACACATTTTATTGAATATTTGTGATTAAAGATTTGTATTGGAGACCGTAAAATTCATAACATAACAATTTAAAGTGAACACATGGAGTAGTAAAATTGTATAGGAAAAAATTGTATTATGAAACTTTATAAATATTTAACAAAATTTTACATGAAACGAAAACGTTAGGAAAAAAAAAAAAAAAACTAATTAAAGTATATAAATAGTAATTAAAAAAATATAATGTTTATTTTATCTCCACAATTAATCACAATATAAACCAAAGGAAAAAAAAGAAGCAGGAAGAGGACAAATCTGACCGAAAGAGGAGAAAAGAAAAAAAAAAGACCTCTTCCTTCTTTTGCTTTCTTTTATTTCCTTTTCTTTTTGAGTTCTAATGCTTTTTTCTCTGCTTTTTTAGTTTGGAAAAAGAAGCCACCTGATACTTCTTTTAATAGGGAGAAAACTTTAATCACTTCAAGCTTGGAGCCAATTTTTCTAAATCAAAGTTGGTCCTCTATTTTTCTAAAAATTTATATTCATATATTTAAAAGTTGGTTCTTTAATACTTTGTATAATGCAAGTTTCATACCACTTTGCATGATCGTGTTTGATCTTATTTATATACCTATTCCTACGTGTTTAAATAAATAAGACGTTTTTCTTGTATACGTATGCCAATATAAAACTTTGACTGAAAATATATTTAATTATTAATAAGTAAAAGTTATAATAATTGAATATTAATAAATTATCTATTGAGATTATTCCAACAAGTACCCACATGACTATATTTATTCTTATGTATATATATCACAAACATGAAAGTGAGGGATAACTCAGGTGATTAAAACTTCCCTCTCGATTCCAGGAAAATTATGGGATCGGTCCTCATTCCTCACCTTTATGGCTTTCTAAAAAAAAAATTAGTGAATTTGATAAATAGTGTAAAAAGTAAAAACATTTTATTTATTCAAACACGGAGGAAAGACATACAATATCATCTTTAACTTGCTCCTAGTGACACACTGAGACCTTACATTTTCAAATATTTTTCCGAACTTTAGAGGTATTTGTTAAAAGCAATTGTGTATTTGAGCCAAAAGGCTCGTGTCATTGAACGTATTCTTTCCGATCCCTTAGTTGATAGTATAATCTATAGTGTTAGCTAGCTATAACTTTTCTTTCTCATTGTTAAATAAACCATTATTTTTTTTTCTATGATGATGATTAGTTAACATTCGTCAAACTTCATACTTTTTCAACTGATACTTTAATACTATAATGGAAACTTAATATGAGCTTGCATGATCCTTTTGACTAATAATTAATCAAAAGGCATGTTGATTCTTGATTGATTGTTAAAACCACATGCAAAATTGCAAATGATGAGCTTAGCTGCTAAGAAAAAGGTTATTCAAAGGTTTTATGATTTATGAACTTCTTTAGGATTGGAACTATTTTATTGTGACTAATCCAACAATATATTATAGAAAAGTTAATATTATGAAATGAAAAGTGTACATTGTGACTAATTCAACATGTTATACAATAACATATAAAAATTTTATTTTTTTTAAAAAAACAATAGTCTTTAAAAAACAGAGAAGGTTGTAGCAAGATTGCAAACAAGAACATCTTTTAGACATAAAGAGAGTGACATTATCTATATCTTGCCCTATTTATAATGTATAAATCATGTTGATAGACTCAATTGTTAACCTTCTCAAACCAACATCTGTTAGTGTGCTCTTCAATGTAGCAAGTGATAGAAAAAAAAATGAATGAATGGAGTTGATTAGGTGAGTGAGATTGAAATACAATGGACGGGGTCATTTAGGGTTTATATAAACGATTATAATAGATGGCCGAGTGAAGTTATTATAATGGGATCTTTAGGAAAATATTCTTATGTCAAGATAAAATTAACCTTCCCAATGAAGAAGGGATGAGCGAAGAACCAAAAAAAAAAAAAAAAAAAGGAAAAATAAGGTCCTATTTTTTCCACGTTAAAGTAAAAATAATTTTAGTAAGTAATAAAATTTTTAGAGTTCAAGGCCTATTTAATTATCAAGGACTTAAGATCAATATTATAACTTATTAGTTTCACAACGAAATCTAAATTTGACTTGTAATAGTGTGTTGAAATTCTAGGAATAATAAAACATTAACAAGAACATAAAACATTTCGTATAAAATATTATTTCTTGAATACAAAAACATGTTATCTTAATTTGTTTTATAATGTTCATAACATCTATTGTTTGCACAAGAATTAATACAAAGGGGAGAGGAGTTGTGAAAAGGGGTGTGGGTGTAAGGGGAAGGAATGCAAAAATTGATAAGGAGTATATAAGATGAAAGATAATGTGAGAGAGAGTGCATATGTTAACAACATTTAAACTGATAAAAACATACTTGTACATAATATGTTATGAACATTATAAAATTGAGGTGGTATACTCTGTATAACGTACTCTTTGTTCTTTTTCAGCTCAAAATAATAATATATTTAACAAAATTTAATTTTTAATCATAAAATGTCAAAATAAAAACTAATAATCCCACCTTTGCTCTATCTTCCTCTAACAATCTCACCTTTCGATTATTCCAAAACAATCTCACTTTTCACCCTAACCTATTGGGGGAAAAGAAAGCAGAGGTGAGGATTGGGGTAGGACTGGCTACCGTGGGGAAGAAGAAAGCAAGGGCAAGGAGGGATGGGTTGTTCAGGCAGGATGAGGAGGGGAAGGGGTTAACCGTTCACCCCAAGGGGGTGCAAGGGGTGGGGGCGGGTACGGTGCGGTGGTTGATCGATCGTTCAAGCCTTAGGTGTGGGGTGGGGCTAGGTTTTTTTTTTCTTTTATTTTATTTAAAAAAATAGAATAGACTTATTAAATGGTGACACGTGACAAAAAAACTAAGAAAACCGGTTACCAAAACCAATCAACCGGTAAAGGATTGTTAGAGGAAGATTAGGGTGAAAGGTGGGATTGTTTTGGAATAATCGAAAGGTGGGATTGTTAGGGGAAGATAGAGCAAATGTGGGATTTTTAGTTTTCGCTTTTCATTATAAAATTAGCATCTGCGCATAACACATGTAATAGTAACAAATCAATAAAAATTAGGTTTAATCATAAAAAAAAATTTAAGTTATGTAAACATCAAGCGAAAAAATTCAGTCTTTATAAAACTATGTATGTAAACTATCACTATTAGAAATAGGCTGATTTCCGACGGACACGAAATTCCGTCGGAAACATCGGAATTTCTGACGGATTTTTATTCTGTCAGTTATTTCCGACGGATTTTAACAATCCGTCGGAAATTTAAGACGGAAAATAAATTCGTCGGTATAAATACACTTTCCGACGGAATTAAAATCCGTCGGAATATATAATTATATATATATATATATATAAAAACCGGCCTTCTAAAAACCCTAAAGGTTCTCTCCTCCCTCATTCATTTCATTCGTCCCCTCTTCTCTTTCTCTCTCATCCGCCCTTCTCTCCTTCTCTTTCTCTCTCTCCAGTTTTTCTTTCTCTCTCTTCCACCCTTCTCTCCTTCTCTTTCTCTCTCTCCTTTACTTCTTCTCTTCCTCTCTCCTCCTCCATCTTCTCCTTCTTTCTTCTCTTTCCTCATTTCTCTTCTCTTTCTTGGTGTTTTTCATGGTCAAAAATCGGAATTAATGGTTTCTTTGGTCAAATTCGACCATGAAAAGTGTAGATCTAGACTTTTCATGGTCGAATTTGGCCTATTTAAACCAAATTTCAAGAATTCGAAGCCAATTTCAGTAAATAAGGTATGTTTTTCGAGTCTTTAATTTTTTTTGTTATTGTTTTTTAATAATTTCGGTTGTTGGCTGGTCGGTGTCATTGTGGTGGCTTGTGTGGTGGCTTAGTGCCGTGGTGGTTTGGTTTTTTGGTCGGATCTGGTGGTTTGGTGCTGTGGTGGTTTGGTCGGATGTGGTGGCTTTTATGGGTCAGTCTTTGTGTTAGAAGGTTAGGAGGGTGGGTCGGTTTTAGGGTTAGGTGGTAGGTCAATTTTAGGGTTAGGTGGGTGGGTCGGTTTTAGGGTGTGTGAGTTTGGTTTGGGTGTGTGAGTTTGGGTCGGTTAAGTTGGTCGTTGGGTCGGTTAGGGTGGATTTGGGTTTGGATGTGGGTTAGGTAAAGTGGGGTGGTGGGTTCGGTTAAGGTAAAGTGGGGTAGTGGGTTCGGTGGGGTGTAGAGGCTAGTGGTTGTGGGGGATTAGGGTTAGGGTTACGGGTTGGTGGTGGGCTAGTAGGATAGAGGGGCTGGTGGTTGTGGGGATTAGGGTTAGGGTTATCACTACTACAAAAAGCGTATTTTTTGGACGCTTTTTAGGCTTTTTTTCGAAGCTAAAAAGCGTCGCAAATATATTTCTCGACGCTTTTTTGTGTCCTAACTGATATACGAAGTGTCGAAAAATACATATTTCGTGCATTATCCCAAGTGTGTGTAGTTTTTTAGCGATGCTTTTTTGTGTCCAAAACTTTATACGAAGCGTCTACAATTACAATAATTGGCGCACTAACTTAAATTTTGCGACACTTTTTCTTGTCTCCAGATACAAAATTGGTGACGCTTTTCTATGTTCATAGTTCCATATTTTTTTATCGACGCTTTTTTCTGTCCTTATATTCAAATTTAGCAACTCTTATTCAAGTCCATTTTTCTTTATAAAAAGATCTAGTGTGGTGAATATTTTTACCACAAAAATAAAATTGAATTTATTCTACTAGCTAGTATTACCAAAACAAGTATATGCTATAAAATATGCCAAAATATAATATATTATCATTGCACATAAATTTTTTACAATATTTCATAGCTAGTAAAGTTTTCTATTACATCTGTTATAATACTAACTTGTGCTCAGTCATCACTAATTGAGAATCTTGTGTTAGCTTTAAAAACCCCATGAGCAATATCAAGGATATAAAGCAACAACAACTAAGCATAGAAGAAGCAGCATTAGAGGCGTCAAGCATAGGCGGAGGCAGCAACATGTAGTAACGTTAAGTGCAAAGGCAACAGCAGCAGTGTCAAGCAATATCAATTGCAGCAACATTCAATAATATCAATAGTAGCAATCATTGATTTTTCCATAAGAATTGTTTGGAAGTTCATGATGTATATAACCTGTGGAAAAAAATTACTTCAGCAAACCAAGTAAATACATTGAAAATCTAATGCGGAAATCTATAGAGACATCATATATAGTCAATACAAGTTATCATTACACTACATAACCTTATTGTCCATATGCAAGGGACAAACTACGTAAGGAAATCACTAATTTGAAACAGGTTAACGTTACCAGGACAAAGTGATCATAAGAGGCTATATAAACCAATTCAATTAGACAACAATTTCAGTTTGCAAGTACTTAAAATACAATCATATGTCTCTATATATAGTGACATAGGGAAGAGCTAATTCAAAAATGGTGTTTGTTTGCTACTCTAAATTGGCAGAGAAAAGAAATAAAGCTCTAAACTAAAACATCAGTAAATTCTTTAAGTTATTAGTTTTATGGATTCATACCATTTCAATTAACAACATGAATAAATTGTACATTAAAATAAGTTAGATCATCATAGAACAAACATTCATAATCTCAATAAAGGAAGAAAGAAATAATCTAGATACCTTGATCTCAGCACCATCACAGCACCCCAGCTCCAAAAAACTACTACATTGAGCAACTGTATAAAAAAATATCATTTAGTAAGATATGTCAGAAGATAAAATTTCATTAGCAAGATAAACTAGTTACCAAAATGTAGTAGTTATTTGATCCAATAACTAAGATCAATAAAGTGAAGCTTAGGAAGGCTGGTATAAAAGGATTTTGGGATCACCCCACTAAATTTATTATTTGAGAGATCGAGGTAAGTCATGAACCTGCAGCTAGATATGAAACTTGGAAACTCTCCATTAAAATTATTTATCCAAAATTCAAGTGGGTCAACGAATGCATCGTAGTAAACTTTGACCAATCAGGACTGCTAAGCTTATTTGATCCAATATCTAAGTAACTTAACCTCAACAATTTACTAAGTTCAACAGGAACTGCATCAGCTATATCATTATTATACAGGTCAAGATACTTGAGCTGTAATAAGTGACCGATTTCAGCAGGTATAACACCTACAAACAAGTTACTGTTGAGGTCTAAGTAAGTAAGTTGAGAAAGATTACCAATGCTTGGTGGGATTTGACCCTGCAGTTGGTTGATATTCAGGGATAAGCTTGTAAGACTAGGAAATGCACAAGGCTGCTGAGTGTGCCGCTAAGGCTTTGATTGTTCAGGTCGATGTTGGTGACAGAGTTAAGGTTGTCACAGACAATGCCAGTCCAGTTGCTGCAAAGACTCTGGGCATCGGAAAGTCTCCATGATTTGAGCGAGTTGAGCGAGTAAGGATCAGACAAGGAGTTTTTCCAATGGACTAGTGCCTGCACTTCTGCTATTGTTTTTGCTAATTTTAAAGTTAAAAAATGTGTAAGAAAAAAGAAGCAAAGAAAGAATTATCATCCTTGTGAAAAAATTATCAACGAATTATACCTGTATTCCTTAAATAGAAGTAACTACAGCAGGAAAGGAAGGAAGCAACTCAAAATTCCTTCCTAAACATTCTCCCTCATATCCTTGACACCACTAGCAGCATGTGAGCCTAGACCACGTTTCCAAAAATATTGAGGAACAAACCTTGTATAAACGGATAGAATGGTGTCTTCAAAGTGATGATTTAACTCTCTCTAACAATGTTTTTTCAACAAAAAACGAAAAAAAAAAAGAAATTCACCAAGATAAAACAAGTATATCAAATTTTTAAAAAATAAAAGCTTCGTGTACTCCAAAAATTTTAACAAGGTTCAATAATAGTTATCTGATTAGTGATTAGGATGGGGTTATTGGGTTATAATACAAGCTAAGACACAAAAGCCCTATAATGAAATACAAATATTAAGAACTAAGGAGCATACACAATGGTTGCCCAACCCCATCTTGGTTATTGATTATTTTATTATTTTATCCATCTTCCACCTCACTTATAACCACTCTTATAACCATTTAATAACCAATGTATGCCAATAGTTAACCATAATATTTTGGTTATACATTTTCTCTCTCCTACTTTTACCCAACCCCACCACACAATTTATTACTTAAATTCTATTATTATTAAATAATGCATTTGGTAATAATCATTCAAAATTAATAATTATTTATTAGCATACATTAATTAGATAAAATCTCAAAAATTTAAAAATAATGCAATTTTGATATTAATTAGTACGTAATTAGTCGTTAATTAAGACACAAACAATAATTGTAACCCTACTACATTCCACAATAATAAAAATCATACATATATATTCTATCAAATGACAAAAGTCTTTGAAAGATAATAACGAACCGCGAACAAGTACAAACACAATGATATTTTCATCTTAACACAATTTGCTAATAAGAAGAGTAATTTTCACTTAAAAAAAAGTTGTTTCAAAATACTTCAATATTGGGCTCATTTTATAGAGAAAAATAAAATAGAGCCGTTGGTGTATTTTTTTTTTTTTAGAATTGTATTTTAAAAATTATGGCCGTTACAAAAATTACAACGGTTATAAATTCAGAGCAAATCTCAACCATTGATATTTGTATTACGTGTCAAAATCTTAGCCATCCATGTCAACCAAAAAGCAAAAAAAAAATTGCATGACCATATACATAACCGGTTATTTGAATAACCTGGTTATTCAATTGATACCCCAATAATTTCTCTCTCCTCAATATTTTATTAATATTTTCATTTTCTCTCTCTTAATAACCACCCAAATAGTTAATGGCTGTGGGTACTCTAATAAGAATCCTGGATTTAAAAAACAAAGAAATATAAAGGAAAAGAAAATGAGGAAATTACATTGCTCTTCAAAGAACCTGATTCATTTTCTTATCAAAAAAATCACTCATTGTACTAATCACTTATCAAATTACAAGGGTATCAAGCTTTTTCATCAAACAATGCAAGGCAAATGTCAAAAAGTAATACATTCATAGCCCAAATTTCTAAAACTATTGAGAATTATGTGCTCAATTACTACCAAGTATTCTTGACGGAGAGGATTTAATCTTTTACCACTGACAATACATGTTAAAGGAGAAATTTTGGGTCATATTTTTCAGTATAAGATTCAAAAGGATGATATTGTCATACTGATAATAAACTAGCTAAGACATGCAAATCTTACTGTTAACTACATTCCAACAAATAATTTGTTAAGAGATATCAGTTACTCTTAACTTAGCTTGCTCAATTCATCCTAAAGATCCATTAATTTCATTTAAGAATACAATCATTTTCATAGAAACGAAAATCATAGAACAATTCAAAGAAAAACCAGTATTCTGATTAATTTCAAAAAAAAAAAAAAAATTTGGCAGAAAATCAATTGACAAATGAACTAGAAAGGGGAGAAGATACCTTGGCACGAATCCCGAAACCCTTGAAAAAAATGAATTATTTGAAATATTTAGGTAATTACATATTTGAAAACGAAATTAAACAAATAGAACCCTTAATCACCAATAGAAACATGTAATAGATGGGCAAAAAAAACCCAAAAAATCGAAAATCTACAGAGGGATAAGAATATGCCCTTCATTTGGTCAAACTTGTCACCTCAATTTGTGGTAGATCTGGAAGTTATGCAAGAGAGATAGGGCATGGAGATCGAAATCAAAGAAAATTTATATCATAGCAAGGAATATAAAAAAAAATGATTTGACAGAGGAATTCGAATGTTATATTAGCAAAATAACCAACAAATTTATAAAGAGCAACAAGATTACAAGAAATTGAAGAGCAACGAAAGAAATTACCACCATTTCAAGCCCATTTCGCTCAATTCGCTGAATTTTTAAAGTTTTAGGAAGCAAATCCAATTGAATTGAAGAAGTTTTTATGGAATTGACGAAGAGGTATTCGGTAATTAGGTTTAGGCTGATGGAGGAAGTTATAGCGTTGAGTGAGTAATGTATAGTGGGCGAATCACTTTTATCCGAGTAGCTTCCAGTTGAAGCCACGTGCAAGGCATATGACTTTCTAGTCGCTTTTTAATGTCGAGACATTATGAAGACCCCAAAAAGCGTCGAGAAGACACGGGATATAAATTTATTCATTGACACCTTATGCACAGTGTCGACCCAAAAGCGTCGAAAAGTAAGGAAATTGTAGTAGTGTATGGGTTGGTGGTGGTTTGATAGGGGTGGTGGAGGTGGTGATACGCCGCGCCGGTGGTGGCGAGACGTTTTTTTTTTAATTGCAGAAAATAACTTTCCGACGGATTTTACTATTCCATCGGAAATTTTCGACGGACTTTTCCGGGGCTTGATGTAACGAACCACTAGCAATAACAACTACTATTAATCAGCTAGGAAAGGAAGAAATAAATTTGAGGGAAGAAAGGTGGGATTTTTCATTCATTCAAGCAAGTTTCTTACAGGGGCAGCTTGAGGCTGCTACTCTCCTAAGGGTGACTTGAGGCCACGAGTCTTTAGGGTTTCCTTACACAATAATCAGCTACCTAGCCTACCCCTCTCTTCCCCTTTTTATATGTACACTCAGCCAATGGCTGTCAAAAAAGGATCCCACCTAACCATTTGTCTGATATGCACCATTTGGCTGCTGTATGGCTGCATAGGACAGCTGCCCTGCTCCTTGTGCTGCTCCACTACCCTTGTCGTTGAAGGCTCCCTTTGCTTGTCTGGTATATGTGATTAGCCCACGTGGTGGCTGATCATTGGCTGGTGCACTTGTGATCGTTGCACCCCCCTCCCCTTGAAGAGCCACCTTGTCCCCAAGGTGAAAGGAAGGAAAGCGCTGCTCAATCATAGTGACTTCTTCCCACGTGGCTTCACTGGCAGGAAGGTCCTTCCATTTAATCAAGACTTCATCCCTGGTGGCCCGATCTGTCCCCTCAGGCTTGAACCCCAACACTTGTTCTGATTTGACTATTAACTCAAGCTTCTTTGTCAGTTGGCTGGGGATTAAAGGACTGCTCCAGCTATCTCCTACATCTCGCTTAAGTTGGGACACATGGAATACTGGGTGGACACGACAAGTATCCGGCAGTTGCAACCTATAAGCCACTGTTCCAATTCGCTGCACCACTTTAAAGGGTCCGTAGAAGCAAGGTGCTAATTTTTCGAAGGGTCTCCGAGCAAGAGTTCTTTGCCGATAAGGTTGAAGCTTCAAATAGACGTATTCTCCTACTTGAAATTATTCTTCTCTTCTCTTCTTGTCTGCATTTCTTTTCATCTTCTGTTGTGCTCTTAAGAGATTCATCTGTAGCTCTTCCAACATTCGATCACGCATCTGCAGCCATTCTTCCCGGCTATCCACTGGTGTCTGACCTTTCCCAATCTTAACAAGGCGAGGCGGGTCTCTTCCATAAACCACTTTAAATGGGCTCAAGCCGGTAGAAGCGTGACTGGAGATGTTGTATGCAAACTCTGCCCAGTGCAACCACTTAGCCCACCCTTTTGGCTATCCATTTATGAAGCATCGTAGATATGTTTCCAGCACCTTGTTGACACTTTCCGTTTGACCGTCGGATTGTGGGTGGTAAGCTGTACTTTTCATCAATGAGGTTCCTTGTAACTTGAAAAGCTCTCTCCAGAATATGCTCATAAAGATTCGATCTTTGTCTGAAACTATAGAAGAAGGAAAACCGTGCAAACGAACAATTTCCTTCACAAACATCTCTGCTATAGTAGCTGCACTAAAAGGATTCCTCAACCCCACAAAATGGGCATACTTAGACAACCTATCCACTATTACCATCACCGAATCAATCCCCATCGATCTTGGCAATCCCTCGATGAAGTCCATCGGTATGTCTTCCCATATAGCTTCCGGAATTGGTAAGGGCTATAACAGACCAGATGGTTGCTGTTGAGAATATTTGTTTTGCTGACAAGTGTGACAGTGCTTGACATAATCAAATATTTCCCTTTTCAATCCTGTCTAGCTCCACTCTGCTCCTTTATGTCCTACTGAAGGTGTATCATGGTAATCCCTGAGTATTTTAGGAATCAAACTCGAATTTTTCGGAATGACCAACCTTCCCTTGAATAGCAAACGCCCTCCCTCTAATGAATACCATTGTGCACCTCTTTACCTTCCTTTAAATCCTTTTGAACACTAACAAGATACACATCCTTCTCTATCTCTGCTTCAAGCAATTCCCAATCAAAACCAGCTACTTAAATAAGAGCTCCAAATTGAACTTCGTGACCCCCTTTTCTTGACAAGGCATCAGCCACCTTGTTACTAGCTCCGGGTTTGTAGTGTATGATGAAATCAAACCCCACTAATTTCCGTAGCCACTTATGATATTCCCCTCCGACCTCTCTTTGCTCGGCCAAATACTTCAAACTTTGCTAGCCTGTTCTTACAATGAACCGTCGACCCAACAAGTAATGCTTCCACTTCTCTATGGCCAAACATATGGCCATGAGCTCCTTCTCGTATATAGACCTTCCTTGTGCTCGAGGGCCCAACAGCTTGCTGAAAAATGCTATAGGCCTATTACATTGCATCAACACCGCACCCAATCCAAAACCTAAGGCATCTGCTTCCACAACAAATTCTTCACTAAAATTTGGCATCACTAGAACAAGGGCAGAAACCATGGCTGTCTTCAGCCTTTCAAAGGCTTCGGTCGCTTCAGGTGACCAACCGAAGTTGTCTTTCCTCAGCTGCTCAGTCAACGACTTAGCAACTTGAGCATACCCCCTAATGTACTTTCTATAATAACCGGTCAGCCCTAGAAATCCTCGTAATTCCCTGAGGTTCCGCGGAATTGGCCATTCCACCATTTCCCACACCTTGTCCATATCAACTGCTACCCCCTCCTAAGATACCACATGTCCCAAGTAAGCCACTCTCGATTGGCCAAATTCGCATTTCTTGAGGTTGGCCACAAGCTTATGTTCCTGTAACTTGGATAGCACCAATCTCATATGCTCTAAGTGAGTTTCCTGACTGTCACTGTAGACTAGGATATCGTCGAAAAATACCAACACGAACTTCCTTAAATATTGCCGAAACATTTCGTTCATAAGAGCTTGGAAGGTTGCAGGAGCCTTCGTTAGCCTAAAGGGCATAACGAGAAACTCGTAGTGGCCCTCATAGGTGTGGAAGGCGGTCTTATGGGTGTCCTCCTCCCGTACCAAAATCTGATGGTAGCCTGATTTGAGGTCGAGTTTCGAAAACACGGCTGCCCCATGGAGTTCATCGAGAAGTTCATCAATGATTGGGATCGGATATTTGTCGGGAATGGTTTCTCGATTCAGAGGTCTGTAATCGACACAAAAGCGCCACGAACCATCCTTCTTTTTCACTAACAAAACTGGACTCGAGAAGGGGCTCACGGATGGCTTGATAATTCCAGCCTCAAGCATCTCTCAAATTAGCTTCTCTATTTCAGTCTTCTGAAATTGGGGGTACCGGTAACGTCGTACACTTACCGGGTTGCTACTAGGGATGGCAATATTAAGTGGATATCCACTAACCCGCTCCACCCGCAATAAATAAATGGACGAAAATCCGAATTAAATGGATGAGAAGCGGGTGATGGATGAAGCGGATGATGGATCGGATCGGATATGGATGATACTTTTTTCACCCGCTAACAATCCACCCACCCGTTTAACATATATTAATTTTTTAATCAAAGAATTTTAATAATAAAATATGAAATGTGCAAGAAAATTATATGTATTTTTTGTTGCAAATTAATTTTTCAAACAATATATTGTTATTGTTTCCTTTTTAATTAATAAAATTAATAAAACTATTGTACAAATAACCAAATATTAAAGTTTATGTGAGTTTTTTTTCAACTTTAATACTCATCCATTAGTCATCCGCTCCATCCGTTTCATCCGCGGATGATGGACGGATGGATATGGATGATGGGTGAAGCGGATGATGGATGGATGTGGATGGAGCGATTAGAGTAATGGATGGATGCGGGTGAAGCTCCACCCGATCCGAATCCGATCCATTGCCATCTCTAGTTGCTACCCTCTTTCAGAATAATGGCATGCTCATGCCCTCGCTTTGGTAGTAGCCCCTTAGGTGGCGAAAAAACCTCCTGATATTCCTCTAGAACCCCTTCCAGCCAACTGGGAATGGAGCTCTCTGCCTCCCCTACTCCACCTTCCTGTGACTTCTCAATTTTGTTGATTTCTACCCATAACCCTCCTCCTTCGTGCCGCAATGTCCTAATCATTACCCTGAGTGACACCCTAGAGTGTTCCAGAGATGGGTCACCCACCAAGACCACCGATTTACCATTCACGTTAAATTGCATGACATGGGTTTTCCAGTTGGTTGTGACTGGACCTAGTTTTTCTAACCACTATATACCCAAAATCAAGTCAGCATTGCCAAGTTGGAGTGGCAAAAAATTATCTACCACCACAAAACCTCCTCTGAGGACCACCCGTACTCCCTTGCATAATCCCCTTCCCCAAATCGATTCTCCATTGCCAAGAGAAACCCCAAACTTTCTGTCACCATCCACCGAAACCTTTATTTCATCTATGATTGTCTGTTAAATAAAATTATGAGTGGCCCCGGGGTCCACCATAATCACCACCGATCTCGGCCCAACCCTCCCTTCAAGTTTCATGGTACGCGGGTTGGATAGTTCAACCACGGAACAAAGTGACACCTATGCCTGGGATTCACCCTCACCGTCACCGTCTGGTGGTTCGTCTTCCTCTTCCTGGTCCTCCATGTCGCCCACCAGCAACACACTTAGCTGTTTGTTTTTGCACCTGTGTCCCGTACTCCATCTCTCATCACAACGAAAACACAATCCTTTAGCTTTCCTTTCTTGCAACTCCGCTTCCGATAATCGCCGTGGCTTGCCAAACTTCTGAGATTGGAAATTTGAGGGTCCAACTTGATTTACAGAAGCTTGTGATTCACTAGGAGCCTTTGGCCACGTTTTAGAAGTTGAAGCCTGATGTGATGGCGTCCCATATGTTTGAATGAGCCTAGGGCCCATTTGACTCTTGTAAGAACTCACTTGGATAATGGACTTGTTTGGCCCAACAATTAAGGCTCCTTTCTTCTGCCCACCCATTCAATTTCTTTCCTCGATCCGACCCGCAAGATCCATGGTCTGCTCTAAATTAAATGGGTTTAAGATCCGGACCTCTGCCTTTATCTCATCCTTCAATCCATTTATGAAATGCCCCATCATTATACTTTCCGGCACGTCCTCTAGCGGTGCTGCCAGTTCTATGAATTTTTTCAATACTCCACTACAGTGGTTTCCTGTCTTGCTGCCAGCCACTGCTCATGGAGGGAACCTGTATGAGCTGGTCGAAATTGATGCAATACTCGTGCTTTCAGCCCGGCCCAGCCCGCAATTGGCCTTCTCCGATTTTCCCATTGAAACCAACGCAAAGCGTCGCCTTCCATCACCACCACCGCCGCTTCCAGTTTCTCTTCCTCCTTAAGGCGATAGAAGTTGAAGTATTTTTCGCTTCTCAAGATCCAACCATCTGGGTCGGATCCTTCAAAAGTGGGCATCTCAAGTTTTCGATGCTTCCAGTGAGGTCCGCCGCCCCCACCATCATAAGTTCCGGCAACTTCTCCATTAGGCTGCCCTCCAAGACCCCTAAACTGATTCGTTGCCTAACCTAGCTTGTCCCTAGTTTTGGGCTGGTTAGCCACCAAGCCTCGAAGTTCCTCAAAGAACTTGGCTTGATTAGCCGCGTTAATGTTCGCCTGAGCTTCATGATTTTCTCTAAAGCGATCGATCCTTCCCTCCAGCTTCTGGGTTGATTCATCAATTATCTTCTTAATAGTTTCCTCCTGGGCATATAACCTCTCCTCCAGCGTGCCCAACCTGTGTTCAACTCCAGTCATCCTCTCTTCAAGTTGGTCACATCTCTGTGATGTGCCGAGTACCATTTTTATTTTTTTTTATTTTTTTTAAAACAAGGGTGTTACTCCGGCGTCGGAGGTCGTAAGACCACCGCTCTGATACCAATTTGTAATGAACCACTAGCAATAACAACTACTATTAATCAGCTAGGAAAGGAAGAAATAAATTTGAGGGAAGAAAGGTGGGATTTTTCATTCATTCGAGCAAGTTTCTTACAGGGGAAGCTTGAGGCTGCTACTCTCCTAAGGGTGACTTGAGGCCAAGAGTCTCTAGGATTTCCTTACACAATAATCAGCTACCTAGCCTTACCCCTCTCTTCCCCTTTTTATATGTACATTTAGCCAATGGCTGTCAAAAAAGGATCCCACCTAACCATTTGTCTGATATGCACCATTTGGCTGCTGTATGGCTGCATAGGACAGCTGCCCTGCTCCTTGTGATGCTCCACTACCCTTGTCCTTCAAGGCTCCCTTTGCTCGTTTGGTATATGTGATTAGCCTACGTGGTAGCTGATCATTGGCTAGTGCACTTGTGATTGTTACACCTGAAAATCTCATATGACGGAAAATTTCAGTCGGAAAAGTGTTTCCAATGGAATTTCAGTCGGAAAAGGTGGTTTTTCCAACCAAGCCGTTTCCAACAACCACTTCCGACGGAATTCCGTCGGAAACCCCTTTTCCGACGAATTTTAGGGTGTTTCCGACGGAATTTTTCCGTCGGAAATGGGCTGTTTTCTAGTAGTGTATGTATGTTATTTACAAGCTCATTTCAAAGTGTCTTATGCTCCATCTGAAAAATGTTCTCAGGGAGATTATATCGAAAAATCAAAGTGCTTTTGTTCCGGGAAGATTGATTACAGAAAATGCACTAATTGCCATGGAGCTATTTCATACCATGAAAATCCGAAGTAAGGGCAGGAAGGGACATATTGCGATGAAACTTGATATGAGCAAGGCATATAACAGGGTGGAGTGGGGTCTTCTACGTCAACTTCTTCTCAAAATGGGATTTGACGGAAGATGAGTGAACTTGGTGATGATGTTGGTCACTACAGTTAAATATTCTTTCGTCATTAATGGCGAGGTGTGTGGTTCAGTGACTCCCTCTAGAGGTCTGCGACAAGGGGACCCTCTTTCTCTGTATCTCTTTATTATTGTGGTTGATGCATTTTCTCAGATGATACAGAGTAAGGTCTCTTTAGGGAAGATTCATGGAGTAAAGGCTAACAGGAATGGCTCGGGAATTTCTCACCTTCTTTTTGCAGATGATAGTCTCCTCTTCACCAGGGCAACTCGTCAGGAATTCTCACTGATTGTTGATATTCTCAACCAGTATGAAGCAGCATCCGGACAGAAAATTAATTATGAGAAGTCGGAGGTGTCCTTTAGTAGAGGTGTGAGAGCGGAGCAAAAGGAAGAGATTATGGAAATTTTGAGCATGAGACAAGTTGAAAAACATGAGAAATATTTGGGGATCCCGAATGTTCTTGGAAGATCAAAAAGATTTGCTTTCGAAGCCTTGCTTGATAAAGTATGGAAAAAACTCCAAGGTTGGAAGGAAAGGTTGTTGTCACAAGCAAGCAAGGAAGTTTTGCTCAAGTCAGTTATCCAAGTAATACCGACTTATCTAATGGGTGTCTAAAAGTTCCCAACGGAAGTCATTGAAAAATTACACTCTTTGATGGCTAGATTTGGATAGGGGGAAATTGGAGATTAAAGACGAATTCATTGGAGGAGTTGGGATTCACTATGTACTCTCAAATGCCTTGGGGGTATGGGTTTAGGGATCTTACAGTGTTTAATGATGCTCTTTTGGGGCGCCAAGCTTGGAGACTTGCTTGTAAACCCGACACCTTATTACTTAGTAAGGTGATGAAGGCAAAATACTATCCCCGATGCGATTTTCTTGACTCTTATTTAGGATCTGGGGGCAGCTTCTCGTGGTGCAGCATTTGGAGTTCGAAGGCTTTAGTTAAGGAGGGAATCTTGTGTAGAGTTGGAAATGGGGGTAGAATAAATATCTGGAACGACCCATGGTTGGCAGATGATTGCTCTCGTTTTGCTACTAGCAACCCCTCTACTGCAATTGAAAAGGTCAGTGAGTTAATTAATTTTGAGAAAATGGAGTGGGATTGGGAAACTGTGAACTCTTATTTTAATGAGCGTGATAGGAGTTGTATTATGGCAATTCCGTTAAGCTCTCGTCTACCCACAGATGCGCTAACCTGGGCTTTCTCAAAAGACGGTAATTATTCGGTTAAAACCGCGTATATGCTGGGAAAGGGTTGTGATCTTGATGACTTTCACTATGCGTGGGTTGACATATGGAAGGCCAATGTCTGTCCAAAGGCAAGAAATTTCCTTTGGCGTCTCTGTACTCAAAACCTTCCGGTTCGATGCTTACTTAAATACCGTCACTTGACTGAGGACGATAGCTGCCCATGGTGTGGGAATTGCACTGAGACTTGGAGACACACCTTTTCGAATGTGTGAGAGTTAAAGACTTGTGGGATGAGGCTGAGTGTTCTGTGATGTATGATCAGTAATTTTTTGGAAATCCCTGTGATCTATTAGAGAGCTGGAAGAATATAAGCCCAGAAACTAAAGTCCTTGGGCTATATCTCCTTTGGGTAATATGGCAGGAATGCAACCTAAAGGTCTTCCAACAGAGGGAAACCCCTTCATCTGTGTTGATTGAACGTGTTCTCAGGTGGGTTGATGAGTATGAAAGGTATGGTAAAGCCATTTATTCATCATCTCTGAACTCTCGTTGTGCTAGCCCTGGTATATGGCATCCCCCACCTAACGGTGTAATAAATCAACACAGATGCATTTTTATTGGAGGAGGGATGGGTGGGATTAGGAGTGGTGGTTCGGGATTATGCTGGGAAGGTTATATTTGCAGCTTCAAGGAGAGTGAAGGCGTGGTGGAAGGTTGAAGTAGCGGAAGCTAAAGCCATTGTTATGGCATTGAGGCTGGGGCGGAAGTATGGATGTGATCATATCATCATTGAATCAGATTGTCAAGTTGCAACTAACCGATTGACAAAAGGTGTTGCTCGTCTAATAAACCTTGATACCATCCTCACAGATGCTATTGAGCTGGGCTCTTCCTACACAAGTCTCCTATGGATGCACGTAAAGCGGGAAGGAAACGTAGTGGCTCACAATTTAGCTAAATACCTCCCTTTTGGAGTAGAACAAATCTGGGAAAATTGTATCCCTCAAGACATTGCTCACTATGTATAGATAGATTATCTTGCTATTAATGATTAATATTTTGCTTCCTTTCAAAAAAAAAATGTATGTAAAGTTATGGACCTAGACAAATTTTTGACTATAATTTCTCCATTAATTAGGTCTATTCACTTCACTTTATTTTTTTATTGAATTAAAATTATTTTTCTGAACTTAAATACTTCCTCTATTCCCCCACATGACTATATTTTAATTTACGAATTAATCATAGTATGTGGTCAAACAAGCATGATGAATAGTGTAAAAGTGCAGTTGTTGTAATTTTACTAGAACGGAGGAAGTAATTTTTATTAAACCTGAAATTATTTTTAGTGAAATAAAAATATTTTTGCTGAATTGATTTTTTTTAATTGATTATCTATTATATTTCTTTTTTAAGATTACTAATTTTTACGAAACTGAAATAAGTTTTATTGAATTGAAATTGTTTTTGCTAAACTAAATTAATTTTACTGAATTGAAATTATTTTTACTAATTTTTTTAAAAAACAATTTTTTAATTTTAAAAAAACAATTTTTTAATTTTTTTTTTATTTTTAAGGTGAAGTGAGTAGGCCATTAGTGACTTAGTCATTAATGCATAATTCAATTTGTAGAGCATTGCCCACGCGTCAACTCTCAAATCAAGAACTTAGCTACCAAGAAAAGAGTAATTGAAATATTATTATAGGCTTATAGCCTATTAAATAAAGTTATAAGATAATTAGGTCTACATACATTGTGCCAAAGTTTCGTTAAATAAATTTTTTAAAACAGATCAAAATGTAAAGCAAGTCTAACTTTCAAAAAATGGAGAAAGTATATGGGAGGAAGGCTCTTTTCAAATGTATAGGAAGCATCACATAGAATTGTAGCCACATCTAATGCTACTTTAAAAAAAATAATACAAAGTTTTACTCCCTCTGTTCCCTTTTGTTTGTCACTTTTGCCATTTTGGGTGACTCTAAATATTTGTCATATTTCATATTTTCATAATTATTAAGATACATAAAAAGACTTTTATACCCCTTTTTTTTATCTTATTAAGTCCTCTTCCTATTTTATCCTAACATTTTCCAAAAAAATTATGCCAGTTTTTGACTAATTTAATGTTTTACACTTTTGAATCTCTCAATTTCTCTTTTCTATGTACTTTAATTACTTTTTTAATTGAAAATGTCTCTTGCCCAAGCACTTTTATTACTTTATTGGTTGGGAATTTCACTTTCTCATATATACTTTCATTACTTCACATTTTCCACCTTAATTCTCGTGATTTTCCTTCAAAAGTCACAAACAAAAGGGGATGGAGGGAGTATTTTATTATGAAGTAAACTATATAAATGAAAAGTTTTAAAAAATAATTCCACATTTGTGTGACCTATTCATCAAAACGGGTAATCTTTAAGCAATTTAAAAACGAACCAACCTTTTACTCCTATTTCTCAAACAAACATTATACTACCTCGTTAAATATTAGTTGCAACTTTGGAATATTTTATATCTCACAAATAATACCCCAAAGTTGCAACTAATAATAAACGGAGGTGGTATTTTTTTTTTTTTTACCTAAAACTTGTTTAACAGGTTATTGTTTTTAGTCAATCAATCAAAACCTTAATCTCATAAGCGAGGTCACGTACATGAACCAAAAGTGATTATATTTTTAATCTTTTCATAAAATTAAATAAAAAACCTTTCCCAGCAACCCCCTCCATTTTCCCCACCTTCTTTCCCTGCCCTGTTCCTGATTTTCAGGTGCGGGGGCAACATTGGAGAAGGGTTTGTGGGTGCAAGTGGATTTTAGGTGAGTTTTTGTTAACTTGGTGAGGCGGTGGTGGCAGGGATGGGTATAAATAGGTTGTTTCGGGGTTATTTCGGGATAAGTTTCAAGAAAAGGGTGGTTGACATGTGGGTCAATGGCCAATAGGTGTGGTTGCGGCAGAGGAGAAGGGGAGGGGAGGGGGTGGGTTTCTTTTAAAATTATTTTTAAAAATAGGATCAATCAGAAGGTAACACATGGTAAATTACCTTTTAAAATTGGTTACCAATTAAAAAAAAAAAAAACTAGTTAAGGGTTTGTTTTTAAAATAAGGTTGAAATGTGGGATCCTCCTCAGATTACGCAAAGGTTGACCTATTTTGAACAAGTTACATAAATGTGAGAATTTTTTTTAATTTTTTTTTTTATTTTCCAAATTTACCTTATAGGGCATGTATTAAATACAATAGAATTTACGAAGTAGAATTTTGATAACAAATAATCTTGCATCATTCACCCATCCACCATTGGAAACAATGGGATCGGGACTTATAAACATGATCTTTAATCAACTATACAAGGTACCTTGGGCCTGTTCTATTCAACTTAATTTCAGTTCAGTTCCTAATTTCCTTCTCTCATAAACAATTCATTTTAGCTCTGATCTATTCAGTTCAGTTTAGTTTAATTCAGCTCCAATCAGTTCAATTCAGTTCAGTTCATTTGTTTTCAGTAAATCAGAACAAGCTTCAAGTGATACTCGCAATTTATGTGGCCAAATTTTTTTAAAACTTTGACCATATCTCTAGAATTATGTCTAGTATAAGAATAAAATTATCACGTGATGTTTATTTGGATTCTTCAATTTGTTATATATTCATCGAATATCAGTTACTTTTTGTAGGTTTTTTTAAATTTTTTTTATAGATAAGTACATGGGTGAATGATGAATCGACACTATAATCTTCTGAAATTGGGAGATAAGCTTTAACCATTTAAGCTATTGGTTGTGACATTATAATTTCAAATTATACTAAGTAATGTTAAAGTATATCCTACATTCTTACCAAATAACACATATATGTGTCCCATATTGATTGAAGAAGAGAGAGTTGATCACTTTATAAGGCTAAGGGGCTACTCCTCCATTGTCATATGGATTTTGGGATGAAACCTTCTAGAACTTGTGAAGTAGACCCTCTCTCTTGATTACAAGTGCGGCCCAAACCAGTATTCTGGGCCAAATTGAATTGTATCTAACAAGTAAAACAACATGCAATGGGATTAGAACAAGCAACTAACTATTGACATCAAGAAATAGTATACATCATATATGGTGTAGAGAATTAGAGGAGGAGGGCAATAATGTAGAGGAAAATCATTGGGAGTACAAGTTTTTAGGTAAATTTTGTGAAATTGAAGTTGTGTGGGCTAATCCGATTGACTTTGCGTTGTTAGTTGAAGAAGTTGTTTTCAGTCTACAACTTCAAAATAAATTTCGTGGCAGATTTATTATGGTCCATATTGTTTGGAGGTTGGACTCTTCTAGAAGGTATTATAATAATCTTTAGTGGGCTGGACTAAGTTAGAATGTTGCTATATTTTTCTTTAAATTAATGATGGCCCAGTAGGCAAAAACTTACTAATACAACACTTAAACACTATATTAGAGTTATGTAATTTGATATTTTATTTTATTTTATTTATTCATTTTCATAGAGTTATTGAATAATAAATAAAAAATTGTAAATTCTTTTGAAGCCTAATTTGAAAACTTCTCCTACACCGATTGTAATTTTCCAACGGTTTTAGACTTCTAGACTGAGAGAGATATCATAACATTGTGTAACTGTTGTGTAGAAAATCTTATATCACGCGACAAATGTTAATAGGTGTTTTCTTGTGTTTTGATGAACAAGTTGCTATTTCATCCATCCTTATCAAAGAGGTAATCATGTATTATTTCGGCAGCAAATTATTTTCAACTAATAACTTAAGTATGTGTTAAATTAGATAGTGGAAACACCATTATTATCATTCCTTCCTGATCTTATTTAACTCAGATAAAAGATCATAATCCACTAATTAAGCTATTGAATTATCCTTGGAATTAAAGATCATCTTAGTTCCCACTCATTTGGTATACTCGATCGGTACATGCATGTTTATGCTATAATTTCTAATTTATTTTGGTAATTAAGTGTAAGTACAATGTTAAATTATATAACCGATCTTGAGGTTTAACCATAAGATTAAACTTTTGATTGAGACGATTTTTTAATATGGTATTAAGAGTCAATGTGACAAGAAGGTCACAGATTCAAATAAATCTCATCCACCTCTCTTTTCAAGTGGGTATGAGGAGGCTCATGCTACTTCCACATTTTAATTCTAAAGGGCTCTCGTGTGAGGGAGCGTGATAGAGTAGATATATAACCGATCCTGGGATTTAACCATTAATAGTTTAAACTTTTGATTGAGATGTTCCTCTAAACATACAAAGTGCACTCCAAAAAAAGAAGAGATAAATAAGTAAACAAATTAATGGTACTCGCGAATTGAAGAATTTCATAACTGGACTAATAAATTAAACTATATGATACAGTTACAATGCAGGAATATCATTAATACTATGGTACCATAAGAATTAATAAGGGATGTTTCTACTATGGTCCCCTTTATTTGGACCATCACTATACTGAAATATCATTGGCCAATTTTTTATTTTTATTTTTTACCTTGGTCAAACCTTAATTTTAGTATTTTCCTTTTTTATATCCTTTTTTTTATTTTCCAAAATTTAATTACTGATTTTCCAAAAATTATTTTATAATTTCATTTATTAAAATTAGTATTTACTTAAATAAAAAAAAAGATTAAATTAAAAAAAATCAAAATCAAAAAATCGTTCATCAATGTTCTTCATATTCATCATTGTTCTTAAAGTTTGTTAATCCATGGATGAGATTAATCACCATTATGGTAATTTTTATCCCGTATTTACACTCGCACATCAACGAAAATTGAAAATATACATCGATTTACATATTATATGTGAAGAGTTCATTCGAAATTTGGATTCACATTTGTATGAATCTGGGATTGTTTTTAATCCTAAAACAATATATGTTAATTGGATATTCGCAAACAAGGGATGCAAAATCGGTCACTATATGTATGCGAAATAAAAAAAAAAAAAAAACAATTTTTCGAAATCTGGGTTTGTGAGAAAATTGGAGAAGACAACGATTTTTGTTTTGGAATACTTGTTTGATTCGAAAAAAAAAAGATATAGTTTTCAATTTTGTTTGCATATAAGGCATTAACCCAAATGCTAATAGGACATTACCTATAAAACGCAATATTATTGTTTATTTGGTCTACGGCCATACTTTATTTTCGACATTGCTAATTATTAGTTCATACTGTGCATGCATTAATATCCTAATATTTTTCTTAATTGATAGCAAATAGGATCGTGGTCCTCAATCCTCTTTCACTAGCCAAGTCACAATGTACATATACCAAGTTTGATATCAATGATCACTTATATATCAGCTATTGTGGTTTGATTTATGTATGCATATTTCTCAAAATTAAATTAACTCTCAATCATACCACCTTTAGAGCTATTCTAATGGCGACCTAATTGTCAAATTAGATGATTATCTTCTTATCTATCGTGTGACCTAATGGTTGGATTACTTGGATACTAGTTTGTTATTAATTAAAATAATGAACCGTCTTTGGTTATTATTATAATTTTACAATAATTAAGGAGATTGAGACCTATTCTAAATATATGAGTAATGTCATATTCTAATATTGGACGAATCCCATATAATAACCAAATGAAAAAAAAAAACGTGGAGGTGAGCAATTACATGCAAACTTTTTTTTTTTTTTTTTTGAAAGAATACAATGACAAATTGTTAAATATAGTAAATATATTTTTGTATTTATAAATTAGAAAAGCCAATATTCAACCCCTTAAATTTAGGCTAAATGTATGCTACTATTGCAAGTTGTATTCCTTATAATTAGGACATATCATGCTTCTGTTTTGTATATACATGTATTTTAGTTATATTAATGAGAATTGAAAATATTCTTTTTCCTATTTGTCAAAATAGCGTTACATGTTAAATGTGAATTTTTGTATCTAGTTTTTTACCTAATGGTTAGTACTACGACTCTACAAGTATTTTTTTTTTGATTAGTTTAGTTTCATTTTTAATTTATAGTCTATATTTTACGTGTCATAAAAAATAACTGATTAGAACACTATTGTATATCATTGATTTATTTCCTAAATAGTACGTTAGATATTATAATAGTATATTTGAAAAAGATTTGGACGACAATTATATGGGATAACTTATGTATCATTTAGTAATAATATTTCCTAAAAATAAGCAATCAACAGCCATCATATAGGCAATATTCTTCAAATAGATCTTAAATCTAACACATTCCATTGTTAATCTAAATTTCCATTTTGATTGGTTGCTTTAAATACATGATTTTTTTTACCTTATAGAAAGATGGTTTGAATTTCAAATTACGCAAACCATAAAACAAAAATTAATGTCCAAACCTATATAATGAGCAAATTGATCAAAGGAAGAAGACGCAATTTCAGGATACAAAGATATATAATGAGCAAATCGATTAGAGGAAGAAGACGCAATTTTTTTTTTTAATTTTCTTCTCATAAACCTTGTTTGATACGTAGAACACAAGTGTGAATTTTGTGATCTGTTTATAGCTCAGGAATTAACTTATGTGTACTTTGGTTATTACCTAAAAAAGAAAGTTTATTGAGTTTGACGAATGACCATATGTATTTTAGATATTGTAAAAATTCCAATTTTATGATTTTTTCGACGTGGAGCCGAGGGAAACAACATTTTGATTTATTTTACAATAAGCATGTCAAAAAAAAAAAATTGAACAAATCTGATTTTATTTTAGAAAAGAAAGACTTAAAGTATTTCCTTAAAAAAAAATAAGATAGATTTAAAATCATAAACCTTAATTAAATTATGGTATTTTCCTAATTTTATCTTTTTTTTGTGGGAAAATACGTAAGTTATTATCCTAAAATTTTGTTAATATTCTATTAACCAAATTGCGTGAAGAAATAACAAAATCTCAGGAAAATTTAAAATTTGAGGGAAAGTAAATCAGCTATTATCCTAAGAATTATTAATATTCTATTTACCAAATTTTATCCTCTTTTTAAATTCATTTTACACGATTGTTTATCAAACATTCCATGTTTATTGCATTATTAAAGATACATATTACCATAATTCTAGGCGTGATAAAAATCAATAATTTTACAAAATCATAGGATATGTCGACAAAATCAATAATATTGTTAAGACCATTATCCACTTAAAATATTTTTTATGAATATTGTTAAGACCATTATTCTACTTAAAATATTTTTTACAAATTTACAGATTTTAAAAGTGTGAATAATAACAGTTTTGAGACTATATAAACTACTATATAACCATTGGGTCACAAGATAGATACAAACTATTTAGACAACAAAGATAACAAGATATTAACAAATTATAATCTAAAAATTGATAATGTCCACAACATTTTATGACCATATCCAATAATTAATTAATTTGTTTACGCAGGTAAATCCCTTTTGGATGTTTGGTAAATTCCTTGTTCATAAATAAGGTTTAAATTTCAATCTAAGTTTTTTGGGATCAAACAATACAAAAAAAAAAAAAAAAAAATTGTTAGTTTCTCTAAAGTATTTAATCTAATATTGAAGTATATGAATACATAAAGCAAACCACTATAGTAAATATATATTAGTTACCATTTATACCAAACCCGGTTAACATGAACTGTGGTTGTCCAGTGAAGACCACATTCATATTTACAACCAATTGAGAAGATAACAAGATATTACTAAATTATAAATCAGTCATTGGTACAAAAGAACTTAGTGTCATATGTTTTTAATCAACGAGTGAATTTAATAGGTAATGTCCTATTAGCATTTGGGTTAATGCCTTATATACAAACAGAATTGAAAACTATATCTTTTTTTTTCCGGATCAAACAAGTATTCCAAGACAAAAATCGTTGTCTTCTCCAATTTGCCTCACAAACCCAGATTTCAAAATTTTTTATTTTTGCATACATATAATGACTGATTTTGCATCCCTTGTTTGCGATTATCCAATTAACATATATTGTTTTAGGATTAAAAACAATCCCAGATTCATACAAATATGAATCCAAATTTCGAATGAACTCTTCACATATAATATGTAAATCGATGCATATTTTCAATTTTCGTTGATGTGCGAGTGTAAATACGGGACAAAGATTACCATAATGGTGGTTAATCTCATCCATGGATTAACAAACTTGAAGAACAATGATGAACATGAAGATCATTGATGAACGATTTTTTTATTTTGATTTTTTTGATTTAATCTTTTTTTTTTATTTAAGTAAATACTAATTTTAATAAATGATTTTCGAAAATTATAAAATAATTTTTGGAAAATCAGTAATTAAATTTTGGAAAATAAAAAAAGGAAAATACTAAAATTAAGGTTTGACCAAGGTAAAAAAAAAAAAAAAAAAAATCGGCCAATGATATTTCAGTATAGTGATGGTCTAAATAAAGGGGACCATAGTAGAATTTTCGATTAATAAGGTAGGAGTGTTCTTGTTGTGAAAAGATGTATACTTGTGTAAGTATATGTATACCTTCAGAGTAGTTCTTCAAGTTCTTTGGACAATTTTTGGAATTTGTTTGATTTGGGAGTTGGCCTTGGCTTGTTGGTTAATGTTTGTTTCTAAAGGATTATCTTGGTGTAATCCCAATATTAGCTAAGTAGAGTAATGGATGATCATTCCATTTTTTTTTTTTTTTTTTTTTTAATTTTTTATCTGAGCATGCTCCCTACAAAAAAAATTTGAATTTCATAGTATGTCCACTATAGTTTCATCCTATGATAAAAGGGTGAGGATAATCACAATGAAGGGTGTCGAATCACTTAAAGTGGTACTTCCTCTATTATTTTAAGTGTCCTATTGAGGTGTGCACATAGTTTTAGGCAAAAGGATGATATAATATATAAACGGGTTGGTTAAGAGTACAAAATTTGAAAAGTAAGTAGGAGAATTTAAATGGGGAACCGTATGTATAAAATAATGGCGAGTCAAAAAGAAAGAGAGCGAGATAATATATAATATGAGAAGTTTTTAAATATAGTAATGAGACACTTAAATAAAAACGATTATTTTTTTAAAAGTGAGGCACTTAAAAAATACGGAGAGAGTAGGTTGTAATTGTGAGACCTAGATAGACCAAGTTAAAGTGACTCAAGCTTGTTTGACTAACCTTAACTGTTCTTTATCCAAACCCTACTCAAGTTAAAAAGACTCAATTTTGTTTGACAAACCATTGCAAAAGTTACTAATCTCGTTTTAACTACTAGTCAAAGGTGGGGGTGCTTAGTGCACCCAAGCTATATAATTAGTGTTGTTGAAATGAACTTTGCCGAATTTTAATTGGCTTTTATTCAACTTAAGGTGCAATACTATACAAAACCTTACATATGCCATTATGACAAGTGTATGTAATGGAAATTAATGGAGATTTAAGGTTCATTATGTCGGTTCTTGCATCGTGTATGTGTATAGACGAAATCTTAGACCTCAAAGAAGCTATTTAGATGTATATATTAACCTTTTTAGCGTATGTGTATTGTGTATGAAGTATTAATATTATTAATGAAGTTTTAGCGTGTGTGTATATACGAAAATGTATTTTTTTTTTATTTTAAAAAAGATAAAAAGAAATAAAGATTAGAAAACCCTCCTCACCTGAGAAACTTCTAATGAGAGACGAAAAATATAATTATTTAATGTATTTGTACGAGTACAATCTAGTAAGCTACAAATATTACATACAATACAATGCATGAGGTGAACAATAACGACGACGATAATAATAATAATAATAATAAAAGTCATGTGACATCATAGCATGTCACGTTAGTCAAAATATAATGGCTTGAAAGCATGAAAGGTTAGCACTAAGAGTCTACTCATATTGCAATATATTTAGCTTATTATTTGGCTTTATCATCATTAAAAAGCTTATCAAAAAGAATACTAGATTACATTGTGCTTTATGAGATGGACCAAAAATGTCACACTCTTAGCCAAACCATTACAATTTACAAAGAAAGATGTTTTCAAAATTTCCGTCAAACTTAAAACTTTTACATTAACTAATTATTTCCACATCTATTACTTTTCATTGTTCAAGCTTTTCCTAAATAAAGATGTTCATAGTACTATTTCCTTTTGTTCATGTTTCATTATCATTGTAAATATATAACATGCAGTATGATTGAATCTATTTTAAAGTGTTAAACTAGAATATTCATTTTATTTGGAAAGAACACAAATGATATGATTCCTAGCTACTCTATTATATTCAATTCACTCATTAATAGTTGTAATTAGACATAATATTACATGCATTATGGATGATTATTAACGGATTTGAATCTAATTATGTAGCTAAGTAGTGTTATTAGAAAATTTATCGTCGAGACATATTATGTACACTACTCATGATAATGTGCTACAAAGTACATGCACAATTGGTATTTAGGTATTACTTATCAAAGTTCTTGTCAACAACTTATACCTCTTTAAAATAATCGCACACCGTACTATAAGCTTTCACTAATTAAGTAATGATCCCTAAAAAAAAAAAAAAAAAAAAAAAAAAAAAAAGGTAATGAAATTCATGAACACTTCTAAATTAAATTTACTTGGAGATAAATACTCATAATTGAATATAAATAACCTAGCTTGTCTTTTATAGGTACAATCACATCGATCAAAAGTACAAAGAGATAAAACAAACTCCATCAAATATTATCGATCTCATTTCATATATTTTTTGCAATTAATTAACATAGAATCAAATTATTCAAACAGACAAGAAATCCTCACGAGTCATCTCATGATCTCCTTTGCCCAAATCATCATCAAATTCAAACACAATATCTAGATTGTAAAATATAGGAACTAAGGCAACCGAACAAAGGAAAACTAAGACCGGCCCAAAAATCCAAAGCAAAAGTGGTAGGGCAGCATAAAAAAGCCTATTTCCAACAATGTTTAACACAAACCCTTTCTCCAATAATTCACACACATAACTTGGTGGAATTTTTGCAGCTATTAGGTCATGTTGAGGTGTATTAATCAAGAAATTAACTTGATTAATGAACCTAATTGATAATGAGTGGCACATAAATGAGAACAAGAAGATGAGGAGCAAGGTCACATATTTGAGAGCCATCATGAACTCGCCGTGTGCACCATACACGGTGTCGTTTAACGGCTTCTTGATGCTGTATGTGCTACTTAAGATGGCTGCTAAGCCTGAGCAAAGGAGGATGGAAGTGGTGGCCATTAGGGTTGATCCCATGATTGTGTTCCTTATTGTTTGGACGGCTAGGATGTTCTTCTTTTCATTATCCTGCATGCAAACGTGTACACCATCAATTTTCATGAATGATTGCATATCTTATATAAATAGAGAATAGGTCATACACATTAGACATCACACATGTCCATAAAAAAAGGAAAGAATTAAAGGAATAACTTTGATAGTGTGTAGAATAAAGTTATAGGATTTAGTCCTTACGTAATGGCTGCACCAAATTTAACTATTAGTATGCGACTCTCTTATAACCCGTTAAAGGAATAATTACTTTGATAGAGTGGAATAATATCGCTACTACATTATCATGTATCATTTTATAATATCATTGCAGATGTATTTATCAATCTTGACGCAATACAATAACAAACAATTTCTTAATATATATGCATGACATTAATAGAAGACAATCATATGAAACTAATATAAAATAGAGTGATTCCAAAAATGGCCTAGTGCTACAACCATTTCAAAGATTTTCAACAATTAAATAAATAATAATACCTTCTTTTTTTTTTTAAGGGAAAATAACAACACCTTATATATGCTTCAATTAATTGACAACAAACCCAAACTTTGTTAAAGAGATTACGCACATAAGGCCATAAAATCTATTAAAACAACGTGAAATTGGAAAGAGACAATGTAACAATTACGTGACGTGAATGTTGAACCTTTGATAAGTGAAGATAATGTTGGTAGTTTTTATTAAATAGGATTAACCAATTAGTATGAGAAGATGTGAGCATGTAATATAAAGTAATAACATATTTGCATTATAATTGGACGAGTCATAATACACTTTATTTTGTTGAACCATTTACCTATGTTACAAAAGTTTATGTCATGCATTATTAATGAAACATTTATTGGGATATAGTGGAAGAAAAATAAGCAAAGGTAAAAGGTTAATTAGGACAATTACTTGTATGATTTTTGGTTGTAACAACTAACAAAGCTTATTTTTATTGGTTATTGAGTGAAAATAGAGTAATACGTACACATCTAATATATACAATATTACATTGGAATGGAAGTATATGTTTGTGAAAATATAACTTTTTCTCAAATTTTAAGGACCATTATTATGTATTGAGTACCTAAGAATATATAGTGGCCTAATTTTTTTAAAAAACTTTTTAAATTATCCAATGCTAATACGAAGTAATTAGTAATGAAGTAATTATATAAATGCTGAAAGAAGATATGTAACTTGAAGATGTCTTGCAATGCTTAAGCCATCGTACGCTTTAAAAATGTAGCAAGCGTCAAAGCACGAAAGTAAATGTACAAACTAAACTCATCATTGTCATAGTACACTTTATTAAAATAGTTTGTCAATGACCTTAATCAATCAGAAAGTTTGAGTTCACTTATTTGATTGATTGATGAACAAGTATAATTATTTGTAACCTTAGCTCCAATCTCGAATTGAAATTAATTGACATTACTTCTTTTCATAAAAGTATCTCATAATTTAAATCTTTATTGAAATTGAGCATTTTAGATTAATTGATTAAGTACACGTGTCAAGGCCAATCAGGTCGTCTTACAAGTTTAGAATAAGACAACGGATGGCAAGCCTAAGGTATATACGAACCAAACTTTTTTCTCTTTTACCCTCATTTATCTTCTCAAATCGCCACCACCACAACAATACCACCCATGATTTCCACATCCTTAGACCACTATAACGTGGAAAGAGAGAAGGGGACAAAAGAGAATTATCATAGTTATTAGAATTCCGATTTAAATCTTATAATCAATCATATGATTTTACGATTTATGTATGTCCATACGATTTGATTTTTAATTCTAACTTTATTACAAGTTTAAAAGATGCTTACGAAATCATTTATAAACATATATATCGTCAATTATTGATTATTTGATGGGTAAACAACTACTTCCTAATATTAATTAAGTATTTAGCTTATAATTTAATTATGTTTAATTGAATTTGGATATGATGTCTTGATTAAGATTCGATTCTGAATAATCCCTCTATCGATTTTAAGTAGAATTTCAATTTTGATAACTTTGATGAGGATTACTAGTTAATGCGTTGATGGTATAGTGGGTTATTAAGTGGGGCATATGGTGGAATAACAAGTAATCGAGACAAAATAGGTATATCCTTAATTTAAAAATTAAACATATTATATTAAGAAAAAAAATCTCGAAGAAAATAGATACAAGTGGTTGATTAACTAAGTTTACTGTTTACCTAAGCACATACTAAAATTATGATTATCTATTTGTAACTACACTAACTTCATTCTTTCTATATATTCTAAGTATTTAACCATATTTAGCAATGTAGAAAATTTTATTAAATTTGTTAAAACACCTTTACACTTGTAGAACACCTGTATTATTGTAGTATAAGTTGTTAAACATCCTGAAATTGCGCGCCAAAATGCGTGCAAACAACTACTAGCTAACTATAAACCGTTATCATCATCACCACCTCACATCGTAACGATAGTAAGGTATTAGCCGTCTTAACGTTTCATATTGCATGCTTTTTTTCTTTCTTTTTTTTTTTCTTAATATATAAATATTATTATAGTAAGTATATAGTTGTAACACTCGTGTACATGCATTATTAATTTATTATTCATTCTATTTATGAAATATTTTTTTCGTGTACGCATGATATTATCATTTTCATTCTTTCAAAAAAAAAATATTATCATTTTCATAGGTAAATATCACATTTTATTTACCAAGTTTTAACGAGATTGGTTTTGCAATTCTTAAATGTCTTTTCTTTTCCTCATGTATAATCATCATACACATGGAACTTGTGTTTGTGATGATGTCTAGTCGTTATATTAGGCAAAATAAGTTCAAACGCTTCATACGTTACCAAACAAGAAATGAAAACTTATTTCACAAGAATGGAGATGCATTGCCTTAGAATTAGTGTGCTATAAAAAAATATGCTTCATACGTGAGATGTTCTCGTTTTTGTTTTCAGTTACTTCAGAACTATAATACTGTCAAAAAACGTCAGGGTAAGATATAGTAACACCTCATACGGAGTCATTATTACTGTATATATTTCATAAAAAGTTGATGAAATGGCTTATTTTAGTAATTAAATTATTTTAAATGATAACACCAAATCATACGTGTTAAATTATTAGGGAAAAAAAAGCTTTGAGGTTTTTATAGGTCTTCATCATAGTTAATATAATTAAGAAACCAATTTAAAAGAGTGCAATGGAGTTCAAATTCACCCAGAGTTAACTCTTCTAATGATATGCTTCTTAAACGAAAAAAAATAAAAATAAAAGGGTAACTAATTTGTCAAGAATATAATTTAATTAAGTACAAATAAAAAAAATTATACACACTTTAGTAACCACTCACACATAGGCTTTAATCTTTCTTTCCCATGATTACTTCTTTTTTTGTTGATTAATTAAATTATAGCTCAACTTCTACACAATTTAAATTTTTTTCACCCAAGTAATCCAATCCAAGGTAAGTTAGCTTACTTAACTATCTAGAATTTTATGAAAATCTAACATGAAATCTTTATCATTTTCACCAAGCTCAACAAAAACTTCAATTGAATGTAATAAATTTAGCATTAATATGTTTAGCTATCTACTCATTGTAAATCACTTCCAACCAAATCGGATATCTATTTAATATGGTTAAATATAGATTATCCAATGAGTCACAGATATAGAATTATAATTTACCTTCATAATGGCTGCAACCCAATATCTTCTTGCATGAGAATTAGTGCCGATGATTGTAGAGAGGGGTTGAGTTCGAACCTTATTCCATATCCATATATGATATATAGTCAAAACCAAGAAACTCAAAGGCACCAATAGCAAATCCAAATAACATTTTCTCCATTCCATCTCTCTTCAATTTGATAATTATTTGCCCTCTCTTTTATTTATTGTAATATAGTTTATAAGCAAGAATGTTTGAAATGCTTATAATTTTCTACTACCTAGTTAAGTTTATAAGTAGATCGAGGAATATATATATATAGTGTGTATATACTCGTGGAATGAAATGTACGTGGACGTGTTTGAATAAGATGTGCAATTTGCAAAAACATGATGAAAAAGACTAAAACAAATAAATAAAGGTGTGACGGGCTTTCTATCCTTTACCTACTAATAAGCAACATGATAAATCAATTATGTGGAACTTGTCTCATTCTCCCACTTTGTTAGGTCGACCATATTATATTTTACAAGTAGCTAATAGTATTGCTTATAAATTTTAATGGATTTATGTACATGCATGCCAATTTTAAAATAGCATACATGGTATTATGAATAAATAATTAAGAGATTTTACTTAATTAATTAGTAAAAGATTGGAAAAATTGACTGCAACACTACAAACTATACATAAGGTGCATACAACAACTAAATAACGAACACATTTGATTTGGTGTTAAAATTACAAAAATTCATTGATTAAGAGAAGATAGAAAGGATAGTAATGATCACTACTTTAAAAAAATGGGATAAACTAATAAGTTAAGGGATCGTATTGGAAACCTCTTTTGTGTTAAAAAGTTTTAATTAATATTTACATTTTCTTTTGTTTTAGCACTTATGGCCTGTTTGTAAGGTGGTCATAAGAGATGGTAATGACAATGAATTTGTATGTAAAATTGTAAGAAAAATCAAGGTTAATGCCCATGGTAATGCTAGCTCATCCCAAATTGACCAATTTTCTTTAAAAAAATTTCATTCCAACCTAATACCTTTTCCTAGGTGGTAATAAATATGGTAATGAAAAAACATGAAGAAGACAAATGTTTGAGGATGAAATTGCATTGCTATGGGGATTATAATGTTAATTTCCATTCTATATACACATGCATTTAAATTTCATTATGCTCCTATGTTTTTTTTAAGGCAAAATCTAATAAGCGTCCCTGGGGCGTTAGATAAGAGAATTAAAGTGCAAATATTAGAGTAAAATTAACATAAATTACACCGAACGACGAGTGGTTTTGTCATGCATTCCTAACTTAATACCATTTCAACCAATATAATTACTCCTTATCTAACGCCCTGGGGCACTCGTTAACAAGATCCTTTTTTTAATTGCACCATTAAGTATGGGCACGATTTTTAAGAAAAAGAGTATGTGAAACAAACAAATGAGAGAGAGAAAATGTGGATAACAATAGTTGTTATTACATGTGAATAAGGATAATTAAGGTATTTTGTATGTGAACACACCTAAAGGGTGAGTAAAGCACACCAAATGACCAAATAAGGGAATGGTACAATTAATATATAATTCCTCAAAAAGTTATAGTGCAATAAAAAAAACAGAGGAAGTATGTAATTGTCGTTTAATAAACGTTTCCGACCATCCAGGTGTACCATCTATCCAACCCAAAAACTTCCTTTTAACGAAATGCGAATAACCCAATAAATTTAATTTGAGATTTTCGAATGCGAATTATTGTAATCCATTTAACTAGAATTTGTTCTTGAGTTATTCGAATCTGAATATGTTTCATTAGAGTAAAAAATTATATTCTCAATTTCATGCTATACTTATTCTCTCATTTTGGATTGCAATCAATTAGAAATAATTGATGTTATTCTTGTAGTCATCATATAATGTATCTGTCTCAAATTCGCGTGCAGCTTCATTAATAAGATGTTAGGGTGATCGATTAGATGTTATTTGTGCTACTCTATATAGATAATGTCCCACTTAAGATTGATGATATTCTTATAGTGTATTTAACGTTGGAAAATTCTTAGAGCACTACTATAAAAAGTTGTGCAAACATTATGAACGTGGATTTAATATATATATATATATATATATATATATATAGAGCAATGAGGTATAAATTTAATACTCCCTCCGTCCCTTTATTACATGTCTATTTCTCATTTTGCACGGAAATTAAGAAAGTTAAAGATTCCTTAAAACTAATAATTGGGTGTATAGATATGCATATGGGGTTAGAGAGAGATAGAGAGAAAGAAAAAGTAGTTGGGAATTAGGAGAGAGAAAATATTGGAAATTGATGTTAAAGTACAAAAACGAAAAAGAAAAAGGGTGACAAATCATGAAAAAGAGAATAATATTGTAAAAAAGTACAACCTATAAATAGAAACAGGCACTTAATTTTAGTCACCCCAAAAAGGAATACAGGCATGTAATAAAGGGACGGAGGGAGTAGCAAAGATTATTAGGGGTGTCTATTCGGTTTTCGGTTTGGATTTTTGTCAAATCCGATCCGAAATAAAATTCAGTTTTTAATTTTCAAATCCAATCCGATCCGATTCTTATCAATCTGATTCGGTTCAATCCAAATTATAATTCGGTTATTTGGATCCAATCCAAAAATCCGAATTAAAATACATTGCAAATGTTTAGGGTCTAAAGTGATTACAAAAATAAAAATGCAATTATAAGTTTGTACATTATTAATACAAGTATTGTTATATTAATGTAATTATAAACATAATTTAACATGATTAATATAAACAATCATTATTTGTAAAAGTATGGTTTCATATTTTGGTTAATTCAGTTTTTTGGATCCAAATAAGGTTAATCCGATTCGAAAATCCAAAAATCCGAATTTTCAAAAAAATTCAATCCAATTCGATCCAAATTAAAGTTTGGATCCAATCCGAATTAATAATTCGGTTTGAATTGGATTGAATTTCAGTTTTTATCCGAATAATAAACACCCCTAAAGACTATGAACTCGAGTATGATATGTCACAAGTTTCAAATACTATGCCTTCATACATTAGTTTCTGGTCTTCTATATACTTGAAATGAAATAATACACTAAGATTTTTTTATGAGCCCAAGCCAGCTACAAACATCTCTAGCACACTCAACTTTTAGGGGGTGTTTAGTTTATCAAGTTGGAATAGATTGATATAGAATCTCATATTAGAGAGATATGGATTTTAAAACTCATACTACTCCAAAGTTATTTGGTTTTATTGTTGAAATGGATTCTATATTTCTATCCTTCATTAATAAAATGGATTGTGAATCTTTGGGGGAGAGTGGGTATGAAATTCCATTACAAAAAAGCTCAATCAAACAAAAAATTAGATGAAATAGATTATAATTTCATTTCAACCCATTCTAAATGATCCAACCAAACAACCCTCTTAATTACACAGATTTAGGAATACCTTGTACATGGATCGCAATTATTTAGTCCTATTAGAGATATCGGAAAATTGTTAGAGATATCGGAAAATATATGTGTGATATATTTTCCGTATATATCATTTAAGAGAATAATATATTTAGGATATTTATGTTAAGATATTATTTTGAGAATATATCATTAGGATATATGGTATATCTTTTAGGAATATTGTTTCCTATCTTATGAGCGTAGGTTTTGTATAAATACTCAACCTATTGATGAATAATGAGCAAGCAATACAAAGCCATTCTATTCTATTTCTCTCTAATTTGACATGGTATCAAGAGCAGGTTAAATCTTGGGACCGTTCATAAAAAATTTCCCCCCTACCGGTGGGTTAGAAATTAAACCCACCGGTGGGACGATCCTTTAGCAAAAATTACCAATTTTTTTTTAGTTTATTCCACTGTGCAAGTTAGTGTTGGTGCAGAGTTTGAGTTGATGACTTGATGTATACATTACATCATGCGTGGCTTTTCTAAGCATTGAGATCAAAATAAAGTTGTTGAAGATGGGAAAAAAAAAAAAACGACTCTCTTGTGTCGTGAGACAAGATATATTTGGTTCTCCTTGTGCCGTGAGACAAGGTTTGTGAGTTGATTCGAGCATAATTTTGCTTCTTTGGATTTGAGTGTGGTTTACTCTGAAAGACCAATAAGAAATTTGAGTGTGGTTTACTCTGAAAGGCCAATAAGAAATTTGAGTGTGGTTTACTCTGACAAACCAATATTTGATTGGAGCTCGGTTTTGCTCTGGAAAAACAAAAAATTGTTATATTTGCAGGTTCGAAAAGAATGGTGTTCCTGTTTGAGTTCGAAAAGATGAACGTTCTCATCGCTGAAAAGAAGAGACAAAAACTGAAGGCGACATCACAAGAGTGTGCATCTCGGCTTCAACAAAGTGAAGAATTTCCAATCGCAACGTTCGTGTTACTGCCGTTACGATTGCGGGAGGGTGTTAGAGATATCGGAAAATATATGTGTGATATATTTTCCGTATATATCATTTAAGAGAATAATGTATTTAGGATATTTATGTTAAGATATTATTTTGAGAATATATCATTAGGATATATGGTATATCTTTTAGGAATATTGTTTCCTATCTTATGAGCGTAGGTTTTGTATAAATACTCAACCTATTGATGAATAATGAGCAAGCAATACAAAACCATTCTATTCACTCTTCTCTCTAATTTGACAAGTCCCAAGTCCCACGGAAGTGATCGGCATACCTTTTAGATAGCTAGTTTAGTTAGACGCTATCATGCTATAGCTATACTGAGCCTTTATAGTGTAGTAAAGAATAGCATTTTACTTAGGCACGCAAATGTAGCATACGTAATACGGTGGCATGTAGGATTTGGACAAGCATGGGGACCATAGGGTGCTCTTTTATTAAAAAACTAGGTTATTAGTTTCATGTGATACACGATTTTAATAATAAAAATTAACTTGTATGTGTAACATAAATATTTTAAGCAAAATATATAATAAATTGTGATTTCTCTCATTAGATTAATTGAACTAAAATTAAGGATATGATGTTAAATATTCTATTTAACTTCATAGCTCTAATGATGTATGTCAAATATATATATATATATATATATATATATATATATATATATATATATATATATATATATATATATATATATATAAGGAAATTTTGACTTTTACCACCTCCAAAAAACGACTTAATTGATTTTACCACCTCCATAAAAAAAAGATTTATTTTACCACCAACAAAATTTCCAAAAATTCGATTTTACCACCAACTAACGGATTCCGTCCATGAATCCGTTAGTAGGGCCCACCTTTTTGACGTTTCTTCTTCATCTTCCCCGATCTTCCGTGCACCACCACAGCGCCACTACCGCCCTCTCCCCAACCCAACACTGCCCTCCCCGAACCCACCACCGGTGTCGCACCACCAGCCCCAATCCACCTGAAACCTCCCCCTCCCTTTCGCGCAACCCTGTCGCCCCCGAAAACAACGAAACCCAAAACCCTCGTTCCCCAAAACGGCCACGAATCTGGCCACAAATGGCCGAAATCGGCCGATTTTGGGGCTTAGTGGCCTTAACCAGCCGATTTCGGCCTTTTAAGGCCAGATTCGTGGCCGTTTAGGGGGGACGAGGGTTTTGGGTTTGGTGGTTTTTGGGGGCGATATGGTTGCGAAAAAGGGAGGGGGAGGGTTCAGGTGGGTTAGGGCTGGTGGTGCGACGCGGGTGGTGGTTTCGGGGAGGGCTGTGGTGAGTTGGGGGGAAGGCGGGGGTGGCGATGTGGTGGTGGCTGGGGTAGTTTTAGTTTTTTTAATTTTTTTTAAAATTTTTTTTTTTAAATTTGCCCAATAATATGGCGACAGTGCAAGGTAGGCCCCACTAACGGATTTATGGACGGAATCCGTTAGTTGGAGGTGATTGGTGGTAAAAGCCAACTTTTATTTTTTTATATGGTGGTAAAATAAATCTTTTTTTTATGGAGGTGGTAAAATCAATTAAGTCGTATTTTGAAGGTGGTAAAAGTCAAATTTCCCTATATATAAACCTTTATAGCTATGATAAAATTTCTAAAATGTTAGCATTTTTTTTATTCATTGTATAAAATGGAAAAATTAATAAAGAGTGGAAAATCCAAACTCGATCTACATTCTACAATCACTAATAAAATGTAGAAGATTGTTTTTCTTAAAAAAAATATATATGTGTAAGAGGATAATAAGAATGTGAAACTATCAAAGAGACCACCCGTCAATTATTTTTACTTCATATGAATATAAATTGTGTATTTAGTCAATTTAGTCTTAAAAGCTTTTAGAAACATGTACTCGTATAATTAATCAATCATTTCGAAATATTAGGTTTACCTTGAAAAAGACAAAAAAAAAATAAATAAAGAAAGTGATGTCAATAATAGTTTTCGAGGGAAAACTTTTTATAAGAAGTTGCCACATGAATAGTACGTTATGATGCAGCGGTAATTACTTTAGTATTAGCTATAGTTTTCATGTAACAATCGGGTTAGGTCATGGTTAAACCCTGGCCTAGGGTATGTAGAGTCAACATGAGCTCGGTCCACAACCATCTTTAGTCATAAGTTGATATACACTTAGCTAGATGAAACCCGTGCGATGCACAGTTTGTATGTGTTTTTTAAAAACAAATAGTTTTTATGTTTATATGATAAAATTTGTTATTTTATTCGTTGTACGTAATTATATATTATAATCTCAAATATAATATTTTATATTTAATTAATTTAAACTTTAAAATCTCACTCGCCAATTTTGACTCGTGCAATGCACGGTTTGTTAGTATTTTTTACAACAAATATTTTTTGTATGTACTTCCTCCGTTATTTTTTTTTTATTTTTAAATTTTTTTATAGTTACAACAATTTGACTTTTACACTATTAATGTGTTTCACTTTGGCTAGCTTTGACGGTTTATACTTAAGTAAAAATATAGTCATGTGGGATTTTGTTAGATTCGTCTCGATTTATACAATTTTAATGTCAAATATTTATAATTTTACATATTGGTAATTAAAGATATTAACGATTGAAAAGATGCACCAGCAAGCGTGAAAAGAGAATTGTTAACATTTGTTATTTTATTCCTTAAACGTAGAATATTATTTAATATTTTAAAAAAAAAAAACTATTTAGATAAAATTTCTAATATCAAAAGACTATTTTATACTAAGTATTTAATTAACATAACCTTTAAATTTCATTCGTCAATTTTTCTTATGTGACATTTGAATAATACGTAGTATAATTCTAATATGGTTATAACTTAAAAGCTTCCGTACTATTTGATCATAGCCATGTGTTTGGGTCTCAGGGATACTCGATCACTAGAATAAGAAGCAACACAAATGTATATGCAAAAGAACTTTGACATTGTAATTTATAAAAATGAGACCATCAACGACAAGCCTTATAAAGCATCAACAATATTGTTTTATGTTATAATCAAAGTTTGCAAGTGGTGGTAATCTAACTATTAATAGTCCAAAATAAATTAAATTTGAAACCTAGTTATAATGTGCTAGTCGGTTAAGTAGTTATTATTATCTTCACCAAAGTCCACTACTAGTTGTAGTAATGTATTTAGTTGGATACTCATCGCTGCGTAAATGGGTAATGAGGTGGAATAAGACATATTTTGTATAATCATTTACGTAATTAATTTGTAATAATGGATTATATTATCATCCATAAAAAGAAATTGTGTGTATGTAGCTACTACTTGAGTATTGAATTGAAAGTGTGAGCAAACTTATCGAATAGCCACTTTAACAACATTTGAGACCTAGCTATTAAGGAGAACATGTGATGAATATAAATTCATTTTGGAAAATGCAACATGCATGCATGTAGTACAACAGTCATAACAATTCGGGCATGTTCTGTTCAGCTTAATTTCGATTCAGTTTAGTTCAGCTCCAATCAATTCAGTTCAGTTCAGTAAATCGGAATAGGTCCTTCAATTTGTTTGATAGGTGGTTAAAAATAAAACGAGTGTAATAGGCATAAATTTAGGGAAAAAAATGATATATATATATATATATAGGGAAGGGATCCGGTAAGAACCCCTCCTTATATAAGAACTATCTTAGCCATAGGATTAAGTTATTTTGGACGGTTAAGATTAAAACACGTATCTCCCTCTAACCCCCCTTACCCACCGCCCAAAATTTTCTCTCTCCTCTAACTTTCTCTCTCTTCCTCACGCATCTTTCATTTTCTCTCTCCTCAAACCCCAAAAAATCTCCATAGAATTGCAATTTGAAGGATTTTCATTTCAAGTATGTTTTTCATTTCGATTTTGTTCAAATTTTAATGAAATTAGCATGATGTTCAAGTGGATTTTGTGGTTTTTCGATGTGATTTTTGCAATTTTTGTGATTTGATATTTGCGTTTTTTCTGTTTTGATTTTCATGAATTTTGCATGAGTTTGATATTTCTGATTTGATTTTAATAAATTTCGCATGGAATTTGATTTTTTTGAGTTCGATTTTTGCAAATTTAGGGTTCTTTTTTGCGGATTTAGGATTCGAATTTAGGATTCGATTTTTGCTAATCTTTTGATTTAGTTCGATTATATGCTAATCTTCTAATTATATGCTAATCTTTGCTATTTTGTTCGAATTAATAACTTTGATTTTGCGATTTCACCTGTTGTTCAAATTAATCAAAATATACTAATCCACATGACCTGCTGGTGCTTGGCAATTTCGAACAGATCTTAGCAGAATTTCTCAATTTTTGATTTTTTTTTCTTCAAATTCAAACAATTGATTATAGATTCGTCAATTTCGAATTGTTACCTTGGAAAAAACGCGTTATTTCCTTTTGTTGCCTTGGAAATTTCTTCAGCAAACCTTTCTGGCTTGAATTCTTCAGCATCATCACCCCAGAATTCTTTGTCTCCGTGAATCGTATTCATATAGACAATGATCACTGTACCTAAAGGAAGTGATAATGCACCTAAATTTGTATCCTTATGAACCCGTCTTGACATCTGCATTGCTGGTGGATAGAGTCGGAGTACCTCATACAATATCATGGTCATCTTCAACAAACCAACAACTACATTATTAGAACATAGAAGGTAGATCAAATTATAAAATCATTCATTATCAAAAAAATGCATTTAAATATATTGTCTTCAAATGGTTTAAACTTTCGAAGTCAGGAATTATTTCCAAATGCTTGCAAGACTTCTTGTCGTGCTCATTCTTGCCAATCTTGATGCTTGCTCAACATTATCATTGTCCAAACAATCAGTGTCGATGTAGTTTCTTGCCCAGCCAAGTAGAATAATTTACACTCATCAATCAAATTTTCAAGACTCATCCTTACATGATGATTCTTGTTACTGCCAGTAGCTTGTTGGATTTATTTTGAATTGGAACCCATGAGTATACCCAATAGATCAGCCTTTACCGCGTCTCCTGCCTTAATCTCCTCCTTCCTCTTATTAATGATTGCTTGTAGTGAACTATGCATCTGATCTTCCAGCTTCTTAAATCTTCTGTTTCTCGGTGTTGGAATGAATCTAATTGCAAGCTGTAGAGTTATGTTAGGCCTTACTTTAATTTTCTCATCAAATTGAATTTGATTAGTGGATTATATGTATAAATTACCTCATTCCTGGAATATACATTGATTGTAACATAAGAAGGCCTAAATCAGTCTGCTCCTTAAGAAGTTCGAATATTTTTTGTCCCTCTTCTTAGTTACTACCAAATGCTGCTCTAGAGATCACATCAGAACTGAGTTGCATCAAATCCGGGTACACATCTAGCTCACCTGAATCCCTCTTAGCTACAATCATCTCCCATTTATTGATTATCTCTTCACAACTGTCACAAAATGCTGGTAACATAAGCTGTAACAAGCATCAAAAGTAAATTGTTGATTACTTTCCTAGTAGTTTGATAGTTTATATACTCAATTAGTTAATTACTTAGCTTGTACTTGTGGAGATCAAGATGATTTCTTGATTCAATTCACTTGTTATCTAATTCAAAGGTATGACAAATCCATATCTAATTCACAGTTCAATAATCCTTTACTTAAGACAAATATAAATTACTTTAGATTGTTTTGTTGTGTCGAGCTGTGTTTGTGCCTCTACAAAATAATGTCCCAAGCCTAGCCCTAAATCTACTTCTTGCTGTGTTCTTAATTGTTAGTGATATAATTATGATAGCATGTTATAAACTATTCCTATGTTAAAATATATTACTAATGTTGGAATGTTACTAATGTTTTTGATTTCTTAAAATTGCAGCAAAATGCAAGGCCAAAATGAAGAAAAATCAGAAGAAGAAATTACTATTATACAAGATGAAAAATTTACTTATGGAAGAAAAAGGTAATTAAGTTTATGTATTATTTTTCCCTTATGTTCTAAAGATTTCCCTCGTGTTCTAAAGTATTTCTATTATGTTCTAAGGTTTTCTATTATGTTCTAAAGTATTTCTATTATGATCTAAAGTTTTCTATTATGTTCTAAAGATTATTATATATGTTTGAAATTATTTATATTACATGTCAATGTTTTGAAGTACTTTTGATTATATTATAAAGATTATTATATATGTTCTAAATAATTTATATTTGATTTTAAAGGAAAGTTGTTGAAAATGAAGCGGAAGTAATTGACAAAGCTGAATTTGAGAAACATGTGCAAAGTCTAAAACGAAAAAAAGTAGCAAGCTTCCATCAAGGATTCAACCACTTAGAAAAATGAAAAAAAAGGAAGAAGAAGATGATGACAATGACGAGGATGATGATCAAGATGATAAAGATGATATTAATGATGAGATTGATGGACCAAAGTTGGAGGAGAAAGACGATGAAAGCGAGAACGAGAAAGATGATAATAAAAAGGTTCTAAATTATTTGTTGATGTTCTAAATTATATGCTTATGTCATAAATTGCATGTTTATATTCTACAATCATGCTTATGTTCTAAAGTAAATAATTTAATTAATATGTAACTTTATTTTTGTAAGCTACATGCTTACATTTCTAAGTTTATGTTTTAAATTATATACATATGTTCTAAACAATAAACTTATGTTCTAAAGTTCATGTTCTAATTCAAATCTTTTTTTCTCCTAATTTGTATTCTTATAATCTGACATGATTGCGCATGTTAGAAAACTATGTGCTCATGTTGTAAACTATGTGCTTATGTTCTAAAAAACATGTTTTTAACAAGTACATGTATTCTAAACTATATACTTATGTTCTACACTTTATGCTGATGTTCTAAAGTTCATGTTTTTGTTATGTTAAAATTCTTTCTAATGTTCTACTTTTTTCAGGTAGTTTTGAAAAAAAATGTGAAAAGTAAGAAAATAAAGATTGAAAAAGAAAAGGATGATGAGGATGTCAAAGTAATCAAAGAGGAAAAAAATAAGAGATCGGCTTATCAAAGAGTTACTGCTAAGGAATTGATGAAACAAGTGTTGGTAGGTCTTTCTGATAAGCATAAACAAGCAATTAAGGAAATTGGATTTGGAGCTTTTTTGGAATTGGATGCACCACATTATGCTGATTCTTGGTAAGAACCAGCATTAGGTTTTATTTTTGTTTTTATGATTTGAAGATCAACTATTATGTTCTAATTCTTATAAGATTCTAATTAATGTTCTAAAGTTTAATTATTATGTTAATTTTTATTTTTATTTCTATCCTAATCTATATGTATTTTGTATTCTAAACCTTTAATTTAAATCTAGGTTAACAGAACAACTTCTTACAAATTTTGATCCCAAAAGATGTTGCTTGATGCTACCAGGGAGAGAAGACGAAATAGTCTTTAATGAAATTGATGTTCACATGACATATGGATTGCCAATGGGAGATGTCGAAATTCATGATACAAATGAAAAATCGAATGTGGAATGTGCAAAGTTTATGCAAAAATGGAGAAAAAACTTTGACTTTGAATTGGTATGAATATTTTTATTGTGTGCTTGTATTCTAAACTTGTTATTTGGCTTATGTTCTAAATTATATTTTCTGCGTATTTACTAGTGTTGTTTTGAATTATACCTTATGTTCTAAATCAATTGATATTATAACCTATTATGTTCTAAAATAATTTATGCTTATGTTCAAAATAATTTATCCTTATGTTCTAAAATATTTTTTGCATATTAATTATTACTTCCACCTATGTTCTAACTTATATAATTTATTTTGTGTCTTATAGGGTGCTCCAACAAATGGACAATTGATTAGTAGGATCGAAAAGGTGAAAGAGGTAGATAAAGCACAAGATCAAGTTTTCGATGAATTCATTTGGAATTTCTTGGTTTGTGTGGTTAATAGTTGCATCCGTTCAACTAATAGCACAAAACTATACATTAAGTTTTTGTATAGTTGCAAGGATATGAAGAATATAGTTAAGTTGGATTGGTGTAAGTTTGTTAAGGACCACTTGATGAAAATTTCTAAAAAATGGCTAGATGGAGAATCTTTCTTCACGGGTCCTTTAATCTTTCTTACGGTAATTTTTAATTTTTTTTTTTACCATTCTTTATATATGTTATTTATATTAGGATAAAAATGCACTAAAATAGTCTAATTAATTCTTTTAGGTATCCTATTTTGATCGTGTACAAAGGAAAGGGTTGGAGATACCCCGTGGAGTTCCATTAATAGCATTGTGGAACCAGGAAAGGTTTCATACGAGATTGAAGTTTGAGAAAGACCTTGGATTTGGAAAAGGAAAAGTAATGGAAAGAATGAAATTGAATATGGTATGATTTTTGTATATGCTTTTGTTCTAAATTTTACGCTATATGTTCTAAAGTTTATACTATATGTTCTAAACTTTATAATACATGTACTAAAGTTTATTGTATATGTATTTTAAAGTTTATTATGCATGTTTATTTTATGTTCTAAAGTTTATTATGTATGTTCTAAAGTTTGTAATTTATTCATATTATGATTTATAGAATCGAATCAAGAAGAAAGAATCGGAGGATAAGGAAAAGAAAAGTGAAGGTCCATCAATGGTAATTATCGTTTTATATTTATCCATACATTATGTTTATGCATGTATTCTAAGATTTGTAATTTATATTTAAAAAGGAATTGGAAAAAAGGCAAGGAAAAGACAAAGGCAAGAAGAAAGAGCAACCCTTGACAAGTAGAGAAAAGCAAGGGGAGAAGAAAGTAATGAAAAAACAACTCATGGCATTGTAAAAAAAGCAAGGGAAAGAAAAAGGAAAGGAGAAAGTTATGGAAAAATAATCCATGGCTTGTAATTCTATCACTTCTCCAAATGACATGATGGTATAATGTTTTAATATTTTTTTTTATTGATTTATTTACTTATTTCTATAATGTTGTAAATATTCATTACTTTATGTTCTAAATTATTAGGGCTTTTTAAGCAAATTTGGAGATTTGGCAAAAAGTCTTGCATCGAATGTGAAAGAGATGTATAGCATGTTGGACCAAGCAAAAGATATCTTTGTTGAGGAAGAAACAACTGGGAAAATGCATCATCTTATAGACAACATTTGGTGTAAGTATACCACAAAGGTATTATAATCATGTTCTAAATTACTTATGTTCTAAATTAGCTTTTGGTTATGTTCTAAACTATTTTCAGGCTATGTTCTAAAGTATATTCAACCTATGTTCTAAAGTGTAATTTTTATATTTATAATAGTTCAACATGTATAAATGCCTTATTAGACTCTAACTTATGTATTCCTATATATAGCCATTGGAAAATCAAGAAGAAGAAAAGCAACCGAAGAAAAGTCCTTCTATACTTAGTCAAGATCAACATTTCTTCGATGAGCCGGCATTCATAAAAGAATTGGATATGTTGATGAACATAACATGGAAGAAATTCAATGATGAAGAGTCACCAAAGACATTGGGACATGGTAATTACATGCTTAATATCTAAATTATACCTATGTTCTAAATGATGCTCTTAAATCAAGTGTTTATATCCAAATCAAATCCTTATGATATAGTTATGTTCTAAAATTGTGTTTTATAATTATTATGAAGATTTGACATCAAATGAAGGAGAAAAAGAAAAGAACAACGAAGAAAGGAAAAACAATGAAAAGAAAGATGATAGTATCTTCTCACCTATAGTTGGTAATTTCACATTATTTTCAAACTCATTTCTTATTAACGTTCTTTGAATAAATTGATTTGGAAAAGGAAAAGTACTAAAAAGAATGAAATAGAATGTTTGTATATGCTTATGTTCTAAAGTTTATGCTATATGTTCTAAAGTTTACACTTTATGTTCTAAATTAAAGTTAATGTTTATGTTCCAAATCAAATCCTTATGATATAATCATGTTCTAATATTGTTTTTTATTATTATTTTGAAGATTTGATATCAAATTAAGGAGAAAAAGAAGAGAACAAAGAAGAAAAGAAAAGCAATGAGAAGAAAAATGATGATATCCCATCACCAATAGTTGGTAATTTCACATTATTTTCTAACTCATTTTCTTATTTACTTTTCTAGGTTATGTACTTTTTGTTTCTACTTAATATTTTTAATGTGAACAAAGAGGATAATGAAGAGAGAAACATGGAGAAGAATGATGATGAGATTGATGAACAAAATAAAGAAGACAAAGAAGGCAAAGAGAATGAAGAGAAAAGCTTGTTGCCCTCACCAAAAATTGGTAACTTCACATTTATTCAAATTACATGTCTTTGTTATAAAGTATTTTGAACTTATATTTTAAAGTTCTTATGTTCTAACTATTTTCTTATATTCTTTTTCATTCACAGTTGCTCTAGATGATCAAATGGTTGAACGTGTTCTTTGTTCTGATTTTCTAAACCCGGAAAGTGATCACAAAGAGAAGCAACTAAAAGAGAAAAAGGAAAATCAAGAGCAAGAAAAAGAGGAAAAACTAGAGAAAAAGGAAAAGCAAGAAGAACAAGAAGAAGGAAAAGATGAAAAACAAGAACAAGACGAGAAGCAAGAACAAGAACAGTATGAGAAGAAAGAACAAGGACAAGAAGAGAAGGAAGAACAAGAACAAGAGGAGAAGCAAGAAGAAACCGAGGAAGGAGAAAAGGAGGAAAAATAGATGAACAAGAAAGTTGAAGCAAAGGAAGGGTAATCAATGTAACTTAATAATATGAATATTTAAGACATTGTTTTTGGTTTAGAACATATGTTTGATAATTTAGTAAAACTTTAATATAGAATTATTTGTGTGTTCTAGTTATATATATTGGTTTTTATTTGGTTTGTTATTAGTTGAATTTTTTTATTATGGTATATTGTTACAAGTTTGTTTGGTGTGGTTGGTTGTGATTTTTACATAATTAATTAGTTTACAACTTTGGTTATGAACTAGGAATAGAATAACACAGACATAATTATTTGGTTATGAAGGTTTTGATGTTTGATTTAGATTAATTATTTTTATTTTTATAATGTTCTAAAGTATTTCTGATTATGTTCTAAAGTATTTAAGTTTATGTTCTAAAGTATTTCTGATTATGTTTTAAAGTATTTAAGTTTATGTTCTAAAGTATTTCTGATTATGTTCTAAATTACTTTTCCATGTTCTAAAGTATTTCTGATTATGTTCTAAAGTATTTAAGTTTATGTTCTAAAGTATTTCTGATTATGTTTTAAAGTATTTAAGTTTATGTTCTAAAGTATTTCTGACTATGTTCTAAATTACTTATCCATGTTCTAAAGTAATTTTGATTATGTTTAGACAAAAGAATAAGCTTAAATTTTTCTTGCGTACAACGAAGAAGAAAGAGGAAAGGAATGAGGACACACCAAAGACACCAATTCCTCCAAAAGACACATAAAGATATTTCTCCTCTAAGCTTCAATTTGTTGTCGCCCTCACCAATAGTTGGTAATTTCAACTTATTTAAACTTTATTTTTCTTATATGTTTATTGGATATTTATAATATTTAATTTGTATGATATAAATTTCTGATTATGTCAAAAATTGTTTTAATGTTCTAAATTTGTTTGGTTATGTTCTAAATTAATTATGTGAATTTGTTAATTGTGAATTTTTTGAATCAAGATCATCCACCTACATTGAATGAAGAAAAAGAGGACAACAAAACCAAAAAAGAAAAGAAGAAGAATGATGAAGGAAAGAACAACAAAGAGAATAAGCAACGGTAATTATTTTGAAAACATTAGAAATTAGGTTTAGGCTATGACGGTTGTTTGATTATTATTTGATTTTAGTTGTTGATTTTTTTTTTAAATCAATTGAATAGGAAGCAAGAAGAAAAACAAGAAGAAACAAGGAAAAAAAGAGGAAATGATAAGCTTCCAATATACTTGCGTTCGCCTTTTATGGTTAATCATGAAAAACTCTTCAACAATGTAGATCATAAAATGATAGCTGAGTATGCTTTTGCTCAAGGAGATAACGCGTAAGATTTCATCAATCTATATTTATATGCTTATAATAAAAGTATGTGATTATGTTATAAAATATATACTTATGTTCTAAACATTGTACTTATGTTCTAAGTTAGATGCTTATGTTCTAAAGTACATGTTTGAAACTATATGCACATGCCCTAAATTTGATATTTATATTCTAAAGTATTTGTTCAAAGCTATAAATTATGTTATTAATTATAATTTTAATTCTAAATTATATATTTTTTCTAAATAAATGTTCTAAATGTTACAAGCTTATGTTCCAAAGTACTATGCTTATGTTCTAAAATTCTATGTTTATGTTCAAAATTACGTGCTTATGTTCTAAAGTATTATGCTTATGTTCAAAATTATGTTTTGATTTAATATAGTTTATGTTCTAAAGTATTTCTGGTTATGTTCTAAATTACTTGTCCATGTTCTAAAATTTAGTTCTAAAGTACTATGCTTATGTTCTAAAGTGTTATGTTTATGTTCAAAATTACGTGCTTATGTTCTAAAGTATTATGCTTATGTTCAAAATGTTGTTTTGATTTAATATAGTTTTTGTTTTCATTTAAGGGAAATTTTGTATGCTGACAAAGCGGCAATGGTGATTAGGAGAGATGAGATGGATAGTCTTTCAGGAAATAGTCACATGTTCAACAACATTGCAGATGCTTTTGTTTTCATATTAAATTATGAAAACAACAAGCGTGGTGTAGACAAGAGAAGTAGATTTTTTTTTCTCTACTGAATGCTATGTATGTTCTAAATATCTTACCATATAGATTATACAAGACATATATGATTAGTTTTTTGTCGTTTTATTAGTTTAAGAAGGTTTTGGTGTTGAGAATTGACTTAGTTAATTATTTTTTTAAGGTAATTTTGGTTATGTTCTAAAGGTTTTTTTTTTTTATTTTGTTTTTTTAAAGGTTTTGGTGTAGAGTTTTGACTTGGTTAATTATTATTTTCTTATCATGCTATAAAGAAATTTTAAGTTCTATTTATTTCTAATTATATTCTAACTTATATGTCTATTTTCTAAAGTAATTCTGATTATGTTCTAATTTACATATCAATGTTCTAAAGTATTGCTAATGATGTTTTAAAGCAGTTCTGATTGACTTCTAAATCACATGTCAATGTTATAAAGTATTTCTAATTATGTTCTAATTATATGTCAATGTTGTAATTACTTAAGTTTTAATTTCTTTTTTTTTTTCCAGCTTATTCTTTGCACTGAAAAATACATCAAAAATACAGAAAGTTTGGAAGATAGAAAGAAAGCTTTGTTTCATCAAATGAGAAACGAAATGACAACTGCCGAAGTAACAACATTTAACAACTTTCAATTGGTAACATATTTTTTTTTCTTTTTATTGTGTTCAATTTATTTTTATTTATGTTCTAAACGTAAGTTTTCTTTCCGGCTGTTTTGCCGGATCACTATTATTTGTTGTGCTTCAACTTTTTGGAAGGAACTCTCGAAGTCATTGATAATAGAATTCTTCTAGCAAATCTTTCTGTTGAAGATAAATATGGAGATGACTTTACAAAGATGGTAAGGTGTAGAGTTTTGACTTGGTTAATTATTATTTTGTTATTATGCTATAAAGAAATTTTGGAACATTTGGAACATTGATATCATTTGGAACATTAACCTAATTTTAAGTTATTCTGGTTATGTTCTAATGTATATATTTATGTTCTAAATTACTTGTCTATGGTCTAAAGTAATTCTGATTATGTTCTAAGTTACATGTCTATGTTCTAAAGTATTTCTAATGATGTTCTAAATTATATATCTATGTTCTAATTTACATATCAATGTTCTAAAGTATTTCTAATGATGTTCTAAATTATATATCTATGTTCTAAAGTAATTCTAATTGAGTTCTAAATTACATGTCAATGTTTTAAAGTATTTTTAATTATGTTCTAAATTACATGTCTATGTTCTAATTCTGATTATGTTCTAATTATATTATTAATTTTTTAGTTGAAGGCATTTGGTGAATTCTATGAAGAAACTGATAACAAGAGTGTCATTATCTCCATTTATGAAACAAGAAACGTTGAGATGAAATGGAAGAGAAATGCAAACAAACATGATTGTGGAGTATTTCTGTTGAAGCACATGGAAACCTATGAAGGTCAATGTCAAAAACAATGGAATTTGGGGCTAGAGAAGGACAATGTAAGTGTAGAACAAGACATATATGATTAGGTTCTAATTACATGTCAATGTTCTAAAGTAATTCTGATTATGTTCTAAATTACATGTCTATGTTCTAAATTACATGTATATGTTCTAAAGTCAATCAGATTATGTTATAAATTACATATCTATGTTCAAAAGTATTTCTAATGATGTTCTAAATTATATATCTATGTTTTAAAGTAATTCTGATTGAGTTCTAAATTACATGTCAATGTTATAAAGTATTTCTAATTATGTTCTAATTTATTTTTATAATGTTCTAAAATATTTCTGATTATATTTTAAAGTATTTAAGTTTATGTTCTAAAGTATTTGATTATGTTCTAAATTATTTGTCCGTGTTCTAAAGTAATTTTGATTATGCTTAGACAAAAGAATAAGCTTAAGTTTTTTATTATGCTTAGACAAAAATAAATGGTTCACATTACTCGCAAAAAATTGCTTTCTATCCTCCACATCCAACCCCATTCTCATGGGAAATTCCGTTGTTGTGGTTGGTGGATTCAAATCGGTTGGTTTGTCGGTGGTTTGTGGATCGATCTATAGGTTTTTGGTTGGTTTATGTGTTAATTGAGGTTGCTAGGTTGCTAGGGTAAGTGAGGGTAAGTTGCAATAGTGGTGGTGGGGTGGTGGTGGTGGTGGTGGTGGTGGTGGATGGTTTCTATTCTGCTATTGGCGGTGATGGGTGGTTTCAATATAGTTGCTAGTGGTTGGTTGGCTTAATAGTTAACTATTTACCTTTATTTTTCAATAATCATGCTTAACATCTTAGTTTCAGCAATACCCATTTTTGTTTCGAGTGGAGTTTGGTGGTGATAGAAGTCATGGTTTTTACAAAAAGGAAAAAAAATAAAAGAATAAGAGTAATAACATAATTATGTTCTAATATAATTGTAAACATAAGAATATAGAGAATAATTGGACAAAAAATAATATGCTATTATGTTCTCAATATAATAAAAAGAATACAAAAAAAATATAAAAAATTTACACAAATTTTTTTCCATGTGCAAGTAAATGAGATTATTTCCTAAAAATAAAATGTCACATGCGGTTGTACTAATAACATATCCATCAACCTGAAAAAAAAAATAATTAGAACATAAACATATTATAATATATGATAAATTTTAGAACATATTTGATGCATTTTAAAACATATACAAAATGATATGAAGAGACATTTATTAAATTAAAAACTCAAAGTATTTATATAATAATAATAATTTAATTTATCACTAATTAGAACATAAGAAAGTTAAAAAATGTTTACTTACAATATTACTTATCTTTCCCTGGACAATTACGACTATCATGATGGCCAAGCTCTCCACATGCTCTACATAATCTTTTCTTCTTTTGACTTTGTTCAACGACTTTTTCTCTGACACTCTTCATTCTCTTGTTACTATTTGGAACACGGGTATCATTTGGAACATTAACCTGATTTGGAACATGAACCCCTGTACCTCTTTTTTTTGAAATTTTAGGAGGTTTTATCAAAACTTCAGAAGGTAAACTAGCTCCAATAAGCATTTCAATGTCTTTAACTTTACTAGAAACATTGTTGCTTCCATTTGTTGTTTTCTTCTGTTCCAAATCTATCCTCATGGCTTGAAGTTTTTTGACAAGATCACTAAGATCATCTTCATTGTTTTGCACTAAACTCACACAAGCATGAATTTCAGACCACAAATCATTTAATAGCATCTTCTTATCTACTGCATTAAGACATTCCTCCAACACATTACCCTCTAAATAAAAACTGGGCTTCTTATAAGCCATTTTACACTATCTATTTAGAACGTAGGTCTTGGGAATTTTTTCTAACATCCTTGCCTTCCATACCCAAATCATATGCCTACAAGGCACACCATCACGTTCAAATTTTTTATAAAAACACTTGGTATCTAAGGTAGTTGGATCAAAAACAACATCAAAAGTCCTCCTCCTAGATCCTTCCCTTAGTGTAAAAATGTAAATCTCATTATCCTTCTTCATCTCCTCAACACCACAATTAAAACATCTAATTTCAAGCTCATATTGAAATTCACAGAAAATGGTTGTTGTAAACAGTTCTGAAGCATCTTTTTCTAAAGGAATTGGAGTCTTGCACTCCGGACGCTTATTCTTCGAATTACTATCCATTTTATTTTGAGTGTGCCTTTGAGCATCCAATGCACATTCAAACCTACAGAAAATAGAAATTAACTTTAGAATATAGAAAATAACTTTAGAACATAAAGTGAATTACATTAGAACATTTTAAAATAATACACATGACATGCTTATTATGATCTAAATACTATTAAAAGATTATACAAAAACTTTTTGACATGTAAGACAAAATTTAGAACATAAAAGAGAATTATAAAATAAATAGTAAAACTATAAAACATAAAAAGAAAATTTAAAGCATAGAAGAAAAACTTTTGAACATAGAGATTAGCTTTAGAACATATTCAAACAACTACGTATTACCTCATGTAGAACTCAATCAAAGTGAGATGGGGATTTGTGAAAATAGTGAAAAAATTATTTTCACTTTTCTGATCTAGATGTGGTCCTCATGATGCCACCCAAAAATAAATCTCTGAAATACGCTGGAATCCACATATCACGTATGTTGTACATGTGTTCCAACCATTCATGATCGTTCAAATTGAATTCTGAAATAACTTTGTTCCACTTTTCTTCAAATTCTGCCGGCTCAATCTCTAAATGCCAAACACATGCACAATTTTTTTTTCAAAAAATCAGTATCTTGGGCAATTGCCCAACCTACTTTTTCAGGCACCTTTTTCATAATATGCCACATACAAAACCTATGTTCTGTAGTTTGAAAAACATTACGAACAACAACTTTCATTGCAGGGTCTTGATCGGTAATCAAACACACAGGCTCGTTATTTCCTATTGTTTTAAGAAAAGTTTTGAAAACCCATTCAAAAGATGAGATATCTTCATGAGCTACAAAAGAAGTCGCAAAAGTAACACATTTTTTATGATGATCAACACCAGTAAATGGACCAAAGATCATATTATATCTGTAACATACACAAATTATATATGCAGCAAATATTAGAACATAAGGGTAAACTTTAGAGCATAGAGGTAAATTGTAGAACATAAAGGTATACATTAGAACATTAAAGATAAACTTTAGAGCACATAATTTATTTTAATTATTAAGTTTGCCAATAATATAATTGTCTTAAAACATAATGAATTACCTAAAACATAAATAATAAACTTAGAATATAAAATGAAGCTTTAAAACTTCATAAGTAAACTCTAGAACGTATAGACATAATGTTTAGAACACAAGATATAATGTTTAGAACATCAAAATATGATGGAAATTAGTTTAGAAAATAAGGCATAAAGTGTAAAACACAAAAGCATAATGTTTAATACATGAAAGCATGATGGATATATTTTAGAACATATGACGACATCTATGTTTAGAACATCACTAATCTATGTTTAGAACATCAGCAATCTATGTTTATAACATCACACATACATAGTTTAGAACATAAAAAATATATGTTTAGAATATCAAAATATGATAGATATTTGTTTAGGAACATAAAGAAATCTACATTTAGAACATCACCTGTTTGTTTTGAATGTGGTATCAAAAGAAACTATATCACCAAAAAGTGCATAATTTTTTCGACAAATAGGATCAGCCCATAAGCTCTACAAAGTCCACCTTCTTCATCAACATCATAGTAAAAAAAAAATGCACTCCAAAGCAATTTCTTATTTTGAAAATTATCCACAAACATTTGTGCATCTGATCCAGCAATATAAGCCTTCAAATCTCTATATAAATTTTTGAAATCTTGTTTAGATGCACCAACATTATCATGTGATTCAGCTAATTCTTTCACCATAGTATAAGACCTCATAGGACCAACATTTACCTGTTTACAAAAAAAAAAAAAAAAAAGTAAAAAAAAAAAATTACTATGATTAAGAATCAACTTTAGAACATAGTAAATCATAACAAAGAAAAAAAATATTTAGTACATAAAAATAAATCACCTTTGAATTATCAACAATCAACTTTTTATGCATAATATGCATTTTTCTACTATCCTTCTGAAATTTTGCACAACTTGGAGTATATAAAGGATGATTATGTTCTTCTTTGAAATGACACAACATACTTTCCGGCATCATATCTCATACATATGTGAGCATTGCATCCTATACGAGTGACTAAACGTTTCCTAGTAATACGAACTTTTCCTTCTTTATCAACGGTTTGTTGAGCAATAGGTTTTTTTATTGCCCTAAAACCTTCCTTATTGCAAACTCCATATTGAAAATTATTCTTCTTCCTTGAAGTAGTAGATTTCCTAGAAGTAAACCCAACGGCATTTGCATGTGCTTTGTAAAAACTAAGACCCCCTTCGGGGTCTTTGAATATCATCCCCAAACGGGATTTAACTCCTCGGGAATACTTGGAATCCATTCCTTAGTGGTACCACCAGGGCTAAATGATCCAACAACCTCAGGAGTACGATAAATAACACCAACTGCATTAGAACATAAAAAGTAAAATTTAAAACTAGAAGGTAAACTTTAGAACTTACAATAAAAGTCATAGAATATGAAGAAAATATTAGAACATAAAAATAAACTTTAAAACATAAAGAGAAAGAGAAACATACATAGAAAACTTTAGAACATACAGAAAAAAGTTTAGAACATTAAGAATAAACTTTAGAACATAATGAATTACTTTATAACATACATAATAAAATTTAGGATAAAGTGAAAAAATTTAGAATATAATGAATTACTTTAGAACATAACCAGAAAAATTTTGAATATTAAATAACTTTTAAACATAATCAACAAATTCACAAAATTACTTTAAAACATGAAAGTAAAGTTTAGAACATGTAAGTAAATTGAAATAGAATAAAGTGGAAAAGTTTAGAACATAATGAATTACTTTAGAACATAACCAGAAATAATTTAGAACATTAAAACAACTTTTGAACATAATCCACAAATTCACAAAATTACTATAAAACATGCAACTAAGTAAAGTTTAGAACATGTAAGTAAATTGAAATTAAAGTATTAAAACAATGAAAATTACCTGAATGAGTAACAGCGGAAGAAGCAGAATTATCTTCAAATCATCTAAATCCATGAATATGCAAAAACCTAATTATCAAAAATACAAATTGTAGCTAAAAAACAATCTGAAATTAAAATCCAATAAAATTCAAGCAAATAGAAAAACTCAAGCTAGAAAAAAATCTAGAAAAAAAAAATTGAAAATGAAAACGAAAAACTGGAAAAAAAAATTCGAAAAAAAACGAAAAATAAAAACTAGAAATCGAAAAAAAAAACTAGAAAAAAAAACGAAAAAAAAAATTAAACAAAAAAAAATTGAAAATAAAAAATTGAAAAATAAAAACTTGGAAATAAAAAATCGAAAAAAAAACTGGAAAATCGAAAAAAAAAACTGAAAAATCGAAAAATAAATTCTGCAAAATCAAAAAAAGAAGAGAAAAAAATCGCAAAAAAAAAAACAATAAAATCAGAAAACAAAACAGCATAATCGAACCAAAAAGATCAAAAAAATCAAACTAAAAAATCGCAAAAAAAAAGGCACAAAAATCTAATGAAAAATCAAACAAAAAATCTGGAAATACATCAAAGCAATCAAGTAATAAAATTAAATCAGAATTTTTTAACAATTGATAAACTTACCAAGTAATTTTCGTTGATGTAGAGGAGAGAGAAAGTGCTGAGGAGAGAGAAAGTGTTGAGGTGAGAGAAAGAATAACATTAAAGATTTAGGGTATTTTGTTAAAAGTATAAAAAAAGAATTGTAAAGAATTACAGAAATGCCATTACTAAAGGAGTATTTTAGATGGTTAGATCAAAACCAATGAACGGCTGAGATGGGTTCTTATATAAGATTGGGTTCTTATATAGAGGAGGGCTCTTACATGAACCTTCCTATATATATATATAATATACTACCTCCGTTTCATAAAATGTGCAACAAAGGGGCTTGCACAATTCCTAAGGCAAAATTTCTTAAGTATAGATTAGTAAACAAAAGGGCATGTGATTAATTGGATGAGAGAGAAAACAACACCACCACAACCACCCAAAACCCAGCCAGCCTACTCGCACCACCACCAGACCACCACCACCATCAGACTACCAACACCACCAGACCACCAACACCTCAACCAGACCAACAACGAACGAAGCCCCACCTCACCACCACCCAAAACCCATCCAACCAACTCGCACCACCACTAAATCCCCACCCAACCACCAACGAACCAAAACCCCAAACTCACCACCAAAGAACCAAAGCCCCCACTTACCACCACCAACGAACCCACCCAACCAAATCGCACGACCACCAAACCAACCCACCACAATTACCCAAAACCCACTCAACCAAATCACACGGCTTTGAAAAGGGTTAAAGGGGCGGCGAACTGGAGTTGGAGAAATCGACGACTATCACGAGTATGAGGGTCGCGCGACAATCGAGGGTAATTGAAACCCGACCTACCTCACCACCACCATCAAATTGAAACCCGACCTCACTACCATCAAGAATCGAAACCCCATATCGCCACCATGATCTGAAATGCGCCCCCAACCACAAGAGAAGAGAGAAGATAGAGAAGAGATGGTGCGGTGAATCTGAGTGGTGGTGGTGCGGTGAGAGAAGAGAGAGAAAAGAGGATAGAGATGGTGCTGGTGGTGGTTGAGAGGGAGGAGAATGAAAAATTGGTGGTGTTGGTGGTGGATATGGTTGTGAGGGAGGAGAGAGAATGTAGGTTAGGGTTTTAATTGGAGATAAATTAATTTGGGTTAAAGAGTTAATATGTTGTTTATTGAAGTTAAGTAAAATTTAGTAAGGGTATGGTGGTAATTTTACACAAAAAAATTTACTAAAAGAGGTAACTTTTGATTTGTTGCACATAATGTGTAGTTTCCGTTTTGGGAAATTGTTACAAATTTTATAAAACGGAGGTAGTATATATATATGGACGCAAACTTTCAGATAATGGAAGCTAGAAGGGTTCTAAGTTCTAACACCATCTAGGGCGACTACTTATTGTTTTATGCAAAAATTCTGCAATTCTACTTTCGGTATGTTTTGCATGATTTTAATGCTGTGTCATATCGAACTTCATTATCACCAACATCTATATATGGGTGATTGTAATGATACTTTACTATGTGCCACCCTATTTTACAGTAGTATTTTAATCTAATCATTCCTTCCTACCAAAAAAAAAAATTATTTGAGGTAAAAATTGTACTCAGAATGGATATGAATCCATAAGATAACATTTAATACTCGTACTAACAACAGAATATACGAGGACATTTGATGTTATGCAATGAATGTCAACTAGTTTAATTACATTATTAGGGAATATTATAAACTCAAATAATATTTAGAATTCAAATTCCGCATTTATTGTTTGCCTTTGTAACTCTCCCTCTACTCCAGATAAAAAATTATCTACACCAGCCATGATATATAATTGAAGTAATCACCCCCTTAAAAATTAGGAAATGAGAATTTTATTTATTTTTTTAAAAAATAAAAAGGAGAGGAAAGGAAAGTCAAATCAAGTGGAAAGGAATGAGGAAATAAGAAAATGACAAGGCAAAGCACCTATGTGTGGGTTGTTAGTGTTCCAAATTTAAGGAGGTTGCGTTAATGGGGATAGCTGTCTCTTCTTTAGTGGAGTACACTTATAACTCATCTCTAGATTGCCTTACCAATACACTAACTTATACTCTATATTATATCATTGTTTTTATATTATAAATTAAATTGAATAATTTATGTGTATTAAGTTAAGCCATGCAATATAATACTTGAATTCAATTATTAATTACATTTGTTTTAAAGGGTAAGTTAGTTGACAAGATAGAAGCTACTATGACATTTCGAGTTTTTAAGTCCCATAATTAGCATTACTCCTTTTGTTTTGGGAGAGTTGTTTTTTAGGAAACAACTAGTTTTAGAATGTATATATTCTTGTTACACTTTCCTTAGTTGGATATATTGATAATAAACATTTGCTCATTTGTTTTCTAATGATTACAAATGGGAAAGTCGGAAAAAAAAAAATATTATAAATTTGATGTGATGAGGATAGAGAATAAGAGAAAACAAATTCATCCATTATGTCAATAGATAGACATTAATACATTATGTATATCTATTTAGTGCAACTCTCAAATTCTCCGTAGTTGCAATGGAGAAGAAAGTACGAACATTAATCATGTAAACTTTATTTTAAGCTTATTTGAACTTATATGAACTTGTCTACTTTTATAAATATATTTGTTAACATCTCTTCAATATATTCTTTCAAAAAAAAAAAAAAAAAAAAAATCTCTCTAATATATTTGGTTATACAAACAAAATAATTCATATTCCACATATATAAGGTTTAACACGTCTACATGAGTATTATTATTTGTGATACTATACCGAAACAAGCTAAGCTAGACATATACGGAGTCAATTAATTAACTCCACTTAATTATGAAGATTTTGGTATTTTTCATAAATATATTTAAGTTTATAGATTTTTTTTTTTTTTTTCATAAAACTAAATATTTGATCGACCCCAATAAAAAATTATTATTTCTAAATTGCACCCACTAAATGTAATTTTTGAACCCGCCACAGTCGACCACACCACCATATCACCACCTAAACAATACCTAAATTTTTTTAGTAGGCCATCTAAAGTAAAATTTAGCTAGTAAACAAGAGTCAAGGGTTGTTTTAAGCTTAAAACAAATTGGCTCATCGTTAATAATTTATAGTGTAGATAAGCCAATTAAAGAGCATGGGAAACAGTTATAACCATATATATATTTATTTGGGTCTAACTTTAATTGGTATTTGGGTGCATAGGTCCATTTTGATTGGTGGACACCACATCTGACCAATTTATATTGTTGTTTCAAGTGACCTAATTAATAAGTACTCGTATGACATTAAACACTTAGAATTTTCAGGTGCTTACTATTTTAGGGAGCCACCTAAGCCCATCAAAGGTATACTTTTAACTTAGTGCTTAAATTCTTAATGACACTCACAATTGAACAAGAGTTTTAAATGAGACATCTCCACAAGTCACAAGTTAGTGAAGTGGATGTCACACATCATATATTGTAAATTTATATTAAACGTAGCTCGATCTAGTAACCCGTTATACATGATACAAAGAAATAATGTGTAAAATTATACAAGTAATAACATTAATATATCTTAGTTTGTAATTTATGTAGAACCTAGTGTGTTTGGATTGAAGGAAATGGAGGGAAGGACAATAGAGGAATGGAGTATTTTTCATTTGGATAACATTTGAAGAAAGAATGGTATTAGAGCAAAAAAAAAAAAAAAAAAAAAAAAAAAAAAAAGTTGGGGGGAGGGGGGACGGATTAAATTGTAAGAAATTAATTTCTCCTACAATAAAGAGATTTGAATGAAAAACTCATCATCATTTCCTACCATCCCTCCCCACCCTCCTCCCCTTCCTTTATCCTAACATAATATCAATACATGCATAAAAATTAAAAAATTAGTTCAATACTATGGTTAATACTCTGCAATAAATAATCTATGACAAACTTTTAAATAAATCAGATGTACAATAAATATTGTACATCCGTTATAAATTTATCCTGAAATGAACAAAAGTTACCCTAATATTAATAAAAGTTACCCTGACATAAATAAAAGTTACGAAATATTTATACTTTATTCATAATAATAAACCAAAAAATTGTAAAAGTGACCCTAAATTTGATAAAAGTGACCTCCGATGTACAATAAATTAATGTACACTGGATATATACAAAAGTTTCTCATAATCTATTTAGAAAAACTATTATTTAATTTATTTATGATATATGACTTTTAGGTTTTGTTTAGTTCATCTGATTTAATATGAGATTATTGTATTTTGTATCAACTTATTTATTTTATTTAGATTTTACTTATCTTATTTTTTTTTTCTAAAATTATTTTGTTTAAACTTATTTTATCCAAAATTACTTTTTCTAAAACAATACAGAGTACTTCATATAAAATAAGTTAAATAAAGATGAAACAAACACACCTTTAAGAATAATGAATACTCCTTATAAAAAAGCAACAATTATTAGGCAAAGAACATAGATTTAATGCTCATGTAGGATATGGGCCGAAGACATTATAGACGCACATAAATTGTCAGTGGGCTAATATTAAAGAAGCTGCTCTTTTTTGGGCTTGAATTTGATAATATGGACGCACATAAAGAGCGACTTATGGGCTGTTACATACTTGCATGTTTTTTTTTTTTTTTTTAAGAAATACTTGCATGTAGTTTGATAATATGAAATTATAGTTTTAATTAAATTTAGTGGAAGATAAATTATTTTTTTCCAGGGAATAAATGATTCCTTATTTTATAGAGCTTATTAAATTGCTATTCAAAATTATTTTGAGTTCTTATTTTTTTTTTTTAAAATAATATTATTGTAAGTTCTTCATGTGGATTTTCAATTAGTTTAGTTATTAAAATTTATTATTAAAAATATGATTTGTTTGTGTGAAACCGGAAATTAAACACAAATTATCAAAAAAATTAGCAATTTACATTCCAACCAAAATAATATTTATCAAATGCACATAGCTACAAAGCCAACTCATCATCATCATCATTTTTTTTCTTCTTCTAATTGAACGTCTTAATCTCATAAGTGGGATCAGCTACATAAACTAACATGAGGTCTTCCCAGGAGGTCACCCATCCTTGCACTACTCTCCATCCTTGTCGCTTATGTCAAGCGATGTCACAAAGTTTTACTGACTATAGCTGACCTGTTGTAACCCTCTTAAAAAGCTAACAAGGCAATAAATGAAAGATAGTGGAATAGCTAGAATAAATTATGTCCATTAGTAATAATCTGTAGTAATTCAACAAACTATTTTGGGTTTTTCTACACAGTACCCCTAAGGTATTCACCTTTCTAAGCTGTGCCCACCCATTTTCAAAATTCCACGTTGTAACCCCAAGGTACGTTTAGTGTGTACAATGTAATCCTGTCGTTAAGTTGCTGTTAGCTATTGTCATTAGTTTTATGTTGCCTCACCACCAAAACCCAGCCCTCACGACCCAGCCCTAACCACCCAGCCACCGCCACACCCAGCAACAACCACACACCAACAACCACCACACCTAGCACAACCGCCACACACCAACCACCATGAAGAAAATTGAACCCAACCCTAACCCTAACTAGCCCCACCACTGCCACTGCCACTGCCGGCAACAGCTACCGGCACTCCCATCCCCACCTACCCCAGCCGATGCACCACCTTAGCCCAACCCCAAACTCAGCAGCTGACGCACCACCCTAGCCCAACCCAAAACACCTCAGGCCCAACCACTACCGCGCAAAATCACCCCCCCCTTTCCCTCACCCTTTAAACGGCCAAATCGACCATTCGGGGTTTCAATGGTCGATTCCGGTCAATTTGAGGGTGAAAGGGTAAAGGATTGGATTTTTTCGTCCTTTAGGGTTCAAGCATCAGATTTTTGGTGGTCGAATCGGCGGCGAATTGCTTTTGTTGTTTCGGCGGTGCGTTGGGCTGGCTGCGGTTCGCAGGGGTGGGTGCGGTTCATATGGTGGGTGCGGTGGCTTGGGTGAAGTCCGGTGGGTGGTTCGCTAGGCGGGTGAGTTTGGAGGAGGGAAGGGTTGGTGGTACGTGGGTGGTTTTGCAGGAGGGAGGGTTTTTTTTTTAATAAATTAAAACAGATTTTTTAACAAAAGTTAACGGTGTTAACTTTAGGATTAGTGGGGGGTTACATCGTACACACTAAATGTACCTTGGGGTTACAGTGTGGAATTTTGAAAATGGGTGGGCACAACTTAGAAAAGTGAATACCTTAGGGGTACTGTGTAGAAAAATCAAACTTTTTTTTTTTTTTTTCATGAGGCTTCCCTGTTGAATTGGCTTAACTTATTGTTTTGCTAAAGTTGATAGTTTGATACTAGAGTAATATACGCAAGTATGGAGTAGTAATATTGATTTGCAAGTGGATCTTTACATATTGTGTATCACTCAAATCAATATCTAGAATACTTTTACTTGCAATAGTTTGACTTTTACGCATACACCATAACACATATCATTAATCTTATTAAAATTTTAGTTATTACAAAACATAAAGTACTTTATAGAAATTAATCATAAACAACGAACACTTGTTTGTATATATTACTATTATACAAGTATATTTTTTAATGAAAAACCATACATAGTAGTTTAAAATAATAGTCAAGTTAGTATACAATTATACAATGATACAAAAGATTTAAACAAATAAAAGAAGAGAGAGAGAAATTTAACAAGAAAGCATAAAAAGGCAAAGCAGTAGAAGAAGCAATCACACACTAGAAAAAGAGATTTATAATACAAAAATGAAACCTTGAAAGCAAGCATCCATTGTTTGACTAAAGACTTAGATCAGAGATTCCTTTATCAACCAAGTAAATTTACATGTTGCATTTAAAATAAACCCTTCCATCATACAATTAAGCAACTGTATGTGTGTGCAGTGGTGATCCCTTGGATACAATTATCAAATGAAGGTTTGGTACTTTGCATTGCTCTTATTGGTTCTTGTGCTTTTGCTCAACAATTTTTTAATTTTTTTTATTTTTTATTTTTTTACATTCACTTAAAAATATTACAGAGTAATACAAAAATGTTTGATTTATCCTTATATCAAAGTTGAGTTATTTTGTAAGTCTAAATTCAAAAAAAATAAAAAATAAACAATGAGAGAGTTGCATTTTTATTACATATATACGAGAAGTTGAGAACTTTTTCTCATGTCTCATGAAAATCTGTAATCCAGTGCGTATTAGACTTTGACTAATCTAGATTCAAGTTAGGTCAGATTCCTATTGTGAGGGAAACTCTCCCAAGAAGTGATGCGTTCCCAAGTCTCGAACCAGAGACCTTGATTAAGCTAAAACAACTCCCTTATTGGCTAAACTAAGCACTAGTTGGTACTAATATTAGCACATTACACATTACCTTCTCATTAAAGTTGATTCTTTTTTAGACATAGATGCATGTGTTAAATCATATGGGAAGTAATTATTACAAATACAATATTTTAGTATACTTGCATTAAAATGAAAATGGTACTAATTCCATGAATTAGTCAAACAAAAACTCTGGCACAATTATGCAGCTGCTCGATTGGTTAATTACTTTTTAAGAGAAACAAACAACAAACAATCATATAATTCATCATGTAAATATAATTGGTTGCTTGAAATTTGAAACCATGTTCTAAATTTTTAGTCCGTACAACATTTATCTATGATCGAGATACCAAAGATTAAAAATAAAAAGGAAAAGTTAGTTAATCAAAGCCAAGTGGCAATAAAATTTTGAGTCAAACTTGAACGTACAATGGGGTAGTACCTCAGTTCACATGGAGATTGACAGTTTAGTCGGTTAATCACTAGGATTCATAATGATTAAGCAACCCAATAAACTTTTTAAAATTATTTTATTTTATATTCAATTACTTTAAAATCAATGCTCTTGTAGAAAATTAATCCTATATTCCTATTACTCAAAAAAAAAAAAAAAAAAAAAAAAAAAGAAGTTGATTTGTACTCCATTTGCTTTTTATTATATCCTTTATTACGTGAGGTATATTTTACAATGAAAATCACCAAAAATTAGATAATATGTAGAAAGTATATTCGTTCTTTGCTTGAATTAATTGTGTAGAAAAGAAAAGGATTTTTCTTTTGGTGTACAAAAAATTTCTGCACAGATAACAGGGAGTGGTATAATAGATAATTTTATTTTCCATAAAATAAATAAAAAAAAAAAATTAGATCAAGTCAATGAGAAGTAAGAAGATTAAAAATGAACATAGGAAGTTGGAAGTATGAATATTTATAAAACTTCCTCAGTAGGTAGGAAATAATTGATCATTATCTTCATTTTTCCTCATAGTGCAACCAACTAACCAATAATGATCTACACCAAAATGTAACTACCATTTCTATGACTCAAGCCACCTAAAAAACCTTCCAATTATTCATATCACAAAAGTCAAATCTCAATTATCAACAACAAATCATTAACAGAAAATGCAATTTTCATTTCATCAATTTTATTGGTAGATGAAGATCATATAATAGATGTGTTAATGTGTGTTGGTGTAAAACTATGACACATCACCCAAAAATCCCATAAAAATCACCTCAATAAGTTATCATACTAATTGACTCATTGTATATCAATCATTGATAAGGCATAAATATCTTCTTTACATGCCTATCAACTAACGTTAGCTCCTATGATTCGAATAATACGTTTCGAATAATACGAATTGAATATACATCAATTTTAAGCTTTTATGTTGTTGACCGCATTCACATAGATTTAAAATTGAATCGATAATGAATGAATCATAATTTCACAACAATTGTCATTTACTCATCAAATTTAGGACATGAACAGTAAAAGGTATCACTTGAATCACTCATTAACAAAAAAAAATAACATAAGATCGGATAAAAGCTGAATACAGGGAAGGGGAGACATTCTAAACTCAAGACAAAGTAGGTTCTCTTCCCGTTGTTCGGGCCTAGTCTCGGGCCATCATGCCCAGCAAGAGGGACTTGATTAACTCCTAGAATCACTCCATTTTCATCAATGATACAAACAGTAACCCATGTGACTTTGTAAGCTTGAAAATAGGAAGAGAATGTGAGGGGGGATGAAGAGTAAAAAATGGGGCTTTGAGAGTGAACTTAAGACTTGTGATTAAGCATCAAGATTACGAAAACCAATAAAGGCCAGCTTCTTGATATATAGAATTGCTGATCTAAACTGTCCTTTATCTTCAACCAAGAACAAATAGTACAATAATTAGCATTAAATACTGTCAGAAGAATTAATTTTTCAGTGACAGTATCCTCTATAAATAGCCTATTTTTGAACTTTGGATTAGCAACTTTCATAAACACCATAAATAGTAAGCATTTTTATTGAGAGATAAGCTTGTCTTCTTCTAAATTTAAAAAACCTAAAATGGACTCATCCAAACCATCCAACAGAATTAGTGACATTGTGAGGCTCAAGCAGAAGCTTAAGAAATGGAGGATACAAGCACATGAGGCTAAGGTCAATGGTGGCAACACCGACGACAACGATGGTAGCAACAACAGCAGCAACAATGCTAAAAAGGGTTCCTTAAACAGGAGCAATAGCAAAGGCAATACCTTTACAAAGAGGAGGACGCTCTCTTTCACGGACTTAGCAGCCAACAACGGGATGTCAAGCAAAGGCTTCCTGCCCCTTGATGATGCTAAGGCCAATATCAGCAACTCCGGCAGCAACAGCAGCAGCAGCAGCAGCAGCAGCAGCAGCAGTACTAAAAAGGGTTCATTGACTAGGAGCAACAGCATCAAAGGCATCAATTTCCTGAAGAGGACTCTCTCCTTCACCGACCTCTCAGCCAACAATGGGGTGCCAAGCAACAATGCTGTCCCCAAAGGTTTCTTGGCTGTTCAAGTCGGTGAGGAGATGAAGCGCTTTGTCATCCCGACAAAGTACTTGAGTCACCAAGCATTTAGCGTCCTGCTGAAAGAAGCTGAGGAGGAGTTTGGTTACCAGAAGGAAGGTGTTCTGAGGATTCCCTGTGAAGTAGAAGTGTTCGAGAACATCTTGAAGGCGGTCGAGGAAAAAAACAGCTCACAGGCTAAACAAGGTCTCAAGTTCAGCAGAAATGATGGGATTGTATGTGGTTCATCAGATAGTCAGAGCCTCTCACAAGCTCAACATCCCCCAACCCCAATGTGCAGATAATATACATCAATCTAATTCCTTTCTCCCCCTTTTTTTATACCTCATTAGGAGCAGGAGCAGGAAGAAAGTTGATATATAGAAAATGTGAGAGAAAGCATGCTGACTAATAGCATCATGTCCGAAGCTCATGTAATTTGACGAGTTTAAATACCATTGTAATTTGACTTCCGAGTTATCGGTTATAGTAACCGAAGTCACCATATCTTATACGTTTGTTATCCTCCAGAGTCCATATTACCTTTGTATTCTTGTTTTGCTCCAGAAATGCAATTGAATATGAAATGTTTGGAAAAAATTTCTCCCCTGTATAAACATTGCAGCCTACCAAAGTAACAAGAAATGGGTTATTAAATCAAAAGAAGTAGAACATATTAAAGTACAAGTTCTTAAAAATAGATTCCCCAACAGCCAACACCAACAGCAACAATGAGGTCAATGACTAAAAAAACTGTTTACCATGTAAAGATTGCTAACATGTTTATTATCTAGAAAGTATTACCTCATAAAAACTATCAAAAAGTAGGTTTTTTATCTTCTTCTTTCTTCTTACCTTAAATCAATCTTTTGCACCTACTTTGAGGACACTTGTTCATTTTACGAAGAGTTAGATAATAAACATGTTAGTAAACTCAACACGTATAAGCTGTATGTCTGTATGTATATTGTATAATCATATAGTAGCAATCCCTTTCACAATGCACTAAGACAACCTCAATCGACTGCAAAACCAAAGCACACAGAATAGAGCCATCCGACTTGCTATATTATCAGAAGCATGAAGCAAGAGTCACAAAATAATGACAGTCCAACAATATAATTCATCACTAACGTACCAGAACAAGGTCCTATTCACGATAGTCTTTAGATAAAATTTGATCTGAAGCCACTCTGACCACCCTGTTGACAATTGTAAATTCAGTTACTATGTTAAACTCATTAACAGGGAAGACTTTCTATGCTAAGGAAACAATAAGGTGCCTAAAGGTGAAAGTCTGGTAATGTTGGTATTTAAAATTTTAGACATCAATATCTCAGAAGATTTTGATCTGTTCAAAGGAAGCCATTAAGACAACAGACTCAAAATTCCATCTACAGTATGAGCCTCTGAGGTACTACATCCAAAAATTTTAGTAACTCATCTAACTATCATATGCAAATTTAACGTATGTAGACAAAATTGATTCCACAGAGTCATATTCTAGAGAAAAGCTCCAATTAATTGTCAGTGATAAGGAATGAGCCTAAATGGCTTGCAAATTAACCAAGTCCTGCTCGAGAATGTAATGAATCAAGCATAACTAAGCCCGGTCCCAAAGGCTTAAACATGCTTCAAACATAGCCCTTACAATTCTAAATTTTTACATAAATATTGACCCATGGTACAGTGTGTTTTTTTTTTTTTTTTTTTTGGACAAGTGCTAGGAGCAATTTAAAGTGACTCGAGATTTAGGAGGAGTGTTACAAAATGTGTGGAGCTAAATCAAGCTACCCAACTCCTTCGAAGCCAATAGCTTTGATGCAAGCATGAATTGTCATTAGATAGATTCACCTCTGGTACATACTACAACATCAGAATTTAGCAACTTCTTGGAAATTGAAGACCGTACATAATTTATTCAAATCACAGCAATATATTCTGAAAGAAAGAGATATGCTAACAGTTACACCTGCATAGGGTTCTAAAAAAGATATGATCTAGCACTAGCATCTGTTACAGTTGTCCAAACTATAATTAGTTAACAGCTATTAGGATCTCCCTTTTTAACAAAAAAAACTACCGTACAACAGGACCAAAAAATCAGGCATAGAAGCAAACTATACAAACATGAAGGAATCGTATCCAATGCAGATCTAACAAGTAGGACAATACTATAATAGCATATTGCATTCTACAAGTTCCCATAAACCAGTGTAAACAGAGCAACCATAGCATGTTCTCTTTATTGATGCACATGTGCTGGCAAAATATAGAAAAAATGTAAATAAATATGCAAGGCTATAAGCTTCTGTTTGACTTCAGATCTATGAAATGATAAATATATTCATCTGCTTTCGTGCAGAATAATTAACATTATTGTCCAATCAAAACTAAGCAACAGAGCACATGGTAAGTAATTTTACCTTTGGTCCATGTGAAGTCTTTAGTTGACATGAAGAGGCATAGGCATGTAGAGTCGTGCAGACTTTCCGAAACAAGTCCCTGAAGAGTGTACCATGCAACATCCAATGATATAAAGATGAATATACAAAGAAATGGAAGATACATAGAATAAAACAAACAGTAGAATTATAAGTATATTCCTTGATAACATTTTTTTTTTTGTCTTCATAATGGCCAAGTGATGTCTGCTAGCTTATCTGTTATGTCCAGGCTCCAGGGAGTTGTGCTAGAGACCTGTCTTAGAATCCCATCTGCGTTCATCAACATAGTTTTTCTTTTCTTCACCTAAAAAATACAAAAAGACTACTCCACTCTGTTCCGTAAACAATCTCATCATCGCAGTGCTATAGACATGCGGATGAACTGAGCATAATTTCTAGAATTAATGTCATATACTATATATATACACATAAATTTGCATCAAAAACGTATTTAGATATAACTGGAGGGAGGAACAGACTACTAAATTTATCACCCATGGTGTTCATACTCCTACAAATTCCTTTTTTTTTTTTTTTTTTTTTTTTTGAAAACACTCCTACAAATTCCTTAACAACATGAAGGATAACAATTGTCAATCCAGAAAGGATTTGTAGTAAGAGTTTCACCAAACTGGTTCTGCAATTGTGGTCTTTAGCATAAAGATGGTAAATCAAGAAACATAAAATGACTCTTTAAAGCCTAAATTACAAACTAACACATCAAACTTCGTTAGAAAGAAGCTACATGGATCAAACATGTGAGTGAGGTTGAGTATTCTATATGTCCAAGCAGTCCAACAAATAACGCTTCGAACAAATAGAACAGTTCCCATCATACTATATGAATTAATTTTTCTAATAACTACTGCATAAATTGCACAGCTGCTCAGGACAGAGGCTTTCCTAAGTTTTCTGTAACAAAATCAAATTTACTAGGAATATGATTGACTGTAATAAACTACACAAAGTAAGCACCTGAGCAAAAAATTATGTTCCTTGTCAATGTATAATTCACTAAGCCCTTATGCCACAACTTATTCAATGGCACAGACGCACAGTCCTAACAGGACCTTTATTCCATAACTCATTTTTTTCATCTTAATGGAATTCCCAAATTAGTTACTGAGGTTCTAATATCACTGAAAAGACTTTGCCTGACCATTGCTGTGATCATTTTCAGTCACAATACTCAATACCTTGTCATCAAAGATAATAAAAATACTCCCCACTGATGGACTAACAAAGCTAGCACAAGTAAAACACAGTAAGTTTCGACTGGATTGATTTATTTGTACGCTTTTGTCCACTAAGGCATCCATAATAAACTGAAATATCAAACGCTGGAAACATCTTTATTCAGCCATTTACCTTATGCTTTTGGGTTGTTCCAAGTGTGTTCTGACATTGTTTCTTCTTTGTTGAGCCATAGCCAAGCTAATAGTTAATTGAACCCAAACAATTGATCACAGGTGATTTGTTTTCTTATCATTACATTCCACTAATTTCAGTTATCTTCACTACACAGAAAGGTAAAAATGTCTCCTCTAAAACGATTAATGAAAGATAACTAATCAACAAAAGAACAGTAAGCAATACCAAAAGAAAACAGTATGTTGTTCTCACTCTTCTCAGACAAACTTATCGCAGTGATTAATTGTCAATGAAAAATAAACAGCGTCGTGCTTCTGTACAAAAAAAATGCGTATATAACAACAAAATCCACAACAAAACAATGGGTGTGGCAAGTCCCTACAGACATAGACCAAAGAAAAAAAAATGAGTAGCTAATTCTGAAATGAGATACTATTTATATTCTGCATTGCTGGTCAAAAGGGAAAAATAGGAGGAGAGTAAACAGAACATATTTTTCTGGCCCCCTTCCCCCTCTCCAACCCGAACATTATAAACTAAGAATTATATTGCCTCAAGATTATCATCAGCCTTTGTGCCATCAAGTACAAGCTAGTTTTGCATAAGAGTTCGATCCTCAAAATGAAAGCTGCTCACCATCACTCTGATCTGGGAAGGTAACACATTTGAAGACTTTACACTTCGCACACAATATGTATCCAGTCTGCAAATAAAATTTGATCGAACAGTCAAATGGAAATCCCCAAAAAAAACATTACCAAGTACAACATATATTCAAAGCTATAAAATGTATACTAGGCAACACAACAGCTATGGCACCCTTCACCAGGACGTATTTCACGTCAAAAATTACTATTTACGTTTCAGGCAGACTGCCTCTGAAGAATTAAAAGACAGTCATCATCTTAATTCCTAAGTGGGAAATAGAGTCTAAGGGAGGAAGAAGACAAAAACAAGTTAATCTGAACAATATATGATAGTTAATTGAAATCATGGCCTTGGGAGACTCTCGGCCAAAAGGAGGAAAGTATTGAGGAAAAAAACCCCTTGAACTAAAATTTTGTGAAAACAAAGGCTAATATTCCAAGCACTCTATATATTCTCGTAACAATTCAAGAATAACTTAATACCAACATACTGCTTTCTTCTTTACTAAGACCACTTCCTTTCAGTGTTCCTGAACTACCCTCCTTCCTCCTTACACCACCTTAACCTGCCCCTACTCAACCCCTCTGCCTGTCACCTCCATGGTATATCGGAGAGGAAAAGAAATATAGATCACTGTATTTTTTTTTTAACATAAAGATGAAGAGGAAAGAAAATCAGATTTAATTTTGTATCTGAATCAATACAACTTGGGAGTCCATCTAGAGGCAAGAAACTACTTCCTTCCCTTCCCCAGTCCAGCCTAAATATTACCTAAATAGGAACTAGTTCCATCACTCTCCCTACTCTTCCTTACCTTCCATGTCTCATCTCCCTGCTCTTCCTTACCTTCCCTTTCTCATCCTCCAAACTGAGCATAGAAAAATAGACCAAAAGAAAGGCATCAAATTAAAAATAAACAGTGTAATTTTGTAAGAGAATTTTTATCTACTTATAAACTGAGTTGACCTCTAAAGATACCGCGAGAAAAGTGGTAGATACAAAGAGGTGGGGGAGGAAGTGATGACTGATGTTATATTGTTTGATGGGCAATTTTGCAGCTGATACTTTGCTTTGAGGTCAGCATGTAAGATATTGGGCAATCCTCCACTAATGGCATCACTATAGTCTCCATTTTACCTTCTCATATACTTTGTATGAGATACTAATCAATAGCTAGACATCATGGATTATGTATGCTGTAATCAGCTAAAAACATCTCGAGTTTTTCCAACGTGGTGATATAGAAATATAAATCACTTACCGCTTTACATGATGGACATCGACGGTAGATCTTATTTGTTTGAGACTTCACATTAGTTTTTTGTCCATTGCAGAAATCACAAAGTAGCCATCCTGTTCCGTTGCAAGGTTCACACAAAATTCCTACCTCTGATTCCTAAACAGTTGAAGTTAGATTAATAATAAGGATCAGTTCAGCAACATTTAAACTAGAAGGTAGGACTTAAAGAACAAGGTGGCAGTATAGAGAAAAACAAATTAATCAAAGAGACAACAGGTACACAGCTCAACAGAGCCAACCTGCTTCCTTATAATGTAACAAAGTGCAGTAACTAGAATGTTTACATTCTGTTTTTGTTACAGATGTTGAATGAGAGTATGAGACCAATAGGTTTTGGTCTTTATCTCAATTTTATTTATTTTTATCTATTGTAGATAAGATGAGAGTTCCGTAGAGTGATCACTCTTCCTTTGGCATCAATAATTTGGAGTAAAATGATTTGTTATCTTATAAAGTAGATAATAAACTTTGAAAACAGCACTGATATAAGCCTACAATAGTTTCATCCTCAAAGAACCTCTAATATTTTTCTAAATGAGTAAATTTAAAAACCCACTTTGAAGCCATATAACAGATATAGTCATATAGTGTACAGTACAACACAGAGCAATGAGGTGTAGATAGTAGTTCAATGATTTCTGAATAAAAAGTCAAATTTCATTCACAAAGATGGCACACAGAAGGGTCTGAGATTTACCCATCTTTTTAAAGCATATGCTTGTCCTCCACCCAATCCAGCCCTACTCCTATAGAAACAAGGTTCAAATTTCGAATAAAAGAAGCTTGTCAATAAAAATTCATCATAGAATTTTTTTTATTCCTTTTTTTTTTTTAACCCTAGTAAGCAAGAGTAATCTACTTCCTCCGTTATTTTTTAATGCATCATATGGAAGTTGCAATTTAAATACATAACTTTCCTCTTTAGTTAATGAATTCTCTCTCTCATTTCGCATGGGCCCTGTTTTTTCTCTCTCTATCTTTCTCATCTCCAAAAATTGTTTAGGAGTCCGTTCTTTTTAAAAGTGATGCATTTGAATAATACAGAGAAAGTATTATTTTTACCACAGAAACTTCTCAATTCACAACCTGAGTTATGCTGCTAAAAAAACTTCTAGCAAGGACTTTATTGATACAGTAAATCCAAAACAAACCAGGCTACCAGCCAACAATTCGTTTGCAATACAAAGTATCAAACCAGAATTTATCATTTTCTGTGATCTTAGGACCTATAAGACTATTCACCACCATTTATAGTCTGCTTTACAAGTTTATCAATTCTAGAAACCTTTTGATTCCACAAAGCATCATTCCTGGCTCTCCAAAGATGATAAAAAAACAGCCAATAAACTGGTGATGTTAACACCATTTTTAGACTTATTTTCGTTCAGAGTATCAAACTATTCTCATTCCATCAAATCATCCAACTAAAGTGCTGATCAGTGTAAAAACTCGTAGAATGCATTCCTTCCCCGTGATTGATAAAATGACATATCCACAAACCAAAATGATGCCATGAAATTGATAAAATGACAAATGAAAAAACAATTTCTTCCTTTTTCAAATGAAAAAACCTTATCTCTACATCATTGAATAATGTCCTTTTTGCCTTTGAAGTTTTCAGTTGTAACTTTTATCAAGTTACTCTTAATCATGGTGGTTCATTCAAGCATTTCACAAGAACAATTAGCTGATAATGATTAAAACCAGCAACAGTAAGTACTTGAGAGCCATTACTTCCCCAAGCAAAAAATTCACTTACATTGTAATTAATTGCAGTATATCTTAGAAAATATAAGTACATTTTATCCAAACCAGTGAATCAAACCCACATATCACGATGCATACAAAGCACAGCTTAATTTTACAGAAATCCACGAACAATTGCAATTCCCTTGAGCAAAGCACTTCCAGTGAAAAAAAGAAGATGAACTCAAGTATGCATAAGGCCACAGAAACCCATTCTTTAGGCCCCTAACAATTTACACATTAATCCTATCTTATATAAAATTCAACAGTATAAGTACAATATTCCTTCTATTTAAACAAGCCCTCAAAATTAAATTTACTTTAATCCTCTACATATATTTCAAGCCGCTCACTAGAACACCACCACCACCACCACCCAACAATGTTGTGTCAAGCAATGAAGCACTGTACTTACAAAATTTAAACAAATAGCTAGTACAATTAGAAATAATACATTAATCCTAATTTCAAAAGATCAAAACCTTCATTCATAAGCAACCAAAGCAAATTTCACATGCTTAACCATAATTCTTGGTGCAACATGTATAGTTTCAATGCTTCAATTAGATAAAGTTAGAGAGAGAAAGAAGAGAGATATACCTGTTGTTCCACTTCCTGAACAGCTGAGCAAAACACAGGCTTTAATCCCACCACTCTCTTTATAGATGAATTTGAAGGTGATGGAACTTTTGGCAAGAAATTGAGCTTCATAGTTGGCAAAAGAGCTGCCATTGTTACTCCCATCAATTCCTTCAAAATCATCAAATACCAACCAATACTAACTGCTAACGTTCACATAAAACCCCTGCCAAAAATCACCCTTCATCTTCACCATATTCACAACATTGCCACTCCGATCCCACCACACAAAACTCACGAAAAGTCGAGAAATATTATTCACATCCGACATTCATCAATCCCACACACATGAACAATAAAGCTCACCATTATTCGCTCACCACATAGCCACTCCGAACCCACAATTTCCCACCACACAAATTATTCCGATATTGATCAATTTCACACACATATAGACACTAAACCGCCACTCTAAACCCACAATTTCCCAACCACGAATTATAAAACTCGTTAGAAGCCGAGAAAATTAAGGTTAATATCCGAGATTAGTCAATCTGACACACACGAACAATAAACCGCTGACTCGATACCTCTACGACTCTAACTCAAAACTCATCCCACATCATTTTCAACTCTTCTCCTGTCCCATGGAAGTTCGAAGAAAATACATTTTCTCTCTCCTCAAATTCATCATCATTCTTCATCTTCCACTTTCAACTCTCTCTCATCGTTCACTCTCCTCAAACCCTAACCCATGGTGCGATCGAAAAACCCTACCAAATCCACAATCACTACGATCCGATCAACTAACGGTCCTCATAAACGGGTATTCGGAGCTCCGAATCTCACTCCTGAGTACGATCGCCGGAGTTTACGCAGCGTCGCCGGTGATCGCCGCCGTCGTCGTACTTTGGGGGAATACATCGACGCCGTCGGAAACCCTAGATTCTCTCTCCTCGAATTTCTCTCTCCTCTACTCCGCGGGTGCACCTGTTACCGTGGTCCGTCAAAAATCCAACAGTTTAAATTCGAGGTTTCTTCCACGCCGTTGGATTAGGACACGTGGCGTGCTTATATGTGACGATGATGTTGAGGTGGACCCCAAATCGATTGAGTTTGCGTTCAAGGTTTGGCAGGTGAATCAGGACCGTTTGATTGGGTTGTTTGCGAGATCGCACGGTTTGGATTTAAGGAGGAAGGAATGGATCTACACCGTTCAACAAGATAGATACTCGATCGTGTTGACTAAGTTTTTGATGTTGAATGTTGACTTTTTGTATTTGTATAGTTGTGGGAGGGAGGGGTTGGAGGGAAAGTTTAGAAAGTTGAGGGGTGTAGTTGATAAAATGTGTAATTGTGAGGACATATTGATGAATTTTGTGGTTGCCGATGTGACGGAGCGGGGCCCGCTCCTAGTGGGGGCCGAGCGTGTTAGAGATTGGGGGGACGCGAGAAACGAGATGGTTATTGGGAAACGAGAGAAAGAGGTCGGTGTTGGATTGAGCGGCGTGAAGAGAGGTCTTGGAGAACATCGAAAGAGAAGAGGAGAGTGTATAAGAGAATTTCATAAGGTTTTAGGTAGAATGCCATTGAGGTATAGTTATGGAACCGTGGTTAGCCCAATTAACGAGCAAGGGTTATGTGAGAAAGGAGGAAAGTTAGTTCCTTGTGACCAACAAATTTTTGAATGAGATTAAATGAAAGTATGAGTTATGTATTATGACAATTTTACCTATTAAACATTAGGATCAATGTTATTAAAATCGTGATTCAGATCGTAGAATAGTACCCTATCCGCCCAAATGATGTAATTCGTCGATAGAATTGTTGTGCGGTAGAATCGGTGGAATCGGATCAATTCTACAATTCTATATCGATTCTCACGATTTCACTCCCGCAAAAAGTCTGATTTCCGAAATCCATAACTTCTGATTGCGAAGTGAAAATTGAGCTTATAATATATCGTTGGAAATCTCTTGAGGTCTACTTTCAAATAGAATTAGTTCTGTAACCATATCATTTATATATTTTATGTTATACACTAAAGAATGTAAGGGTGTCATAGTTGAGTCTAACATTAGTCAGTGACTAATATATTATTCAATAATATAAATCATATTTTAAGCTTATGAAACATCAATTTAAAGAACTTTTAAAATTTCATTTAACCATTTAAATTTTTCGGGCAAAAGAATAAAATCATGAGTCTTATGCACTCAATTTTGGCATATAAAAAACACTTTTATAACATGAATTTGTTTTAGTTGTCACTCTTTAGCTATCAACTTGACACTTCGTATTCTATTATCAACGGATCTTTTATTAGGGAGAACAGTTTAAGGAGTCAACAACGTTATTTTTTTTTTCATAATTTAACAACAATTGTCTCGTACTCAAGTGATTAGAGGTGAAACAAACTCAGTTTAAAATCGAACCGAATAACATATATGGTTCGGTTTTTTTCAAAAGTGGTTCGGTTTCGGTTGCAAAATCAAGAAACCAAAATTATATGGTTCAGTTTTGGTTTTGGAAAATGAAAAATCGAAAAACTGTGACCGAACCGAATTTTCGGCCCAACTCCAAAAAACCCTAGTCCAACGCTATGTATATATATAAAGCAAAAAAAACAACCCTAATCTTTCTCTCAGCCTCTTTCTCTCAGAGTCTCAGCCTCTTTCCGCCCTTTCTCTCTCCTTTCCTCTTCTCTTCTTTGCTATTTCTCTGATGAATCACATTTATATAGGATTTATAGGCACGTTTATGCTAAGTTTATAGTAGCTTTTTAGGTGTTTTTGTTGCTTTTAAGGACGTAAATGCATAAGTTGTTTGTTTTCTACTCTATTATGCCCCGTTTGTGTTTTTCTTAATGTTTCAGGTGATTTTATAGTCATTTGGACACTTTCGAAGTGTTTGGAGTTGATTTGGATGATATTTAGGTGGAAGCCGATGAATCGAGTTTATTAATCGAAGATACCATGTTCGTGAATGTTGATTTTGAGATTTATATGCATGAGGAATGAATATAGCATTCACAAGGGTCGCTAAGCATCTTTCGGAAATGAATTTGAGTTAGAAACGAAGGAATACGATGATGAACGAAGTGGCAAAACTGACCTTTGTTCACTCTTTTCATCATAACTTGAGTTCTACAAATTGGATTGAAGTGATTCAAGTTGCGTTGGAAACTAGACTTAAAGAGATTTCCAACGATAGGTCACACACCTATATATGACTTATGAATAAGAAGTTACAAGCCTGTGAAGTTGACACAATGCCCACAGCAGCTCCGAGCGAGAGCACGCGGGCTAGCTCGCATATGCCGAGACCAACAGCAGCCCTGAGCGAGAGCTCACTCGCCAAGGAGCTATAGCTCGCCCCTTCTCTCCTTCACGCAAGCACCGAGCGATAGCTCGCTCACTAGTGAGCTATAGCTCGCTGGTGCAGCGATGCCTTATTGAAGTCCAACAACGTGCCAACATATATGGACCATCATGGCTGCTCGTTAAGGCTTGGTTCTTGGGTCGGTTGGCCGTCTTCATCGAGCATCTTCGTGCTACGTCATCTTATATCGTCCAGTCGTTTGACAACTTGTGTAATTTATGTTTTCTTATTTCTTTTCTTTATTTATTTTTAGATTAGAATGTGAGGGAATTATAAATACTCAAGGAGACTTATTTTCTCCGGACGCTTTTGATTATTGTTTTACGTTCTTTTTAGATTTCTCTTTAGCCCTAGTTGTTCATGGACAACTCCATGGATTCCTCCATGGATTTGTCCTTGAATTTGTTACTTTAATTCATTAAGGTAATTTACTTCTCTCTTTTAATTATGTTTTATTCCTTTCTAGTTTTATTTATTTATTTCATGCTTGAGTAGTTTATTTCTAGGGTTTGTGAATCCATGTTTATACTATGAATGCAGATAGATGTTTTTAATATTTTGATTATTGATTTCTCTAATTGATAGTGTTTTATTGTTAATCTTGCAACCTGATCAATTGTTTGATTAATTATTGTTAATAAGAGTTTGAATCGAAAGATCTTACTTTTAGAGGCTTACCTACAATTAAAAATTCTGATTATGTTAGCGACCGAACTACATATGTTGAATTGAGAGCGTTAAGACCCGACCGTAGGCTTAGCAATTGCTCTAGTTAATTGATTTATTGAATTGTTATTGGTATTTTGATAGGTTTGGAACTATAAGCATGGTGAACCATAACCCTATGTCCTTTTTATTATTTGTTTTATTCCTATTTTATTTTAGATCTATTCTTAATCCCAATTTCGTGACTTGTTTAGTTTCACCAATTTCTTAGAAGGTAGATTGAATACCATCTCTCTGTGGATTCGACCCTACTTGCCCTACTACATTGTTAGTTGGATTCGTTAGGAATTTATTTTTGACAGGTGTACGACAACCTATCATTCTCTCTCCTCTTCAATCTCTTCTTTCTCTCTCTTCTTCGATCTCCTCTTTCTCTCTCTTCTTCGATCTCCTCTTTTCTTTTCCTCTTTCTTGTCTTTCTCCTTCGCCCGCTTCACCATTAACGAATACCATCAATTAAATTTGAGGCTTTGATTTCAAACACCATCAACTAATGGTTTTTCATGTCAAATTTGACCATGAAAACTCTAGATCTAGAGTTTTCATGGTCGAATTTGGCCTTTAAAACCCAAATTCAACGTTTTTGGTGGAATGTCAGGTATGTCCTCTTTTTCTTTCTTTTAATTTGGTTTGAGTTTTTTTTTTCTACTTTGTTTTTATGGTGGTGTGTGATTGAATTGCGGTGGTGGTAGGTTGTTTTGGCCCTTTTGGGCCGATCTAGGGTTATGGTTTGGGTGGAAGGGATGAAGGGTGGTGAAATAAGGTGGGTTGATGTGGGTCGTTGTTGGTTGTGGTGGGTGCGGATCTAGCTTAGGGGTGGTGAAATAAGGTTAAAGCTTGTTTAATTATGTTTGTATAGATTGGTTAGGTTTGGTTGTTTGTTTTAGTTTTGATTGGTGTGGTTTAGTTCGGTTTTTTTGCAAAATTTGATGTTTATAATGCTTGATAGGAAAATTCGGTGCGATTCGATTTTTTTTAAGAAAACCAAATTTTAAGTGGTTTGATTTGGTTCGGTTTCAAAGCTAAAATAGTGCAGTGTGGTTTACAAAATCAAGAAACTGAAATATGGTGGTTTGGTTTCGGTTTGGGCAAAAAACCAAATCGAAAACCGAACTTTCACCCCTACAAGTGATTAAGAATGTGTACCAATATTCTAACTTTGTAGTTTAGTGTTTGAGTTATGCGAGTGCAAAATTGCTTCTAAAATTATTTTATGTTTGTATAGTCGATATTATGTTATCTACAATTTATATTATTATTCTCATTGCTTGAAAGTTATGTGTGTAGTCATTAGTTACATTTTGAAGCCAAAATTTTCAATTTTGTAAAATCGTATAATTTAACGATTCGATTCTACCCCACTCACCGATCCAAGATAGAATCCCAATTCTAATAACTATGATTAGGATAGTTCCTACTTCCAAGAGGTATAACTTGAAAGAAAAAAAAAGTGTTAAATAAAAACAATCTTGACTTTTGCTACCACTAAAATACAATACTTTGATTTTTGCTACCCATTTAAATTTTTATTTTATTTTACAACCCCAAAAACAAAAATTGTAGGTTTGGCTACCAAGTCACTTGACAATTTCCGTTTGTGGGACCCACTTAATTACTTTCTTCTTTTCTCTCCACAAAGCTCTGACATAAACCCCCACCCCTTCATAGCAGCCGCCCATCCAAATCCCCAGCTCTTCTCGGTGGCCCCACCACTTCTCCTGCAACCCCCACTCCATTTTAGGAATTATAGTATTTTCAACATAAGAAACCAACAAAACAAAGGTATACTTCAAAAGGAGTGCTAATAAATCAAAGATCAACAAAGCCTCAAAATTCAAGCTCATCATCCCCCAGCTTCAATAGAGTCAAACACATTAGTAACACTCAATTATCATCTTAGACTCGAAAAAAATTATTTTTTCTTGAGAACACCAAGCATAAAGTGCATATGGCGACACTGCAAAATCGCTCAATAGAACTGGAACAATTGGATGCTAGGATTGTTAGGGCAAAGCAAATTTGAGGATTTGGGATGAAATTCACAAAGTTTAAGCTCAATTCAATGATTTTTTGGAGAAATGAAGAAGATGGGTTTAAATAAACAAGGAAATCGAGAGAATTTGGGGGAAAATAAAAAAATAGCCGTTATTGTGGGCCCCACATCCCTTTTCCGTCACCGGAGTTGGGTTTTAGTGGGAAAAGGCCAACTTTTTTTTTTTTTTTAATGTGGTGGTAAAATAAAACTTTAAATTATGTAGGTGGTAAAAGTAAATAAATCGTTTTTTGGAGGTGGTAAAAGTCAAAATTTCCCTCCTTTAACTTTACTCAAAATATATATATATATATATATATATATATATATATATATATATATATATATATATATATATATATATATAAGGAAAAATTGTAAATAATAATCCTAACTTTGCTCCATTTTCTTTTAATAATCCCAACTTTGGATTATTCTGGAATAATCCCAACCTTGGGAGTTGTTTACTTTCTTCAATCCCAAAGTGGTCAACAAAAGTCAATGACCTATTATCACAAGTTATGTGACACGTGTCACATTGTGATTGGTCCAAAAAATTTAAAATAAATAAATAAATAAAAACTTTTTTAAAAAATGAAATCCCCACATAGCCCCTCCACCACCGGCCACCGGAATTCTAAACCCTCAGCCGCTCCAATACCCCTAACCCCACCGTAAACCTACCCCGATCCCCTCTACCCCACCAGCAAACGCACCCCAACCTTTACGCCGGCCAGCCACCATCTCCTCCCTTCCGTAAACCCCCCTTAGATTTCCTCATCTTCTTCGTTTTCTCTCTCCTCTGAAACCCGTCCAATTGACCGAACCCCCTCAGATTTCCTTATACTCTTCGGTTTCCTCATCAGCGACGGCACATTCACCAGAGAAAAGTGTTGAAACTTCCAATACTACACGGCGCTGACTGAGTAATCTCCTCGCCGACTCGGTTCGGCGGCTTCGAGATTGACCGAACTTTTGAGTCGGAATCTTCTGATTTTAATTTTGAGGAGAGAGATGGGGTTTACGGTGATGGGGATGGGGATGGTGGTTCAAGGGGAAGGATGGGGAGGGGCGACGGGACAAGGGAAGGGGTGGCTCGTCGGTAGGAGGATTTGGGTGGGTATTCCAGTGGGGTAAGGAGGGATTGGGGTGGCTGGATTTGGTATTCCGATGGCGGTGGGGCTGGGTTTTCTGATTTTTTTTCTTTCTTTTTTAAAATTTTTTAAGCTAATTAATACTCGACACGTGGCATTTATGCAAAAAGAAAAAAAGAAATTAACCTCTTCAACCGGTAACCAGTTAAAGGGATTGAAGAAAGTGAACAACCCCCAAAGTTGGGATTATTTTAGAATAATCTAAATTGGGATTATTTAAAGAAAATGGAGCAAAGTTGGGATTATTATTTACAATTTCTAGAACAAAAAATTAGAATTAAAGTAAAAAGTGGCAATATACGATTCTTGAATATAAGATAAACCCTAAGATTGTTAAATTAATTAATATTTGATGATTAGAAAAAGAAACAATATATTACCTCAAAAGCTACTTCAATGGAAGATTGAACTATGAATTAAGAAGGTGGAGTGCGCTTCAATAAGGGATGAGAGTGAGAGGGTAGTATATGAGGATATGACGGCTTGAGGGTTGAGGCGCGTAACAAAATATCTTGAATATTTTTTTTATTTTTTATTTTTTAAGTCAAAAGGGCGAAGGTATCTTGAATCCTTGATCAACAAGATTACAAGATAGAATGGTTTCATTTTAATATTATTCCTACAATAATTGTATTAATAAAGATTTTTTTAAATTTATTTACTCTAAAAAAAGGATTAATTTTTTAGATTAAGTATAACAATGATAGTCGGTAAAAAAAAAAAAAAAAAAAAAAAAAAAAAAAAAAAAAAAGTGTGACAATGATAGAATTTTCATTAATTAAATTTCACAAGTTCTAATTAAGCAAGTGCTCCAACAAAAAACAAAACACAAACTTATAATACTTTGACAAATTGATGTTTTGGCATTCCACATTGTTCATATATTGTGTTTTTCTACAATGTTTTTAATCCAAACCTAAAGTGAAGCTGATCCAATTTTGACTCAATATCTAAAGTGACCAAACTTAAGCCCAAAAATTTACCTAACGCCCAAAGTGACTAGACCTGGTTTTAGCCTATTTAATGACCTGGCCCGATACTCGAAGTGATATTGCTCAATACTCGAAATGATCTTAAAAAAACTTTCCGTCATCGAAAATAACCTGAACTGGTTTCAATTTAAGTTAAGTGAGCCAAAAAAAAACTTGAATTGAATACAACCTAAAATAATTTAATTATATTTTTTTTATATTTTTTTATTTTGTACATAATAATATGTAAGTGTTAAAAGTGCATATTTTAAGTATTTTTTTTCATTGGTACGGTCAAGTCTAATTTCAAAATGACCTAATCTAATAATTTTAAATTTGAAATCCCCGAATGTGTAATTCAAAGATTGATTCGACAATTGATGACCAGATTCAAACTAGACCCTAAGGCTCAACTACAAATTTGACCTAAGTCGAATGACCTGAAGTCTCCACATTAAATTCAACTCGACCAGACCTTATTATTTGTTGACCCAAATATACCTGAAACCTAAATTGAGACGACCTAACAATAGAATGGGCCCAAATGACCTAACTCATACCCTACTGAATGACCCGGTTGTCAAGTCTATGTTGGGAACTTGGGGTCACAGGTTTATACTAAACGAAGTCCTAACTAGCAAATAAGGCATATGTGTTATGGAATAAATAGAATGGCAATATTGTAAATATTGACACGTTTGTAATATACCATCAAATAGGTTAATGGTACCATTAGATGGTGTAATGGTAGATGTAGTTTTCTAAAGAAATAAATAAATGTATAAATGGTACATTAAATATCAAACCATATAATACCATCTTTAGATATATACCTACATAGTGGCCTGGTACATTAAAAAAAATGAAAAAGAATAATAATCCTATCTTTGGTCGGTCTTTCGGAAACAATCCCACCTTTAATTATTCTAGAGATAATCCCATCTTTAACACCAATCTTCTTTTAACAGACCATGACCTGTTTTTGATAAGTTGACAACCGCTTAGGAGGTGACTTAATAACACATGTCACTTTTTAATTAGCTATTTAAATAATAATTAGAAAAGGAAAAATTGTCAAAAATAATACAAACTTTGAGCTGACAACCAGAAACAAGTCAATCGTTTGATTATTTCTAAATAATACAAACTTTGAAAGGTGTACGCTTTAAACAAGATTATATACCTACAACTTATATGTCCGCTTTATACAAACTTTGGAGGGGGAAGACATACTTAGGATTATTAAAAATGAATCTTAGTTGGAATCTATAACCCTTATAAAAGCCCCAAGCACCAGAACTATTCCCAATTTACTGTTCCTTATGAATAGTGAATTACCCATTTTGCCCTCTTCTCTCCTTGCTGAACAACCCATTTCACCTAGGTTAGTTTTGTCTTTTTTATTCTCCTTTTATTTATTTTTTTCTCGTCCTTTTTTTCTGATTGTTTTGCTTTCTTTCTCGTCCATTCCGTTTTCCCTTCATCTCTGCAACAACAGGTTCCCTTCATCTCCATTGAAGCGGCTTCTGATTTCTATCTATCTTCCATTGAATCAACTTTCTGAGGTAAGGATGTTTTCTTTGTGTAATAATCGGATATCAATTTCACAATCTAGGGTTTTTAAAATATTTTTCGATTTTAATTGATTATATACGAAGATTGATGATTTTTTTTTTTTCAATATAGTTTGTTCATGGACCACAGAACAATTTTTTCGTTGTTTATTGATTGTTATTATTTTCAGTTTTTGCTATAACTTAACTCTTGGGATTCTGGGTTCCCATTTGAAGTTTTTTTTGCTTCTGATTGTTGGGGATTCCAAGCTCGGGGTGTTGTTGCGTCCATTAAAATTTGTTTCAGCAGAATTTCTGATTTTGGGTGTAAAGGATAATAACTTTCTGGATTTTGGGTGTTGAAGATCAAATTTTTTATTATTATTATCATTATATATAAAATCTTGATTTGATTGTTGATGAAGTGGAGGGATCCCGAGCAACATGCAGATTATTACTATGAAGTCGGACTTGAAATTACAGATGCTCCAAAAACCAAGTTTAGGATTAAGGTTTTTTGGGTTTTTATTTATTTCTTTTATTTTTTGGCTTTATTTTCAGTTGTTAGTAATTGCGATTGCTAATTGAATGTTGATTTCTTTCAATGAACATTGCTTTGTGCTAAAAATACATGATTTTGCCAATTGCAATATATGGTTGCATAAAATGATAGAATTATGGGTGTTTGGGGAAAATGTTGAATGCTTCTTGTTGATGTTCTTGGTTTATGAGTCGGAATTTGGCTTTAAATTTGTATTGCTGGAGATATGATGATTGAATGGGTAGGATCTTGGATCATATGTCTATAAACTATAGAATCAGACAGCTAACATTATGTCCGTATCCACCTGAACTTTGATAGACTTGAACGAGGTTTTTCAATAAAACTTTTATAGCCAACAGACGCATTTCAATAAAATGCAATAGGCATCCTTAATCCTTTGAACATGATTAGTGTTTGTGGACTGATGTCTTTATGGGTTGTATGGCATTGTTGAATATGATTTCATATTGTTTTTTTTTTAATTAAATAGCCAATGATGAAATCAGTTATAAACACTATCTTTCTGGACTGATTAGCCCAAAGGCTTTGTTGACAAAATTCTGCAATTCCGAGGCCTTTTGAATTATTCAGTTGTTAAAGTTTTGATTTTTGTTCTTCATTTTAATAAAATTTGATATTGTTGTATTTCCCTTTTATCCTGTGATGGCAAGAAATATACTTTGAGTTGGATGTTAACCAATTATGCTTGTTTTGGACATATTGGTATTTCCCTTGCTAATGAGCTGTATTATCTTCTTTTGACAATGCTTTGCACATATGTATCAAGATGGTAGTAGTTCATAATATTGCTAAAGGTATATTCTTTTTATTTTTTTTTACAATATCTTATATTCTCATGGTATTTTAAGTTGGTATTCTTTGTGACAAGAATTAGCTTGCTTATATTGTTTATTTCTTCATTGCATTAGGGCACTTTGCTTATGTATAAACCAAAATAGTGTAATTATCACATATTCATCTGTTCAAAACTATATACCAATTTGGATTTTATTGAAGTCTCTAGAATTTGACTACTTAGGAATGGTATCCACTTAATCCTTGTGGTGCCTTCTTAGGTGAAAGATGGTTTTTTAGTTTTATGCTAATATGCAGCATTGAAAGATTAATGTCAGGTTCATATTTGTTTATGCACCACTACTCCTATGTTATCCTATTATCTTGTTTGTGCTAGAACTTCGAATCACTGTAGATTATGAGTGAACATCGTTTGTATCTTCAAAAATCTATGTTGATTTGTCTTAAATGGGAATCTTTTTGATGCACTAATTTAATTATCTTTTATGATAGAAAATTGAACTTTAATTATAATTGTCTATCTTCTAATAGCAATATAGTTTGCCAATGATGTATTGAATAAGAATGTATTATATCATATTAAAGCAGTTGATAATAAAATGTCACTACCTTTGAGGCATTCTAACTCTTCAATGTGCTTGATGCAATGGCCTAACTGATTACCAGTGGTATTATTTTTTCAAAGATTGAAAATTTAGCCCATTGATTAAGTAGTGTGTTTGAGGCAAGATGCTTTTGGGGGTTATATAACTTTGGGATGATGAACTCTTAAGATAGTGCAAGTTGGCACTCTCTGAAAATATATTTGCTGTTCAGTTGGTGTATACTCCATATTTGAGCTGCCATAGAATTTTCAGGTGCACAATGAATTGAGCAGCATCTCATGGCAATATGGAGAAATGTACCTGATAGAGAAGAAGGAGAAAATGGAGTGTTAAATGTCCAATGATTCAGAAATAAATAACATTCCTTCAATTGCAGTGAATTCCGACATAAATAATTTTCCTTTAGTTGGTATAACCATTATAATGAGGCTAGGGTTTATTTTACTAGGAGATTAATGCAGGTGTGAGGTTTAATGTCTCAAGATGCTTAGTGGAAAGTGTGAAGTAAATGGCAATTATTCTATAATCTAAATGGTCTTATTTCTTTTAAATGTGGGTGGCTTCTCATATTTTTCTATTCTTTATGTAGCTTGGTGGGTTGAACTCCATGTTCGCTGTTGAGCATACTCCTTCTATACCTTTGATTTCCAAAATGGCCACAATAATTCTTGGGATGGATGTATCTCATGGATCACCAGATCATTCTGATGTGCCATCAATTGCTGCTGTAACTTTCTACACTGACCCTTCCTCATCATTTCCAAAAAATTGACTAAGGAAAATTTGCTATCAACATTACCTGATGTTGTTTGTTAACTGTGTTTTTATGCTCTTTAGGTTGTTAACTCCACGGAATGGCCGTTGATTTCATGATAAAGGGCATTAGTAACGACTCAGTCTCCTAAGGTTCAAATGATTGACAATTTGTTCAAACTTTTATCTAAGATGAAGTTATCATGAGGTATGTTTGAGGAAGATGTTGTGTAGATGTTGTTAAGCTTAAGCAGTTCTAATATAGGTCATTAAATTTCATTAGGGAGGCTCTGTTTGATTTCTATGCCAGTTCTCGGAAAAAGAAAATATTATCATACGAAGTATTAAGGTACTTTGCCTGATTAATTAGTATTTAGGAACTTTGAGGTCTGCCCAAGACTATTAGGCTATCACTAATCTTGGCTTTCAATATTCAATCTATTTTATAGATTTATGCTTATAATTAGGGGTCAGTGCAATTTTTTTAGTATAGATTGAAATCATATCTTTTGGCATTAATGAAATACTTGATTTCTGTATTTTTTGAGGGGGGTTGATTTGCCCATTGCAATATTTGCAAAAAGTAACTTTTATTTATTTTTTTTAGATCTTTATCTGATGGGATATGACATATGAGATCTATTAAGATTGTTAATCTTGCAGTGTGTTTAGTTGTATGTGTAACTTTGAACTGTGGTATTCCTGTTCCTTATGAACAGGAAATTGACGCTACTGCCCTTCCCTGCCCTTAGCACCAAATTACGCCCCTGCCCTTAGCCCCCTTCCCTGATTGCCCATATTTCCAGGGGTAGTTTGGTCTTTTTGTTTTGGCATCCTACCTGTTCTTTGTAATGGTGCCATTGGACTTTCCTATTCTGCTTTATTCCATCTTCCATCTCTCCCCTCGATTGAAGCGCACATTCTGAATCCTCCATTGGAGCTCCTTCTTAGCTCTCTTTCTTTCTTTGAAGCAGCTTTTGAAATACACTCATAATTTATTTAATTTGGCTTTTAGGGTTTTGTTATAATGGGTACTATTTAACCTACCCCCATTACCATCCCCTTTCCCTCTTTCCATGGCTGACGCTAGGGTTTTTAGTTCATTGAAGCAGTTTCCGAGCTTTCCCTCAGCCATTGAAGTGTTTGCTCAAGTAAGTAGTAATTTTTTCCCCTTTTTTTTTTTTTTTTTTTTTTTTGTAAAACCTATTCAATTTCACCCTTCTTTTCATCTCAAATTCCCAGAAAAGTAGAGGATTTTTTTTTAAAAAAATTTGGTTCGAATTTATATTGTGGGAGAAAAAGGGGGAGTAAGAATGTTGGAATTGAGAGATTACACTTGCTTCCCACCTTTTGTTGTTGTTGTTTATGCTACCCTTGCTTGTGTTGTTGCGGCTATTTCTGCAATTGCATTTTTTCAGGTAATTTTTGTTCTTAATTTTTATTAAATTATAAAAAAGTACTTTGTATTAATTAATGGTTTTGTATTAATTCGTTATTTTGTGTGATTTTTGTTTTTGGGTGCTTGTTGTTTTTGTGAAATGTGGTTGTTTATTGTTTTAGTTGGGTGATTTGATGGATTTTTTTACTTTTTGAATGTGGGTTGGTTTAGCTTGAGCTTTTATAAGGGGAATGAGGTGGTAGTACTTTTGGGTTTTTGAGCTTTTATCTGCAATCATACTTACTGGACCTTGTGTTGTTAATAATGGGAAAATTAGTGATGAATGGTGTTTGAATTTGATTGATATTTTCGAGATTTTGAGTGCAGCATTATGAGAGTTAGTTTAGGGAAGTAGAAGAAATAGCAAGTGTTTGGTGAAAGATTTCTTTTGTGTTTTGAGGAAATATAAGATTTGTTCTTTCTTTAAAGATTGTAATATCAGATTGATCCTTAGCTTCCTTTGGGACTGAAGCCAATGTGATTGAGGAAAAGAATGCATTAGAACATATGAAGTGAATTCCAGATTGTGTGTTTGTATTACTTATTCATTTAGGCTTGAATTTCTTTGAGCATTGGTGAGGACCCATTAATGGCCTGTAATGGTAAAATTATCAGAATTTGGGGGTTTAGATTGTTAGTTTTGTCTAGAATGCGTTGGCACAAATGAACTAAATTCGAATCTTAAATCCCTCGTCTTAACTCATGTAGTTGAATGGTCACCAAAAATAGATTGCTGGGAATGCAATCCTTTTAGAAACATTGGACATATACTGATATACGTTGTACCTGCATTGTTGTTTTTTCCAAATATCTAAGCTATCAGATGTCGGGAAAGCTCATGGAAGCAATTGTGTAGAGAGCTTTGAATTTTCTGATAAAATAGAGAGTGAATTATTATTCTTAATTTGTTGATTGCTGGGGATTTCTAATGTTGAAAGAAATAGATTGGTAGTAGCAAATGCTTAAGCTTCTCACTTAATGTTTTTCATTTTGTGATGACTTCAGAATATCGTTGGTGAGGAAGCAGGCAAAACTGCCATACAAGAATACTTGAGACGAAGGGGCTACTCACCATCACTTGTAGCAGTTCGTGCTTCTACTTCCAAATTACAGGCGTATGTCAAGCCAAGTGCTGATGAAGGCTTGACCAGTGGAGCCAGGAAGCCATCCAGGGCACAGAAAGAGGCTTCAGCTTCTAATAACCAAAATAGTAAGGTAAAAATTCAGAAAGAGTTTTTTTTTTTTTTTTTTTTTTTTTTCTATTACAATATATTATTTGTTTTCATTTCCTCTTTCAATCAAAGGCATGAAGGATAATCACATATTTTGTCAAGCTTCACTTTGAATTTTGGACTTAGACACCTTACTGCATATTGTTAAACTCCTTACTGTTAGTGAGAACAATAATTTAACTTATAGCTCATTTTGAGGATGATACTAAAATTGATGTTATGCTTTTCCAGGTTATTGCCTTACTCACTCAGCTTGGAGATGAATAATGGTCTGGTAATCATTTCAATTTCAAGGACCAGCAGGTCATATTTTACTCACTACGGGTCCCCTTGCACCAATATTTTGGTATCTCCTCAGTGCAGCACGAGTGTATTCAACGAGCTATTTTGGGTATGGACATCATGTGCCAAAATACTGTTTATCGTTCATATATATTTGTTAGTGTAGACAATTTTCAGTTTTGTAAAGCTGGAGTATTGAACAAACAGTTATATATTTGGTGAAAGTATAAAAGATCATACAAATAATCTTATTGGTTTTGTAAAGTGAAGAGAATTTATATGAATTTTGGAACCTAATTTGATTATTGAGTCAATTTAGGGTCTTTACTGTAATTGAAGACCCACAAACCTCCGTTTGTTTCCCCTTTTTTCTTCTCACTTTGGCTTCCATTCTTTCTGATCTGATGGGCAGAATTGCTCCCATTGTTGCCGACACCTCTATCGTCTACTGCCACAACCTCTCAAGTCGACTTGATGAGGTAATTTGATTCAACTCTCATCTCCTTTTCTTTCCTAATTTAGAATAATGATGTTGAATGAATAGTGGGTTTTATGAATTGGTTTTGGGTTTATTTCTTATGGTGCACTCCTCATGACGTGGTATGAATATTTCCATGACAATATGTGTGTTTTACACTCTCTGTTTCTACTGTTAATTGTCGCCGATTGAATTCTTATGGTCTATGAGTAAGATTCATATGTGCTTATGCCTTACTTATGAATGGTGTAACGGTAACTACTAAAATGATTAAAAGTATGTTTTTAAAAGGTTGTGCATAGAGTTGAACCGAGCAAAGTGTAATTGCTTAATTAAACTGAGATTTCACTGAATGTTGTCGATTAAGTTTACAAATATGCCTTTTCAATGGAGAAAGTTGTTTTGGTCCTCGGTTGAATAAGGAAGGAGTAATTTTTGGTTTATTTTCACGGGATTTTAAAATGTGTTGATGTTAATTAGGTTTTCAATCAATGCCCTAGAATTTGGACTGGAAATTTACAATCAAATTGAGATCTTTGAAGTAATTTAGTCATCGGTTTTGATTTTATTTTATTTTTTTTGGTTTCGCTTCACTGGTTCTGATTATGAAAAGAATGTCATTGGGTAATATAAACTCAAGCCTGTTAAATAATGTGTGAAAGGGTTGAGGGGTGAAATTACCAATAGGTCTTGCTGACAACTAACTCTCTATTTTTAAGTTGCTGAGAAAAACAATGATGTGCAATTGCCAACATATATTGAGAGGTGAGTTCTTAAATAAAAAGTAATCTTTATGTGGTTTTCCCCTGTTTAGCTGTTTGATTTTGACTGTTCACTTTTGAAGTGCATATCAGATAAATTTTTGTTATCATTGTTAATTATTTTTTTTTTTTTTGAAAGAAAAGATAGCCATATATTAAAGATTAACCGAGGTCCAATTCCGCCAAAGTGATAATACTTTGAGGGAACGGACCTAAATGAACAAGCTCAGAGTTAGTACCGGTATCCCACCTTGCAACGAGGTGAGCAACCGTATTACAAGATCTTTTAATGTGAGCAAAATTACATCCAACAAACAGCAAGCTATCTTTTCTAATATCTTCATAGACCAAGTGAATAGGAGACATCCCACCAGCAACAGACTTCACAGCTTGAATGGCATTCAGAGCATCACTTTCTACCTCAATTCGATCATACCCAAACCTTCTAGCCACCTGCAGCGCATACCTTATTGCTATAGCTTCAGCCACCTCTGAGGAAGTATAATGTGATACCCTGGCAGCAGCAGCTAGGATTTGGCCCTCCTCATTGCGAATGACAACACCAAGCCACACCTTGCTTCCCCCTAGCACATGTGCATCTGAGTTTACCTTGACCCATCCGAGACTAGGTTTCTGCCACTGTAATGCAGCACTCAAAGAAATCTGCCCACTAGAAGGAGGGCTAGGCAGAACCTTTTTAGCATATATATTGTAATCAGACACCAATCGCACATAGCCAGCAGCCAACATTACAGCATTTGGGTTCTCACCTTGGAAGAGCTTTAGGTTCCTCCCTCTCCACGCAGCCCACATAAGAGCAGCCATAGTGCTCACGACCCCTGCATTGTTAAATAATTGGCTGAGTGTTAATACCTGATTTAAAAGTATTGATTCTTTATCAAATCTTGCGATCATGGCGTATGGGTATGGATATGGGTGAGATTTTCTGTATTTTTTGCAATTAAATTGATTATTTTGTTTTATTTTTGTTTAATTAATTGGAATTTGGTATAATTTGATTTCATAATTATTGTTGTTATATTGTCATTAATATCTTAAAGTTTTGGAAAATAGCAGCTAATTTTTTGATTATCTCTTTATATGAATTGTTTATAGCTCCATTGAATCTAGATTTTGTTGGATTATAGCTCAATGTGAAAAAAGCCCACATTTTTTGTTAGTTTGGTGAAGAATTACATTGAATTAGAATTATATTTGAGCCCTCATTGATGTGTTATTGTTGATTTAAAAAAGCAGGATCACGCAAGGGAGCCCATACTTGATCTTCAAAATGTGAAATATCAGCTTGTGGCTCTTTACTTTCTTAGGGCTTAATTGTTTGTGTTTAACATGCAGAGGTAGCTTTGATTATTTTGGAACTTAATGTATTTGTTTTTGGTTAATGTTGGTTATGTTAAATATAATAAGTGTAACTTGCTATTACACTATTACAACAGAGTTCCACTCATTTTCTGATTAAGAATAAGTTTTTTCGTATAAATATATTAAGTGTAACTTGCTATTACACTATTACAACAGAATTCCACTCATTTTCTGATTAAGAATAAATTTTTTCTTGTAAAATACTTCGTATTGGGTTATTTATTTATTTATTTTTTTAACCTTGATTTTCCACTTGACTCCCATCCATCTTCATTATATCTTAATTAAACTCATTCATATGTCCATTTTTCTTGCAAGTAAAATGAAAAAACTATTATGATAGCCGGTGGCTAATGACTTAATTGGAGGTAAAATGACCGGTACCTCCAATTTGGGTATATTGATCATTTTTTTAAAAAAGAACATCATTAGTGTTTACTGTATGCTTTATTTTATGGAAAAACAAAGCAAATAGAAAATCAACAATGAAATATGCAAAATCATAAGAGACGAGTAAGTAAGGAAAGTACTTAAGTACTTAATATGGGGAATGAAAAAAAAAACAAACAAATTGAAAAAGAGTATTTGTTGTAAAACCTTAGAAGACGGGGTGAAGTTAAAGGAGAAGGTAAGCAATGAAACAAGATAGCGATGAGGTAAGGTGGGGTTAGAAGACACCAATAATAATGAGAGTTTATAGTAGAATTATGCTGGATTTATACATATGTGCTTTTTAGAAGAGAGACAGAGGAAGATAGAGGGGAAGAAAGTACAAACTCTAATAATAAGATTGAAATGGATAAATATTCTTATAAATGTGAAACCCAATGAAGAAAGTACATATGCAAGTAGCACTTAACTATAAACTCTGCAAACTGTTAACAAATAAAAAGAGAATAGAGGATGGAATATAAACCACTTAAAAAGAGATTCCTAAATGAAAGAGATTACTAGAGAAAATAAATAGGATACAAGTAAGTAAGTAAGATGAATAGAAGATTTTTACTCTATTGATATTATAGCCCTTAGACCTCTTTCGTAAAATAACACAAGAACAAGCTATTTATGTTATAATAACATAAAGACCTTTAAGATAATTGTTCAACAATTAAAACTTATAATTATGATACACTTATTGAATAGCTCGTAACCAACATGAATTATAAGCATTTTTAACAAAGATTTTGTGCTAGATTGGGGGGTGAAGGGGGGGGATCAAGAGAAGGGTGAACAAGTACTACCTATAATTTTATTTTATATCCAATTTTTTAAATAAAAAAAAAAGGAGAGAGGGAACTACGAGAAGAATAATTAGTAAAAAAAAAAGAGGGAGTTTGGTTAAATAAAGGAAGGAATTGTGAGAGGTAAGCAAGTGTATATCAATAATTTTCAAAGAAAGAGTAAGTAGACAAGGTCAGGGGAAGAGAAACAGAGAAAGAGAGGAGAGCTTTGGGACAATAGAAAGAGTAGGTGAGAACAAAGCACTTTAAGAGATCATTTTTAGTATTTAAAATTAAGATACAACTGTCACAAAGGAGATAGATAAATGAGAGAAATTAGGAATGTGAAAATGAAAAAAAGAAAAACAAGGAGGTGGTTCAATGACTATTTTTATAGATTGTAATCAAAGAAGTGATAAAAATTACTTTTTTAAAAGATTCTAAAATTTTAAAAACCATACAGGTTAAGTGTAAAAATGTAAAGGAATATGGAAAAGGAGAGGAGAACAAGTGAGGGTTGGAGAAGTGGTTTGAATTGAACGCAAGTAAAGATTAACTTTATGAATTTTGTAAAATTATAAAGTAAGGATGGAGTGATGGAAGGAAGGAGTGAGGAAGAGAGATGTGGTCACTTAATTGCCAATTTTATGTGCTCAAACTCAATATTTGATACTTTGTATAGAAAGAAAATTGATCAATAATAATATAATTAGGAAAAAAAATCAACCTTAATGTAAAATTGTGATAGAGGGGGAGAGATAGAGAGGGGGGGCGGGGGGGGGTGATGAGGGAGAAGGAGAGAAAATTAAGGGACATGCGAGAGAGCAAGAGAGGAGCAGGAATAGAGGTATGTGTTGTTGGAGAAGAATCCAAGTTAGAGAAGGGATGTGGAAGAGAGAGGGGCCGAGAGAAAGAAAAGGGGTCAGGAGAAAGAAAAGGGCTAACGTAAAAAGGGTAGGCCAGGAGAGGAGAGGAAAGGAGAAGGCATGTTGGGAGAAGTGAGGAGTCAAGAAAGAGAGAAAGACGAGAGAGCGGACATGAGAGAGATAGGGAGTGAGAAAAAAGACCCAAAGTGAAAAGCTACAAAAAAGAGACAAAGAAAGTTGAGGAGTTGGGAGAAAAGGAGAGCAAAATTAAGAGACTAGGAGAGTGACGACCATGAGAAATCAAAAGAGAAAGAACTAAAGCAATACAGGAAGATAAGGGTTGAGAAAGAAAGATAGGTCGGTAGAAAGAGAGAAGGCCCGAGAGAAAGAGATTGAGAGAACAAAAGAAAAAGGGAGATAGAGAGAAGCCGGGAGAAATAGAGGGAACTTGAGAGAAGGAAAAATCAGGGGAAAAAAGGGAGCAAGTGTACACTACAACAAAAGTGACATAAGGTAACAACAATTGATAAAACTTTAAAAGTTATAAGGTTAATCAATAATTGATGTTTATTTTTTAATAATTGAATTTCAATTTTAATTTGGCAAATTGGATGTTGCCAATCTTCCAATCTCCCTAATCGAAACACCCGGTCTGCAATCTTCTTATCGCCCTAATCGCACTACTCAGTTCGCTAATCCTCCAATGGCCTTGATCGCACCACCCAATTTGTCATTCCTCTAATTGCCTTGATCGCACTACTTAGCTTGTCAATCCTCCAATCGCCCTAATTCCACCACCCAGTTTGTTAATACTCCAATCACCTTGATTGCACCACCCAGTTTGGAAATCCTCCAATCGCCCTGATCTCAACACCCAGTTTACCAAAATTCTCCAATTGCCTTGATTGTACCACCCAATTTGCCAATCCTCACATCCTTTTTATCGCACCACCTAATTTTCCAATCCTCCAAACGTTCTTATCGTAACACCCAATTTGTCAATCTTCTAATCACCCTGATCACAATACCCAGTTTAAATTTACGAGGTGAATGTATGTATAGTGTTACAAAAGAATATAACCCGTGATATTTGACTCATAAAGCTGAAATGTCGTGACTCTTGAATATATTTCATTTAGCAACTCGGAATTATCAACCACTAATGCTTAGATGAATAAGTCATGTAAGCCTCAACATAGCTCAACCTACTATATAAATAAACAATCTATAACATTTAACGTTAATCAATCAATTTTATTCATAGTCTCCATTAATATTCCTATTGACTATTTCATTGACACTTTACTAACCAAGGTTGGTATTGTATTAAGTGAATGTTGACTCAAAGTGTAACTGTTACATGAAAATTGAAACACCAATAGATTTGTTGCACAATAAGAAATTGAATTCATTTAATTCAGTCAACACAAACAATTGGTAAAACTTTCAAAGTTATAAGGTTAATCGATAATTGAAGTTTATTTTTCAATCATTGAATTTCAATTTTAATTTGGCAAATTGGATGTTGCCAATCTTCTAATCTCCTTAATCGCAACACTCAGCTTACAATCCTCCAATCTCCCTAATCGCACTACTCAACTTTTAAAGTCATTCCTCTAATTGCCTTGATCGCACCACTTAGTTTGCTAATTCTCCAATCTCCCTGATCGCACCAGTTTTTCAATCCTCCAATCACCTTGATTACACCACCCAGTTTGTCAATCCTATAATGGCCTTGATCTCAACATTTAGTTTACAAATCCTCCAATTGCCTTGATTGTACCACATAGTTTGCCAATCCTCACATCCCCATTATTGCACCACCCAATTTTCCAATCCTCCAAACACTATGATCATAACACCCAGTTTTCCAATCTTCTAATCTCCTTAATCATAACAACCAATTAAAATTTATGAGAAGAATGTATGTATAGTGTTACAAAAGAATAAAACCCTTTTGATATTTGATTCCTAAAGCTGAAAGGTCTTAGATATTTGACTCCTGAATATATTTCATATGGCAACTCAGAATTATCAATCACTAATGCTTAGATGAATAAGTCATGCTCAACATAGCTCAACCTGCTATATAAATAAACAATTTATAACATTCAACATTAATCAATCAGTTTTAGTCACAGACTTACAATCACTATTAATATTCTTAATGACTATTTCATTGACTCTTAACTAACCCAGGTTGGTATTGTATTAAGTAAATGTTGACTGGAAGTGCAACTGCAACATGTAAATTGAAACATCAATAAATTTGTTGCATAATAAGAAATTGAATTCATTCAAATTAATAAACACGCCCCAAAATAACATGTTTCCAAACAATACTAATTGTTCACAATATATATATATACACAATGAAGCCTCTGTCTACAAAACTGTAATTTATAATCGTATAATTTACTAAATCAAATTGTTTAGAGAAATTGGATATATATACACATTATAAAGAATTACATGTTCGATGATTTTTCAAAAATGTTTAACACTTATAAATACACATAACTTTATTACAAGTAAACTGATAAAGTAGTGATTAACATAAAACATAAGCTAATTAGATGATAAAAACCAATCAAATATCGCCAAATTGGGGGATCACACACCATATTAATGATGATGCAAATTGTTAACAAAAACATTTTGTATGCATATAGCTTTTCCATTTGAGTTAAAAGTATCCTTTTAACATTTGATGCCCCAAGTGATTAATTTTTTGTTTAAAGCAAAGTGATTAATTCACTAGCAAAACAATCTATTCCATCAAATTTCATCTTTATTCAACGGTAACAGGTATACCTGACTTCGTTACCAAGACAAAATTAAAATAATCTACACATACATTAACGACTAATTACACATTAATACCGAGCACAGATCACCAAATTGGGGGACCACGCGCGTATCGAGTATAGATCACCAAATAAGGGGACCACTCGCGGGCCAACAACTCATCTTTTCCCTCCGTAACATTACTTATTTGTTTACTTATAATAAATTTATGTGTATTACTTCTCAATTTTCCATCATTACTTAATTTGGTTTAATACAGTTCATATAATTTAAACACAATTCTTTGACATTACGTTATAAACTGCTTCAATTTTAGTTGCAGCATTAGTTTTGTGCACTTATTTATTAACTATAGCTAAAGTGATCATTATACACTAACCAATCAAAGCAAAGAAAAATCAACAATCAAAATGAGACCAATTACAAGTACACATAAACAACAACTAATTACACACTAATCACCGAAGCGAAATCACTATTGGGGGACCGCGCGCTACGCGCACGGGCCAACAACTAGTTATTAGAAGTAAACCAGCAATAGTTGAAATTATTAAAGTCTATTTTTCCTTCACAAAGTCTTATATGTGGTTGGCCACACGGTGTGACCATCCACCGTAAGGGTTACTTTGATAGTGTTACAAGGGTTACTTGTTCAACTTTACAGGGGTTACTTTGTCAGTGTTATAGGGGTTACTTAGGAGTTACTTAGTCAGTATTACAGGGATTACTAGGTCAGTGTTATAGGGTTACTTTGTTCTTTTTACAAATGGTCACATGGTGTGACCAGCCGCACACAAGACACACTGTTTTTACTTTTGAGTATGATTCAATATGATTCAATGATATGATGTAGAATTATTTGCTACCCAGAGTTGTAGCGGCTAAATTTTCATTTAGTGTTTATCATGCAATTCCTTAGTGCATTGTAATTATGACTTTATGACTCAAATTTTCCTTTATTTTAGTTTACTTTTTGCATAGGATTTTTTTTCAGATTAATTTGGTTTGATGTTAATAATGTAAATTTATTGGTGTTTGTGTAGAATTATGTTTAATTTATGGTGTTGTTTAGTATATCTTAGGTCCGGTGATGGATTAATATATATAGATACCAATATACCCATAGGTATGATTTTCAAACTGCAACAATAACATTTAGCCACTGTTATTGGTTGTGTAAATTTTACTATGGATTCATGGAGAGTTGCTGCATTGTTTGAATGTAATAGCTAGTAGGCATTAAAACTACGAGTTAAGTATGTTTAATTGGCTCCCTTTTGAGTTTTGACACTATATGAATTGGTAATTGCAACTTTACCAATATGGTCAGTATATGTCACATTGAGTATGATTTTATGTAATGCTGTGGCCTATTTTGAGTTTCTTATATTGTATTGGCATATTGAGGATGGAAACTGGTTTTCTTGGAGGCAGTTGTGGTTCCTTCCCTGCTTTCCTTCTAAGAAACTAAGATATTTAAAATTTTCATTTGCATGAAGAGGGTTTAAAGGGATGCATTACCCCATGATTATGCTCTGATGTTTAGCACATTTAACTCAATAATATCTGATCTCGTTCAAGAGTAACCATGTATAAAAGAAAAGGTGATATTTTATATGTGCTTAAAAATGGGTGGGATTTGGAGAATCTTATAGTTGAATTTCTTAAACCTATTCTAGCCTATTAGCTCAATTGGTCAAACCCCGTATATTTTCATTGGCACAAAAGATGTAGGTTCGAATCTTACTTTGTTTTTTTTTTTTTTTTATAAATGTAAAAGGTGCATTAAATATTATACCATATAATAAAGATATAATAGTACTATTAAGAGTTTGAGAAAACATAACTTTAATGGTTTTAGACCTTCTCCAATTAGGAGACTCAAGTGAGTATTTTTATGAGAGAGATTATTTTTTACAACGTATACCAATAAGTTGGTATCTAAACTTAGCAACTCTAAAAGAAAGTTGTTAAGTTTAAATACTCAACTTTTGGTCTCTTTTGACAAAAAGTGTGGGTCTTTTGTCAATATTCTACATATAACAATAGATCACCGTGAATGGCCCGGTAGCTAGTTAGCTACATAAATACAAGTAGCTATCGTGAAAGATCCAGTATCAACTAAAAATCAAGCGTCAACTCTTTGATAAAGAATTACAGATATTAAATATAATAGTTAGAGTATAACTAATTTAGCAGTCGGAGGTAGCCACTTATTGAACTTTTGAGCTTTCATTCTATATTCTTCAACACTATCATAAAGAGCACAAGGTTTCTTCTTACTTGTTCTGTAAAACCCGCTAACGACAAGCTGCTCAAGCAATGGAGAAATACTGAGCAAGTGCTGACCAAGTTCCATTTCAAAGGAACCTCCACTAAATTTCAGCATCTCAATGAACTTGAGGCTTGGATGACGTACTTTCCCAATAATGTTAAGTAAGTTTTTGTGATAATAATCCTACACAAATACAAATTCAGTTTAGCACATAATAGTAATTGAAACACAAATGTATATTTATTACCAAGAATATAGATAGATCACCTCATCAGGATCAGGATCCACCTCCACCCTGTTCAGCTACCAAAAATACGTAACAGAATTAGTATGAATATATACAACTATAAAATCAGATCAAAGGAGTTAGAATTAGTTACAACTTTGGATACTATTTGTGAGATATAAAATATTCCAAAGTTGCAACTAATATGAAATGGAAGTAGTACATGAAATTCGAAAGAGTGATCAAGGAAGTGTAGGTGTGGACACTGAACAGAGATGCCAATGCATAGGTGGGTGATAGGTCCAGTAAATTCTCTAACCCTCACTTTTCTGAACATGAGATAGATAATCTTAACTAAGAATCACAAGGAATGCTTTAATTTTACCTTTATTGAAAATTTCTGCAGGGATGGAGCAGCATTTATCAGCATGATTAGCCAAAGGTAAGGGTGAGAACTCCACCGATCTGGTACCACTTCAACTATTAACTGCTCAAGCCTTACGAGTTTAGGAAATTCCAGCAGGTAATCTACGGAGTTTTTTTGCTGTGCAAGAATTGATATCCAGCTTAAGCCTCTTGAGTTGAGAGATGTAATTGATAAAAGCCCCCCACCATTTCTTAGGAAGCTTCGGGAGTATAAAGAGCCTATAGAAAGTTGAGATAAAAGGGGAATATAATCTAGTTCAAGGCATTCCTCAAAACCACTACTGTATCGCAAATACATGAGATTTGGTGATGAGATCTGAATCCTTTGATAATAACAATTCACAAAGTCCAGGCTCTTCAACTTAGAGGATTGTGTGTAAAACCGTAAACTTTGGCTTGATCTTATTGAAATCATAAGTAGCATATTTATAATACAAGGCAGAAGAATCCTATTCCTATACGGAAACATGTCCTGCTAGCTTAGGGAAATAAACATAAACAAGGAATCAAATATTATCCTAGTAAATCTAAATATATTCACTAAATCTTATGATATTTCCTAAATATATCTTAATACCCCCCTCAAGTTGGAGCATTAGGATCGAAAATGCCCAACTTGGAAAGAAGATAGTCAAATTGAGCCTTCCCGAGTGCTTTTGTGAATATATCCGCCAATTGACCCTTAGTAGACACATGTGATGGTGAAATTAAACCTTCATTGATCGCATCACGAACAAAATGACAATCGACCTCTATATGTTTCGTACGCTCATGAAAAACAGGGTTCCTTACGATATGTAACGCAGACTGACTATCACAAAACAACTTGATTGCTTTTGGGTGTTGAATGCCCATACTCAACAATAAACCTTTGAGCCACTTTAATTCACAAGTGGCCCCAGACATAGACCTGTATTCCGCCTCTGCAAAGGAAAAAGAAACTGTAGGCTGTTTTTTAGTTTTCCATGAAATCGGAGATTTTCCTAGAAACACTAACCATCCAGTCAACGAGCGTCGTGTGAGAGGACACGCCGCCCAATCCGAGTCACACCATCCCTCTAAAGTGAGCTTACTATCTGAACGCAACAATATTCCTTGACCGGGTGTTCCTTTTAGATAACGAACGACCCTCAAAGCAGCCTCCCAATGTTCAATGCGAGGTTCTTGCATGAACTGTGATAGAATGTGAACAGCGTAAGCAAGGTCGGGCCGAGTAACCGCAAGGTATATGAGCCGTCCCACAAGACGACGATATGCTTCGGGATTGTTCAACAATTCGCCACTAGCATGAGCAAGTCTGTGATTTTGTTCCATGGGAAACCCACTTGGCTTTGCTCCTAATAAACCTGTTTCAGACATAATATCCAAAGTATACTTTCGTTGGCACAAAAATAACCCGGATGTGCTACGAGCCACCTCAATGCCCAAAAAATATTTAAGAGGGCCAAGATCTTTCATTTTAAAACAATCACTAAGATATGCCTTGAAAACCTTTAGTGCAGCGGAATCGTTCCCAGAAATAATAAGATCATCCACATAAACTAAGACATTTATTTGAGTTTTGCCATTAGTATATGTGAATAAAGAATAATCAGAATAGGCTTGAAGAAATCCATACCGTTTCAAAGCCGACGCCAATTTTGCATACCAACACCAAGGAGCTTGTTTCAAGCCATATAAAGACTTTCGCAACCTACACACCAAAGAAGGATCCGGGCTTTCAAACCCGGGTGGAAGCTTCATGTAAACCTCTTCTTTTAGGTCACCATGTAGAAAGGCATTCTGAACATCCATTTGATGTATCTCCCAATTTTTGCAAGCCGCTATTGCGAGAAAGGCACGAACGGTAGTCATTTTGGCAACTGGAGCAAAAGTTTCTTCATAGTCAATGCCGGCTTGTTGATGATTACCGAACACCACTTATCTTGATTTGAGACACTCAATATCTCCATTAGATAAATACTTGGTCTTATAGACCCATTGACTACCGAGAGCACGTTTCCCGGGAGGAAGACGTTCCAAAGTCCATGTACCATTATTTTCTAGAGCACGAATTTCTTCCTTCATAGATTGTCGCCACTCATCATGTTTCATGGCTTCCTTGAAAGATTTTGGGTCTTTACCCTTGATAATAGCTGCAAGAAATCTCTGATAATTGCTAGAAAAATTGTCACAATTTATGTAATGTGCTAAAGGATAAGGAGTACCTGAGGAGCGATCGGAAGGGGGGGAGAGCGGACTATTACCAAAAACCGTATGTGTCACAAAGTCACGATGCTTAACATTTGGAAACTTTTGTCGAAATCCACGACCCATTTCTTGATCACTAGAACCGGCCATATCTTCATTGTTACCGGTATGTGTTTCATTGTAGGCCTCATTAGAAGATGCTGAAGTGGGCTGCATGTTCATAGGCCCAATTGGCACTGGTTTTCCAGCGATTGGAGTAGAAGCAGCATTGGGTTGTGTATTGGAAGGCCCAACTGGCGATGGGTTTCCAGCGGCCCCATTGGGCGGTGGCGATGTTGGACCTGTCGCTGGGTCATATCTTGGGCCCAGTTGGACGATCTGCTCTTCCAAATTACCTCCAACATCTAATTCCTCCTCAAAAATAAATTCAGAAAAATCCTCATGAATTTCTTGAGCATCATACTCACTATGTGAAATGTTCGTAGCTTCAGGACTCTCAAAAGGAAAAACCTCTTCAACAAATTTGACATCCCTTGAAACAAAAAATTCTTTCGTTGTCAAATCAAACAACCTCCACCCCTTTTTACCAAACGGATATCCCACAAACACACACTTTCTACTGCGACTAACAAATTTGTCTCCCTTTGATTTCTGATTATGAGCAAAGCATAAACGCCCAAAGATTCGAATGGCATCAAAAGAGGGTGGTTTGTCAAAGAGAATTTCAAAGGGTGTTTTTTTTTTAAAAGGGGAGATGGAGTACGATTTATCAAATGAGCGGCTGTGAGAACACATTCACCCCAAAAATAGATGGGCAATTTTGCTTGAAACCTCAAAGCTCGACTAACATTCAAAATATGTTTATGTTTTCTCTCAACACGCCCATTTTGTTGAGGAGTACCTACACAAGATGTTTGAAACAAAATTCCAGTGGCTCGAAAATAGTCAAGCAAATAGTTAAACTCAGTCCCATTATCACTTTGAACAACTTTAATTGTTTGAGAGAATTGTCTCTCAACCATTGCAACAAACGCCATAAACATTTGAAAAACTTCTAATTTATCAACTAATAAATAAATCCAAACTGCTCTTGAAAAATCATCAACAATAGTAAAAAAATAACGAGCTCCACATGACGAAGTATGTCGATATGGACCCCACAAATCACAATGTACTTTCTCAAATATACGAGAAGCTTTATTATCACTCAAAGGATATTTATCTCTCGGATGTTTAGCATGCATACACACCTCACATCCTATGTCTAGATGATCTTTACTTCTACTAACTTGAGGAATTAACTTAACTACTTTTTCGGAAGGATGTCCAAGACGACGATGCCACAACTCCAACTTTGATGTAGCGTCAATAGTAGACACAAATTTCGGTTTGGTAAAATAGTATAGTCCGTCCCTCCTAATTCCCGTTCCAATCAGCTCCTTCGCTTGGTCCTGTATAGCACAAACATGAGAATCAAATTGGACAGTAGTGTGAGAATCATCATTAAGTTGAGAAACAGAAAGTAAATTGCAACTCAAATTTGGTACATAAAGGACTCCAATTAGAGTAATTTTATCCGATAAACAGACGGATCCCATCAAAGTAGCAATTACTTTTGCACCATACGGCAACCCAACAGGGCATTCGATACTTTTCGTATCAACTAGCCAAGAGCTATTTCCGGTGACGTGATGAGTCGCCCCGGTATCAATGATCCAAGATGAAACATCAAACTTACCGGTCAATCTATTGTCCGGAATTTGAGCATTACCAATAACACCCGCAATAGCCTTCCATTGTTCGGGGGTAAATAAAGATTGACTGCCGCTGGTTGTTGCATTAGCACATGGCTGTCCACGACCTTGCCCTTGCCTTCTATTGTCTGGCCTTCCCACAAGCTCATAGCAGTGGGTTTCGGGATGGCCTTTCTTCTTACAATATCCACACACAATGTCTGCCCAACAACTCGAAGTTTCATGGTCAGTCCTGCGGCACTTAGAACATAAAGGCTTATCATTGCCCCTGCCTCTACCACGAGCCGCCGCTGCCACTTCATTGCCTGCACGAACAGCAAACCCAACGGGCTCAGGTGGTGTGGATTCGACTTCCTGCTTTGTTGATCGAACACGCTCCTCTTGAGTTACCAACTGGTAGGCTCTGTCAAGACTCGGAAGCGGATCCTGAGATAAAATTTGTGTACGCAAGGCAGAGTAATAATCTGGGAATAAACCCATTAAAAAATCGTGTAACCGGGCTTGTGCTCGTCGCTCTTCATGCAATTTTCCGGCTGTACACGAAGCACAACAGGAACAAGAAATCAAAGGCTCGTGTCTATCTAATTCCTACCACAAAGTATGTAGTTTGCCATAATACACAGAGACCGGCATTAACTTAGTTTGCTCACACTTTGCAATCGAGGAACGCAATTGTTGAATGCGAGGTCCGTTTGTTTGAGCAAAGCGTTGTTTAAGATGATCCCAAAAGGATTTTGCTTCTCTAAATTTTGTCAGGGATGTTCTTAAATCAGGGTCAATTGTATTAGAAATCCAAGAAATAAGCATTGCATTTATCGCCGTCCAATCAGACTTCGTGCAAGGAGGGGATGGTTTAGTGATCGTGCCATCCAAAAACTCAAATTTCCTCTGAGCTTCTAACGCCGTTTGAATGTCGGCAGCCCAAGAGTCATAATTATCTGTTGTTAAGCGTATTAGACTATATCCAATGTTTGTCTATATTAGGTTAATGTAATTAAACATGTATTCATTCCCTAGGACTTGATGTATTACCTAGGAAGCTTATACTCTGTATATAAACAATGCAAAGCAATAATACTACTCACGGATTAAATTCCTACATGGTATCAGCCTAGGTTAGGTCCCCCCCTATTCTCTTTGCCTTTTCATCTTCTCTTGTCTTCTTCTTCCCTCCACGGCAGCAGCCATGGCTGAAGACCAACCTCTGCCAAAATCTTCCCCTTTTCACCCTGCAATTGCAGTTAACAATATTAAAAGCATTATCCCTATCACCTTGGAGATAAACAAGGGTCTTTATTCTTCATGGGCAGAGCTCTTCAAGGTGCATACTCGTGCATATGACCTTCTCCACCATATCTTACCTCCTGCAGAGAAGGACGAACCCGCTGACCCCCTTCTATGGTCACGTCTCGATGCTATTGTGCTTGGTTGGATCTACGGAACCATTTCTCATGACCTCCTCACCACAATTCTTGAACCCGATTCATCCGCTCAACAAGCTTGGGAACGCTTGAAAGATATCTTTCAAGACAACAAACACTCTCGTGCCGTTCAATTGGAAAGCCAATTTTCTAATGTTGAGATGAAAAATTTTCCCAACATCTCTGCTTATTGTCAACATGTGAAGATGATCGCCGATCAACTTGTTAACGTTGGTGCTCCGGTGTCTCGTCCTCACTCTCATTCGTGGTCTACCAAAATCATTTGATGGGGTTGCGGCAATCCTTCAACAATCGGACCCCATGCCCTCCTTTTACAAAGCACGGTCCATGTTAACATTAGAGGAATCAAGACTTGCAAATCAGGCCGAAAATGAGTCAATCACCGCCGGCTCCGCCCTTGTCGCCACCAACAACGACTCCTCTCATTACCTTGACAGTCCCTCCTCTGTTTCTGATGAAAATCGACCACACAACCGCAACAATTCTCGCGGCGGTGGTCGCCACCGTGGAGGTGGTGGTCGTGGCCGGGGGCGCAACCACAACAACAACGGCCGAAACAACAACAACCACCAGCATCAACAAAATCGACAGCAACAGCAACAATTTCAACCTTGGGCTCCTTGGACACCATGGCCCCAATACCCTCCTTGGGCCCAACATACTTGGGCTACCCCCCCTGCCCTTACCCTACTTCTGGTTGGGCTCGCCAACATGGACCACGGCAGCAGCAAGGCATCCTAGGCCCGAGACCTCATCAACAACAACAAGCCTTCAATGCTACTGCTCCTTCTACTTCGTATGCTCCGACGGACATCAATGAGGCTATGCATACTCTATCTCTCACCCCACCGGACGATGGATGGTACATGGATACCGGTGCTACATCCCACATGACGGCAAACCAAGGTACTCTCTCTTCTTATTTTAAATTGGGGAATAATCACAATATAATTGTTGGAAACGGGCATGGCATTCCAATTAGTGGTGTTGGTCGTACTTCTTTACCTTCCCCCCACCCTCCCTTCTCCCTCAATCATGTTCTACATGCTCCCAAAATAATTAAAAATCTGATTTCTGTCCGAAAATTCACATGTGATAATTGGGTTTCTATAGAGTTTGACCCGTTTGGTTTTTCTGTGAAGGACCTTTCGACGGGGACAACTCGTATGCGATGTGATAGCTCCGGTGATCTTTACCCTCTCTCCACCGCCACATTTCAAGCATCTCCCCCCTCCTCTTTTGCTACTTTATCTTCTTCTTTATGGCATGATAGACTAGGCCACCCCGGCGCCAATGTTTTGCGCTCTCTTGTGGGGAATCATTTTGTTAAATGTAATAGAACTTTAAACTCTTCTTTATGCTCGTCTTGCCCCCTAGGAAAGCATGTTAAACTCCCCTTTTATCCCTCTACTACTAGTACTTGCATGCCTTTTGACATTGTTCATAGTGACCTTTGGACATCACCTAAAATGAGTTCGGCGGGCCATCTTTATTATGTGTTGTTCTTGGATGATTTTAGTAATTTTTTATGGACTTTCCCTATTTGCAAAAAATCCCAAGTTCACTCATATTTTCTTCAATTTCGTGCTTATGCTAAAACTCAATTTGAATGTGACATCAAATGCTTCCAATGTGATAATGGGAAAGAGTATAATAATGGTCCTTTTCGACAATTCTTTGAACAAAATGGTATGCTTTTCCGGTTTTCTTGCCCTCACACCTCCTCTCAAAATGGTAAGGCCGAACGAAAAATCCGTACCATAAATAATATGATTCGCACTCTTCTCGCTCACTCCTCCATGCCTCCCTCCTTTTGGCACCATGCCTTACAAATGGCCACCTACTTACACAACATCCTCCCATATAAAACAATTGCTCACAACTCACCGACAAAAATCCTCTACAAAAAGGACCCCTCTTACTCCCATCTTCGAGTCTTCGGTTGCCTTTGCTACCCCCTCTTTCCCTCTACTACCATAAACAAACTTCAAGCACGTTCCACCCCATGTGCCTTCTTAGGATACTCATCCGATCATCGTGGTTACAAGTGTTACGACATGTCCACCAACAAAATTTTCACCTCTCGCCATGTCATCTTCGATGAAACTATTTTTCCCTTCTCTAAAATTCACACCCCAACCTCCACTACATATGAATTCTTGGATCCTAACATTTCCCCCACCATTCTGCATCAAATCCTCACAAAGCAAAACCCCCCCACGGCCCAGCCCAATAATGTGGGCTCTCCAATCCCCCCTTCCCCTCCGGCCCACTCTCCCCCCCCACTCATACCCCTTTCTCACGCACTCCCCCCTCCCAAACCGTGGCCCAGCCCACTTTCGCCTCAACTCAGCTCCAACCCCCACCTCCTACTGGGCCGCCCATTTCAGCCCAATCCCCAAATCCAAACCCCAATTTCTCCCCACAAATGTCCACTCGTAGCTCTCATGGCATTTTCAAGCCTAAAAGGTTATTTAACCTTCATGCCTCCACATCACCTTCTCCTCTACCTCGCAACCCCATCATCGCCTTAGATGATCCTAATTGGAAAAATGCCATGCTTGATGAATACAATGCCCTAATTAAAAATAAGACTTGGGAGTTGGTGCCTCGTCCTTCTAATGTCAATATTATTCCATGTATGTGGCTCTTTCGCCACAAGAAAGATGCTAATGGTGTTTTTGAGCGGTATAAAGCCCGACTCGTTGTTAATGGCAGAAATCAACAGGTTGGAGTCGATTGCGATGAGACTTTTAGCCCGGTGGTCAAACCGGCAACCATTCGCACCGTCCTCACTCTTGCTCTCTCCAAATCTTGGTCCATTCATCTAATGGATGTCAAGAATGCTTTTTTGAATGGTGACATTGAGGAAACTGTTTACATTCACCGGCCACCCGGATTTCGTGATAAAAACAACCCGGGTCATGTTTGCCGTCTCAACAAAGCCTTGTACGGGCTAAAACAAGCACCACGAGCATGGTACCATCGGTTTGCTACATTTGTGTCTAAAATTGGGTTTATTCATAGCAAGGCCGATCACTCTCTCTTTATTTATTGCCATGGGAAGGAAATTGCATATATTCTCTTGTATGTGGACGATATCATTCTCACTGCCTCCTCCGACAAACTTCGAAAATCAATCATGCACAAATTAAGTTCGGAGTTCGCAATGAAAGACCTTGGAAAATTAAGCTCCTTCCTCGGCATCTCTGTCTCTCATCACGCCAATGGCCTATTTCTTTCACAGAAATCATATGCTCAAGACATCATTGCCCGAGCAAATATGTCATCTTGCAAGCCATCCTCCACCCCGGTCGACACTAAGGCCAAACTCAGCGCCACCTCCGGACCGCCAGTGGAAGACCCCACTCTCTATCGAAGCCTCGCCGGAGCCTTGCAATATTTGACTTTCACTAGGCCCGATATCTCATACGCCGTCCAGCAAATTTGTCTCTTCATGCATGATCCACGCAAAGAGCATTTGCAAGCCCTCCGTCGCATCCTCCGATATTTGCAAGGTACTCTCAAACTCGGGCTGCACCTATATCCTACCTCTCTTGCGGGCCTACTCTCCTATACCGACGCGGATTGGGGTGGCTGCCCCGATACGCGCCGCTCCACCTTCGGATATTGTATTTTTCTTGGAGACAATCTGCTATCTTGGTCTGCTAAAAGGCAGCCTACTCTCTCTCGCTCTAGTGCCGAAGCCGAGTACCGTGGCGTGGCTAATGTTGTAGCTGAGTCCTGCTGGTTACGCAACTTGCTACTTGAGCTTCGATGTCCAATTAAGAAAGCAACGGTGGTCTATTGTGATAATGTAAGTGCGGTGTATCTCTCCGGCAATCCCGTTCAACACCAACGCACAAAACACATAGAAATGGACATCCACTTCGTTCGTGAAAAAGTAAGCCGATATTAGACTATATCCAATGTTTGTCTATATTAGGTTAATGTAATTAAACATGTATTCATTCCCTAGGACTTGATGTATTACCTAGGAAGCTTATACTCTGTATATAAACAATGCAAAGCAATAATACTACTCACGGATTAAATTCCTACAAAGCGAGTAGGAGTGATGAAATCCCCCGGTCGGTCTTGAGAATCGAGGTAATATGGAGAATTTGGTTCAATTTTTGGAGGCGGTGGTGGTGGTGATGGTGGTTGATCATCACCTCCGGCCATGATTTATGAAGTGTATTAAAACCTTTCGCCTGATACCATGTAAAACCGTAAACTTTGGCTTGATCTTATTGAAATCATAAGTAGCATATTTATAATACAAGGCAGAAGAATCCTATTCCTATACGGAAACATGTCCTGCTAGCTTAGGGAAATAAACATAAACAAGTAATCAAATATTATCCTAGTAAATCTAAATATATTCACTAAATCTTATGATATTTCCTTAATATATCTTAATATTGTGTTTGTGTGCAGACTCTAATATTATGCACCAAACTTGATTCCCACACAGCTAAGCGCTCAAGAGATGGACAGTTTGACAGAATACAGTCGATAACCTCCCCCGAAACATTTATAGACTTAAAGCAAACATCTCTAAGGTTATGTATTTCAGAATACTTATGTATAGCTGGAAAAGTGTAATTTTTGAGACTAGCACCCAATGATGAAAAGTCCAGATGAAGGCGAGTAACCTTGTTTGTAAGCGCAATTTGAACCCACCTATTGACGGCTTGATAACTACTACCAGTAAAGGAATTGAAATTGAAACGAATAGCTAGCTCATCGAATGTTGGCTTAACAACTTCCAAAATACGACTTATTCCCTTTGCTAGGATGGGTTGTCTTAACCTTAGTCTAAAATCATAATCATGTGTAGCGGGATATGAAAAGATCAATTTGGAGCCAATGCTTTCAGTCCACAAGTTGCGCCATCTACGGGAAAGGGCACTTGTTGCCACGGCTTCCCTCAAGGACAATCGAGACAATATATGACACACAATAATATCATCGCTCAACCGGCTGAAATTGTCGACTACACTCGAACACTACACATGAAATCAATCAATCAATAACTATATACTAAAAGACATACCAGCAATAACTATATACTAAAAGACATACCAGCAATGACACGTATTTATAAAACAACGACAAGTTCACCTTTCGCAATGGTAATGGTAATGGTTGCCATGTTCCTGTAGCTGTCTTATTATTAGTCTTACGCTTAGCTAATTCCGCGGCTAATTGACTTAATTCAGATCTCTTACGCTTAGCAGGCATTAGCGCAGTTTTTTTGTTTTTGGTTTATTCAAACAAATATCTGCTACCAATCAAAAGAGAACAACATTATTTGCAATTTACGATTACAAATTAATCCAACGGATGATTTAATCAATTGATCAACTAATGTAAGACGCAAATAGTTGAGATTTAGCAAATTTCATCTTAAGCAATAATAATCAATTCTAAACACAAATATAAGTTGAGATTTAGCAAATTTCATCTTAAGCAAGCAAATTTCATCTTTAGCGAGCAATAATATTCAATTCTAAACAATTACTCCGTAATTCATCTCAGCAATAACAAAATTAAAACATGCATACATACTTTTGAATCCAAAAATAAAATAAATTTTGCTCAACTTTACCTCTGAAAGGTTGTTCAGGTATTATTTGTTCACTGCTTCTGAAAGTTTTGCTGAATATAATTTATTTAGGGAGGACAGATAAAGATAGGGGATTTTTTAATTCCAAATTTCCAACACTTACAGGATTAGGATTTTATATGCTCAGCCCATTTTATTGGATTTTTATTTTCCGAAAATTCTTATGTGGACTGGTCTACATTAACTATTAATGTGAACCAAAAGCCCATGCCAAACGGCCCAAACCTGCCAACTCCAGCCCAAACCTCAAACCGTTACTTTTTACCTCCTAATTAGGGATTAGCAATCCAGTTCGCATCCAACCCTACTCAGCCCCAATCCGAGGAAAAATATCTGCTCTGAGTTCAAGAAAAAGGTAATTCGAGTCCGAATCCGTTAAAATAATTCGACTCCGAGTTGGAGGAGGGTCAGAGTCGGATTTTACAAAAAATCTGAAAAAAAAAATCCGATTTCAAGATAATTTGATCCGTAATCTGACTCCAATTCCAACTTATACATAATTTTTTTAAAATTTTTTTGGGGTTATGTGTAATTTTATACTTTACACCTTGTTTAAATAGAAGGAAATAGAGGGAAGAGAAAGGGAGGGGCATAAACTCTCTTGTTTGGATAAAGGATTGGGGGGAAGGAAGGGAAAGGAGAGGGAGGGATCCATTTTCCCTTTAGTGTAGTATTTTCAGATTATAGCCAGGTAATGGATATCCACTTTGATGTTGGAGTAAGGATGAATTTGGATTTATACATATATACTTAACTAATAGATGTGACTAATGTGGATGTTGAAAATGTTCCCATGATGGAGAGGATATAGAAATTTTAGATAAGTGTGGATACGGTGAAAGGGTATTTACACCCATGCATACCACCCTGTTCATCATCCTTATTCAATTTCCAGTAAGGCATATATTATAAAGTAAGGATAAAGATAAGGAAAAATAGTATGAGTGTTAATAGAGATAAATATTAAAATTAGTAGTTTACTCTTACTCCATCATTTTTTTAAGGGTGGTATTGTCTTTTTCTGACTAATCCTCTTATACAAATACCATTTTTTTATTAATCTCTAATATAATCTCTCCCTATCCCGTCCTTATCTCGGTAAACTAATTGTTTATTTCTAAGCCATATTTTACATTAAAATCTTTAGTGGAACATGAAACATTTTTTATTAGAATAAAACTATGATTTATCTTAGCGTGTGTTCTTTTCATCTAAATAAATCTGAATTTACTATAAGTTATCTGAATCTGATTAGAATTTATTTGATCTAATTAAATTTACTAGAACTTGATTGGAACTTTTGAACCAAATTGAAATTTCTAAAAATAAATTGTCACCAACTTGGTCATTAAAGACCATCAATGACATTTCGATGATCAAAAGATGCTTTAGCTACCAAAATTTAAGATATTAATGTTAAATAAAATATATATTTATTACTATAAATAAACTATTTTTTTTTTTAGCTTTTAAGAAATAATTACTTTTTTTTAGTTGAATTTTAGCGACTAGAATGTACTCTAGTCACCAAAATGTAAATTATGGTCTTTAGTGAACAATTTGGTGTCAATTTAATTATAGAGGCAAAACTAGTGTAGATCCTGTGCATGCACAGATAGTACTAAGATTTTTATTTAACTTATTAATTCAAAGATTATCATAATTAAACTTTAAGGAAATTAATTGATACATGAATATGTCTCGCCTTTGAATTTATAGTACTAACATTAATTTTTTAAGAAATTATTATGAATAATATTTTTTTAAAAAAATTGATTATAGTTTATACATTTTCCTTATTTGTTAATTAGTAGAAATTTTATAAATTATTGATTTAATTTAATAATGTTTTTCCAACTTTAGATTTGTTGTAATATAAAAAGGAAATTAATAGTTAATGAAATAGGCAATGAAATATCGTGTATATACTTATCCTTGAAAATGATGATTTAAGTTATGGTAAGATTTAGTAACAACCGCACTAAAAAGAAAATTTTGGAAAGTAAAATTAGGCGGGAAAATATTTTATCACAAAATGACATGTGTCATTTGAGATTCGCCTTTAATATAAGTTTATTTATATTTATTGATTGTGTCAAGTACACTTTAGTACAATTAATTAAATGTATAGTGTTTAATATTTTATTATTAAAAAAAAGTGTTTAATATATATATTAGACTCGATTAAAAACGTATTGAAGCTTTTAAAATCTGAATTGAACTTATTGAATCAGCTTGAAACTTTTTTTTTTTTTTTTTTTTTGACAAGAGCTTGAAACTTATTGAATTTTATTGAACCTGATTGAAACTTATTTGAATTTTCTAATATTATCTAAAATTATTTACCTACAAATTATTTAGTTTTTAAAGTGAAAAGAACCCGACTTAAACATTTGTAAGATCGAGTAACATTTATAATCAACCTAAAATGAAAAAATGGACAATTGATTAAGGGATTTGTGTATTGTGTACTTTATCCACTAAGCAAGTGTATCACAAAGAAAATGCAATAATTAAGAGTATAAGTATGACTAATTGACTATCCTTGTCATTTATATCAAATTAAGATAGATCATTATTGTTACATCATTAAAGCAAATAGATAACTAGATATCCATTACTTCATATACAAATCATATCTCAGGTCACATTCATCAAATTAACATGCAACAATTTTATTTATTTATTTTTTTTAAGAAACAATTTTTTTTTTTATCTAGCTTCTCAAGTAACCTGTTATTTACCCATATCTAAAATGATGCGTAATTGACTCATAAAAATTATTAGTCGTCTTTAAATTACGGTTTTTTTTTCGGATATACCAAAATATTGAAGTGATGAGATAAAGCATCACCCAAAAAAAAATTACTTCAACTAAATTACAAAAAATTCACCTATAAATTCAAGAAATCACGTGTTACCTCTTTTTTTAACTCCAACAAATTTCTTTCAAGAATACCCCTACAAATAATGAGAGGTGAAGGTTGAAAATTGAATTATTAATGAATTATATATCATCATTTTGTAAAATACATTAAATTTTTGTTCCTAATATGTATGACTATTTTTATGGTAATGATATATTGATATGAACCTTACTCCACAAGCACACAATATATTTTGATTATCAGGATTTATGGTTGTGTTAATTGGAATCAATGCTAGAGATTGAATAAATACAAACAAAGGAAAAGTTAAAGTGTAAGACACTTAAAAATCACAAATCTCAATCGGGCAATAATTGACAGTCTTTTGTGTGTTGCTTATTTAATGAGTCCCATTAATTCATTTCAAGCTTTCGATAAACAAAAATTACTTAAATTTGCACGATTATTAGATAAAAAAAAAATTTAGAAGTGATTTCTTGGTCATTACATTATTGATATGCGCTTTAAGAGGAATTGTGTGATTAGAGCGGAATTGGTGTCTCATTCTACTAATCTAAAAGAGGTTGGGAAGCATGTTATTTATCCATTGGTGTTTTTGCTATTGAAATTAGCACTAAAGCTACCGGTTACAACAAAAACATTATTGAAAGAGTTTTTTCTTGCTTCCACGGAATATGTCAAGAACAAACTTTATAATTGAATGGTTGATCACTAGTTAAATCATTGTTTGATACAGTAACATTTATAGAAGTTGAAATGTTTGCTAGGGTTGATATTGAAGATATTTTGCAATCTATGCTATACTAAAATAATCCCATATAGGACACTTGGCATAATTTTGTGAAAAACTTCATCTCCAAAATGCTATTTATATGTTTTTTTTTAAAAAAAATAAAATCAAAAATACTTCTAGTTAATTTTTATTATATACATGTAGCATAAGAATTTTAATACTAGACATTAAATGAAATCAAATAAAAAAAAAAGTGTTATATAAGTCATTTAGTTTTAATTGACTATCATTAATACTAAATTAATTTTATGAATCGGTGCATTGCACGGGGTTAAAATTAGTATTTTTAGAAAATTAAACTTTGTCGTGGAAACTTGTCAATAATGTTAGATTTATAATCAAAAAATAATATTTAAAATAATGGTTTAAAAAAAATCCTAATATATAAAATATTTATTTAACTAGATTAGTACCCATGCGTTGTACGATGGTGATAAGTTATTTTTTCATATTTTTTTTTAATAAAGATTGATTCATAAATTATTAAAAAGTCATACGTCATCTACAAAGAGATTTAAATTTAGGGCATGTTCACATTTACGGAACTGAGCTGAACTGATTGGAGCTGAACTGAATATTTTATGAGAGAGGTAAATTCGGAGCTAAGCTGAACTGAACTAAACTGATTGGAGCTAAATTTAACTGAACTAAACTAATTGGAGCTGAACTGAACTGAACTGAAATTAGGTAAATGTGAATAGGCTCTTAATAAATACATGACAATTGAATCAAATAAAAGCTTCCATTCAGCAGAACTATGATCATTGTTGCAAATCATACCTTCTCCATACCCTCTTTTATATCGCTGTGATTTACAGCCTTTTTCGACAAGGAGTCTATCGATCTGTTGTATTTGTGAAGAAAATTTTCGTTTGATTCATCTTATTGTAATCGAAGGATTAACTTCTTTTTCAATACCGCACAAATCTTTAACCATGAAACAACTTGTACCATACTATACTCAAAAAACACAAACAAAACTAGAAGAAAGCCATCATAGGGCCACTTTTTACATATTTCTTGTATATCTTTTGTTGTTGATAACTTTTTAACATGACTTGGCTCATATATATATATATATATATATATATATATATATATATATATATATATATATATATATATATATATATATATATATATATATATATATATATATATATATATATATATATATATATAGTTTGTTATACTAATATGAAAAAAACATGTACATTATTCTTTCTTTTTTTTAATTTTTTTTTAAAATGGTTATTATTTAATGCTACGTCGTAGGATATATTTACTATGTTATTGAAAATATACTAAAGTGATGGTAAAACAAATTATATTTAAAATCGCATTATCAAATGAGCTTATTTGTATAATAAAGTGAAATGGGATTTAGGGTGATAAATTTTACTTTCCCAAAGTGTACCCCTCTCATTTTATTTTATTTTTTTAAAAAAGAAAACTACCATTGAACTACCATATTTGTTCCAAAAAAAAAAAAAAAAAAAAAAAATCCAGGTTTTCTTTTAAAATTTTTTCTTTGAGGGAAGTCAAATTTTATATTTAGCCTACATGAATCATCAACATTCTTTTCAATAACATTTTTTTTTTTTATCAACAATTTTTAAAACCACTAATAATTATTTATTAGAATAATTAAGGAGATAATATGTACGTGGAAAAAAAGAAGAGAGGAATCAAGCTTAATAGATTACTATATTGCACACGCACGCATTACGTTTAGAGTGGAAGCGCAACAATATTGATGTCAAAGTCAAGTTCTGGATTTTTAGTTTCATACATATATATTTGGTCTCAGTTTCTAGCAAGTAAAATAAAAAGGCCTAAAAATAAAATAAGAATAAAAAATTGATGACATTATATGTAAATTTAGAGGGAAAGTTTTTATTGAAAGCTTGACACATAAAACATTTTAGAAATTGATGACATCGGTATGTTTTGTTTTAGTAATAATTAATAGATTCATATATTGAACTTTTATAATTTTTATTTCACAAACTACTGGTTGCGGACTTTCATGCGGCAGCGGCATCCTTACTCTATCCTTCCACCAATTGCAAAATCCCGTTACTTCATCCTTCCACCACCTATGAAACCAAAATAATAATACTAAGAAAAAACGAAATCCCCAAAATCGAAACAAATCATAAATCAAAACAAATAAATAACCCTTAATTGAAAAAAAAAAAAAAAAAAAAAAAAAAACTTACAATTGGAGGTGCTAATGGAAACTTCAAATTTTAAAATTATATATTACAAATTGTATATCATTTCAAAGTGGGTGTTGCGCAGAATATTGAAAACTTCAAGCCAACGCAACACCCTTCCAAAATCAATTTCTTCTACTCAACTATGGTCAATTATTGTGAGGACAACTTGCATATGTCCCTACATGCATTTAATTTTACATTATTTGATGACATACTATATAGAAATTTAGACGCTTCCTTCTTAATAGGTATGTTTTATTTCTAAAAGTTACTATTTTCACTCACCCTCCAAGTTTTTTGTAATTGTCTATAGAAGGAATTCATATAACATATATTATTGGAAAATTCGGTGCTTATAGGGCTCTTGAAGACACTACAATAGATAAAAAGCAGGGTTAAAAGCTTATGGTGGAATTAAATGATGTTAGATTAGTATTTTTACATAGTATTGTAGACCCCTAATGGTGTCTCCCCAAAACCAAACCTAGTGATGAGTACTTTTCACGTCATTTGATTATCAAACGAAGTGAAAGTGTGAAAAGTCTTGTGATGCGGTTGTTTTAATAAAAATAACTCTCCTTTCTGTTTTCGAAAATGAACTCTATTTATGAAAATGTCCAGTCCAATTTAGTTTGGTGCATGATAAAGGTCCAATAATAGTGTACTTGGATTGGGCTCGAAAAGATCTTTCCAACGATATATTATAAGCCCAATTCCAATGAATAATGAGGAAGTTATGGCCAAAATACTAAATTAGGTCTGAAGTGGTTTTATAGCCCAATGATCTAGTGGAGGGCCCATTAATTAATATTCCTAAGTTATTAGGATTGATTTTAATCCTCTAGAATAATCTAGAAAGTTGTTTTGAGTTCTAATGAGATTAGGATTAATAATTATATCTTTTATGAAAATAAAGAATTCTATTCAAGTGTTTTTAAAGAGATTAAATATGATTTTAAAAGATAAGTACGGACGTTGTTAATCGAATTTAATTAGATTAATGATTCCGTTCGAGTTTTTAGAAAACGCGTGAATCAGCGCGAAACGACAAAGCTGGCGCGCCGCGACAAGCTTGTCGCACATCGACAGGGCTGTCGTGTCGCGCTAGACAGCAGTTTTATTCCTAATAGGATTCAGTCTTTTTCTGATCGTTTTCGGGCTATTTTCTCTATAAATAGGGTCGTATTTTCCCGTTTTTAATCATTCACAATCATCAACAATTTTCTATTCTCTTCTCTCTCTTAAGCTAATAGCTATTCTTTCTCCCTCTTTCTAAGCCTTCCCTTTTCAAATAAAATACCACGTTCACGAGTTTTAGACACACCAAGCCAAACTCGAAGTTGCCTTCGCCCTTGTAGGGAATATTTCAAGCATCCCACATTTGAGCCCCACTGTGATCATACACTTAAGCATGGTGGCGTCCAAATGGAAGGAAGCTAGAGCAAAAAGAGTCGCCAACAAGTTTTAGGAACTTGTAAACCGTTCACAGGGTGAAGGTTACACCCCTTAACGATCCAGGAGATCGTTAACTCCAATAGGTCTGGAACCATGACTGGAAGTTCGGGGATGAAGGTACAAATCCAACTTAAAAGAAATTGAACCTGTCCTAAATAGGCCTCTACTTTATTCTTCTCGTATTCATGTGCGCTTTCTGACTAACATACAATCATTAGGTTAACCCTAAACCTGTTTAATCTATGTTGGTTGAATATTAATGCACAAACAAAACTATTATTGGCGATCACTTGAATTATAATCAAATTAGCCTAAACAAGATTATTAATTATCTTATTAAGCGTGATTACAAGTACAAATTCCCTTTAAACCTGCATAAAAGGCGTGATCAAGCAATAACAATAATATAAATATAATATCAAGCAACATAATAACAATCATCATCATAATAATAATATTCTCAATCTCAAAGCATAATAATATTAGCAAGATCCTAGGCATGATACTAACATGATTAATAACAAATCCTAGCATGTCACTAAACAATTAAAATCAAATCTTTATTCCTAGCATGATACTAACATGATATTAAGAAAGAAATAGGAAGCATCATAAATTCATAATAATATCAGAAATATTAGTTAATCCTAAACATGATACTAGGAAGCAATATAACATCCTAACATGATACTAGGGATCAACAAAATAATTAAAGCATGATTTCTATATCAAAAGATCAATAAAACAATTAAAGTACTTACTTCGATGCCTCGTACCTCTTTCTAATAACAAAATACACACGTTAGTAACTTCAAGGAAAATAAACAAACAATTAAATAATTGAAAATAGGGATTAGGGACCAAACCCTCAGAAATTATCAACCTCTCACGTATAGGGCGAAGGCAACTTCGAACTTGGCTAGGTGTGTCTAGAACTAATGTATGAGGAATTTTGTAAGAGGGAAAGGCTTAGAAAAAGAGAGAGAGAAAGCTTCTAGCTTTTAAAGAGAGAGAGAAAGAAAGATGATGATTGATTATCGATGATGGAAAACGGAGGAAATACAACCCCTATTTATAAGAAAACAGTCCGGAAACGATAGAAAATACTTCAAGTTCTATACGGAATAAAACTGGCATCTGTCGCCAGGCTACAGACATCAGCGCTAGGCGACAAGACCAACGCCAAGCAACAGATGTTAGCGTCAGGTGACAGACTTTGTCGTTTGGCGCTAATTAAAAGATAAAACGCGCTTTTGTACGGAATCCTCTTCTTAATATGATTAAGCAACAAATTCCATGTTTATCAAATTAAAATCAGGTTTATCATAAAACACCTATTTTATTCTAAATAAAACTCTTTAAAATATAATTATTAATTCTAACACTATTAGAATTAAAAGGAACCTTCTAAATATTCTAGAAGATTAAAATCAATCCTAATAACTTTAGGAATAATAATTAATAGGCCCTCCTCTACATCATTAGGCCACATATAAAATTCATTTCGAGCCCAATTTAGTATTTAATCCATAACTTCCTCATTATTCATCGGAATTGGGCTTATAATATATCGTTGGAAAGTTCTTTTCGAGCCCAACCCAATTAAACTATTATTGGACCCTTATCATGGACCAAACTAAATCGGACTGGCTATTTTCATAAATAGAGTAATAAAGGAAATGTTTTCAAAAACAGAAAGAAAAGATATTTTAATAAAAACAACCACATTACTAGACTTTTCACACTTTCACCTTATTCGACAATCAAATGACGTGAAAGGTATTTATCACTGGGTTTGGTTTTGGGGAGACACATTTGGGTGTCTACAGTCGTAGACGTGAAAGGTGGATAACTTTTGAGGGTTTGGTCCGAAATCCCTATTTCAATTATTTAAATTAATTGTTTGATTTAATATTTTCTTTGAAGTTACTAACGTGTGTATTTTGTTATTAGAAAGAGATACGAGGCAACCAAGTAAGTTGTTTTATTGTTATACTTTTATATCTTTGGAAAGCATGCTTATGTTATTTTAATTCCTAATATCATGTTAGGATGCTTTTATTGCTTTCTAGTATCATGTTTAGGTTGCTTCCTATTTTCTTCTATCATGTTAAGGCTAAAGCTTTGATCTTTAATGTTTAGTGACATGCTAGGATTTGTTATTAATCTTGTTAGTATTATGCCTAGGATCTTGCTAATATTATTATGCTTTGATGAGATTGAGATTGTTATGATAATGATTATTGTTATTATGTTGCTTGATATAATATATTATTGTTATTGCTTGATCACGCCCTCTCTTGCAGGTTTAAAGGGAATTTTATTTGTAATCACGCTTAATAAGATAATTAATAATCTTGTTTAGGCTAATATGATTATAATTTAAGTGATCGCCAATAATAGATTTGTTTATGCATTAATATTCAACTAACATAGATTAAACAGGTTTAGGATTAATATATTGGTTGTATGTTAGTCAGAAAGCGCACATGAATATGAGAAGAATAAAGTAGAGACCTATTTTTAGGGCAAGTTCAATCTCTTTTAGGTTGGATTTGTACCTTCATCCCCGAATATCCAGTCATGGTTCAAGACCACTATGGAGTTAGCGATCTCATGAATCGTGAAGGGGTATAACCTTCACCCTGTGAACGGTTTACAAGTTCCTAAAATTTGTTGGCGACTCTTTTGCTCTAGCTTCCTTCCCTTTGGACGCCACCATGCTTAAGTGTATGATCACAGTAGGGCTCAAGTGTGGGATGTTTGAAATTATTCCCTACAGGTATAAACATACCTCAGTAATCGTATTAAAAAATTGTATAATTAATATGAAGTTTTAACACCATTTTTTTTTTTGGTCTAGTGGTGTAAAACTCATGTGCACATTTTGGGATATGTATGCTATTGAAGTCTCAAACCATCTTACGGAAAGGAACTTAGAACCCATTATTTTAATCATACAGTAGACAAAAATCAAAGAATATATATACTACCTCCGTTTCATATTATTTGCAACGATTAGACATTTTTTCTCTTTACTTTATGTCAAATTGTGGAAAATATATAAAAGAATGATTTTAATTTCATTTTTGATTTGATTATCTAACATACTCTAATTTTATACATCGTAGGACAAGTTACTTTGTCAAACTCACTATTTTCCACAATACTTTCTTTGATGAAGACATTGATGAGGTTGCATCATTCAAGAACAGATTGTCATCAATTCAAAGTTCATAATTTTCATTTATGTAACTATTGCAATTAATTTTACTTTTTTGCTACTCATACCAAATTATTATGGGACCTATTTTATCAGGTTAGTGTCAAATGCTTCTACTGTCATGTGATCTGACATGTCAATAACAAGTTCAGTTTCTATAACAGAAGAGTTTCTCCAAACACAATAGTTTCTCCAACGACATGAACGAAAATCTGTGGATGATATACGTGAGATTGACAAGGCAACTTATTGCATAACTCTAGCAACCATTAATTGCATTGAGTTGGAACATGGATGGTATTATATAGCGTGCAAGAAATGCAATAAAAAGGTCAAAGAAGATGATGCTACTAAGTACTAACCAAGATGACCAAGATACTAAAACCAAAGGCACTAAGTTCTTGTGCAAGAAATATGATAAATTGATCGATGGTGATAAAGTCATACCAAGGTGGATATAGCATAAGTTCACATTATATAATTAATCCAATTGATTTCATTGTAACCCTTTTATATTTGATATTATATAAGTTAAAGTTTCAAGTTCGAGTAATTGATGAAAGTGGGAGTGCATCGTTTCTCATGTTTGATCGAGAAGTTGTGTCGATTGTGCACAAATCAGCTTACACTTTAAAGTTGTCAATGACAAAGGTAAAAGAGGGAAACTACGTACATGTTTGTTTGATGCTTTATTGTCTATTGCTAATTAAATACTTAAATACATTTCAGACTGACGATTTTCGAAAGAGCTTGATAATCTTGTGGGGAAAGAGATTTTTGTTTAAGGTCGAGGTGTCAAATTATAATATCAAGCAAAATTGGCCCGTTTACACTATTACTAAAATGATCGATAATGAATATTTAATACAAAATTATTTAAGTAGATATTTTGCTTCAAACAAGGTATACAACGTAAGTTAAAGTGTTAAACAGTCACAATGCATTTATTTATTGTCTAACAACATTACTTACAATTGTTAAACATGATCTCAATTCAGATGTTACCTGGCCTCAATTTACAATGACAAATTAAGGACAACCAATAAAGCTGAAAAGGTTTTTCACTTATTCAACTACGTGGTTAAAATTGTTATTTTAAAATATAATAATGATACTCTTTATGTTGAATATTTTTTTACGTTTTTGTAGGAAGCAATTTCATGCATGGGAGACAACGATCAACTTTCTGAGTTATCATGCACCCTTATGTTCTTCCAAAAAACATTCGTTAGAAGTTGATTCAATTATCCCACGAGAAGAAATGTCTGCTACCAAAAAGAAGAAGTTTGAAGTTAAGATAGAAAAGGATTAGGAGTGGTAATAAAATAATTTAAACAATTAGTACTCTATTTTATGGTTTTTGTTTTAATCATTTGCGTTTATTCATGGGTTATGTTTATTTTGATTTCAATTTTTCTATATAACTTAGAAATTTTCTATATTTTTAATTATAATTATTTATTTTTGTTGCAATGTTAAGTTAAACCTAGTTTATTCCCATTATTATGCTTACTAATTATGTGCAGCAATCAATTGCCAAAATAAATACGAGTAACAATTATATGAATCATATGATGTTGTGATCAACATAAATATTTTACTTAATTGATAATAAATTGTCTTTTAAAAATATCCTATCTGCTGAACAAGATAATGCAAAATCTTTTAATTCATATAATATTACTGCATATTGATTATAAAAATTTCCTATCATATACACTATACACTATACACTACATGTCTACATACTATATAATAATGCATAATACTGGTCTACTACCATTGTTGGTCTATAAATACGGAAACTATCAAAGTGCATAAGATAACTAATATCGATCCATTTTAAAAATCAGCCCGTCTTGTGTGTGGCTAGCCACACCGTGTGACCACTTATAAAATAACAAAGTAATCCATATAAAAATGACCAAGTAACCCCTGTAATACTAATTGAGTAACCCCTATAACACTAACTGAGTAACCCTATAGCACTGACGAAGTAACCCCTTTAACACTGATCAAGTAACCCCTATTACACTGATAAGGTAACCCCTGCCACACGGTGTGGCCAGCCACATATAAGACTCTGTGTTTAAAAATAAGCTATAACCTATAATACGGAAACTATCAAGACTTTTTATTTTGAAATCCAAAATTGATTTACTTTTAGCCTCAACTAAATTAGGCACGTGCGATGTACAAATTTAAAAAATTATTAAAATTAAATAAATTGTTTCTATTACTTATTTCCCCGTACATACTTAGGGCCTGTTCTAATTTATTAAATTGAATTGAATTAGGATATTAGGAATTGAACTGAAGTGGAATTAAGTTGAAGAGAATAAGTCCTTATAAGTTAGATCATAATAACATATCTTTCATCATAAATTACTAAGTAACAAAATGTAAAAATGAAAGTCAATCTGATGTAATCAAACTATATGCATACTTATAAATTAGTTCATTTTTTTATAACAAACATCCATGTTATTCGTACGTGACTTCCTTATGAATTGTATTCACGTTGTAATTATAAGTGTAAATAAAAAAAAAATTAATTTGAATAATCCAACCTTTAGCCAATTTATTTTTATTAATCAAACTTTTTGATTATTTTACAATAATCCAACCTTTATACTCCATTCTTTTTATTAGGACGAATCGATCACCAACCTACAATAGCAAGTTACCTTGCCAGGTGTTGTGTTGGGATTGTTTTTTTTTTTTCATAAAACTTTTAATTTTTTCTGCTTTCCCGATTCTTTCCCCCTTTCCCTTTCTTCCCCCCCCCCCCTCTCCATGAATCTAGTCAACCCTTCCTTTCCGGCAACCTCTTTCCTTTATTTTCCCTTTCTCCTCTCCTTTTCCTTTTCTATTATTTCCCTTTTATAAATTGATAACTAAACTAATTTTGGTTTTGTTTGATAGAAGTGAGTTCACCCATTAATTCCGGCAACAAAAACCCCAAACTCAGGGCCTGTTCACATTTACTTAATTTCAGTTCAGTTCAGTTCAGCTCCAATCAGTTCAGTTCAATTCCAATCAATTCAGTTCAGTTTAATTCAGTTCAGCTCTTAATTTCCCTCTCTCATAAAATATTCATTTCAGCTCAGTTCAGTTCAGCTTCAATCAGTTCAGTTCGGTTCAGTTTGGTTCAACTCCAATCAGTTCAGTTCAGTTTAGCTCAGTTCTGTAAAAGTGAACAGACCCTCACAAAAACCATGAAAATCCCCACCCACAAAACAATCGTTGCGCGACCGCGATCGAACCCACGCCTGAAATCTTTAAATTAAATCGGATTGAAGCTTATTGAAGAATGTATTGATATTAGTGTTGTTGTTGTAATTGGTGGCTGCTTGCGATGGTTTAGAGGTGGCTATTGCGGCTACCGTTGGTTGTGGGCAGGCTGGGCGGTGGTGGCGGAGTAGGTGGCCATGGGGAGGTGGGCAACGCTGGGGAAGGCCGGTAAGAGCGAAGGAGAAGATATCAAGTTTTTTTTTTCGTTAAGTTTGCAAAAAAAAAAAAGGTGTTTAAAAAAAAAAAATCGGTTCATCAGATAAGTGGTCATCTACTCATCTTGGTGACTTGTGGCCTAATTAAAAAGAATGGGGTATAAAGCTTAAATTATTGTATAATAATCAAAAGGTTGAATCATTAAAAATGAATTGGTTAAAGATTAGATTATTATTGGTTAAAGATTAAAGATTAGATTAGATTATTATAGTACTTCGTAAAATTCTCTCTTATATAATTGTGATGATAGGTGTGAATATTAAAGGAAATAATTATCCAAAGTGATTGACTATGTAAGACTCCCTCCTATTTAATAGATGCACCTATAACAATAATAATAATGAAAGTCGATCTTTCCAATTGGTTCTACTTTATAGAGTAAATAAATAATAAAAGTAATGATATATACTATAATGCTACTTTTATTTAAGGATGATAGACTACGAATATTTTTAATTTTTTTTTTCATATAATATATAATAGTCATCTAGAAAAATTATACAAACATGTCAAACTTTTCATGTTTTTAATCTTTCTCATTTACGTAGAGTAGGAAACACTCTTGCCCCTCTTGTTGTAAGGTGGGATACGCATAATTGTGCTGAATGTGTATGCCTTAACTATTTCCTGCAAGGTTTATTAGATCTTGTGGAGCTTGATTTGTTTTCCCTAAGAAAAAACTATTAATTAAACAAAACGTTGTTGATGTCATCATTGTCCACATGTCACTCATATAATAAATATTTTCTCACCAAAATGCAAGGATGATGTTTTTTTTAGTGCTACCATGCTTAACCTATCATTTTATTATTTAAAAATGATACAATTGTAAATAGCACACTAATAAATGGACTCTTATATTGAAATGTGACTTAGGCAATGTTGAACAAGTATTAAACCATAATTTGATGTATAAAATTATAAATTAATTTTGTACAAGGTGCATAGTTCTTATTTATATTTATCAATCTAGTTTGAACTTATTGAATCAGCTAGAAACTTATTGAATTGTATTGAAACTAATTAAAACTTATTTGAATAATCTAATATTATCTAAACTTATTAGCCTATAATTAGAGAATACGGCTAAAACATTTCTAAGATAGAGCAACATTTATAATCAACCTAAAATGAAAAAAATGGACAATTGAGTAAGGAACTTGTGTATTGCGTACTTTATCCAATAAGCAAGTGTATCACAAAGCAAAATCAATAATTAAGAGTAGTAGAATGACTAATTGACTAATTGTCTATCCTTATCATCTCCGTAGATATCTGTATCAAATTAAGATAGAGTATTATTGTTACATCACTTAAAGCTATTAATATGGATAACTAGATGTACATTACTTTATATATATATAAATCATATCTCATGTCATATTCATATTCATGATAATTAACATGTAACAATAATTTTTTTTGAATTTTTTTATTTTTTATCCAACTTTTCAAGTAATCCTTTATTTACCCATATCTAAAATAACGTGTAATTAACTCATAGAAATTACTGTATTAGTTCTCCTTCAAAAAATTTTATTACTAGTTTTTAATTTACGGTTTTTTTGGATATACCCAATAATTAGAGTGATAAGATAGAGTGTAACAAAAAAAAATTCAGTGTTAATCTTTTTTTCAACTAAATTCCAAAAAAAATTCACCTATAAATTCAAGAAATCACGTGCTACCTCTTTTTATAACTCCAACAAATTTTCCCAATTCTGTTTCAGAAAATGATTTTCAATTGATTTCAATTATTTATTTTTTTTATTTATCAAATTGATATTCGGATTGCTTAATTGAATTTAAAATTCAATTGAATCATTTGAAAAATTTGTCGAAGCTGCAAAAAAAATTGTGCGAAATTGAAGAATTGATTGAATACGAGAGAGAAAAATGAGGATTGAGAATGAAGGAGAAGATGTATCCGCTCCGCCAAAGCATCTTGTGTTTGCTTATTATGTTACTGGTCATGGATTTGGGCATGCCACTCGTGTTGTTGAGGTAATTCTAACTTTTTAATTGGTTGATTTTGTGCTACATTGTTCTGGGTTTGATTTGTTTTTGTTTATTATTGATCATGATCACGTTAGCGTACGGCCTTCTCCCGCTATGACAGGGTAAAAGGATGTGATAGAGAATACACTTCGTTCGAATTTTTGTCATTTTACGTGATCTAATAAGTTTAGTAGAATTTTAAAAATTTGGGTAAATTCGAATTTGGAATCTTTTGTTAATTCTGTGTAATGTGTTCCTATAAAGTGGTTTGTTTTTTTTTGGGATAAAGTGATGTGTTGATAGGATGTATCCTATTGTAGTAGGAGTATTGTACTCTTTCGGTTTGTTAAGGCTGCAGTTTGACCAAACACACATGCCAAGATATGGCGAATTTTTCAAGTTATCTGTTATTAAAAATTGTTTTTGTATATTATACTTTCTGAATCTTTTCTTTATTCTGCAGGTTGCTAGACACTTGATTCTTGCCGGGCATGACGTGCACTTGGTTTCGGCAGCACCTGACTTCGTTTACACTACAGAAATCCAGTCACCTCGTCTTCACATTCGTAAAGTATATATATCCTACCTTGAATTTCCTTTTCCTGGTTAAAGTAGTGGTTGCATGATTTACTAGAAATCATTTCAAGTATGTTGTGTAGGCACAAAAGTTGCTACAAGTTTTCAAATTGTCATAACAGTTTGTGCAACTCTTGGTTGCTTGAACTAATTCTATAACTAAAAGGAATAAATCATTATCATTTCTAGGAGATTCAATTAAGATATTCAATATTTCATAGCAGGCCAAGACAATAAGAAAATTGGTTTGAGAGAATTGGAGGGAAAGGAAGAGAAGAGAAAAGAGGATCCATCCTTCCTTGTTTGGAAATACCAATATAATTTATTGCAAGAATTGTTCAAAGCTGGGTTGAGTAGCCTTTTGAAATTAACTTATAGAACTCCATTAAGTTTTTTAAAATCATCCATTTTCTAAACACTAAATTTAGATGATTTTGTGGTCAATCCATCTAGTTCTCCTAAAAGGGTATAATCTCATCAATCACCTCTTTGCAAAACAAGATTTAAATTAACTGTATGGTAATTTAACAATTACTTAGAAGGGAGGGAGTATTAGAATTCGTATACATATTTTATGCTTGTCAAAAGGACAATTTTTTTTTTTATTATTTTTTTTTATTAAAGCTAGCACATAGAATGTGTAGGTAGCCATATTACTAGAGTTTACAATTGCTTAGGATAGCAAGAAGGAAAGAAAGGAAGGGGGAGGGAAAGAGGAGGAAGGGGAAAGGTGAGCTCTATTTTCCCTCCAATTCTTTCTCCAATTTTGGAGGAATTATGCTTATTAAAGTGAGGAAAGATGGATTCCTTCTTGTCCTTCCCCTTCTTTCTCCCAATTCTTTACCCAAACAAGAGAAATTGTCCTCCACCTTTTCATTTTCTAATATCCAATCAGAGTGTAAGTGTAGAAGTGAGTCAAAGCATTGATATACTCCCTCTGTTCTTAAATACTCGCAATAGTTTGACTAGCACATGGCCACACGGGTTAATGCACAAGTTTGGCTTTATATACATACAATTATATATGAATAAAAGTTATAGTAATATATTATTTGAAAATATATACCGAGGCTAATTCAACAACATATTACACACTAAGGATCGATAACAATTGATTTTTATATATAAGTAAAAATTTAGTATACTATTCAAGTTAATATATGAATAGTATCAAAGTTAAACTGTTGCGAGTATTTAGGAACGGAGGGAGCATTATCAGGCTTGACTGAGACCAAGCTGATGTGTTTTCCTACAAGGGCGTGTTCAAAGTTCTGCAGAATACAAAGAGCAGGGGAGCATGGTACATTTTTGGAGCATTCCAGAAACACCTACTCTCCTGTTTGCTGCTGGATCTAGCTTGTTTTCTATAGATAACATCAGTATACACTAGACAAGAGGACAATCTGTAATACTCTTAAGAGATATACCTTTGTTAATTTTAGCTGTTTAACTTTTACACTCTAGATTTTCATTTTTTATTTATAGAGATCTATTTTGATTTACAGGTGCTCTTGGACTGTGGAGCTGTTCAGGCAGATGCCTTGACAGTTGATCGTCTAGCCTCTCTGGAAAAGGTAGCATGCAAACTTGTGAATTATGTGATTGCTTAGAGAACATCTGAGACTTGGCAGTAATTGTTTGACTAACAGAAAAGCAGAATAAACTCCCAATACAATATAGTGCCAGCTAGGAAACTGTATTGTGTACTCTTCAGGGGGGAGTATAATTAGTTTGTATGGAGTTTTTTCTGCTATTATGTTTCATTTGGTAGGTGATATGGTTTAATAAATAACGTTGGTTATAATAGAATCTTATGTATTTTTGTAAAAAAAGGCTCATGCCTATGTCTATGTTATTGCAAATCTATCCTAAGGAACCCCCTGGCCCCAAGTGCATGCTCTTGCTCTTTATCTTACTAGTCAATACCACATCTAGAGGTGAAATTGATTGGTGGTTGAATTTTTTTCGTAGAAAAACATTTATAGTTACCAAGAAACATCATTTCGAACATTGTCGTAAGACTTTCCTTGCACAATCACTTTTAAACTCATAGTAATTACCACCATCTATTAATGTCTACATGGGCTGTTGAAGTTATATTGTTCATAGGATATTATTAACACTTTCTTTTACTAGTGTATTTGATTATTCTTTGCTAATGGACATGAACAATGGATTACTAATCATGTTTCTGTTTGGTTTACTTTTTAGTATCATGAGACAGCTGTTGTTCCCCGGAATTCCATATTAAAGACTGAAGTTGAGTGGCTGAATTCAATCAAGGCAGATTTAGTGGTAAAAATACTTTGCTCCTCTTTGATCTATTGGGTCTCCAAAGACCTTTATTACCCACTCTTTTCTAATTGCTATTTTAATGAAGGGAAAGGTTTTCCTTTGCATAATTTTCTGTCACAATTGTAATATATAATGGCATATAACTACTTTGTCGTTGATCAGGTTTCAGATGTTGTTCCAGTCGCATGTCGTGCTGCTGCAGATGCTGGAATTCGTTGTGTCTGTGTCACCAATTTTAGGTACAGAGGTCCTTATAGTGCTCTACTATAATGTTGGTTGGTTTCTTTTCAGTGTTAATATATCATTGCTTACATTCGTGGACCTGTATTAGCTGAGATGATCAAAATTACTTGCGATTTAAGTTGTTTGAGTGAGTAAACTGGTGCTTGGATATCTTCTAATTAGCAATTCTACTTTTTGCAGATGTCATGTTGCTCTCTTACTATGTGCTTGATTAATGTTTTATTTTTTATTTTTTTTTAAATGCTGTAGTTGTCAGTTGCCTTATACAACTGTAAACTTCCATAGGCATGGTATTTGAAATGTTTTGGAGATCTTTTTTATTCAAAAAGTATTTCTTTGAAGCACATAATTTGATGCCAAATTTTGCTGAATAATTATTATTTTATCTATTTTTTTTTAAAAAAATAAAAATATTTTATCTATTTTTTTTCAAAAAAATTTCTAACATGTTTCTTTTTGCAGTTGGGATTTTATATATGCAGATTATGTTTTGGCTGCTGGACATCATCACCGTTCCATAGTTTGGCAGGTATATTGAAATTCTTGATTACCACCCTTTGCACAATTGCTATTATCTTATAGCTTGGTTTTGCTCTAATTATTCTTTGCCATCATTGACATACTTAAATGTTCCATTAGTTTTTTGAGAGGACCTCCTGTTCTAATTAGATGTAATTATTATTCTTTTCACGACATTCAATCTTTCTTGGATAAATGTCTCTTAATCTAACAAAATTCCTCTGTGTGAACATTGTCACAGCTCACAAGTATAAGGATATAATAGATTCTCCATACACTTGTAATTTTATGGAAATGATAGCCAGCCAAGGAATTATATTATTTTAATTCACTACCGATTTAACAGTTGTGTATTTGGCTATTTCACATGATCTTCTACAGTATATTATGTCCCTGTATGAAGTCCGTCAGTGGGAAGAATAGAAAATTAATTCAACCCCTTTGCCGATTATTCATTTGTTCTACATTTAATCTTCATGCTTGAAACCAAAATTGATTAGATAAGTTCCTATGTGATAAAATTATGCCAAAATGATGCTTGTGCTCTGTATTCTCAATGACTTGTTGCTTGAGTTGAAGCTGATGCCTAGGTTGTAAGTTTTAAATATGGCTGAGTAGTACATGCTTACATCTCATTATTACCTTATTGCTATAATACATGGAGAAACTATTGGCTATGTTTGGTATGCAGCTTTAAACGTTTATAAGCTAGCTGAAAAGTTCCTAGAATCTAGCTAGCTTGTCATTTTTTTTTATCTAATGAAACCCTGACTGGCAAAAGGTACAATGGCTCCCTAGAGAAGTTGGAGACTTGTGTTTCTTGTTGAATGTTGCTAATAACCTGGCTTTCTCACTGAGTCAGCCTAACTTAAGATCCTAAAATCATGCAGATCGCAGAGGACTATTCTCATTCAGAGTTCCTGATTCGTCTTCCAGGATATTGTCCAAGTATATCACGACTCATGTACAATCATATATATGATTCAAATTGTTCTCTTAAATATTGCAATTGTAACATTATTTCTGTTTTGGCAGTGCCTGCTTTTCGTGATGTTATCGATGTACCTCTGGTTGTTAGGAGGTTACACAGATCTCGCAAGGAGGTCTGTTTGTGATTCTATCATATCTCTCTAATTTCAAATGCTATTTACTTGTTTTAATGCAGCTGTGTTCTCTTTTGTGTAGGTGAGAAAAGAGCTTGGAATTGAGGATGATGTGAAGTTGCTGATCCTTAATTTTGGTGGGCAGGTGAGTAAGAAAATTATTGAGGCTCATATGACTTTTAATGAGTTACCTATATCTTTCAGATTAGTTTATTAGAAGTGAATATACAATAATGATGAAGACAGGATATCATCTGATAACAAAAGAAAACAAGATTAAGTAAGCTTGCAATTCTATCGCAGCTACCAGAGACTATAATTATGTGTCCCTTTTCTGGATGTCTTAGTGATTACTTTCTTGGTCTTTATCAGGAGTTTATTAGAGAGCAAACTAACATTATGTGACCTTCTTTAAGCCACATTCCTATGATGGTTAGCTTCATATGGCTGTTTGGGGCTATTTGTTTTCTATCCCCATGATTATATCAGTTCAATAAATTAATCTTTTCGAATATGTTTAAATGGATCAAAAAAGACAGCTATATACTTCCTTTGTTCTCTTTTAGTTGCAACATTGGGCATTTCACGCTCACTATTCATATCTTATACCATTAATATCTGTTATTATATTTTAGTAAAAGTAATCAAAAGCTAATGTTTTGAAACAATATTTCATGACCAATTTATTAAGATCCTACATGACTATATCACAAAAGACGGTCAAAGGAATGTGTGTGAATAGTGAAAAAATTGCGATTAAAAGAGAACGGAGGGTATATTTTATGAAAGAAAAGATTGCTATCTTTATGTATATTTCAGATAAGATAATTTTGGAAAGGGTTCTTGTGGCATAACTTATTTGAGTAACATAGGTTATAATGTTATATCTACCTCTTCAGTTTTTTATTTGAGTATTATATTTATTAATTTATTTTTGCTCCATTACCTTTATCATCGTCATTTATTTGCTTATGGCAGCCATCAGGCTTGAAACTGACGGAAGATCATTTACCTCCTGGATGGAAATGCCTGGTATGAAATATGTTATGTTGCATTTTTCTTTCTCAAGTTAAACTGAAATTTTCTTTTTTGGAACTTCTTTAGTTATTTGTTTTGATCTTTGTCTTTCTATCACTATTTTATCTATTTACCTATTGTATCAATGTCATTTGTACTCCACTATAGGTCTGTGGAGCCTCTGATAAGGATGAACTTCCACCAGGCTTTATAAAGCTAGCAAGAGATGCATACACACCTGATTTAATAGCAGCTTCTGACTGCATGCTTGGTGGGCACAAAATTTGATAGCATATGAAAAACTTATACTTCGTATTTTATTTTGGAATTCAAGTATAATTTTCATCCTTTTGTATTTCAGGAAAAATTGGATATGGGACAGCAAGTGAAGCCTTGGCATACAAATTACCCTTTGTCTTTGTACGCAGAGATTATTTTAACGAGGAACCCTTCTTGAGACATCTGTTAGAGGTGCTTGTTTTTATAATTCCTACTCATTCTTAGGGTAGAGTTCCTTTCAATTATTCTCCTCTACACTGTTATATTGTACCAATTGTGGGATGCAGTTCTATCAATGTGGAGTTGAGATGATACGGAGAGATTTACTGACTGGACACTGGAAGCCCTACATTGATCGTGCTATGAGCTTGAAGCCATGTTATGCTGGTGGTGTAAATGGTGGAGAGGTATAACCATAACCATTATATATTTTTTCGTTTGCTTGCGTGTGTGTGTTTGCAGTGGTTGTGAATGATTTAGGATTACTAAGTTGGTGGGGACACAGCTAATTGTCAATTCAATAGTCACATTTTATCTTTTTTATTAGGTTTTTTTTTTTTTTAAATATTAGGGAATGTGCCACCTTAGACCCTTACTAGATCCGCCTGTGGTTGTTAAAGCTTTGTGATCTACATATCTCCTGTTCAAGTAGGTACCTTGAGTGGTTAGCTGTTTTTCCTGCCATATCTGCTTGTTTCCTAATTTGAGGTACTAAAGTCTATTAGTGAAAGATAACTGGGCTATACGGGCCTTCAATATAACAAGCCATGGGAATAACACCCTATGGATAGCTAACTATACTACAAAAAGCATGCAGGTCCTAAACTTATCTCATTGCCTGTCTTAATTGACTAAATAAGCACCTAATCTTGTCAAATATGGGATATCCATAATATTTAAGCCTTGGTGTCAGAACTTATTTCATTGCTAACACCTCCTCTGCAGCGGAATAATTGGAATTACACCAAACAGAAAATGGGGAAGCTCCTAACACATGCGAGGAAAAGTTATTAGAATAGAGAATACAATTCATCTGCACAGGGCTAGGATTTAAGAAAATCAGTGAGGAAAATATGAAGATTTTTTCTACTAAACTTTACATTTTGTTTCGATTTTAGTAGTAAAACTTTCATTGATGAAAACCCACCAACATCTACCATGTTTATCATCTCAAGACAGCGGAGTCTCTAAGACACCAACACTAAATTCTTCTTCCAATCTACTAACGAGAACACTTCTGCACAGCCTCTTCAACATCGTTATAACCAAGAATCAACCTTGAAAACCTGCTTTGCTGGTTTATTGCATCCTTTTAAAAAAATCTTCCTGCCTTGCTTTGTTTATATATATTTCAAACCTTATAAATTCATTTAGTCAATATTGATGTAGTTCCTTGAATGCAATTTCCTAACTATTAGCACGGTTCTACTGACATTTTGGAACAGGTATTACCAAGGAAATTCAAGTACTCCCTCTGTCTTGGATTTAGTTGCACTGCTTTCCTTATAAAGTCTTCTTACATTACTTGCAACACTTGTATAATTCAAAAGGATCCACTTAAAGAACGTTAAAACTCTCTTTTGCATTCCTCAAAAAGCAATGGCCCACTTCATACTAATTATATACCAACTAGATCACTATAAAATAAGAAGCCAATTGTTCTGCATAAAATCTTGCGCTGGTCCAACTAAATCTGCACAGAGGGAGTGTCTGTATTGGTCATCCCGTCATCCATTTTATTTTAAGTGCCATTTCTCAAGATTTCTCAAGGTTTCCTAAATAGATGGAAAATTTACTGAAGAATGGTAATAGGAAACTGTTTTATGTTTAATAAAGGGTCGTTTATTTGTGATGATCTTAATTATAGATACTTGTGTCTTTTGTGTCACTATGAAATTGATTTAAGGCATGACATCACTACTACTGGATTGCAGGTAGCTGCTCGCATTTTGCAAGATGCTGCTGTTGGAAAATACTATGTCTCAGATAAAGTGAGTGGAAGTACCTTGAAGCCACTAAATTGTGTGACTCTGTCACCAGACAATACACACTAAGGTGGCAGGGTCTACAATAGGGCTTGCCCTGCTCTCCAATTGCTAATCAGTTTTCCAGAAAACTCCGTGTCATCTACTTTTATTCTGATTTTTGTGTCACTTTTGGATGTGAATATAGCTGAGTGGTGCTAGAAGATTACGCGATGCAATTGTTCTTGGTTACCAGCTTCAAAGAATGCCAGGTAGAGATCCTGATCTCTGTGTTCCTGAATGGTATGCCAATGCTCAAAATGAAATGGGTCGTCGTTCTGGTTCTCCAAAGCTTGGTGCTGATGGAGCGTTAGAGAATTCTGAGAGCTTGTGAGCTTCTACTATTTTTTTTTTATTTATGACTACATGTTTATTCATATAGACTTCATCGATGTGTTACACTTATGTTTTCTGTGTTTTGTTTTTTAGATACACAGAAAGCTTTGAAATTCTTCACGGTGATCTTCGTGATCTTCATGATACGAAGAGTTTCTTGAATAGTTTAGCAGATCTTGCTAAAGATTTTGAGAAGGATGTGAAGCATCATGCCCGGGAGTACAAAGCTGCAACAGCATTCTTTAATTGGGAGGTTGGTTTCTTTTAGCTTAAGAGCCACTTCTGCAATCATATTGTTGCATTGTTTAGCTATGGAATGCCAAGTATTTTATGCAAATCCTAATTGTTTTTGGGCATGAATGGTATCTAATAATTGCTCATTTTGAATGCAAATTATTAATTCTCATTTTAGTATGCAAATTAAACAATCAGTTGCCCTATTAAGTTTTATTATTGCTGTGTTTTAGACAATTTACAATTATTTAAGATTTTGCTATTTGGTAGATAAGCTGAATTTTTGAACTTTGCTTTATAGATAACTGTTGATATAAGTTCTTCCTCCCTTATTTAGGAAAAATTAACAGTTTTTTATTTTGTGGGAATTTGTTTGTCTGGCTTACAGGAAGAAATATTTGTGGCTAGAGCACCTGGAAGGCTGGATGTAATGGGAGGTGTTGCTGACTATTCAGGAAGCCTTGTTTTGCAGGTAATTCATTTCAGTCTTTGATAGCAGTTTCTATCTTATTGTAAGTTTATTAGACAATGTGTTTTGAAGTCTGTCATTTATTCTTTTCAGCTTTTGATCAGCACCAGGATGCCAAATTCTCTTCCCACTTGTTCTATCTGTTTGAACATTTATCCTTCTAATATGCCACGAAAAGGATTCTGTGTGTTATTATATATTTTACATATAACTAATTACCACAGATCTACTCACTTTGATCCAACCAGCTCATTTAGCTACTTTCACAATTCCTGCAAGTAAAAATCCAGTTAGAAAAAAATTTAGTTAAAACGTCTTTCACTGTGTACCATCACCTATATTCTTATATTCATATTATTTTAAGATAGTAAATGTTGCATCGATATTGCAGAATGACTTTTTTTTGCCCTAAGCAATTGGGGATTAAATACCCTTTGATACTAAACACATGGAACATTCAATCCTCTGTGTGCATCTGAAAACAAATGTGGGATTTTGGAAGAGATCCTTGAACCTGAGAAATGTTAGGATCTTTTGTGACTGGGTGTCTACTGATGGAGTTATTAAATTCTAATTTATGTTCCGAAGTTGCAGAAATGCTGAATGTCACAACATTCTAATTTTTCTTGGCCGCTCTGTGACTGTGGGGGCTATATTATGTACAGAATTATTAATTATATATTTACTACTAAAGTTCTCTATGTTGAAAATGTTATTATTCTCTTGTTAGTATTTTGGATATGGTTTTGAAATCATTTTCTTGGAAGTATGCTGGGATGGTGTCTTATTTTATGAAGCCTGATTGATGCTTTAGTTGATTTTTTGTCTCTCTTTTTCTATATTTACTTGCAGATGCCTATAAAAGAAGCATGCCATGTTGCATTGCAAAAAAACCACCCTAATAAACACAAGCTATGGAAGCATGCGCAGGCTCGGCAGCAAGATAAAGGACAGGGACCAACACCTGTCCTTCAAATTGTAAGTAGCAAGCATCTTTCTTTGGTGTAAGTTTTGTTTCCTAGATAGTCATGCACTCATGTGGCATGGTTTTAAATCTTGGATGTGGTCACAAACGGTTGCAACTTTCGAGGGCAATATGGATGATTTTGACTGTTATCTCGGTCACGGTAAGCTCAAAATCTTTTTTCATGCGCCCACGATGCTGTGTTACAGCTGAGATTTAATACCATGTCATATGGTAAAGTTTTTCAAAGTAAATGCTAATAAGCTGTGTAGCTCTTGATTGGTAACTTGATTAGTTGATTTCATTAATTCGGGTATTATATTAAAAATTCAGTAGGCTGAATTTTAACAGTTATCCTAAAGATGGACGACATTCTAAATATCCTCTATTTTTTTTCTCTCACCACAGGTATCTTTTGGAGCAGAGCTGAGCAATCGTGGTCCAACTTTTGACATGGATTTGTCTGACTTTATGGAAGGAGACAAGCCAATCTCATATGAGAAGGCACAGCAGTACTTCTCCCGAGACCCTTCACAGAAGTCAGTTAAAATCGTCCACTTGCCAAATTTATGTCCCCCCTCGTTAAATTCAATAGCTAAAATTTATGATTTAATGTAGGTGGGCAGCTTATGTGGCAGGAACAATTCTGGTTTTGATGACTGAGTTGGGCGTACGATTTGAGAATAGTATCAGTATGCTGGTACAGCTTTCTTCTTTTAGTGATCATATTGAACTTTGTTGCTGTATACTTGATTTGCTGGAATTGGCTGTGTGTATCATGTGAAATTATGATCATAAATAGTTGAGAATACTGTTTAGACTCTGGAGGATATAGAATATAAAAAGTCAACCATGAGTATGTAGGTTATGAGCTGAAATACCAGTTCACCATCACATAGAATGTGAAAATTATTTGCATTTTTATTGAGACCAAATTGGGAAGTTAGAAATGCCTATACTGACTGTGTAACTCACTTTCTAAATAGCAACAAGAAATTGGTTGCTTGATGACTACTGGTCCTGAGATTTCTTTTCAAGTGGGGCTTGTTTTGACCATTATACTAATAGCTTCAGTGTACCATTCCCTATAATCTTATATAAATATAATAATTGATAATAAACGTTGCATCGATAGTGTAGAATGACGTTCATTTTACCAAAATCAATTGGGTACTTCATATTGCTTTGGTCGTAGGGAATTTTTATTTCAACTAGGGCTTTTTTTGACCATGAACAATCACAGTCTCTTTTCCGAATTCATTACAATTTACAAATTGACATAGGCCAACAAATGCGTATTGGGACCATTAGAAGTTAAATCCATGAAGATAGGGATGCAGAATCTTCAAGCCCACAAGCATGAAGCTTTCAATAGTCACCGATCAATGAATAAAAATTGTGTCTGATAATTAAGATCCTAATTGGTGTACAAAATCTTCTATAAATTAATTTAACAACTTTCCGAGTTCTATAATTTATAATTTTGAACAAACGAGTATTTTTTTTTTATTTTTTTATTTTTTTTATTTTTTTTATTTTTTTATTTTTTTTACCTTTTCCTCCTTTTTATTTTGACAAGTATGAATGACCGAGTATAGGACTTGAGTCCTTCTGACCCTAGGAGACCTTGCTTAGGGAGGAGTCACATGAATTACTATGATTTATTACAAGGTATTGTACTTGAGTTTCACATCGTTTATTTGGGGGGGGGGGGGGGATAATGTAGTGCTTTTATTGGTTTATGGGCTCTCCTTCCCCTTAAATTTAGCTTTAGGTTGTGTAATCACATAAACCTGGACCAATGGTATTTTAGTCATCCATCATCCCCCACATTGTCATGGGAGCATGGGCTAGGAAAATCCCAACATAAAGCTTGTCATATCATTGTGTTAAGGCAAGTGGGTTGTTGTGTGGTAGTTAACAATCCATATTAAGCTGTCATACGCGGGGATTTGTGCGAAGCCTATATAGGTTTATGAACTCTCCTTTCCTTATATTTGAACTAGCTTTTGGGATGGGCTCTCCCATATATTTGTATCATGAGTTTAGGGCGTCGTTGCTTTTATTACTCTTGCTTGGTTTGAATTTTTTTCATGGGCGAAAAATCTAATTGGACTTATATTTGGAGTGAACTTACAGGTTTCTTCTGCTGTTCCCGAAGGTAAAGGTGTTTCATCATCTGCCTCTGTGGAGGTTGCTAGCATGTCAGCTGTTGCAGCTGCTCACGGTAATGAATTACTTGCTTACTAGTATATGTACTTCTACTTAAACATTGGTATTTAAAATAGATTCCAATTTATGCTGAACTCATGTTGGTTTGAATTGTTCCTTACCATATGGAACTAGGTGATGCTTTTGTGGCATGTTTGTGTTTTCCATATTACCCCTTGGTGCTTGAAAAAAAAAAAAAATTCCTTTTTGGGTTTCCCAATATGTTTGCTTTGTTTCATTTGCAAGTCTGTAACTTTTTAGCTTTCCACAAGCTTCAGCTATAAATTAGTATTTGAAAGTACGTTTAATTTTGATATTACCATTTCTTATACTTGATGAAATTCTTAACATTGCTATGGGACAGACAAAGCACTTATTAATGTGTTTGATATGGATTATGGAACAATGGTATGCTCCATTGATGCTCTCTCAATCTGTACTAGGATTAAAACCTTTATATGGATTTGGTAGGTTTCACCATTTCACCTTTTCTTAGCTTTATAATATATATCTGTCAATATTTCTTGCTCATAATCATAAATAATCCTTATCATACACAGCTGAACTCCAAATGTCAACCATCCTTTTGGGATCAAGGCTTTGGTTTTGTTGTATTTGTGTAATATTGCCAAATACAGAGTATCTGTTATTATCTGTTTTCTTTGGTTTTTGTGTTTTAGAAATACTGAAGATTAATTCTGTTTCTTTTGTGAAAATTGCAGGGTTAGATATATCTCCAAGAGACCTTGCATTGCTCTGCCAAAAGGTTCTGCTACATTTAAGCTTTGAATGCCTTGAGATCCTGTAGTAAATATATCTTGGATTCCTAATGCCACCTTATTCTGATAGCCGCTTCTGATCTATTTTAGGTTGAGAATAGTGTTGTTGGAGCCCCATGTGGTGTGATGGATCAGATGGCTTCGGCATGTGGTGAAGCAAATAAACTTTTAGCAATGGTTTGCCAGGTAACTTATGCTCAAGTTAAGGCTTAAATAGTTTAATTTACATTCTTCTGACATGTTGGTATGACTCTGCTACTTTCAACTGTGCAGCCTGCTGAGGTCTTAGGATTGGTGGAAATTCCAAACCATATACGTTTCTGGGGTATTGATTCAGGAATACGACACAGGTAAGCACTCCTTATAAGCCTTGGATACACTCTTGTGCTTTTTAAGTTGAATTGGCATACTAGAGCTAAACAAAGATGCCACTTTGAATGTTTATGAGATGGTGAAGCTAACCTTGAAAGAGGAATGAAATGGATACAACTGACTAATGTTTTAATAGGATGTCCTGATTCCTAGCTAAATTAAATACACACTGTTCGGGTTCATTTTGTTTCTTTTGGTCCTTGATATCTTAAATTATTTTGCTTTTGATTTATGAACTAATTGAGATTCAGATATAGGAAGGTGTAAAGTATACTTTTCTGAGTGATAAAATTTTGGATATTCTTAATATTTGGCAAGCACTATAAAGGTCAATTCTACATTGGAATGTACATGCTGTTTTTATCGTGTTTGGGCAATGGGTCCTTCAAATCTCAAGTATCACATGAAAATCTCTATCCCATGTCTTACCTTATCATATGAAAAGCAATTAGGAAACATGTTTTGTATTGCATTGTTATGATTGTGAAGCATTTGCAGAAGTGCATTCAGGTGGATGGATGATCCTTTCCTCTTATTATAACGTAATATCTGTTGAAGAAGCTTGAGAAAAGTTGGCGACTAATTATCTTTTCGCATTCTTTTGGTCTTCTCTCTATAATGAAAGATCTACTACCTATATCTATTTCTTTGGTACAAAGAATAATTGAAATTTGTAAATCTTTTATTTTAGAACTACTATTGAAAGAATCTTTAAGGCTGACAGTTTGTGTGAAATGCCTTAACACCTTGCGAAAAATACTATATGTACCTTCTTAAAAATGAATACTCCAGTATATGATTTGTATTCCATATTACTCTGAAGCATAATAAAGATCATTATATAAACACCTATCTGCCTTACAGTGTTGGAGGTGCGGACTATGGATCAGTTAGAGTAGGTGCATTCATGGGGCGGGAGATGATAAAGTCTTCAGCATCTGATACATTATCTCATTCACAATCAATCAATGATGTGGCAAACTCAAGTGATGATGTCAATGGCTCTGAATTAATTGTAACTGAAGCTAATTTGGAGTATCTATGCAATCTAACGCCTCATAGGTAGGTCTTCTTGTGTTCCTGCTACGTGTTTGTTAGAAATGGAATATAGTATGGCAATTGTAGGTTCTTTGATATGCACCAACATTTTCTCCATATGCATGCTTGCTTTCAATATATGCACTTACGCACGTGTATGCATTCATTTATGTGCCTCCCTCAGCTCTTGGAACATCTTGGGTGATATATGCTTTTGTAGTGCTACACCTTCTCGACTTATTAAAAGAAGCTATTAAGAGTGGGATTAAACAATCAAGTCATAAACACTAGCATTAGCTTCTTTTTATCATATATGTTCACTCATTCTACTTCTAGTTGCCAATTCTAGTGTGTTCTATGCTCAGGGTCATTTGATGTCTTTTCAAATAACGATATGCACGAGTTGGAGAGCTTTATTGTATTTTTTCTGTACTTGTCACCTCTAGCATGTCTCTTATTGCTTCCCAAATACCAAAAATACACCTCTGCGTTGGTTGAAAATCCAGCTTGATTGATCATCTTTATTTTAACAGATATGAAGCTGCTTATGCTAATGTTCTCCCTGAGAGTATAGATGGGGAAACCTTTCTTGAAATATATGGAAACCACAATGATCCTGTCACTGTAATTGATTCAAAGAGCTCTTACGCTGTCAGAGCAGCTGCAAGGCACCCTATATATGAAAATTTCCGAGTGAAGGTTTGTATTTAACATTGATATTGCCTTTTCTCTTGAGGCCTTTTCTTTCCTTTGAACAGTCCTTGGATGAAGTGATCAATGATTTTCCTCATGTAGTTATGTTTTTTCTTTGCAACTGCAAATAATTGCCCATAGGCTATGTTCTCTTCGCCTAAATTAAGGTGTTTTTGTATGAGTTTTTTTGAAGGCTAGTGTGGTCTAGTTTGATCCGTTTTCCTTATTTACTGTATTTGTACACTAATTTATCAAGTGAATTCTTGTTACGTTTACGTTAATGTGTATTTTCCAAGAGTCTAATTTTCATAATTTTTATCAATACAAAGTTTAAAATGTTTGGCGATATACAAACAAAATAAGGTCTGGCTTGTTTTGTCTAATCTGGTTTGATTTATAATAGTAATAAAAGTAATAAGGATAATTGAATAAATAGCCCTAGCTAAAAAGCCTTGATGTGTAGGTGGATAAATTGAGTAAGATATTACTGCTATGTATTCAAAAGATCTAATTAGAAAGTACGTCGTAAATCATAAGATTAAAGACATTAGTAGTGTGGAAAAAATATGTTTTGATTATAATTTTTCCAAAATGTTTTTATTTGTGTCACTGTTAAGTGTGTACATAGAGATATAGCTCTACAATTGTTGTCAAGATCTTGGTTTATTCAGCTCCAATCTAGTGTCTGACCTTAGGAATTTATGCTTATGGGTTTAGAGTTTTTGAACATAAGATGATATTGTTAGTTGATATCAAATAAATTTGTCTTAATTCCCAAATACAACCATAATTTGGTGGTGTCATTCATGCATATTTGAATCTACAGTTATTTGATTAAATGCATTTGCTTCAGCAAAAGCAAAAAAAAAAAAAAAAAAAAAAAAAAAAAAACAATTGTTTAGTAAAAGATTACCATGGAATATGGTAGTGACAAATTCGGAGTTATAAAAATTGAGGTACAATGTACAAACATCTAAATAAATTGGTTCATCAAAATTAGTCAATCAAGTCAAAATAAAATAATATTACTACCTCCGTTAATTTTTAATTAAAGCAAATGAATTTTTTATATCTCATAAATAATACCTTATGTCGCAACTAAATAATAATGAATGTAATAAGACTTTTGTACAATGGAGTAATATAAAATTAAATGGAGCTACAAAGTTCCAGCGAGGGTTTGATCCTGCCCTCAATTGTAATGTGCAAGTCTTGCACGTGAGTCTGAAACCACTGAACCATTGCCATTATTAAGATTGTTATTTGATTAATTTTTAAGAGTACAGGTTTTTCTAACCCATATTGAATCCGCCACAGCTCTAGTCCCCAAGTATTGCCTCAATTATTTTAAGATGCTAGTAAAGTTTTTGTTGGATTGCTTAAATAAGCTGTATCATGTATATTATATTTGCCTAGTACTGTTTTGTCATCTTCTTGTTTCATGCTGACACTAAACTCTTCTCTCACTCATTGACATTAGGCCTTCAAGGCACTCCTGACATCCGCGCCCTCTGATGACCAGTTGACTGCTTTGGGGGAGCTGATTTATCAGGTAATAGTCAACCACTCACTATTAGTTATCATAACCTTCTTTTGTAGCAAGTTATTGTTAGGAAACACAAGTTTGGCAACGTAAAAATGCATACTTAGGGCCTATTCACATTTACTTAATTTCAGTTCAGTTCAGCTCCAATTAGTTCACTTCAGCTCTTAATTTCTCTCTCTCGTAAAATATTCATTTTAATTCAGTTCAATTCAGCTCCAATTAGTTCAGTTCAGTTCAGCTTAGTTCAGTAAATGTGAACAAACCCCTTAGAGTAATATCCTGACTTATACTATCATCATATAAGCAACAATAAGTACAAATAACACATGTTTCAGAACACTCAAATTTGCTCTGACTGTCTGACAATTACGATTACTCTCACGACATTTTTGCATGGAGCTCTTTCTCAAGTGTATACTATCCCCCTTTATAATGATTAACATCCAAATTAATTCTACTAGTATTAGGAAACAATTTTGCTAGAACTCTGTTTAGGAAACACACACTATTAAGATTCGGTAAAAACAAAGCTTTACTTAATTACACTTGACTTCTGCCTTGTCTGACCACAAACTCATTTGCAGTGTCACTACAGCTACAATGCCTGTGGTTTGGGCTCGGATGGTACAGATAGGATTGTAGAATTGGTGCAGCAAATGCAGCATAGCAGATCATCTGGGTCAGAGGATCCAGCACTCTATGGGGCAAAAATAACCGGTGGTGGCTCTGGAGGAACCGTATGTGTAATTGGAAGGAACTCCATGAGGAGTAGCCAAGAAATACTCGAGGTAACTGAAAATTTGACTAGGATGTAATCGCTCCATCTCCCTTCCCCAAGCCATATCCCACACCTCTTTTTTATTATCCATTTTTTATGCACTCCATTTCTTTGCTTTGAACTTAAATCTCTTCGTCCTACACCAGCTAGTAAGAATTAGCTTGTGACAGATTCAGAGTAGGGATAAGCCTTATACCCCCTGTACAAACCAGGCACCTTAGAAATAAGTTATCTATATTTCGACTTTCTGTAGCTGTTCTAATTGAACATCAACTCGTTTCTGTTGCAGATTCAGCAGAGATACAAAAAAGCAACTGGATATATGCCATTTTTATTTGAAGGTTCATCACCAGGTGCAGGGATGTTTGGCTATTTAAAAGTCCGCCGTCGTCGATCTTTGAAATAATATTAGCAACAACTTCTTACGTAGTATTTCCTTTCTTGATTATTTGGTTGTTATCTCTCATATGTGGAATTGCATAAAAGGGATACTTAATAAGTTGTAGGATTCTAAATTTAGATTCAAACAAAAACCTTATTGTTCTTCGATTAGAAAACATTGTCTGATTAAACATATTTGCACATTGGAACCTATGTTACTTCTTCAACACTTCATTTTGTTTCATATACCTATTTTAAGCACGAGAGTACGAGACAATGAGATGAGGCATCATGAATGTTAGGATGTAAGGTAACATTTACTATTTGCATAACAATTAAGCCAACAAGAAAGAGTGCAAGGGTAAGGATAATTTAACAAATGTATAAGTTGTGGTGGGCCAAATGATAGTCGATCTATAAAATATCATTTGACAAAAATAGAATAAAGTGAACAATATTATGAAATAGAAAGTGTTGACATTATTATGAATTGCAAAGTGTTAATATCTTCGTGAAACCTTAAGAAACATAATTCTTGTTTCTAGTGTTTATTTCAAGTCCAATACAAATTTTATTAGGTAAAAAGGTTTTATTTTTTATTTTTTTTATTTTTTTTATGTAGACCTAATATTCATTAACATATTACCAGACCACCCTCAACCAACTAATTTTCATTAAAATACAAGCTTAAAGACCTAATCTACCATAATCAGCTAATAATAACAACTGAAATTTAAAACTTAGGAATTGTCCATAGAATTGAGAGGTTTAAGCCCTCTTAACCTCTTCCCTTAATCTAAAGTTAACAAAACTTTAGTCTGTACTTCGTATAAATTCTAGCAAGTTTCAAATCCTTCTTCTACTAGAATACATTTTACTCCCGTCGCAACAACCTTCTAATTAACTCAAAATTTTATCCAAATTAGATGATCCCCTCGTAAACAAAATCTACTAATATTCCTTTTATCTTATCATATCGAAAAAAAAAAAAAACCTTTTTCTACCTCGATACGAATTCGACCTAAAGTCAAATACACTATATATATGGGTTCATACAAACTATTATTCCATCAACCAAACTAGAACAAACACAACCCAAAAAAAAAAAAAAACAATGGCTCGTTTTCTTCTTGTTCTCTTAGCAACAACTTTCGTTCTCTCAATTTCTTCATCCTTTTGCGTAGCAACAGACACTCCTGCTACATCCTTCATCCAAAAAATCTGCAACGAAACAACTTACACAACCCGTTGCTTAAACACCCTCCTACCCAACGCAGACCGCATCAACGGCAACACCAAAAAGGCCACACGCCTCGCCATCATGGCCACCGTAACTGAGGTTCAATCCGCCTCAAACAACATTCAACACTACGCTGATCTACTACCCCGAAGATGGACTCACGAAGTCGAGTCCCTCGAAAACTGTCATACTGATATCGCTGATTCAGTCGTTGGGTTGTACACTGCATTGGAGGAAACTAATCACTTGGGTGGTGGCTCGAAGGATGATAAGGAGTCGAAGAGGCTAAACATGGAGAACAGCGTCAAATCTGTGGTTAATGCTATTGATCATTGCGCGAAATCCAAAGGTGGGATGATTGTGGTTAGAAGAGTTGAAGAGATTTTGCAACCACTTAACGAACTTGCTACTAATGCTGTTAACCTCGTTCATCACATGGAGTTTTAATTTAAGTCTACTATTACGTACGTTTGAATGTACCCCCTTTGTTTCTTAAAGTTCTTTATGTTATCCGACTTTGGTACTTAAAGAAACGGAGGTAGTAATCAATTAGTTAATTACCTTTGTTTTCCAATATATTTAGTTTTAATTTGATTGTTTATGTTTTACCTTTAATATTAATAATTGCACCTTTTTTTTAATCTATAATTTTGTATAATTTGGTTGGCTGGTTGCATTTTATTGCTTGTCCAATGATAAAATACAATACAATAGTTTATGGAAATCAGGTCATCTTATAATAGCATATAGTAAGAGACTATAATTAGCGAATTTTAATTTTAAGAAAATTATTAAGACGAATTAAACAAATGCTCATATGATAAAATTTTGATTTTTTGTTCTGGTATACATGATAGTATTTGGACAGTTTTCAAACTTCAACCTCAAAAAGTTTAGTAATTTTAATTTGTGAGTATTTGTTAGTTTCAAGCTAGCTATAATCAAGGGTAATATTGTATCCTAGCCTTAAAATAATTACCATGATAACGAACTATAATTTAAGATGTTAAGCATAAATTATCTACTATCCTTGAATTGTTATCTTAATTAGGTGTACAAAATAATGTATCCTACATATACAAAACCTTATTAATTAGAGCATTGCTAGCTGCTTAATGTCAATAGGGTATGCATACGAATGCGAGTCGTCGTTGTAAGCCTTCTTAGCAAGTATAATATGAACCAATTCAGATGGATGAAAGGCATCCCAATACAAGTACTTCTTGCGATCTGCACAAGGAGTCTGGAATGGAAGGCATGTAATCTCGCCGCCATTCGAGTAATTCCCTGCTCCACAACATCCTACATCTATCACCTTAAACCCTGAAAATAAAAACATACACGCCATATTAAAATATTTAATTGATCTGGTATTCACATTAAGGCTCAATAATATGTTTTATACTCTATCACTCCCCCTCATACGAGAGTCCGTTGGCCTTGAAGTGTGGATATAACATAGGCCAAGGAAGGGTGGATGAGATTCGAACCCATGACCTTTGTGTTACGTTGGCTCTGATACCATGTTAGTGAACCAGGTCAACTACGTAAAAGGTTAAGCTAATGGTTGAGTCCCACAAATATGTTTTATACTCTATTAGTAACCTTGAGGTCATTAGGTCAAATCCTCCCAACTACGGTACTTGGGAGTGAGGTCCTTTACCTTTCCCCCTCACTTTCAAGTACCTGACTCGCAAATACTAGAGCAAAAAAACCGTGAAGGTTGAGGTTAAATTACGTAAGAAAAAGAATATATACCGTAAAATTGCCTGTTAGATTCGAAATCGGTGCATTCTCCAAAATAATCTAAGTAGACAGATTTGGCTCCAGGCAAACGACCATTGTTAAAAGTATCAACCAGGTTTCGAAGGCCGATATTGAAGAGGTTGACAAGATTGTTTTGATCTTCATTACAAGGTCTTTCTCCTGTCACGTTATCCTTCAATCTATTGATAGGAATGCACCCCATTTTCCCAATTCCTGGTAATACCATCTTCCTAACTCCAAGATTGTACAAAGCCTGCATGTAATATATTTCGATCCAATTGATTAATATATATATATATATATATATATATATATATATATATATATATATATATATGTTGAGCAAAACAAGTTATATATATGCATAGTGAATGCAAAACTAGGTTAGTACTTATGCTAACTATATATGTTGATGGAATTATATAAGATCAATCTACGTTGTTTTCGCCTTATTTTGGAAACTTGTTGCTTATTCTTACTAGCTCCCAATTTAATTACTTGCACTATTTGCCTATATGTGATGGCCACTATTATTTCACTTGCATAAAATCTTATGCAACTATTCATGGGGCAAGTACATTGAGACAGATAGAGTATTAAAATCACACCAGTTCTTACATATATCATATTTTACTAGATAATCATGGCTGAGTTTAGAGTTTGGCGTTAGATATTTTACTTATATCGATAGTAGAAATTAGACAAACCGTAAGCTGACGCTCGTAATCTTGAAGAAGGGATCTAGCAAACTGTGGTGGTGTTAAAAGAGCAGAAGTAGGATATTGCCAAGGCAATAAGTAATTGTTGAGGTAGTCATTGTTTCCCATTCCAGAATAAATGATACATTTGCTTAAATAATCTTGGACGGCTTTCTCATCTCTTCTAAAATGCTCCCTTATTTGTTCAATCACCTTTTCGAAGTTCCTTATTTGTTCATTCATTGGTACATTAATTCCCTGCATATATAAGAATTGAATAAACCTTTCTAATTTGTAATTAAACTTATATAATAACATGCATGATGTTTACGCTAATCTAGCTAGAACTGAGTTCTAATGATTAGTCGAATGTTAATCAAGTCTATTAGAGACTAGCTACATGCCTACATGTCCATCGAATTTGCATGACTTGATTTGTACAATTGTAATACTACTAAGGCCCTATTCACTTCACCTTAAAAAAAGTAATGTTAAGTAAAAAATAATTTCAGATCAGTAAAAATAAGTTCAGTTCAGTAAAAATAAGTTATGTTCAGTAAAAATAATTTCAGTTTAGTAAAATTCAATAACTATAAAGAAGAAATATATTTAAAAATCAGTGAAAATTATTTCAGTTCAGCTAAAATAATTTCAGTTCAGTAAAATTAATTTCAGTTCAGGAAAAATAATTTCAATTCAGGAAAAATAATTTAAGTTCAGCAAAAATAATTTCAATTCAATAAAAGTAGTTTCAGTTTTGCAAAAATAAGGTGAAGTGAATGGGGCCTAATCCATGTTTATTTCACCTTAAAAAAAATATTCAGTAATAATAATTTTATTTCAGCAAAAATAAGTTCAATTCAGTAAAAATTAGCTTAGTTCAGTAAAAATAATTTCAGCTCAGTAAAAATCAGTAACTTTAAAGAAAAATTATAACATAAAATCAGTAAAAATAATTTCAATTCAATAAAAATAATTTCAGTTCATTAAAAATAAGTTCATTCAGTAAAATCAGTAATTTTAAAGAAAAATTATAACATAAAATCAGAAAAAATAATTTCAATTCAGTAAAAATAATTTCAGTTCAGCAAATATAAGGTGAAGTGTAATTATTATTATTATTTTTTACTAAATTGAATTAGTAAGAATTAGTTTTAGTAAGTATAAGTTTTTATTAAAGTTTTAATCAATAAAATTTAGTTTATTTAATAAAATTAAACTTTTGTAGAGATCCTATGAATTAAACGTGACCTATAATTGACTTTTAGTGTGTGATCTTTTTAAAAATTAAATAATGAAGTGAGGTTACTGATATAAAATTATACTCTAAGAAATAATTTATGAATATTAAATTCTACAGATTACAATCAATTTTAACTTATTAAAACTGAAATTTTCTTTCAAAAAAAAAAAATTAAAACTGAGAATTTTAGTGAAACTATGTATTATTTTTTTAAGTTAAAGTATGAGCCTAATCTGAGTGAAAACAACGTGCAAAAAAAAGAAAAAAAAAACAAATTATGATCAAAGATGTAATTTGCAAACAAAATCGAAAATTTAGTACCAGATAATTCCCAGTCTCATCTCTAATTCCAGCTGCTCCTGATGCAAAATTAGCTCCCTTAATGAAGTCACCAACATAACTTGATGATCCTGAAAATGGAGGAATGTAATCCACAAATCCTAGAATTTCAGCTGTAACACCACCCGATTAATAAATACATAGTTAGTTACAAAATGTTATTAATAAAAAAAATATCAAATAAACATATGAAATAAAAGTACTTATTTGTCATGAAAACAACATTCTTTTTAAACCATTTTTCTATGCATCATACACATCTAATTTGGTGCTCATAAAACGTACTATAAACATCATCTAAACCACAAAACTTCTAAAAATAAAATTCGGTATAAAATTAGAGAGAATCCAACTCGCTGTTTTAAAATAAATAACATAGTACATGCAAATTGAGAGAGTTCATTCCGCTTACCCAAAACATCAACAAAAGTTCGACCATTGGTAAATCGACCCGTAGGCCCTAGAGGGAAATCGATACCATAAGGCCAAAAATTAGATTTGACAATAGTGAAAATATTGTTGTTGTTACCATTATCAACCAATGAATCCCCAAATACGAAGATACAAGGTACATCCACTTCCATGTCTACTTGTATTGATGAGTTCCATGCCTTAGCCGTAAAACACAGCATAATTAATGTGATAACACCAGAAAAACAATTTCTTTTGTAACAAACCCTCATTTCTATAATTTTATATGAACCTTTTTTTTATATTTCTTGAGAGAACATACCACATATATATAACATATAGTTGGTGGTGTCATGGAAATCATGCACGTATGTTTTCTACGGTTTTATAAGCTAATAAGGTAAGAAAAACCCGCACTCAACTTCCTAGCTAAGAATAGATAAGGCTACGTTTAGTTGACCATATTTTAACGCCATTGTTTTATTTAATTTGTCTGTATGAGTTTAAATAAATTTAAGTCAGATTATTTCATATTTATCAAAAAAAAAAAAAAAAAGAGAAAACAAAAAGAGAAAAAAAAAATTAGATTATGTCGTAATTAATAAAGTTAAATTAGACCTATAATATATTGAAAAAGGTTTCAAATAATATAGATGTATTGAAAAAAATTCTATAAAATAATTAAAAAGAGAAAATTACTTGAAATTTGTTATGCATGCATGACCAATTGTATTATTAGAGACTAATTCTTCAAACGGCCAAATCAGGAATAAAACTAAAAGGGTGAGTCCAATGCTAAATTGATGCATTTTTCATGGAAAAGATGCATGCATAACAAATTCCAAGTAATTTTCCATGAAAAGTGCATCAATTTAGCAATGGACTCACCCTTTTAGTTTTTTTCTCTGATTTGCATGGTTGTTTGAAGAACTAGTGTCTAATACAATTGGTGACTTGGTGTCACACACATCATAGCTCAAATTATTATTATTATAGCTTTAGATACAAGACATTGTCTCTATATCTAGACGCGTACAAGGATATGTATTCACGAATTGAAAAATATCATGGTTTATCAAGAGTCTTAATTTCCACATCCCCGTTTGTATTGTCCTTGTAGCTCATTTACCAGGTTGCACCTTCAAAAGAAAAATTGAAAAATAATAATTACAAATCGGGACCAAGCTAGCAATTACATTGTCCCTTTTTCCCTCAAATTTTAAAAACTCAATTCCTGATTTTTCTCCATTTACTTGTACCCTTTTTTGCTCTTGTATACCTTTCCTCAGGAAGCAACTGATCAAAACGCATAAAAACGAAACGTATAAAGGTAGGAGAAGTAGACATTTATAGGTAAAAGCAAATTGTTGATAACTGACGAAAATTGCAACTACTACAGAGTAGCAATCGCCCGCTTTTGTTAACTTTTTTTTTTTTTTTTTTGGTGTTCCACCCGGTTCACCCTTTGCTTTTGTTAACATTTGAATAGCAACAAGGATGTAAACATGGTCAGCCTTCCTAATGACCTCATGTAGAAGATACTGTTAAAATTGCCTGAATTGTCTGACATAAGTCAAGACAGAATAAAGGAAGCATGGTAAAATAGCAACTGCAAAATATAGCCAGCTTAGAAGCTCTATTAGATAGAATGACCTATCATAAAGGTGGGTGGTGATGGTGGTTCTGATATGTAGCCACTTCGTAGCCAACCTTATCCAGCAATAATAAGGAATATCTGCAGTCTGTGAGCACACAAGTATTGGCATTGCTATAATATATATGATCATGAGCTCATTTGCTAGAATTAACCAAATTCCATCAATTGCAAGTATATGTTACACCATTGAATAAGTTCCAGCAGTTTCATGTTCAATTAGAAACCATAGCTCTACCATTCTGTGATGGCATTCTGACGATAAATGACAAGAACTGGAGAGCTGATGGCAGTACAAGAGGACCATGATGATAATTACTGTACAGAGTTGCAATACTAAGAGAAGATGGCGAAGCTGTGAAGCAGAACACAGGCTTGAACCAATGGCAGATCAGGGCATGGATGACTTGCCGCCATCACCAGATTGGTAAAAAGAATTATATGTCTCCACTCTTGACTTTGATTCAGGAAGCTCAAGTTCTTCCACGAATTCCTTAGTCATCTCGATAAAATCCTTCATATGAGCAGATTTCCATTTCTGAAAATGCGCAAGGGAAACGAATTTAGAGACATCCTAAACCTTTTAAAAGAACATAACAGCGTGTAAGAAATGAAAGTTTAAGATAATCACAGTCAATAACTCCATATTTGAGCAAAGTGGAGGAAGTGCACACTGATTAAAATTATTTCATAGAAAAGCATACCAAGAAAAGCATACATCCATCGTAAATTCTGCAGAGTTCGCAGGTAAACTCCACGTATGAAGTATATTGTGCTGGTTAGACCATAAGCCTAGAAGAGAAATTGACAGGCTAAGATGACATCTGAGTGTTCTAGATGTTAGATGTTAAACCAAACAAGATGATTTTGGACCTCCTACATCAGGGCTAATGGTGAATGTTCTCTTTATTTCAAACAAAGGTTAAGTTATTATTTCTAAAGCAGGTCAAATCCTCAATTATTATCCTTTCGACTCAGCTCCCAAGACCTCCCAACCCAAGGATTTTCACCATACAACCAATTGTACCAAGGTACAACCATGGCTACTTGTATTTGCCTGTGTGCTCACAAGGTACAAGCACACACCAATACACCATGCACAAGGTACAAGCACATACTAGGCTGTACCTAGTAAATTGCACTCTCACCCCATTCATACACGTAATATTCTGATATAATCCAAAGAATAAGGTAGGCTATGTTGATCAAATAAATCAGATTAGAAGCATGAGGCTCCTATTGAACTTTCTCTCTCTTCCCTTTTCACAACAATATTCCTTACAGGTTATCTAAATTTCTCTCATCACTACGCAAGTACCCATGACATTGCACAAGTCACGGTCGAAAAGGGCTCAATATTTTTTGAGAGAAGAGAAGTAGTTCACCATCATAGATTTCAAAAATGATATTTAATTGAATACAAATTACTTTTTGCGAACACCAACAATGAGACATTTGGAAGTTATCCTATAAAAAGAGGCTTTAATAGTTATGGATTTCGAGAATATATGGATAGGGTTAAATCTTAAAATAGTAGTCAGTAAACTCAATCCTTAAACACTTGTACTTCTCTCCTTCATGGTAAATCTGAAATCAGCATGTTCCAGGGACCTTGCACATTGGCCACAAGTCAATACTATCAACTCTCTCCCTAATTACTCACAGATTAGTCCACGCTAAGGATGTATATATAGACTAGGCCTGTTGCATTCATGGAATACAAAATATGAGACCAGTTTATCTTGCTATGCCAGTGCCACTATGACAATAATTATTATACAGCCAGTTGTAAGGTACAAACATGATTACTCTATTTCCTTACTAGCTTGTTTGGAAAGCTCCAAGCTTCCAAATGAAGAATTGAGCGTAAAAATAGGTGAGGTACTAGATGATACAACCAGTTGTAACATGGATTTTGATACTATATGTTTCAAGTTGTAATTCACCGTCCAATGATTCTAATCATCCATTCCAATTGGTGAATCAACCAAGGTAACCCAAACAAACCTTATTGGTAGTATATAACAGATCGTTGAAAAGTGTCCTGCTAAGCTGTAAACATTGTTATAGTGGTAGGATTAATGTACAGAACTAGAATCATTGTGGTTCAACGCTTAATGTGGAAAGAGTAGGATAATGATTTTGGGCCTGGATTCGTTTTCTGAGAGCAGAATGGTCAGGATTTTTCCCTTGCTTGACCCTTCCCCCCCCCCCCACACACACACACACAACAGCAACAACAACCTTTGCCAGAAGGAACAAGAAGAGTGAAAGGAACTCTTGCTAAAAGAGTTAAGCAAGAAAGGACCACCAATTAGGCTCCAACATAGGGGCTCGCATAATACATCAAACACTCAAATCCTTGGTAAGGCAAAAGCAATGATGTTAATAAATGATTACCAGCACAATAACATTCATGTAAGGATGGATGACACAATCCATGTTATACATAGTATACATCTAAATTTACTGCAGCAGCGTATATGAGCAATAGAGCATGGATCTCCACTAGTGGATGTTCTAAGATCAAACTACTTGTAATCAACTTTTAGTCATATTATAAAAAGCAACACTCCAAGCCAGAGGGCGAGGCATATGTTACTCTCTTTTAAACAAACAACACCCAATTGCATTAAAATAACTCATTTGCATATTCTTATACTTAAGCCAGGAAAACATCAAAGTAGAACAAAACAACGCTAGACCTCGGTATGTCTTACCAAACCAAAGAACGAAATTGCAGACCAGAATGTACTACATCTAAATATGCATCTGCATATGCGATAAGTGAAGTTAGTAAGATTGTGTTCCTTAGAAGTAGATCAAAGTGCTTAGATCTCTGTAAGGGTCACTTTTTAAGAGTTCTACAATATTATACGATGTATCAGATAACACAATACAGATAAGCTATAAATTCCAGAGTCATTAGCTTCACCCACAAGAATATATTTCACCAACAAAAACAGGTACATGGGTATAACACAGCTCCCCACCCCCCACCAACACACATATATACAAAAATGCATACATCTACACTGACAGAAAGAAAAAATTGAAAAATGTAGAACTATACCTCATAAATAACAAGAGTGAATTATAACTACAGAGTAATAGATAAATAAATAACAGACATGGAAAAAAAAAAAAAGGGGGGGAGGATACCTCAAAATCCCAATCTCCATACAGGTCTGGATCGTTTTTATTATCCCACACATATGCATATGTCTGCAACTTCTCCAAGTTATCCTACAAACAAACATTCATCTTATTATACATCCATTTTGTCACACATGTAAGATTGTCTAATTATACACACATAGCAAGGGGTGAACATGGTTTGGTTTGGTGCGGTTTGAGTCCAAACCACAAAATACGGTTTGGCCAAATTTTCAAACCAAACCAAACCGTAATAGTATTGAAACGAACCAAACCATACCACAATAATACGGTTTGGTGCGGTTTGGTTTGCGGTTTATGTTGAGACGACATTTTTTCTTAAAAATCCCAAATAATACTACATTAACTTATAATAAAGTTTAAATAATTAGCCCAACGGATTAAATTGTATTACAAATTTACAATAAAAATAACAATTATTATTATTTTTTAATATATTATAATTACTTTTATTTTTTTAAAAATTATATGAATATTAAAACACGGTTTATTGGTTTACGGTTTGGTTTGGTTTATAAAATTTGAAAAACCAAACCAAACCGTAAACCGTATTTACAAAAAATTCGAAACCAAACTGTATTTTTATAAACCGTAAACCAAACCAAACCGCTAAAATACGGTTTGGTCTGGTGTGGTTACGGTTCAGACCAAACTGTGTACAGCCCTATTAGCAACACAGTAATAATGTTATATAGATTCATTATTTCAGATGATATTACAAGTTTGAAACATTACGCATATGTCCAAGTTAAACTGTTGAACAAACAAAAATGAACTAACTTTTATATATCAGCAATCAAAGTATCAAACAATTTATCATTTGGAAAACGCTGCAGCTCAGCTGATAACAAGAAGATATTTAAGAGTTTAGCGCACTAAGGGCAGTAAACGATCAGAAGAAATGTGATCGGAACTTCTCTTTAAAAATTCTCATATAATTATATAGTCTTTTCTTGTAAGATCAAAGGATGAGTTAATTTCTTAGATGGTGTATCAACAGAAACTAAATCCTGGTTTCCATCATACACCCATCAAAATAATCTAGACGTACCATCAGTGGCGGATCTAGCCTTGGTCCTGCTAGGTCACGTGACCTAGCAGGAAAAAAAAAAAAAATTTTTTTTTTTTTTTTTTTTTTTTTTTTTTAAAATGACACCTATTGGAAAATAAGATATAAGCATTATTTTTGGTTATAAGTTAGCAATACAATCTTGTAGCTTAGTGGTTGGAGGGATTGGGACAAAGCCCAATTAGCAAGGCCCTAGCCACACAAGTCTTGAGTTCGAGCCCTATTACTTGTAATTTTTGTATTCCTTTTATCTTTTTGTTTTTTTGTTTTTGTTTTTGTTTTTTTTTTTTTTTGGAATTCCTTGTGAGCCCTATTACTTGTAATTTTTGTATTCCTTTTATCTTTTTGTTTTTTTGTTTTTGTTTTTTTTTTTTTTTTTTTTTTTTTGGAATTCCTTTTATCTTTTTGTTTTTTTGTTTTTTTTCCTTCCTATGTTATGGTTATGTGATTTATTGATTTTCATGTGATTATTTCAATTTTTTCCTTCTTTTTTCATTTAATTCATTGTAGTAGCATTAGCTAGAAATAGAATATTTTTTTTTTTTGGTTTTCCTTTTGAAATGATAATGAACTTATGATATTTGATTATCATGTGATTAATTTGATTATCCTTCAATGTTGTTATGTTTTGTGTTGTTGAGACATTACATTAAGTGGTTTTTCTAATTTGTGTTGTATATATTATGTTTGTATAATTAAATTGGGTATTGTGACTTAATTGGCTATAATATTCTAAAACCACTTGGGTAGAATAGATAAGTTGCAAAAAGATTGAATTAATCTATTTTTGACAATATTGGATTTTGTAATTAAATTGAAATTGTGACTTAATTTTCATAAAAAAACATATGATATAACAAGTTTCTTTAGTCCCAAGCATCCTCCTCCACAAACTCATCGTCTATCACAAAATTCATCCACCTCCGATATGCGGTCGATGAGTGATGATCGATATAGGTGACAGTGACCCAGCACCTTAAAAATCCTGGATCCGCCACTGCGTACCATCATAAGCATTTCAAAACTCAAGATTCATATTAAAAGTAGAAGAATCAAGAATTTACCACAAGAGTAACTTCTACTGAATCTCTAACATACTCAATATCCTCAAATATATCAAGAATATCCAACTCAAGATTTGTGATGCCACTCAAAACCTGTAGCAACATCATTACCAGGAATAATTACATATGAAATGCAGATTACACCCGAATATAGGATGGACACCTTGAAAAAAAAAAAAAAAAAAAAAACTCATACCCTGCCAAGCACTTTCTTGTTCTCAACAGGCAGAATTGCTGGATAAACCCGACCTTTGATACTAAACCGCTGGCTGCACAAAGGGCATGTCAGCATTTACCAAAAAACCCCAGAAAAACAAGATACAATCAACAAAGTATAATAACAGACAAGATTACACATGAAATAACATATATTTTCATCCAATTTCCATTTAATCACAAATTGAACATATCCAATTCAGCAATATTACATACTTGTAATAGATTAAGAGTCAATTTCCAATCTTTGATCACAAATCCATCAAGAGACATTCAATTACAGGGCACAAAAATAAAATTAAGCAAATACCCATATCACAAAATATAAAAACAAGTAAACCCAATTGATCAAATCATCAAAACATGCAATTAAATCATAAATAAGAATATAATTGAAAGCATAAAACATGCAATTAAGTGGAATAATTAAAGGGGAAGAGAGAGAAACTGACTAATCAGGGAGGGTAGCAGGAGTGGAGGAAGGGACACGATTGAGTAAGACTTGAACGACTTCATCCGCCAAAAGACTACCATAAACGAAAACGTTGTGGTATCCTTGAGAAGTCCCTCCTGCAGTCATGCTCATCGCCATCTTCTCCCTCAAATTGGGAGGTTCAGTTTTGAGCACAACAACAAGGAGGAGGACGTTGTTCTCTGATGTACTGCGTATTTGTTGTTGCCAAATGTCGGGTGCTTCAAAGATTCTAGGATGATTTGTGTCAAAAAAAAAAAAAAAAAAAAGATTTTAGGATGACAAAAGTAAAGTGAACAGATTTACAGATTGAAATAATACTTCCTTCGGTTTTCCTTGTTACACTTTTCTTTTCACGCGATATATTATATTAATATTTTTATTTATCAATATTTAAAAATAATAAACATTAAACATTAACATAATATATATCGGAACGAATATAATAAGATTTCTGCAAGACTATAATTTTAGTCAAAATAAATAATATAAAAGTCAAATTATTATAAGTATAAAAAAACCAAATTGTATAAAGTCAAGAGTAACTAAATATTGTAATAAAATTTAAAACATACTAAAAGAGCTCAAATCAAACCCTTACCAGTACTTCCGAACAAATGGTGTATATCAAATTATCAATATATCATGCCCTCTCACTTGTTCAGCTTCTTAGGGTGCGTTAGTTTGATAAGTTGGAATGCATTCAAAATCAAATGTGATACACTAAAGTAAATATTGGAATGGGAATACGGGATGGACAATATTTCTGTTTTTTTAAAAAAATAACTCTTACTCCGTATAAAATTGTATTTCCTCCGTTTCTATTTACTTGACTAACATTCTTAAAATGAAAATGTCATATTACTTGGATGATTTACAAAAGTATAGCTTTTTAAAAACTTATTCACAATTTTGCGTTGGAATGAAACTTATTTACGAAAATACAGTTCACGTAGACTCGGGAATACGTTTAAGGTATTTTTTCCTTTAAGTAGCGGTTTGTCTTTAGTACTACAAGTAAGGATACGGAGTAGCAATTTATAAAGGGTAAAACCGCATAAACCGCTACTAGAGGTAGCGGTTTTACTCTGAAAAATCAAAAATAAATAAATAAATAAACTTATCCGAGCCTACGTGGACAATTCCGACGCAAAAGTGTAAATAAGTTTTCAAATAACCAAACTTTGGTAAATCATCATATTACTTGGCCCATATTATATTTGGTAAATTTTGGTAGATAAATTCTCTATATTACCCTCATAAAGTGCATATTGAGACAACTTTTAGGGGTTAAAAGGTGAGTCATCTGCAACAAGGGCTACAAACTAAAATTTCTCTCTCTTCTCCTAAAACAGTGTGCCAAAAAGCTATGAGTCAAGTAAATAGAAACAGTGGAAGTATGTGATATCAATAATGTCTCTCTTTGAGAATTTTTAAACCTCATATCTTGGGAGATACGAGTAGTGAGTTTAGCCAACTTGCGAGCTATTCGAACTTTGCTTGAGATTATCACGAGCCCAACAAAGCTAGGTTATAGAGAGCCAAGAGTTCTTCAAACATGTCATTCTCCTCCTAATTTTTAATACAGCCGGTAAAGTTATCACCCAAAATAAACCAACATTTTCTGTTTAGCCTCTGATCTAGTTGCTCAATGGCTCACTCCGGCATATAGAGAGCGGCTACTGCTAGTGACAACTTCTACTTCAGTAACTCCCATGCAGATAATTTTAACTCTAGAAATTCTAGCTAATGGAAGCTCTTCGTGGCTACTGTCCATGGAGGATCAGCCTCTAATGTCCAACATTGATTTTACTGAAGAATGAAACTAAAACAAATATTGTAGGACAGACAGAACCAGAGGAGTTGAAGCATAAGAATAAAAAATAAAAATAATCTGCTCAAAGGGATGATAAATTGCAGAAGAATCAGTACAAGCTACAGCACACAGAGGAATCAAACTGTATACCTTTGGTGAGAGTGCATCAAAACCATTCTATCATATATTGGAGTATATAAGATTATTTCCCCTTCTGACCTTCCGTAGGAAAGTATGTTGCAGCAAGATGTCGTTGCTTGATACAACCAATTTTTCTTTACAAAACCGAAGGACCACATTAACTTAGTTTAGTAATAGTACAGAGTAGTAGTAGAGTTTCCTGGTATAGATAATCCAGGTGCACTCTCAGAAATTGGCAGAGTTTTCAGTCACTAGCAAAAGCTTTACTACAGACCGGGGGAGGGGTACTCAAATTACATGATTGATACATGGTATCCAGATTGCATCTTGCCTCCTTGGCCAAAATGTCTGCCACAATGTTGCTCCTTCAATATTCATAAATCAGGCTTATGCTAGGTTGCTGCTGCAGCTGATCCCTGCAATAATTGACATAGGGAGTCGCTTGATACAGCAATTAGTAAATAATCACTTTTGATAGAAAATTATTCATGATAGTTCACCTAGAGGTTAGATGATATCCGGTTAAAACATGTCTCATTGTAATTTATTAGTATGCAGGCATAGAAATGGTAAAAAAGAAGTTTACAAGAAATTTAAAGTTGAAAAAAAAAAAAACATTTCCAGTCCCTTTTTCAGAAATAAAACAAAATTCAATTTTTCAAAATGAACTAGGCCAAAATCACTGTTAATTTGAATTTACAATTTCAGTTGTCTTAAGAATTGAGCTTACATTGACATACGATGTTTTTTTTTCGGCTATTTCACCAAATGCCACTGAGTAATTTAAAAATTCACCAAATGCCATCGGACTTTTCAGAATTCACCAAATGCCACTGAGTTTTTAAAAAATTCACCGAGTGCCATTAATGACTAATGGCAGTTAACTCCGTTAGTCATTAAGGCTAATTATGCCACGTGGTGTATTCTAATTGGTTGCTTATTAAATTAGTAAATTAATTACTTAATAAAAAACTTTAAAATAAAAAAATAACACCCACCATGACCCAGCCCCAACCACCGTCTGTCACTGCCACCACCATATCTCCACCTCCAGCCAGTCCCCACCGCGGCGCAATCCAGCCCTGAACAACCGCACCGGCGACGACGCAACCCAACCTAGCTAACCCGCGCCAACGACGCAACCCACGCCGACGACGCAACCCAGCCTAGCCAACCCACGCCGACGACGCAACCCAGCCGCGATTCACAAACTCTCTTTCTTCCTCGACAATCCCTCCCCTCCCCACCGCCGATGACCAAACTTCCCCCCCCCCCCACACCGGAGAACCCAAATCAGTTCATCCCCTCCGAGCTCCACTCTTTCAACCATCATGCCGGATCCCTTAATTAAAAACCCCAAAAATCGAAATCTAGGCTTTCGACACCTTAAACCCCCAATATCGATTTCCCTTAATTCGAAGCCCCTTCCCCGCTTCGGCGAACCCAAAACAGCCCTTCCCCTCCCATCTCCACCCCCTGAACCACCTCACTCAAACCCCAAAATCGAAAACCTTAAAATCGAAATTTAGGGTTTCGATTTTGGAGATTTCAATTTTGGGGTTTTAGGGTGTCGAGGATGGTGGTTTAAGGGGGGGAAGTGGATGGAGATGGTAGGGGTAGGGGGAAGGGTAGCCGCCGACACCAAAGAGGATATTGGTCGTCGGTGGAGGTGGGGGCAAGGGGTTAGGCTGGCGTAGGGGCGGTGGTGCCGTGGTGCGGTGGGAAGAGTGGCTGGGGTTTTTTTTTTGTTTGTTTCTGATTTTAACTTTTTTTTTTTTGAAAACTTCTGATTTTAAATTTTTTTGATAAATAAAATAAAAATAATAAAGTGAACCAATTAGAATACACCACGTGGCATAATTAGCCTTAATGACTAACGGAGTTAACTGCCGTTAGTCATTAATGGCACTCGGTGAATTTTTTTTAAAAACTCAGTGGCATTTGGTGAATTCTGAAAAGTCCGATGGCATTTGGTGAATTTTTAGATTACTCAGTGGCATTTGGTGAAATAGCCGTTTTTTTTTTCTTCTCTTGATGGCAAAAAAAAATAGATAAAGCTGAAGACAAACAATTATAAGAAGAGGCAACTCGAACTCTCTCTTCCCTCTTCTTCTTTGTGAAATTCTGTCATACAAATACATAGTAATACTTCGTATAATTTAACAGTCACCCTTCTTCTACCTATGCAAATAAGTTTGAATTGTACGACAGCTCTCAAACACAGGCATGGCATATTATAATAACCACTATAACCCAATAAACTTATAGAAATGTATACACCATCAACAGAAGCCGAAAGTTTGCCACTTTTTTGTTCTACAATCCAGTGATTTAAAAAATAAAAATCTTCAAATGCAACAGCATTAGCATTGCATATAATTACCAAAACAACAGCATTCAGATTTATAGAAATTGTACAGAGCAAACAAAGTATGGACACGTACCTGACGACTGGTCGGTGGTGTAAGGTAAAGTTAGGCTTGGAACATAACTAGCAATCCAAGAGTTCCCCGGTCTATCAAGTGTTGCAAGTTGGATGTACTTGACTGGATTTGAGCTTGGGTCAACAAGTCCAAGTGTTGCACTTCCCACAAAAATGAAAAACTTGCCAGTCCTTGTGAATCCACTCAATGCAACAATGTCGATGTCTTGTGATCTGTCTCTGTCGAGTAGAATAGTTTCTACCATCCCGGGCCACTTAAATATATGTATTGCAGCGCCATTACCACCCATATAATCCACATACTCAGAAAAACACCCTCCCATGACACACAAACAATAATCTTCAAAATTATGACCGGAATCCAAATTCAAGTCCATATAGTTGTGAAACACCTCATAAACTAAATCAAAGGAAACAATTTGTACATTGTGACTATTAATCTTAGCCGCGATCCAATACAGAGTTTCATTAACCAAAACTCCTCGCGTCAAGTGGAATGAATAGGGAAACCAACTAGAAATTCCATTACTACAAAATTCAAATCTTTCATCTGACATACTCCGCAATGAAAAGATATCTTGATAAAGTTGATCAGCGATTCTTGTCCACTTATTGGATTTCAATGAGAAAACATGCACCCTAATCTCTAGAGTAGCACCCAATTCAGTAACCCTAATAACCTTATAATCATCAACATTAGAAACATACCCAAATCCCCAAGAAACCCGAATAGGGTTAGACCAATCAATTACAAAATCATGGTCTGAATATTTTCTAAATTTGCCAATAATAGGATTCCACAAAATGAAGAAACTACCAGATTCAGAAGCTAAACATACTAGTCCATTACATGTGCCAATCAAAACCAGGTTTTCATCAGAATCAACACCAAAATCAAACCCTAATTTCGCTAAATTCTTGTTGTTGTTAGTACTAATTTCATCTTCAACAGCATCATCATGAGAATAAAGATAATAATTATCCCCATTTTTCATGAACAAGTATTGAATTGGGGAAGAAGGGTGAAAAGAGGGAGATGATCGAACGAAAGCAAGCGCAAATTGGGGAGAAGAGAGAGTAGAATACCATAGTTTGGAAACTAGTTTGAACTGCATTAGGGTTTTGATGGGCAGCTTAGTGAGAATGTGATAGAAAATAAGATCGGGTGGGAGCTTGAGAAATTGTTCAGCCATGGCAGAATCTTCATCCTCCATTTCTGTAAACCTCAGTTGCAGAGTGGTGGTGAAGTCGGAACAAGTGGTGGTGGAACAGCTCTCACTCAAGGAAATTTTTGCAACTGTAGGTTTTTTTTTTTTTTTTTTTTTTTTTTGGCAGTATACAAAGTGTTTGAAATTTTTTTTGTGGAGGGAGATGCACATCCGGTTTTCTTTAAAAAAAAAGCGGAATGAACATTTAGTTGTTCAGTAAAGAACATATAGTTATTTTGTAAATAACATATACCTATTTTATAAAGAACATTTAGTTTTATATATATATATATATATATTTTTTTTTGGTAAATCTAAAGAGCATTTGTAATATTAGTAAAGAATATGATAATATTAAAGAACATTATTCATATAGTAAATGTACATTTGATATAAATGATCATGTATGTATATAAAAAAGTACATTTTACTGTATTATAATGTACATTGTATTATATTCTAATGAACATATATGTTATAATGTTGGTTACATGTTTAATGTACATTATATTATTTGCATCATGTAAGTATATGAAAAAAAGAACATTTTACTGTATTTTAATGTACATCGTATTATTTGAATCTACAACTTTTTCTAAAATTGTCTATTTGCTTGCTTTCTTCTTCCAAAATGTATTAATCGATCAATCTTCTTCAAGAACTTCATTTTGTTTCTCATTGCAACAACAAAATAACATCAAAATCACAATTAATTCCCAATAAAATCAAATATTACAATTTTCAATCAAATTTATAAAAAACAAACACTCAAACTCAAAATAAACAAGTATGAATGTCAAATAAACAAGTATGAATGTCGAGTTTGGTCTTACATTTCGTTTTTATTTGTCATCTTGAACAATTTTGGATTCAAAATTTCGAATTTCTTGAAATTTTGCTTGAGGTTTGAGGAATTTAAATAGGTTTGAAGTTTTGTTTGGAGAGAGAAAGTGAACTTTTGGTAAAAAAAAATTGAAATGATTTGTAATTGATGTATGGTAAAAAAAAATAATTATAGTACTATTTATCTATTTCATTATACAAAAAAAATAATTATATTATTATACAAAAATAATATACAAAATTGTTGCACAAAAATCTGATGTACATTATAAATTAACATTATGTTCTTTTATGTATATGTCCATGTACATTATAAATGAACACTATGTTCTTTTATATGCCCATGTACATTAGTATATACCTACATGTTCATTCCGCCTTTTTGTACTTTGGAGCGGATGCACCATGCGGATCGTGCATCCGCCTCCACGAACCAAGCTTTAGAAAGTGTTTAGCAAATGACATATGTAGTACTTGTAAATAAACGCAAAATCCCCCGAATGTGACATTGTGACATGAGTTCGACTCCTCATCCTCATCCTCTTCCTGTATCTTATCATTAAGAAAATAATAACAATAAAACAAACAAACAAACGTGCAATCCATCAAAATACTACGTTAGAAGATAAACAATCAAATTCATTATGGAGTACCAATTAAAAGCTACCTTTAAATGGGTTAAATTTAACATAAAAATTATTACTGAGCACAATTACCCTCAAATAATTGAGGGTATTTCAATAAGCTTAATAAAAGTATGCCTTATTGAAACTCAAATAGCAGTTCCAATGACCTTGCTCTAGTTACATAGCAATTAAATAAAATAAAATTGCTTTGGTTTCATAGCAATTAAATAAAATGAAATTGTTTCGTGTATGCCTGAGTTTTTGAAAAATGCACCGTGTACCCTTGAAAACATATAATATAATATCGTTGTACTCTTTTTCCTAGCTATGATTTTTATCCCATAGGGTTTTACCTAGCGAGGTTTTTAATGAGGCAAAATATACCTTTTCTGTATTAGTATGGGCATTCAAGGGGGAGTGTTAGAAAATAAGGTGAATGCCAAATTACCAATTATTGATTTGATTTTACAATGTCCATATAAGTCCAAAGACTTGTGAACTTATATGGCAATATATGAGTATGATTGTACTCTTAGTGTAGGACTCTTGGCTATATATATATATGTAGGATGTGGGTAATTCCCACTTTCTCTTCTTGAGAAACAAAGTTTGTATCTCATGAGGTTAAATTTGGAATTGTCCTATGTACATCTAAGGGTAAGTGACAGGCTAAAGTCGTATCACCTAATCAAAAGTAATTACCTAAGTCCTCTAACTAAAGTAGATAGGGAAGTAGGGTCGAATCCACAGGGAAACTGGTCTTTCTATTCCTAATTAATTATTATAATCCAAATTATTAAAGTAACCAATATTTGTTGTGATTATAAACTATACTACGAAGATTATGAGTAAAGAGAATAATTAAGGAAGAAATCAATAATAATAAAGCCTAGGGCATAGGTTCACTAATAAACAATATTCCAGGGTAAAACACAATAATCAATCATCAATGCATTAATTAATCAGATCATAAAGGGCTTTCGCTACGTATTACAATCACAGAATTAATTTACCGGTATTAAATCTCATCTCTCGAATCTCGACCTAACCATTTATAAATTAATCTGCCTATCGAAACTAAGCCTAAACATCAATTCTCATCTCTCGAATCTCGAATCAATATTGCTAAACTCATACAATTAAACCTGGCCAAATCTAATTGCATAGCAAATAAACAATCAATAGGAAATCAATTAAGCATTAATGATCAACAATCATAAAATTACCCTTTCATATTATTTATTAGATCCCCAAAAACCCTAGAAGGAAAACTACTCAGACATAATTAAAATTAAGCAAAACATAATAATTAAACAAAACATGAAAGAAAAATAGAATGAATAAAATACTGAGATTAATTAAGAGAGAAATCGTACCAAGACGGCGGAACTACAATAGAGTTGAGGAACAAGAAAGAGAATAAAAGTCTAGAGAGAGAAAGTTGAGTAGAGAGAAGGAAGAGAATAAAAACTAGAGTAAGAGAATTATGAAGAAGTCCCCAATTTTGTCTCCTAAAATTGCATTAATACTAAGCAAGAAGATTTCCGCTAAAACAAAAGTAAAACGGAAAACTAAACTCCCTAAAGAAAACACGCGCCCGGTCGGGCAGTGGCTCGCCCGACCGGGCCCGCCTCTTCCTCTTCAAATGTCTTCTCGCGCCCGGCCGGGCAGTGGCTCGCCCGACCGGGCCCGCCTCCCTTGCCTTAGATATCTTCTCGCGCCCGGTCGGGCGCGGGTCCCTTCAAGGTATTGCTCCGCCCCGCCCGGCCGGGCGCGCCATCGGGCGGAGCTCTAGTGGTCCGGGCGAGGCTTCTTGGGCCTCGAGGCTCTTCCTTGGGCTCTCCAACTTGGCCCAAACGCCTCATATCTCCAAAACTGAGCCCTTAGTCACCGATTTGCTACCTCCAATCGGTCTTGGGCTATCGAACGTGGTCGCGGTCTTTCAATACTTGTAGATGCTCCTCGAAAAACCCGGGAAAATGCTCCAAGTACGCAAATTCCTACAAAACTCAAGCAAAACTACCAAAGCACTGGAAAACACAAATTAGTAATAAAAGTGGCTCGTAGGAGCCAAAAGCACTACTAATTACGACCAAAGGACGGGGATAAATATATATATAAAATGAACACATCAAACTCCCCCAAGCCAAACCTTTGCTTGTCCCTAAGCAAAGAGCTCCTCAATGGACAATAAAACATGCCTCACCCCAATATAAAAATCAAGCACAAACGATTCAAGGCAAATAAAGTGAGCATGCTTCAAAACCAACCAATCCTATCCATCTAATCGCCCTTCCTCCCCAACAATTGTCAAATAGAGCAAACCACAAGAGCATATAGAATTCAAGACTAGTGCTCACACACTCAACTCTCATTTATGTGGCGAGTAAAAGATGTACTCGATCGCTCTCCATCCCAACCCCTTTAATGTGAACAGTGCCCTCCCAAACTCACAACACTCGTGTGTTTGAAAAGACATACACTCAACCCTATAGTCGACTCGGAATATGTCAAATCATAACTTGCATTGATAAACAACACTTTCACATTTACACAACTCTATGCACAAGGTCGGAAGGTCTTTAAAGCTTGTAATGTAAGGCTAGGGTGAAAGGGTAGGATAAATTTGGGAATATGTGAGAGAAAAGCCTTGCTAAAAGGGAGCCATATCCTAATAAACCCATGACCAAATATAATGATCATACACATCTCCAACAAAACTAACTCCAACACAAATCCACCAAATATACTCCAATCATAAAAACCAAACTCAATACTTACAAAATTCACTCATAAAAATATGATAATATAAACTAGAGCGAATAAACAAAATCAAACTCAAATATTTACAATGAAAATCAAAATTTTTTTTCTTTCTTTTCTTTTGATAAACCTTCACTTAGATAATTTGAACATGAAACATTTTTTTCTTCTCTTTTGCTCTTTTTTTCATTTTTTTTTCAGAAGTTCACTTTCTTTTTTTTCACATCATCATACTTTATTTTTTCTCAAGATAATTTAAGTTTCAAACATCTTCAAAAATAAACCATGATCAAGAACAAAATAACTTCTCATAACCCACCCAAATTGTGCAAATAATGTGCACACTACGAACTCCCTTACCTCACTCACTAATAGCTCCCCCAAGCCAAGCTTGGGACTAGTAACCAATGGGGCAGACATGGCTTGTAATGTGGCTAAAAACAATAAAAAGTCAAGGCAACAACATGGGTAGCAAGAAGGGAACAAATGTATCTAAATAAATCTGAAGGCTACCTAAAAGAACAAATGCCTTCGTCCTCCGATCCACATGCGCATAATAGTGAGTTATGAAACACTACTCATAGTTGCAAACCAATACTCAAATTCATTGACATACCAGGAACTAATCACACATTCCTAACCAAATCAACTAGTCAAGCACTATATTCACAAGTAGTTGGACAAAATTGACGCATGTTTAGGAATCCAAGTAACTAAACTTCAAATCATGATCAACTAATCCACAATGCTCAAAATCAAATACCAAGAATCAAAACAATTTTTTTCAAGTATGGGGCACAGGGAAGCATGATTTACAGTTCATTGGTTCGTATTTTTTTTATTTTTTCAATTTTTTTGTATTTTTCATATAAGGAAAGCAATAAACTAATCTACAAAGCAATAAATCTAAACTAACAAAACACATCAAAAATAAACAAAAATAAAGAAAAAGGAAGAAGAAGAAAAAAAAAATATATACCAAATCCAAAAATCTCCCCCAAGCCAAGATCGGACAATGTCCTCATTGGCTCGAAAGTAGCCCAGCTGGCTACTCATCCTCATCCTGGTCCATCCGAGAGGACCCACCTGCTCCACCACTGGAACCTGCGCCATCTGCACCAAAAGAGCTACCACCAAAATAGTTAGCTTGAAAAGTCCCCCCCGGCGGTCCCCCAAAAGGAATGTCCTGGCCGTACCCATGGAACGAGGAATAGTCTGTGTAAATACCATGGGCAGTGGGATCCCTATCGTATCCCTGAGGTGGGGGCTGGAACCAGTCTGGGTAAACAGCATCGTCGGGAATGTTGCCCCGACGAGCATAATCATCATAAATGGGGTAGAGTCCCCTACCCTGGTTCCTCTCTAGGTAGCCTAGCCTCTGGTCGACAGAACCAATCATCTGTCTGAACTCGGTCTGGGTTTGCTCTATGCGACCTATGGCCTGGCCAATACTCTGCAAGTCCCAAACTGGGTCAGAGTCACCGTGAGGGACGGAATGGGACTGTCGGGGTGGTGATGGTGGCTGTGGAATGGGTTGAACTACAAGCTGTGGTTGGGCCTGGGCCTGCTGTGGATCCTCACCCCTAGCATGGGCAACTAACAGGGCATAAGTGTAGGACTCTTGCCCTGGGGGAAAGGCGGTCAGGTCTGGGTTGGGCAAAGGAAAAATGGGCAAGGGTTGTTCAGTCCCTGTCCTAATGCACCAATGGGTGACCTGGTTCTCGTCTACCCGCAACCACCCAAGCTCCTCAAGGTACCTAGAGGTCATGTAGGTGTCGGGTCCCATGTTAGTCATCCGGTGGGGTCCACTCTCTACAAAACCGGCCTTCTTGATGGCTATCCTAGTGATAAGGCCACCAAGACGGATGGGGGTAGTGTGGTGGTTGCTGGCCGTAGCATGCCTACCTAGGTGGTGGATGATATACCGGGCTATGTTCAATTTCTCATACCCAAACATGTAATGGCCAATTACAGCTAGTTCATTGGTCTGACAGTTATGGGGTTCATTCCTACCTAGGAAACATACACCGGCAAATCTTTGCCACATTTTAGGGATGGGGTGGTGGATAGGCCTAGCACTAGCATGTTGTGCAGAAACATGAGGAATACCAGTCAAAGCTAAATACACATCCTCCATTTTAAACTCAGCATGCCATTGTCTGTTTAATTCCGGTTCCAGTTCAAACAATTTACAAAATTCCGCAAAAGAAAGAGTGATGTTTTTATTGTTAAGCCTAAAAATTAATTTTGGACCACTTTTATGGTTTTGAATAACAAGAGATGACAAGAATTCACAGGTTAATTCACGGTATGTCGAATAATGCATATCTACAAATTTGCGCATACCAATATCATTCAAAAATCTCTTAACAAAGCCATAAATACCTAAAGCCTCTAAAGTGGGACGGTGTAACCACCGTGAGGGAATTACCTCTCGTCCGTAGAGCACCTCAAATTTCTCCCGTTGCTCTGCCGTCGCGATCTTGATCGTCGGCCACTGAACGAGTTGAAGAGCCGGGTCATATTGTTGGGATGACCCGCTTGAGCTTCCCCCGAGAAAATTTCTCGCCCTTTTAGCCGCCATTATGAGTGGTCAAAAATTAAATTTTGTGGAGTTTGAAAATTTTTGATGTAGGAGTGTAGAGGATGAAGAGAGGAGTAAAAATATGTGAAAAGTTTTGGATTTGGGTAAGAGATGAAGGAGAAATCTTAGAGAGAAGTCAGAGAAAAATAAGAGTTTTAGAGAGAGAAAGTGAAGGAAAAGAAAGAAAATGAAGGAAAGAAGAAGAAGAAAAGAAAGACGGTGAGATTGTCGCGCCTGTTTTTTCCAATCGCGCCCGGTCGGGCGCCAATACCGCCCGGTCGGGCGATCAATTCTTCTCCAAAAAATTTTCTCGCGCCCGGTCGGGCGTTCCTTCGCCCGGTCGGGTGATTATTAAACAAATTCGAACCCAACTCTCGCGCCCGGTCGGGCGAAGCTCCGCCCGGCCGGGCCAAATAAATGCCCGTATACGTCAACTCTCGCGCCCGGTCGGGCGAAACTCCGCCCGGCCGGGCCCGAGAGTAAGGTTTGACGATTCTACTTTCTTCAAATTTGGCTAACTCTTTTCCTGTAAACTATACAAAAAAACTCGTAAAACTCATTAAATTCCCTCCTCTCTCCTCTCATAAGAAAAAGAAGAAAAACAAAAATAAAAACAAATAAAATACGGGTTGCCTCCCGCAAAGCGCTGGTTTATCTAGGTCCCGCACGACCTACTTACCATAGTTTTCTCAAGGTGAACTGGAACTAGTTAGGTGTAGTAGTTCAACTGCACCAATTGTAGCCCCTTCGTGATATATCTTAAGCCTCTGACCATTTACCTTGAACTCGTTACCATGCTCGTCAAACAACTCTACAAAACCGAACTTGTTGGCCCTTTTCACTGTGAAAGGACCCGACCACCTTGACTTCAACTTTCCTGGGAAAAGTTTAAGCCTGGAGTTGAACAACAACACCTTGTCACCCTCTTTGAATTCTCTCGGAAAGATCATCTTGTCGTGCCATCTCCTAGTCTTCTCCTTGTAGACTCGCGCACTATCATAGGCCATCAACCTAAACTCATCAAGCTGGTTAAGTTGTAGAAGCCTCTTTTCTGCCGCTAGCTTAGCGTCCAAATTGAGCTCTTTAATAGCCCAATATGCCTTGTACTCTAACTCCACCGGAAGATGACATGCTTTACCATACACAAGTCTATAGGGAGTGGTACCTATAGGGGTCTTAAATGCGGTTCTATATGCCCAAAGGGTGTCATCCAACTTATCGCTCCAATCTTTCCTAGATTTTGCTACCACCTTTTCTAAGATGACCTTAATCTCGCGATTAGACACTTCGACTTGGCCACTAGTTTGGGGATGGTAGGCTAGCCCTGTCCTATGGTAAACACCATACTTCTTTAGGAGGGTATCTAACTTCCGCTCATGAAAGTGGGATCCTCCGTCACTGATTATGGCTCTAGGCACTCCAAATAAAACCGTCTCCCCGGCAACGGCGCCAAATTTTGACAAGCTAAAGTCGTATCACCTAATCAAAAGTAATTACCTAAGTCCTCTAACTAAAGTAGATAGGGAAGTAGGGTCGAATCCACAGGGAAACTGGTCTTTCTATTCCTAATTAATTATTATAATCCAAATTATTAAAGTAACCAATATTTGTTGTGATTATAAACTATACTACGAAGATTATGAGTAAAGAGAATAATTAAGGAAGAAATCAATAATAATAAAGCCTAGGGCATAGGTTCACTAATAAACAATATTCCAGGGTAAAACACAATAATCAATCATCAATGCATTAATTAATCAGATCATAAAGGGCTTTCGCTACGTATTACAATCACAGAATTAATTTACCGGTATTAAATCTCATCTCTCGAATCTCGACCTAACCATTTATAAATTAATCTGCCTATCGAAACTAAGCCTAAACATCAATTCTCATCTCTCGAATCTCGAATCAATATTGCTAAACTCACACAATTAAACCTGGCCAAATCTAATTGCATAGCAAATAAACAATCAATAGGAAATCAATTAAGCATTAATGATCAACAATCATAAAATTACCCTTTCATATTATTTATTAGATCCCCAAAAACCCTAGAAGGAAAACTACTCAGACATAATTAAAATTAAGCAAAACATAATAATTAAACAAAACATGAAAGAAAAATAGAATGAATAAAATACTGAGATTAATTAAGAGAGAAATCGTACCAAGACGGCGGAACTACAATAGAGTTGAGGAACAAGAAAGAGAATAAAAGTCTAGAGAGAGAAAGTTGAGTAGAGAGAAGGAAGAGAATAAAAACTAGAGTAAGAGAATTATGAAGAAGTCCCCAATTTTGTCTCCTAAAATTGCATTAATACTAAGCAAGAAGATTTCCGCTAAAACAAAAGTAAAACGGAAAACTAAACTCCCTAAAGAAAACACGCGCCCGGTCGGGCAGTGGCTCGCCCGACCGGGCCCGCCTCTTCCTCTTCAAATGTCTTCTCGCGCCCGGCCGGGCAGTGGCTCGCCCGACCGGGCCCGCCTCCCTTGCCTTAGATATCTTCTCGCGCCCGGTCGGGCGCGGGTCCCTTCAAGGTATTGCTCCGCCCCGCCCGGCCGGGCGCGCCATCGGGCGGAGCTCTAGTGGTCCGGGCGAGGCTTCTTGGGCCTCGAGGCTCTTCCTTGGGCTCTCCAACTTGGCCCAAACGCCTCATATCTCCAAAACTGAGCCCTTAGTCACCGATTTGCTACCTCCAATCGGTCTTGGGCTATCGAACGTGGTCGCGGTCTTTCAATACTTGTAGATGCTCCTCGAAAAACCCGAGAAAATGCTCCAAGTACGCAAATTCCTACAAAACTCAAGCAAAACTACCAAAGCACTGGAAAACACAAATTAGTAATAAAAGTGGCTCGTAGGAGCCAAAAACACTACTAATTACGACCAAAGGACGGGGATAAATATATATATAAAATGAACACATCAGTAAGAGTGACTTTTTCTAGAATATGCCAATTTGGAAGTTGCTAAGCTTAAAGTCTACCTTTTGACGGAGTTAATGCTACTGTTAACCAAGTTTCCTCCTTACAACTTACCTCTGTCAGTGCCCAGTTTACCCACCACATGAGTTTTCTCCGGGGAATTCCTCAAAAGCCAATTCGGCGTTCGGTAAACATAGCGAGGTTTTGAAGGCAATTCATAACATGTCCGGCGATGTACGAGTAGCGGTGTATTTGTATGCGACGAATTTCTCCATCCATTCTCATACCTCCATCAATAGAATAAAACCCTTCAATGGAGAAATTAAAATACACGCACTTCTTCAATGGAGGTGGAAGTCAGACCCTACCCTTAAGGGTTAACCAAGCCCTTATTTCTCCATTATTTCTATGGGTTTTTCGTTTGATTCGGCGGCGAAGCCGCCGAAAAGGCTAAGGAGGTTGAAGAAGGGCTTCACATCAACAAGTTGAGTGGATACGAGATCTGGAGACAACTACATATAGTGATACGAACTAAACTTCACTTTCGTTCAAGTTTTCCGACGGAATCCTCCGACTTTGCTACTGGATCGTCCCTTCAAATTACAGTGCTTGGATGGATATTGAGGAATGAGATCTGACGGCAGTTTTTTAAGAAGTTAACACCGTATACTAGGGTCCACATAAGCAAGTTGAGTGGTTTTTACAATCAGCAAGAAATAGTATTAGTTTACAATTCCCAAAGCACAAAAATTTCAAAACTGCCATTAGAGAAACACTTCTTGTTTCTCAAGAAGAGAAACTGGGGTGCCCCCGTAGGATGTCATGCAAGCAAATATTACGATGCAATACTACTACTACACTACAATTTCACTCATCCCCTTTTACTCCTTCTTTACTTCTCCTTTCAGTGATTAAAAGACTTTCTATCATTTAACAATAAATAGTTTATGGACTTATAGGGTAGGGACTTTTTATCAATCTTTTGATGCTTTTATTTTTTCACATGAACGGAGGATAAGTAACACTTGTAGCCACCTTGTGGCAAGATGGGAAACTTATGGTTGTTCGGAGTTTGTCTGTATGGATTTGCTCCCACAAAGTCTTGTAATTTTAGCTGATTATGATTTATAATAAAACGTCTGCCTAACGTTTCCTAAAAAAAATTGTGCAAAAGAAACCATAAAAGCCAATGCACAAAAAGAATAAAGTAAAGATCAATCTGTAAATCTGTATGCCTGTTGAGAGCAAATACTATCAAATTTCTCTGAAATGTTACAAGTTTAACGTCATCAGCAAAAAAACTCATGCTAGTTACGAAATTATAAAGATTAATTTGTATGCCTAAGTCTAGTCTTCATCTTCCAGTGAGACTACATTATCTTTCACTCCGGCCTCCTCCATGGAAAGTCTGTTGCAGCAAAATGCCGTTTCATGTTCGAACCTTTAGTGAATACTGAATAATGATCGTGTAGTCGATATTATCACCGACATACTAACTCACTGCTGGACCTCATTCTCATTTCTCAATGTATTCCATGAATAATGCCTTTGGAGTACAATAACCTGCTTTAGCCCATGCCATCCATGATATATTATTGACAGTATATAATTACAAACTTAACCGTTTTCAGGATGTCCAGTGTCGGTAGTAGATTGATTCAAGATGATTCATCTTGAGATGTGAGATGATTTCCTGTAAAAATATGTAATCGTTATTTGTATTTACAGTTAACCAAAAAAAATCAATGAATTTATCTAAAACATCTCCATTCTTTTTCTGATATAATGTAGAAATTTAGTCTTCCAACTTCAGTTTCTTAAGAGTTAGACTTAGATTCGAATGAGAGTTTATTTCACTTTTCTTCTATTAATGGCAAGGAGAATAGGTAAAGCCGAATACAAACAGGTTCAAATCCTGGCTCATTATTAGTGTTAGCTTAAATAAATATTAATGTAAGGGGGAAGGGAGTGGAAAAGGAGTAAAAGGGAGGAGATGAAGAAGAAAATTTATCTCATATATGAAGGGTGAAAAAGACGAGGCAAAGAAACAGGAGTGCAATAAACATTACTCCCTTCGTCCCTTAATACAAACCTCTTTCTAGCATTTATTAGTCACATAATAAAGAGAAAGAGGCTTTTAATTTAGGGACGGAGAGAGTAATTAATTAGTTTATTAGAGAGCAAAAGAATGGATCAACCCAACCCAATCCAATCCCTATCTTCTCTTAGCCGAACTATTTCATTATTCTTTCACCAACGGAAAATGAATCGCTCACTCAGCAACTTGCTGACCCTCCTTCCTTCCCCTCTTCCTATTTCTACAATTATCCCATTTAAGTACAAAGTTCTCTGTATAATTTTACAGTCACCCTACTTCATATCAATATTTTACTATATGAAAAAATTCCAATTGTATGACATTACATCAGATGCATCATAATTGAGCTACTAAGCATCATAGTTAGTAAATGCAATAGAGTTTAACTCAAAACTCAGGCACAAACGTTCCGCTCTACATGGAGTACAGGTGCATCTTATATAAAGCCCCACTAAACCCAATAACTCATACAAGTAGAATTGAGTACACAATCAACAGAAGCTGAAAGTTTCCACTTTTTTCTTATCATAATGCATTGCCTTTACAAAAATTCTTTTGAAAGCCATTCTTAGAGCTTGAAGAAATGCTACAGCATTAGAATTGCGTATAAACACCAAAAGGGTCCAAAACAACAGCAATTAGCTTTACAGCAAACAAACACACAGCATATCAAGTAGCAAACAAAGCAAGGACACATACCTTACAACTCATTCGTGGTGTAAGGTAATGTTAGGCTTGGAACATAACTAGCAATACGAGAACCTCCAAGGCTATCAAATCTTGCAAGTCGCGTGCACTTAACTGGTTTTGAGTTTGGGTCTACAAGTCCAAATGTTGAATTTCTCAACACCAAGAAAAACTTGCCAGTCCTAGTGAATCCAACAATGTTTTCGCAGAACTTTTAAATTAAAGTTGCTGGAGAGACAAATAGTTTCGATCATCCCAGGATACTTCAACATACGTATTACAGAAATATCATGCCGCAAATTAACCCCAAATTTAGACAAACACCCTCCCATTACACATAAAAATCTATCTTCACACATATAATTGGAATCAACACTAATGTTCAAAACAACGCGAAACTCCTCACAAACTAAATCAAATGAAACTACTTGTATACCCCGATCATTATAACCTTAGACACAATCCAATATAGAGTCTCATTAACCAGAACTCCTTGCATCGAGTGGAATGAATAGGGTAACGATCTAGAAACCCCATTACGATGAAAATCAAATCTTTCAGTTATAACATTCAATGAAAAGATATCTTGATAGAGTTCATCAGCAATTCTTGTCCACTTGTTGGATTTCAATGAGAAAACATGAACCCTAATCTCTAGGGTAGCACCCAATTCAATAATCCTAATAACCTTATAATCATCAACAATAGGAACATACCCAAATCCCCACGAAACCCGAAAAGGGTTAGATAAATAACTTTCAAGTTCATCATCAAAATATTTTCTAAATTTGACAATAACAGGGTTCCATAAAACAAAGAATTTACCAGAACAAGAAGCTAAACATACTAATCCATTACATGAACCAACAAATCAAGCTCTTCATCAAAATCAAACCCTAATTTCACTAAATTCTTGTTATTGTTAATATCAATCTCATCTACTTCAACATCATCATCATGAGAAAAAATGTAATAATTTTTCCGATTTTGAATGAACAAGAATTGAATTGGGGAAGAAGGGTGAAAAGGAGGAGATAATTGAGAGTAAAAAAGAGCAAATTGATGAGAAGAGAGAGTAGAATACCATTGTTTGGAAACGAGTTTGAATTGTATGAGGGATTTGATGGGGAGTTTTGGAAGAATATAGTGGCGAATTAGATCGTCTGGAAGTTGTTTTTGTTGATGAATAACTTGTTCACCAAATTCACCAATGGCAGTACCTTCATCATATTCCATTGTTCTAATTTTCACTCTCCGCAAGAAAGATAGTAAAAATATTATGGGAAAAATAGAAAAATGAATGGCACAAAAATATAGAAAATTTGGTTTTGAGCAATTTACTTTAAATTGTTTTAAAAAAAATAAATAAATAAATTACTGTAAATTATCTTAACTTTTTTTTTAAAGGAAAAAATTATCTTAACTATCTCTATAATTCCAACTAGATGTAACCCCGTGCGATGCACGGTTTTAGTAAATTATTTTATTTAATTTAAAATTTTGTAAATTTATGAAGATCATTCATTAAATATATGGATAAAATTCCTAAAATCATAAGATAATATTTTAATTTTATCCCTAAAGTTTCTTTCGTTGTTTTATTTATTTTATGTGATGCTTGAATTTAAAATCCCAAATCTTATTCACTAATTTTGCTTATGTGACAATTTATATTTTTAATTCAAAAAAGAAATGACAAATCTCGTTTTCTTATTGATCAAAATAAGTCTTTTGCCTATACGTTAATTTAATATACTCGTTCTATTTAAAATGTTAGTCTCATTTATAATCGTTTAACTATTAAAAATTATGGGGAATTAGTCATATGAGATATAGTTTTATTTGTCTCGATGAGTACATTATTAAAATCAAACTTTTATAATATTTGTTAGGGAGAGATTAAAGATATTTGCGATAAAAAATTTGCATCCATATATGTAAAAAAAGATAATTATTACTTTTTTTTTTTGAGAAGATAATTATTGGTTTTTAAAAATAATTTAAATTTTAATTATTCTCTATTCGTTGTTTTACCTATGTGTCAAAATTCTAAAATCTTATTCGTCACTTTTTCTTAGGTGGCGAGTAAATTTTTTAATTCTAAAATAAATTATTAATCTAATTTTTCATTGGACAAAGTAATACATTTTCTTATGTGGCGCGCCAAATGCTCCCGAAAAATGTCTACTTTATTTATATACTAGATGAAAGCCCGTGCGATGCACGATTTTCCATATATTAATTTCAAGAAAAGATATTTTCGTATTTGATTTTTTTTTCTATTTAATAATTTCAGACAAAAAATAAACATAATAATTTAATTTAAAGTGTTATTGCCTATTACAAAAGTATTATTTTTTTTTAATGTAATTTATAATGCAACTTTATTTATTGTTGTTATGTATTTTATTTGTGGTTGTTAGTTATATGACAATTGAATTTAAAAATATAAATAAATTGTAAATATGATATCTTTCAAAAAAAAAATTGTAAATATGATAATTTATCGGTTATATAAGAATAAAATATTTAATGTGAAAAGATTTTATTTTTTATTTTTTACATATTTAAATCCTAAATCATTATTAGTTGATTTTTTTAAAAATAGAAATATTAAAAAATAATAAAAATATGTATACTATTTATCTTCTATTTCTTCATCTAATAAAACTGGATAAATAAAACATGTTAGCAAAAATAAAATTTATATAAAATTAATCTTTATAGTCTTATAAAATAAATCAATAAAAATTTTGTAAAATTGATCTAAAAATTGTAATTGTACAAAATCAAATCTATGCATTGGAATTTTATAATCGTCCGCAGTCGCCGCTTCTTATTTGTAGCGATTGAAAAGTAACTAATGGAGTAAACTTTTCTTTCAATTATTTTTGGACGAAACTGTACAAAGTTGGCTTTAATTGAGGCATGAACGTAAAATTTGTTCAATTAAGTTAATTTGATGACTTGATTAAGCTACCTATATCACAAAAGAATTGTTTTAATCATAAAATTAATTAATAAAAACTAAAAAGGTTTATAAAAAAAATTTAATAAATGTAAACGATTTATATAGATATAATACCTTATCATACTTTGTTTTTCCAATCATTTTTGCTCGAATTTAATTCCTTGATTAATTAAATTAGATCTGCGTATAAAAACAAAATATAGTAAACAAAACATAAACATATAATCATTAAGCATTCCAAATAAACACAATGTAAACAATAATCACAAATATACATTTAAACATGGATTTTAAAAATAAAACTAAGAATTACGCAGCCACTGATGACCTAAAACTGACACAAAATTATGACACAAAATTCGCTTGATTTGGTTTTGTATTGATATGAAATTTTATTGGTGTTGTAGGATGTGTTAATTTATAGTGGTAGGCATCAAAATTTTTAATTTAATTATTATTAATGAATAATTTTTATTTCTTATCATAAACACTATCAAGATTATCTTAGATATATAAATCCTATATCTAAAGATGATTGTTTTCTTAAAAGATAATTTTTAGTTTTTTAAATAAGTTAAATCCTTATAAATCACTATTCGTTATTTTTTACTACGTGGCAAAATTCTTAAATCTCATTCGTCACTTTTGTTTAGGTGGCAAGTGAATTTTTTAATTCTAAAATAAAATAGAAATCTATTTTTTAATTGGTCAAAAATATACCTTTGTTTATGTGGCGCGTCGAATGCTCTCCTGAAATGCCTACTTTATTTACATATATATATATTAGATATTAGATTTTTAGTGTTTTTTTTTTTTCTGAGGAAATTTTTTTAGTGTTTTTCCTTCAATAATTTTTTTTTTTTTTTTTTTTGTGAAAACCTCCTTCAAGAATAAATAGGATGGACTAATGGAGCAATGGAAGTTAAAGCAAATAAACTGAGCTTGGTGGCAAATGTTGTTATTTTGTCCAACAGTGATGTGAATTGGGAAAATTAGTATGAATTCGATTCGGGTGAGTTTTGATTAGGGGTGTCCATTATTCGGACTCTAGTCCGAAATTCAATCCAATTCCGTCCAATAAGCTATTCGGATAGGACATTTTTTAATTTGGATTGGATTTGGACTCAAAAATTTTGAAATTTGGATTTTCGGATTGGATTTGGAATCAAATGTTTTAAGTCAAAAAAGTCCAATCCAGTCCAAATAGTCCGAATTTAGCAATGCATGAATAAATAAATAAATATATTAATACATAAAATAAATAATAACAATAACAGTAACAATAATATAAACCCCAACCCATATAACATTAGTAAGCCCAAACCCAATAGCTCATTATGAGTTTTTAGGAATTTTTTTTTATTATTAATTCGAATTTGTTTTGTTTATCAGAGTTATGAATCTTATGAGTTATTTAGGAATTTTTTTTATTATTATAAATTCGAATTGGATCGAACTGAATTCGGACTATGAGATTTTAATTTGGATTGGATTGGATTGGATTTTGAAAACTTTGAATTTGGATTTGGACTAAAAAATGAGAGTCCAAATATATTTCGGAATGGATTTGACTAGGCTTCAGTCCAATCTAAAGTCTGAACGGACACCTCTAGTTTTGATGATGAATTGGATTTGAATAAATAGGGATTATCATGTCCATTTTTTTTTTTAATTTTTTTTTGTTGGAAAACATGTCCATTTTTGTTTGAAGTGAGTGGAGTGACCAAAATGAAAAATATAGAAGTATTTTTATTTTTTAAGAAATCATTTACCGCATCATTCACATTACACTTTCATAATTTATTTTACTAACGATATTAATGATATTTTAACAAAAACTAAACGCAAATAAGAAGAGAATGTAAAATGTCATCTGACGGTCTGACTTGATCTGAACAGTAAACCTTGTGTAAGGCAAGGTGAGCTTATATCTTCACTATTACGTAAGCTTGCTATTTCTCATTTAACAAAATAAGCGTTCCTTTCAAAGGAAACCTGCCACGTGGCACTAATCATATCATATTCGCCATGTCGTAATGCCACATCACTATCACATAAGCTTGCTATTTCTCATTTAACAAAATAAAATATGCTTTAAGCTAGATTTGAACCCTGAACCTCCACTACATAAAGGTAATACATTTACCATCTCAACCAACTTACATTAATATTTCAAATTTCATATAATATTATATATTCCTTTCATTTATTAAGAAAATTAAAGATAATATAATTCATTTATTTTTCACAAGACTAGAATATAAATACATATGAGGTAAAAAAAAATGACAACCGAGACAATAATGTTGAACTACACACTATATACAAATAGTTGAAAATAATTATCAAATTTAAGAAATACACAAACTAGCAATCCGGGGCATCACCCGGGGCACACAGTACTTAATTTTATTGTAATACGGTCAAATTACGAGTAACTTTAACAAATTTGATGATAACTTTAATCACTTTAAGGATAACTTTTAATGGTAAGAAGTTTGTTTGCACTTTAATGTGTAATTTCTAATAAATACATGCAAAGGCTAATATGATTAATCTAATACATTACATTAAAACTTTTGTAGTAATAAAGGTAATTCTAAATACTTGTAGGGTAATCATAATCCGTCTTACAATAAGTTAATGAAAGTATGCCTTAATAAAAAAAAAAAAAAATTGTGATAAATGAATGTGTTAAGTTGCCTCCATCATATGATATACTTCCTCTTTAATTTTAAGTGTTTCATTTTTTTTTTTTTTTTGGTATTTCACCCGCTTCCCCCTTTGGGCTAATCCAGATTAGAGGATCAGTTCTGGGTGATTAGGTTTCAATTTCCTCATAATTGTTGTTACGGGGGATTGAACACGAGTCCTCCCTATCAAGTGTAGTCTCAATCACCACTATACCAACAACCAATTGGTTTTAACTGTTTCATTTTGATTGGGCATTTGCAATATTAGATTTTGAATAATAGTATATATATCTTATGTATCAATTATTATAAATTATTAAAAAAAAATTTAATACTCGTATAGTCGTATTCAATATATATGTCACATGCTAATTTTTTCGGTGGAATCTCCAACTTCTAGCCTCATTTATTGTATGGACCTAAGGCTATGTCGGGTGTTGTATGCACCTAACTACCTAAGAGCTAAGACTATATGTTATGCTTTTGTATGCACTTCTTTAATACTACGGCATGCGGGCGGCACGGGCCCGGCACGGCACGGCTCGGCACGACACTCGTAATTTTTTTTTATTATATATATTGTTGTTTTTTTGCTAAATTAATAGAATTATTTATATAAACTTAAATATAATTAAATAAATAATTTATATAACCTTAATTAAAATATAAAGTTGTTCAAAACAAAATATATTAACATTAACATAAACATAAATTAATAACATTATTTATATAAAATTAAGTGTTACTAATATATATATATATATATATATATATATATATATATATATATATATATATATATATATATATATATATATATATATATCGTTTTTTATTTACATTTATTAATTAAAAAAAAAAGTGGTACGGTTTGGCCCGCGGCCCGGCACGGCACATGTGCCGTGCCGTGGGCTGGGGTGTGCCAAATTTAGGCACGGCCCGCCGCGGAGCCGGCATGGCACGGCACGGCCAGACACGGCCCGAAGCGGCACGGCACGGTCCGTTGCCCATCTTTATACGTGGTAATCATTGTGACCAATTTTACCTATATTTTTTTATCATAATAAATTTATAATAATGCAAAAATTAATATCATAATTACATAACATTAGTGTTAAATTATGGTAGCACTATACTATTTTTAAAAAACTTTATATATCCTTTATATAATTTTTGGTTTGTGGTTTGAATTACAAAACGTACTCGTCTTAAACCTTACAATGTGGATTAGTTTCGTTTCAAAAAATTAGGAAACTGCACCTAAATTGCTAACCTTGGTTTGGTCGAGGTTCCAAACTGCACAACAAAATTGAAACCGCAAAAAAAAAAAAAAACAAAAAAAAAAAATTATTAGTTGACGGTTTGGCGGATCTAGATTGTACTCTAAACGTCCTTAGTGGAGCCCACTATTGTAATACCGTATTTTTATACATATTTCTAATTTAAATAGTATTTCTCAAAGTATTTAAATAAGTTAAAATCAATTACTTATGGGGTTTTAATTAATTTAAAGAGTTTTATTAAAAGTCCAATTTATTTATTTATTTAATAATTTTGAAATACTTCATTTTATAATTTAAAAATATTAGGACATATGATTTTATAAAAGGTAATTTTTGGAAATCAGTGACTTTTAAAGGAAAGTCAAATTGTAATTTGAATAGGAAAGGGATCATTTAAGGGTAGGAAGGGAATTTTAGGAAGGAGGGTTTTGAGAGAAGGTATAAATACCCACCATATGAGCAAAATCAAACTTTGCACAAGGTGGAGAATACCCAAAGGTAACTCTCTATCTCTCCTCTTATTTTCTCTTTCTCTCTCCCTTTCCTTTTTTTTTTAAAAAAAAAAACACACCACACACCACCACCACAATCACCGGTGGCCAGCTGCCACCACCACAGCCGACCGCCGCCACCCGCCAGCATGGCGCGGCAGCAGCAGCCGCCGTGGGGGAGGTGGCGCCGACCACCCTCCCCCTTATTCTCCTTTTCGTGCATCAAACAAAAAAAATATCTTTTTGCTTTAATCCTTCATCTAATTAATTATTTTGGGTTTTGTGATGATTTTATGATGTTTAATTATAAGTGTAATGTAAATAAATTTTCAGTTTTGATTTTGAATTAAAAAGCTCCAAATTGAAAACCCTAGGTTTCTAAATTATTGTATGTTGAAGGAATTTGATTATGGGTGGTTTAAATTATTGAAATATGTATTTTAAAACACATTTATAGCAAGTTTTGATGATTTAATAAAGCTGAAAATTTTATTATTAGTAAGCCATAATTAAGTTTCTTGAAGGGATTTTTGACTACCCATTAATTGGGATTAAAATAAGGGGTTTTAAATTAAATTTCAGCTTGTTTAAATCATTTATGAGTGAATTAAGGAGTGTATATATTGCTGGAAATTTGTGTAAAGTAGATATTAATACCTCTTTGTAATTTTGGATTGTAGGAGATTTCCAAGTGAGTGATTTTGTGTAATCGTGTCGATTTTGAGATCGTATTCAAGGTACGTTCGCGTACTTGGTATTTATTTGATGATATAGGAACATGAGGCTTTGAATAATAAATTCCAAGTAGTATCATGATATGTTTTGATTGGAATTTGTTACTTGGTTGATGTTGGTGATTGAATTATGAAGCATAGATTATTTGTGATGGATTAGTGATTGAAAATAATTATATTGGCATGTTGAGTATGAACAACACTTTTATTATTGGCATGATTGAAAGCATGTTTAATTAAACTAAATATTTAATTAATTTGGTTTGGAATATAAAGAGGGAATTTTATTATGGTTCATATAATTTTTATTGATGCTATGAGCATGAGGAAAGAGCTATTTAAGTGTCTAAAGGCACGAGGATTAAATTACATCGTGGTGCCTATATGCACTTAAGGTGTTTCCAACATCGAGGGATAGGATTTGCGGCGCATTATGTGTTTAAGGTGTCTTTGACACCGATGTAGATTAAAAAGGATTCAACATTAAAAGATATGTGGTCACTAATTATTCAATAATTAATTTGGTATAATTGATTGCTTGTATAATTATAATGTTTGGTTATTGCTATAGTTTGTGAGTAATCACCAAGTAAAATAATATGTAAATAATGTAAAGTGAAATAGACTATGCACCAAAACTCTTGGAACGTATATACCTTGAGTATGAACATATGGGGGTGGTTATGCGATTTTATATTTGATCATAATTTCTACTGGGACTACAGGACGCTGTATATTCCTTTTTATTATGCGCAGGAATTTCGCCACTTACGAGTGATTTATTTTATAGTAGCACGGTTAGATCCCGTGTTAGTACCCCTTTATTGGGGCAGGTTAGGAGGAAACCCGTTCGATGCGTAATCAAACTAAATAAATAATTTAGTTATGTAACGAATGTTCGTGTTGTATGTTGTATGCTTGAAAACAGGTGCAACAAGGTAAGTCCTGTGATTGATAGGACTAAAGCATGATAGTGTGTTTCTTAACGCTTATGTACTCAGCTTTGCTGATTGTATGTTTGTTTGGCCTTGTCTTTACATTGGCCCTACGACGACCCATTTCTAATGGCGAGTAATGGGGACAAGTAGAGAGAAGCTTTTCAGGTGATGAAGCGTTTTCATGATGGGCATGAGTGAACAGCGAATCATGTTTAGTTTCCATAAGTTTATGATGTGGTTTATCGCTTTAATTATTATTATTATATGTTATGATTGAGAGACTAACGCAAAGGATTTTAAGTATTTGTTTGGTTTTAATAAGGGGCCTACGATGTTCCAAGTTGTAGGTTGATTACTTTTGACATTGGTTTGACTTTACTTTTGTTGGGTTTGACTTTTAAGTTGACTTGTTTTGAATAGTCTTGAAAAGAGTCTTCCGTTGTGTGTCTTTGATATTTGCCTTAATCGTTTTCACGGTGGCGGTAATGTCTTAGATTTTCCTGATTCGTATTTTAAAAAGAGTAAAACAGGTATTTTAATGGAAATAAATTTATAGGATGTTACAACTATTAGGTCCTGTTTACTTTACCTTAAAACAATAAATTAACTAGAAATTAATCTAGTTTAGTGAATAATTTTAACTCAATGAAAAAAATAAAAAACCGGTAAATTTTTTAAAAAAATATAAGGAAAAATTGCCCGGAATAATTTCAACTTTGGGGCATCTGCTAAAAATAATCTCACCTTTAGATTAATTTTAAATAATCCGACCTTTATATCTAATTCGCTCAAAATGGTCCCAATCGGTCATGTACTTCCTCTGTCCCTTTTTTTTTGCCCCATTGCCGAAATGTAGTCAAACTTTATAAACTTTGACCATAAATTCTCATTGTTTATAAAGGAAGTATAGTCATGTGAGATCTTGTTTGGTTCGTCTCATTTTAAATTTAAGATTTTAGAAAATAACACCACAAATTTCTCAAAAAATGGATTATAACACCATATATTTTCAAACTTTTATTATAACACCACATAAAAACCCAAAAATTGGATTTCACCACCACTTAACGGATTCTTGGATGGAATCCGTTAAGTGGGGGCCACGCTGCCACATATCACCATATTATTGGTTTTAAAAAATAAAAAAAAAACAAAATAAAATCCCAAAACGATACTAGCCACCCCATTCCCACCCCCGGTACCTTCTTCCACGCCGAAACCCTCTCTCCGACACACCTGCAGCCACCGCACCACTTCCAACACACCCACAGCCACAACACTTCCGACATTCCCACAGCCACCGAAACCCCCCTCCTTCACCGACAGCCACCACCGTTTTTTGACTTCCCAAAAATAAAACAGCAGCTAGAGGTCAAAATCGATCAATTTAGTGTAACACCCCGATTTACTAACTAATAATAAACAATAAATAAAGGAAAGATAGACAACCTTTAAATAAAATTGTGGAAGTATACACCTAAATCGAAGGTATCATCGCCACACTCAACAACCTGTCAAGTGTTAAGGCTTACAAAATCTCAATAATTACAACTCAAAAAACTAGGTGAGCCATTAGTACAACTTTACAAACTCGTTACAGCATACTAATCGAAACACTTGAGCTCCTTTAGCTACGATCACTTGTTAAACCTGCTTAGAAAATCTTGACTACTCACCATTAAGGACAAGTTTCAAAATAGGTCGTCGCAGGGCCACCATAAGAAAAAGACATGGCCGCAAACACAAATAGCACAACATACAAACACACACGTCAGCAAAAGGCTGAGTAATCACCACATATCAAAATACATAGTATAACAAAATAACCAACATTACTAGCTCAATTAAACAATGTAGTTCAAAACTACATTACATGTTGTACTCTGAAAATGACCTTTGTCAGACTCAACCTCGAATAATAATAATACGATCTTTTACTCAATTAACTCATCTATCGCATAAGTGTGTCATGCTCTTTGTTCTATACCTAGTCTTGGACATGAGTAATTCGAATAACAAACCAACAAGTGTAAAAACTTGAATATTCTCAATAACATGAAAACACCTTAAACCAGACCACATACGGGCCAAATCCCACTGTAGGGGACCATTGAAAAATAAATAATAAAGATTGTACCTCATTCTTAACTCATGATTATCATCTCATTACCAACACGCCAAGGACTAAGGTCTATAACGCCGAGCCTCAAACCAAGAATAAAATATAATTCTCAACCTTTTGATCTCATACATCGATCAAATAACTATTTACATGATAATAAATAAAATTTCAACAATGACACATGTTCCCAAATAACATAATAATTCAATTCATAAATATCTCAACTCGATCTTAGGAAAATCAAACTAGTACCCAAAATTAGTTAATTCTCAACCCAAAATAATACTCTGCATTAATAACCCTAAACCTTGATAAAACAATACTCCTTATAGCAACAACATTAAAAACCCTAGAAAAATAACACAATCAATCAAAACCACAAAAATAATACGGCAATTTGAATCATATTATACCACACACTAATCATGTATATATATAAATCATGATCATATATAATTCACAAATTATAAAATTTACACAAAAAAAATACGAAGTACAATTAACAAATCCAAAAATTAATTAAGGTCGTGTGATTACCTTGCAAAAACGGTCACTCTTAACAAAAATAGCAATACAAGACCACACATCTGCATAATTGCTATATCATCCCATAAAATGTTGGTTTTTAGATTAATCAAAAGCATTTATATCATAATGCTAATAAGTGATGATGATAATGATGCGCAAAAGCAATTCTAAATTGTAGAAATCAATATAAGAAAAACAAGTTTCTTTCTTTTATTTTGGCTGCACTCGTATGCCGTGAAAGATATACAGGGTTTTATAAAATTATCCAATATATATGTTTTTCAAATTTTATAAAAACTATAATTTTATATTTTATAAAATCATCAAATACACGGGTATTACAATCTACCCTCCTTAAAACAAGTTTTGTCCCCGAAACTTAAGTTTAAAAATTTAGGGTATTATATTTAGGGTCAAATTTGACCATTCGGTCCCTAAACCGACCAATTTCAACCGCTTGTGGCCGTTTTTGGTGGTGGAATGAGGGTTGTGTGCGATTTTGGTTGTTTAGGGTTTAGGGAATTGTGGGTTGGGTTTGAATTGGTTGTGATATGCAGTGGTTTCGTGGTGGTTTGCAGTGGGTTGTGTGCGAGAATGTTGAGGGGTTGCGTGGTTTTTGTGATGGTTCGAAGTGGCTGGGGTGGTTTTCGGCTGGTTTCGACGGATATGGTAGGGGTTGGGGTTGCCGGCGACAGGAGTTAGGCTGTCGGCGGTATGAGTCCAGGTTGCCGGTGGTGGGGCTGGGCTAGGTTAGGGTTTATTTTTTTTTTCAATTTTTTTTATCTTTTTTTTAAACCAATGTCTTATTGACACATGTCCAGAATAGGCCTTACTAACGGATTCCATCTAACAATCCGTTAGATGGTGGTGAAATCCAATTTTGGGGTTTTTTTTTTTTTTTTTTAATTTTTTTTATGGTGTTATAATAAATGTTTGAGATTTTGTGGTGTTATAATTCATTTTTTGAGAAATTTGTGGTATTATTTCCTAAAATTTCCTAAATTTATTATCAACTTTTTATAATTTTTTCGCATATAAAAATGGAGATATAAATGTATTAACACATGTCTTGTAGACCACGCATAGTCAAATGGGGAAAAATAAATAAAGGGACGGAGAGAGTAATAAAAATAAAATACAATGATATTAAAAAAAAAAAAGTTATAACAAGTTACTTAACACATGTCGGCATTTGGTTTGTCAAAATAATAAAAATAAAATACAACGATATAAAATAAAAAAAGCTAAATTTTTTTGAAGAAAAAATAAAAAAAATAAAAAATTTTAAAAACCACCTACCTGCCCTAGCCACCCTACCCCGCCACTCCTGACTCCCCTGCTTCGAGGCTCTTGCCACCCATGCAGGCTCCAACCCCAACCCCAACGCTCAAGTTCAACATTCCTCCTTTTCCCCCGCCCCCGATTTCGGCTACCTAGACTACCCACAATAGCGTGACGGTGACGCAAGCTTCAATCTCACAGTTGTTGTTCTGATCTCACGGTGGCTGGGGCTGGGGGAGGGAATGGCTGGGTGGCTGGCCTTTTTTTTAAAAAAAAATCAAAATTTTTTTAATTTAAAATTTTAGACAAATTATGCAGTGACACGTGTATTTTAAACCAAAAAAAAAGAGCTATATAAAACAATACTCTATTAAAAAAAAAACTTAAATTAATATTTCATTGGATAAATGGTTGTCAAAAGGTTTATTAAAAAAAATTGTGAAACCGTTCAAAAGAAAAAAAAATTGTGAAGAGTTATTTGTATAATATTATGTATTAAATTATTTTGTAGTCAATATTTAGTTATTTCCATAAAAAAAAACGTAAAAGAGAAAAAAAAGTTTTGGTGGGAAAAAATTAAAGGAGAAGTTGACACGTGTACAATATGGATAAATGAATGATGTCAGCGGTTGCTACTTTAGTATTAGTTATAGATTCTGAGTATAAAATCTTGGAAGCTCACCCAATTTAGGGCGTGTTCGGCACTAGCTTTTAGTTAGCTTTTAGTGGTTTGACTTGGTCAAATCACTACTTAACAAAACATGCGAGTGTTTGGCAAAGTAGTGGTTAGGATAGCTTTTAGTGGTGGAGGTAGCTTTTATAAAAAGTTAGAAAGATTAGCTTTTGAAATTAGAGGTAGCTTTTGAGAATTTAATCTATAGTTTTAAAAATAAAATATTAATTTTTATATGTAACAGCTAATCAACCGCAATTTTACCGAACACTCGTATTTAAATTATTTATCTTCACATCTAACAGTTTGTTGACAGCTAACACCTACCTGCACAGTTAACAGCTACCTTCACAGCTATATTTTGCCGAACATGCCCTTAAATTACCGGTAAAACAACCAATTTTTTCCATCTTTGACATACTTTCACAACTACCTCCATTGGCCATGGAAATCTCTTTTTAGTTCTAACCCAACCCCACTTCATCAAAACCCACCTTTATCGAACCAAACATCTTCCTAACCAACAACAATCACTAATCCTTGTTTCTGAAGAATCCAATTACCTGTATTCTACTCAGTTGAATGATGCCCACCACCTGTTCGACGAAATTACCACTTTTGCTACTAAGCTCTGTTTTGGTGATCACTGTTTTGGTTCGACCCTTTTGATGGTTTAGTTTTTGTTTGAATGTTTGTGACGAGGATAGCAATATGTTGTTGGTTAACTCGACAACGAGGCTATTCTAGTGAGTATTCAAGTATTATCTATTTTTATGAATGTATGATTATGTCACTAATATAATTCCCAGAAACCAACATTAAAGTTGGCCAAATTGGAAAATTCATTTGTTAAACAATGCTTGAATGTATCCTTTATTGCAGTTGACAAATCTATATATTATTACGTCGTATTTATTTATTTTTGTAAACATTGACCTCTATTCTGTAGTCAAGAAGAAATGCATCTTCTTCTGCCACCTTCGGAAATCAACTCTCTCGAATTTGTCCAACTTTTGAATGTTGGTCATCAATTCCTTAACATTTGCCATCTTTGTTAATTATACTTTTGGATTGTTGGGGAATTGTGCATAAACAAGGGTCACAAAAATAGCAAACAAATTAGAACGGAAAATTTTCGAGGCGTGAACGGAATCACTTTTCCAATAGTATAATTCCGACCCTATACTACAACCGGGTGTCACGAAAATTTACTAAGGAGATACAACGAAGAACAATTGCAATCACAAGTAGGATGATTACAAAACAATGTATATAAGCCTTTGGAATTGTGATGATAATTAATTCAAAACTTTTGCAAAATTATGAGAATGAAAATGGAGTTACTGTACGTCCCCATTCATTCCCAACTTCCAACCTATATATATTACATAATTATAGAGTAAAGAAACCACCAAGAATAACCGTCCATCAAAGCAACTCCAACCCAGAAATTGGTCGGGCCAGATCGTGCTAACAGTCGCCCGATCGGGCGAATACATTTCTCAGAAATCACAAGCACTCGGGCCCGATCGAATGACGACTGCCCGATCGAACCACGAGACTGTAATTTCCAGTTCATCACGCGGGCCCGATCGAATTGAGGTGGCCCGATCGGGCGGTGAATCAGCGTTTTCCATCTTCACTCTCGCGCTCGATCGGGCTGCTATAGCTCGATCGAGAGAGCTTCAATGGAGCTTCGTTGCTTTGTTCATGCTCTATTTTTTGTTTAATTAATTACAACACCATATCCTAAGCAATTAATTAAACAACATGGGATTTATCTTAAATACTCTAAATTATTCAACAATTCTTTTGTTTAAAATTTCTCGTATGTTGTTAAATTGGTGCAAACAAAGTACATTTATTATAAAAGAGGCATTGATTATTATAATTATTTTTATTTTTCTGATGCTTCCACCAGTTGATATTTTCTACATTTTGATTCTTCTGAATGATTATGGCTTCCAGTTCTGTAAAATTGGAGTCTTTTTTTTTTTTTTATAATTTTTTACTGGCCAAGCATGCCTGAATCTCTTAGCATAAGTATAATTGTATAAGCTACATATATACTGTTATGTACATCAGTCTTCATATTGATGCAGCTATATCATTATGGCGGCTACTTTCTTATTCTCTGCATTAACTAGTGCTAACTGCTAAGTAGTGTGATTTTATTCTGAAGTTTTTGAGGAGTTGATTGTTTTTCTTTGTCTCTATTATTTGCAATTAGAACCATGAGGTTTGTTTGATTTCAGATGACGAATGACATCTGATTTCAAGAGGATGATAGAATAGATAAGGTTAGATTCTGTTTAATTCCTTTGTTTTTGCAAGTCATTAGCCTTGATTCAATTTTTTTATAGCTGTCTAAATATATTATGTAAGCTGTGTTCTTGTCTAATAATCATTTCATCCACAGTGGAAGGTAGTTTTTCTATTTTTGTAACCTATGAAGGATGGTTGTGCAGTTATAGCCTTTATTTAGATAAAGCTACAGCCTTTATTTAGATAAAGCTACAGCTTTGATTTTGTATATATATCCTTATGGGGGTTTGAGTTTCATTGGCCATGTTTTTATTAGGTTTGTAAATTGACACCTTGTGTGTGCGAGCGCGCTTTGATTTTGTATATATCCATATGCTGGTTTGAGCTTAATTGCCCATACTTTTTTTAGGTGTGCGTGTGTGTGTGTGTTTGGGGGGGGGGGGGGGGGGGGTAGGGTATACATATATTCTGGCTGAGGTTTTGGCACAACATTTAGCAATCAAATTTAGGTTGCTTCAAGTTAGTAAGGGTTTGTACTTTGCTTACTTTGAGCTATAGTGCGCATCTACTTGAATGGGTGCCTTCTACTGTCCTTAATTTTGCCTCTTGTTACCTTTCATGAGGCATTGCAGCCTCTAGCGGTACTAAAATTTATGGCTAACATGAGAGTGACGTGTTGTATTTCATTTCTAGGTGTTGTCACCATCCAGCAAGAGTGATAATAAGTGTGCAATAGAACAGTTATGACTGAAGAGACATACTCAAGGTACTAAAAATTTGTAGAATTCTGCTTATTTTTCTATCTGAAGCTTCTTTGTCCACATGTACAGTGTTTGGATAAGGATAATTTGAAGGGAAAGGGAGGGTACAAAAGTGAGGGATTCATCTTCCCTTTCTGGGACCTTTGGGAATGATTTAGGGGAAGGGAAGGTGAAGGGTGCAAAATTGGAAGGGCTCCATTTTCCTTCCTTTTTAATTAACCAAATCATATTAATGCTGGAAAGATTTGGAAGAAATATGTAAATTCACATCCTTCCTGCCCTAACCTCCCTTTTTGTTCACTCTTCATTTATCCTCTATCCCCCACCCTTTCTTTCCACAATATCTATTAATTTCAATTGGTGAGTAGGATCATATTTATTACTGACACAATTAAGTTCTTCATGAAGTGAATGTGGTTTATGTATGACTATGGAGAGTAGTATTTGATTGTAGCTTTTTTGAAGGTCATTTCATTTCATTGACTCATATCCATGTACGCCAAGTATAAAATAACTTAGTCCAATGTTTTAGGGCCATACTCAATAAATTAGAGTTGACATCATAGGATCCTACAGCTAGACTTTACACTATACGTATGCTCAAGGGTATGTGCTGATATACTATGTAATGAAGTATAAGAGGGACAGCATTAATGGTGGACGAATGGATCATGGATTGGTCTGTTCTTTGCATTGGTACACGCCACTGAATGCTGATAATTTTTTTTTTTTTTTTTAAAATTTGACAAGTTTTGGAAAATGCCTTCCCTACAATATTTTGAGGTATTAAAATGGTGATTTTTCTGTTGGCCTTATGGGACTTTAAATGCTTCTCTATAAGAATGTGAGGTTATTTGCCGTACCTTTCTCAGCTCATTGATTACAAAAGGATTTTTGGGTTAGGGGTACATTAGTAATATACAAACTAAATAATATAAAAAATTATTAACATAATCTATCATTCTCTACTGGATTAGGCTTGACAGTTCCCTGTTCTTTCATTATTTTTTGTTTTTTTTTGTTTTTTTCCGCTCACTGCCTTTATTAGGTCTATGATGTCTAACATTTGAACTTGTTCTACAACACTACTATATTAGCAAGCTTAAGAAAAGTTTATCTCAAAATAGCAATGCAATTACTTTATAAGCATACTCAAGGATATCACATATCACATATATAATTGGTACTGGACAGTGGCTGCAGGGCAACAATTAACTGAATCAACTTATTCCTCATTCTTGCTGTCTGGCATCTACAGTCTTTTGATCAATTTGCTTGACATTTAATTCTGTGATGATAGTCATACCATCTAATTTGCTATATTTCAATCTGGAGTTGTATGTTCATGTCAGTAGATGCTTTCTCTAACCAGGAAGGAACAAAATGTATTGATAAAACTTGTCAGATCTCTTACAGTGGACAGAAATGGAACTTTTGGTAAACTGCTTTGCATAATTTTGATCCTGATAATTGACAGCAATGTCTATTTAATTGCCTGATTTAATTGTTTTTTGTTTTTCCCTGATTTATATCCTCAAGGTGAAACTACTCCAAGAATGCGAACCCCAGCAATTATGGAAGCCAGCAAATGGCAGCAGGAGAAAAGATCAGGCTTAAAGAAAAAGTTTGTGTAGTCAGTACCATTCCAAGTTTGGAGGAGGGGAACTGCTGTGATGTCTGGAGGATTGCTTTATACATGTTACTCAGACAGAATGTTGTCTTATATAATGTGAATTACTATATCGGCTGTCTATATGAGCACACAACAACTTGTTTTAAGGCTTGTTATTATGATTTTTTATACCGGCTATGTATATGCCATTCATTGGTAACATGCTATCATATTTTTTTTATTGAACTAGATCTCAGAAGTGAGAAGGGCTCCTCTGCGGATATGGCAAGATCATATATGCAGAATTCTCCTTCCTGAGCATCTCCGACTTTGAAGCTAGCTGAGGCTGGATCTTCATCACCGTTGGGCATGCTACATTTCAAGGAAGAAACACTGATCTCAATTTTACGCAGTTCTGAGGGTAATATATTAGATTTTTGTTCAATGTCCTGATTCTTTTAAAGGTACTCATTATCCAGTTACTTTATGTTGCTACTTTGACTATTATATTTTGAAAATGTTTTGTATAATCTTGTTTTCTTGTATTTCTCATACTTTAGGAGTGACTTTATTTGCTTGAAGAGACAGAATGAGCTGTTAGGTTTTCCTTTGGGTGATTTTTCATTTTGTGGCGGTGTTTTTCTCTTTTTTGATGCTGATGATCTTTAATTTTTTTTGCTAAGAACATTTTGCTTGCTGGTTACTCTCTCAAGTGATTGCCATTTTGTGCTTTAGATTTATACAATTATACACATGGATTCAGGCTGGGTGTACAAATTATATATTTCATATCCCTAGTGTGTTATGCTGAATATGAAATAGGAGGGACTACATTATCTTTTTTTTTCTTCTCTCTTTGGGGACGGTGTTGGAGGTCTACGCCATTGGCCTCATTAAATTTGATGCCTAGTAGGCTAGTTTCTTATCAATGTTTGGCAAGTGACATTTGCCCCATTATTCTAATTATGGAGTATACTTGAGTTTGAACTCCTTTTCATTGTGCTGACTGACCTTCAGTTGAGATCTTTGTTTCCGTAGTTTTAAGTACTCCAAATCATACCCTTTCCTTAATTATGATATTGCAACTTGTTACGAGAAAATTATGTACTCAACCCATATTTTGAATACAGCTTTATACCTTTGGGAAATGTTCATGTTAAACTATCCTAGTCTCTCTCTCTCCCCCTCTCTCTCTGTCTCTCTTTTAATGCCTAGTTAATAGCGAAGTATCTTTTCTCTATATGTCTTCTGCTCCTTTGAATTTCCATTCTAAACTTGAGTTTGGACTTGCATAAACATTATGTCTGGCATTTCCAGCTTTAGATGGATCAGGATATTTTCTTCTGAAAGCCTCTATGAGAGAAATAAATGATCTTGTAGTTGTGCTTATAGGTATTAAAGTTAGGACATAGGAGATTATTTTTGGTTTCTTCTTCTCCTTCAGTTTTACAATTTCCGACTTTTTACCCCTTGTATACAATCTTCATATGAGGACATTTGACTTGTTCCTGACATACTCACTTGTGCGATTAATCTACTAGTGATGAGATTTTATGTAATGATAAAAGTATTGGTATATTTGGTAGTAGCAAAGTTCCGTTAACTATAATTTGGAACTGGTATAATATTGTGATAAGGATGTTAGCTTTTAGAAGCTGCTTCCATGGTTCAAACTTTCTCCCACTCCCCCTTTTTTGGACAGCAGTCCACCATGCTTATTAAAGTAGAAGAATATTGATAATCTGTTGTCTGTCATCAGCTAACTCTTTTGTTATGCTACATGTGTTAGAGTTGATGCAGAATGATAATGATGAAGTGAAGCAGTTGAAGGACACAACAGCAGAAAATGGCAGGCGTAACTTGTACACTTTCTTGATAAAAACTTATCTATGTTCAAAAAAGAATTATAATGGAAAGAAAACCTTATCATATTCATACCTCATCTTTTGGGCAGTTTGGCTCAAGCACAGGACACTGCTAATGACGCAAGGCCATCAGAAAGAGAGAATTGGAATTTGGTTGATTCAAGCCAAGCAGAAGTGATATTCATATGGAAGATAACGTAAACCCTCAAGAGGAGCCGGTTATTGACATACCTACTGACGGTGTGGTTAATGGTTCCCAAAACAGCTCTAGCATGCAATAGGAGGAACTGTCACAAAATTTTAGCCAGCCGGTTGCAGGAGATAGCCCAGCATCCAAAGTGAAGGACACACAAAAGGAGAGAAAATCGAGAGGTTACACACGGAGAGGCAGAGGAAAGGGTAAATGAACTGCTGACTCCAAATTGTAACTCCATTTGATCATGCCTTGTATGCTAGTGTAGACGTAATCTTAACGCAGATAGAGAGCATCTGTAGGGTTTGAACTTTGAAGCGGACTTGTAGCAGTAATTTATCAGCCTCCAATCAGTCCAATCGCGGTAATTATAGGTCCTTGTAGTGGGCAATTTGTATCTCAGTAGAGTGCTTAATTTACATGATGGTTTGTGTAGTTAATGGGATAACTTCCCACATGATTTAACCTCTCAATGATTAGTCCAACACTTGGAAGCTTGAAGAACTCTTTAATCTTAATTTAAATGAAAATTTTACACGAATAATCTCAACTTTTGGTCTTTTGCTCATCAAGCTGGTTTCTCTTTACATGTGATAACTCTGCCAATTAGCCTTTCCCTTTCCTTACAAGCTGTAACATTAATATAAATAGATAAAGACATACAAGTAGAAGATGAAAAGGGCACAATTAAGGGTAAAAAGAATACGGAGTATTAGGACTTGCAAATTAGATGGTGGATCTGGTCAAGATAACACCCTATATTATTTGGGTTTGAATTAAGAGTATGTTGTTATACTTTATATTCGTTGCAAACTTGCAACACATCCATGCTTTTTTGATTATGAACTAGTATAATATGTTTTGAATTTGTTTTATTAAATTAATTATAAACAAACAACACACGACATGCAAATTTTAGTCTCACAATGATTTGAGATTAGCAAATAAATAATTAATATTACTATAGTAATTTAGCAAATAGGCCAATTTTCAGCAATTTGATACGAGTAACTACCTAAAAACATTTAAATACACCAAACTAAGTTTGGTCTAATGAGAAAGATTGTACCTTACAAACTTGAGGTTGAGGGTTAAATCCCCATTAGAGACCCTTAGAAAAACATTTAAATACGTTTAGTAATTTCAATGTTAGTACTCCGTATGTGTTAGAGTTAAATAACATACCAACGTGAACACAGTAGGAATGTAAATGGTTTCAGACTTTCAGTGAAAGTAATCAGCTCGTATTTTAAGTGTTGTAAGTGTTGTTCGGGTTTGCCGGTAATGCAGCAGATGTTTGGATGATGAAGGAATATGGTGTCGAGAAGTCTTGGACTAAAATCAGAATCTTTAACACAGATTATTCAGATTTTAGGCCTCTTTGTAGGAGAGGAGCAACTGGTGATGGTTAAGAATGAGGAGATGACTTATGAGAGTTTTGTAATGTACAATTTGGAAAGATGAACTTTCAAGGATATTGTAATTCATGGAATCCCGAAAAGTTTCTGTGCTGTAGGGACCTTCATGGAGAGCGTTGTCTCGCCTTATTGCAGTGATGAAGCTGCGTGAGGATGTTGAATTCCATTTCTACCGCTCATTCAATAGACAGATAAGTAGAATATTCATTTTATTGTCTTTGTGATTGAGATAGTTGCAAAATGCTGATGAATTTGCTTTTCGTGCTATGCTTTTTTAATGAATTTATATATTTTACTGTAATGCTCGTGCTATCACTTTGCCTATAAGGGTGGGCTAACGAACTCAGCTGTGCTGAGGGGTAGGGAGACCTGAAGGCCAGTGATAGGGTTTGTGGATGCTTTGTTGTAGCGTACTAGTGTCATGTAGTTTTCTCCTTACGATCCTTATACTGTTTGTTTGAGTATTTTCTCTTGACTTCATCTTAAGAAGCTGCTCATACCATGTAGGTATTTTTAGGATGAAAGTTTGTGTATTTGACATCATAGAAGTGCCATCAACCAAATTTTTGTCCATCAGAAGAATTAATTTCTTCATTGGATTAAGATTACATATTGAATGATAAGTGAGGATCACAGGAATCAAAGATTGAGTGATTCTTCTTCATCACAAACTAGTAGAGCAACATAATTAGAACACAAATACACTAATTATTCTAAATGCCAGTTGGAGGGACGGTTGCTTCCCTCTCAATGCCAGTTGTATGAGTAAACTATATGTGCAATGTGCTTCTCAGTCAATTTTTTATTTATTTATTTTTTTTTTATTTTATTTTTTTATTTCAAAAATAACAAGAAATGCAGGACTGATGCTTATGATCGAAACACTTACAGCCTAATAAAGCTGGTAGAGCCGTAGAGGTTCGGTTTCACTGGTGGAGCTAACAATGTAAGCTAATCTAATATATGAAAATTCTTCACGAGGTCTAGTGGTTCAGAAACAAACAACCCCATGGACCTTCAGGTAGTATATGAATGATAACAGCACATATGTTGGGTTAGCCCTACACGTCGAAGCAAATTACTAGAATGACAACATTAGCATGAAGAATATAAAATTCATCAGCATCTCAACTGTTTCATAATCACACAAGAGTGCATGTGGAAAACTTAGTACACATTGTGACATAATCTCATACAATCTAGCCGGGAAAGAAGAAAAAAAGAAAAGATCTCAAGAACATTTGAGTGTAATAATTCAAAACTTCAAAAGTAAAACATTACAATTTTCTGATAGGAGAATGGCTTTCTAGTAGCGTAGCAACTCCGTTTTCAAGAAACGGCATTACATAGCAAGTCAGGGTCCTTGATTGAGATGTAAGTACAGGATTCCTGGACACCATTTCCTTCCTGAGAAAAACCAGAGCATCAATACATAATAAGGAAGATTCTCAGGTCACTCCCAAGTACCATAATAATAATAATAATAATAATAATAATAATAATAATAATAATAATAGAAAAAAAAAGAACAAAAACATAAGAGCATCACTCAGAATGGTAACAATGTTGTTGTTAGGTAAGTTAGTTCTCAAGACTATATAATAAACCCATTTCATCCTAGATTCGTAAGAGTAATAAAATCACAGGAAACAGGAATTAGTAGCAAACAAAGTCATTTCATCGAATAGGTGGTGTGCAAAAAGGATAGTGAAAATCACAGGACACAGGAATTAGTAATTCTTCATCATTGACAAACTGACTAAGCAATGCAATCCTTAAGTCTAAAAATACACTAATTATCTGATTGGTTAAACTAATTTCACAACAGAGATGAAAAATTTGAAAAGTTCACCTGATCATTATCAAACCAGAGGAGCTAACAATCATCAGAATTCAATGGAAGGAATGTGTTGAATGTGGGGCCAATCCTCTCCAGTTGGTTCTTGGCATCTTTCTTTTAGGCGTTCTGAACAGTACCAGACTTTAAGTTCTCTAAGAGAGGTGAGTTTGGACATCCAATTCGGCATTGTTTCCACTTTTTTGCAAAAGAAAATATGAAGGGTTTGGAGGGCAGACAAGTACTGTATCCAATTCGGCACTTCTACCATCTCACTAAGAGAATTCAATGTCAATTTGCGAAGGGATTGACAAAAGGATACTCTCTCTACTTCTTCTGATTCACTCAAATTATTGCAACTGATAATTAGTAACTCCTCCAAGGCAGAGAGATGCTCTAAACCTCCACGTACTACACTCTTCAATTTGGAGCAACTTCTAATTGTCAACTTTTTCAGGGAAGCCATTAATTGACACACCTCCATAGCTTCTCCCAAACTTTCCACCTTGTTGTCCCCAATTGTCAATTCTTTACAATCATGAAAAGAGTTGATGGGCAGCGAATTAAGCCATGCCACATTATCGATTTCAACCTTCCTTAAATTGGGACCAATTTCATAAGATGAGGCCTCTCCCCCTGATTTTGCTATTATTTTCAATCTTTCATTGAATGACTTTAATCGTAGCACTTCCAATGCAGGACACTCCAATATAGCTGTTAGGTTTGGACAATCATACAACTCAAATATTTTCAATTGAGGAAGTCGTAATTGTCCCAAATGCTGCAATTTCTTACACTCATAAAAATATATATCAACAAGATTAGGGAGAGAGGTTGCCAAGTTATAATTGTCCCTTGCCCAACTTGGCATTCTCACACCTTCATATCCACTCATTCTAAATATCTTGAGATTAGAATGAGGCTGCAACTCTTCCATCACTGCTTCTTCATACTCATTTCTTTCATTCGTCAAGAAATCAATGATCACTTCTTTCAAATGTTCCTTGTTCACCAGGGACCCACCTTCCTTTCCACCATTTGTTTTATAACCTGTCTTCATATGTCGAACCTTGATAACAAGAGAACCTTTCAGGTTACTTAGAGATTTTAGATCTTCCAGCCCTTCAAGTAAGTTGTTCTTACTTGAACTCATGTCTCCCAACACAAACCTATTGAGAGTGTGAAGGCAACTCAACTTACGCATGCCCCTTGGCATATACCTCAGCTCATAAGAACCATATAAATCCAAGACCCTCAACTTCACCAACTTGCTCAAATCTTTTGGCAATTCTTTCAAATTTCTAGAACTTCTTAAGTTTAAAGTTTGGAGATTATATAGTTTTGTAATAGATCTTGGGAGAACTTCTATACCAGTGCATGAGAGGTCTAGATACCTCAGATGTATCTGATCACCTATTGAGCCCGGCAAACTCTTGATTCTTGACTCATGCAAGTCCAATGACCTTAAATACTTCCAATTACCTACTAATGCATCCACACAAAGCTGATCCATCTTCAATTGTAAAGCCCAATAAGGCACATTATTAGCTTGAAGAAATGAACGTAGATGACTCTTATTATTAGTAAAAGAAAAGTTATTTGTATTAGTAATAAGAGAGAGATGACGAACTTTTTTGTGTACAACCCCATTCATGGTTTCCACCCTGCAAATCTCCTTTCCCATAACTTGTTGAGCAAGATCATGCATTAAATCATGTATCTTACATGATCTAATATTACCTTCTTCATCTTTCATCACATCTTGGAAGAAACATCTCCGTAACAAGATTGAGAAATATTCCTCACCTAGCTCTTCTGGACTCGGATGATCATTCAATGGAATGTAGCCATGTGCCATCCAAAGCCTTATCAATGTATCCTTCTTCATCACATAATCTTTGGGGAAAATTGCACAGTAGCTAAAGCAACTCTTTAATGGAGATTCAAGCTTATAGTAACTAAGCTTCAATATAGACATGATGCTGTTTTGGCTTTCTTTAGCTTGTGCTAATCCGAACTTCTGAATTGAATGCCACTTTTGTTTATCTTGGCCATACAGAAGACTTCCCACCACTCTAATGGCAAGAGGGACGTTAGCACATTCCTCTACAATATTTTCACCAATTTTGACCAAGTCTTCGGGAAGGTCTGAGAGATGTGATCCAAATGCTACTTTTCTAAATAAACACCATGAATTTTCCTTTGACAAGCCTTGCAAATCGTGCACTAAACCATCTCCAACAATTCTCGCTGTCTCCTTAGAACGTGTAGTTACTACAATCCAACTTCCCTTCTGACCTCCCATCAAAAATTGTGTCAAATTATGCCAACAATTAGGATTTTCAGTCCACACGTCATCCAAAACAAGCAAGAATTTTTTTCCAGCAAGATTTTCTCGAAGTTTGATTTGTAACCCATCCATGGTATAACCCTCATTCATCATATGCCCCGTAGTTGAAGCTAGAATCTTAACAAGAACCCCTTTTACGTCCAGTGGCTCCTGATTTTCATCTGCAACGCAAGTCCACAGCCTCACCGGAAATGCAGCTGTGACTCTCACATCGTTATACACAAGCTGGGCAAGAGCCGTCTTCCCCAACCCACCAATCCCCACAATAGAAAGGAAGGAAACATTTTGTTGAACATTAGAATCAAGCAACACACCAACAATCTTCTCTAAATCAAGCTCTCTTCCAATGATATCAGCTTCATAGACATAAGAACAGGTCTCAAGCCTACGATTCTGAATAGGCTTAGGATCAATATTTAAGCTGAACTGACTATTATAAGCAATAGCATCCAACTCATTCTTGATCTTCTTAACCCCTTGAGCCATATTGTAAGCAGTACCAAACTTGGTAAAAAGAGAAAGGACACGAACCTTGACACCCTTGGAGAGCTTATTGCGCTCAGCAAGAGTGACAAACTCATCAAAGAGATCATCGGCTTCATAAACAGCATCCTTGAGTTGTTCAATATAGAGCTGGTCTTGCTCAGACAACTCTTGCTTGGACTCAGCATCCTTAAGCACAGCCTTGATCCTTACGACGGTTTCACGGAGTCCGTCAAGTTGGGATTTGTAGCCGGCGATGGAGCAGATCTCTTTGAGCTGATCACAATCCAGTGCTGCTAACAAAGTTTGAGCAACAGAAAGGATTGTTCCAACGTCCATTTTTGAATTGATTGCAGAAATTTGTGTGAGCAAGAGAAGAGAAGAGTGAAAATGGGGTGATAACCAAATACCATCCAAGTAATTGTATTTCAACAAAGTTCCGTACAATAATTGGTTGATATTATTGACATCTCAATTATTGAAATAATAAAGTCACTGACCACCCATGTTGTTATTGCTTCATCTTTTCCATGTTTAAAGTTGCTTTTTCATTTTCACACTAGTGATATTACTGATGAATGGTGACAGTTTTATCAGTATTCAGTAAGTTGTAATTTCTTTGAACTTTCACTTTTAATAGGTTCATAGAATTTAAGCCAACCCAATTGATATATGTGAAAGTGCAAGTAGGCTGGTACATTATAATGTATCATTATGCAAGTATAATGTATTATTAAAATATAAATTGTCTGAATGGTACTTTTTGTGTATTATTATGCATATAGTGGTACTTTTTACCCTCGTATACGTTGAATATTTTCTCCCAAAATATTTACCACCTATCACCTATTATACATGTAATGGTACATTTTTCATCTTATATGTTTGCTAAACCCATAGGAGCTATGCGCTAAGGGTTAATCGTGAAACAATAATGAATTAATGATACATATTGATATTATGAAAATATCAATTATAACAAAATGAACATATTATACAATATAACATTAAATATAATAGTTAAGTAAAAGAAAAATCTAATAATAAGTGTGAATCGTGCAAGAAATTACTTGAATGTATCAATTAAAAAATGAGGGGAGCAAACTTTCAATGGGGTTTCAATTAATTCCACATCTCAATTATTTCCTCACTGACGCAGGCACCCAGCGAGCATCTTGTTCTTTTGCCACATGCAATTGTACAAGGTAGACCAACCTTACTAAAAAATTTTGGTTCTTTCTGAAATTACTCATTGACTAGATGCATTTTCTTTTGTAATTTGTATAATTTTTGGTATGCTTTTGTAGGCATGTTTTAGAACTTTGAACTTTCAAGTGTTTCTTTGAGTCAAATAGGAATTAAAATTTTAACTAAAAGTTATTTAACGTGTAACTTCCTAGGAAACTACATATTCACTCTTGTTAGATACTTCGTAGGTTGGTATGTATAAGGCATTCGTAGAGAAATTAACATGGGAATTTTGATTTCTTCAAGAATTGGGGGGTGGGTCACTTTTCATGTCTCATAGGAAATTTAAGAAGATAGTCTCATACTCTAATTAAATTTAAAGGCACATTCATATTTTAGATCATCCAAATTTCTAATTTAACAATATTTCTTTTTTGCAAAAACATAGAATTAATAGTATGGAGCAATGTAATTAAATAACTCAAATGACCAGCATCGCAGCACAAACATAGGACATGTAATTAAATAACTCAAATAACTCAAAGGATGCATAGATTAAACATAGGAAATTCCTAACTTAGTCTTTCTAGCAGTAAAGAAATTAAGTATAGTAAATCAAAATTTAAATAAACTATTTGTCAAAAAATAATAATAATTGACAATTTCATGTATCACAAAGTAATTGGTCAAAAAAATAAAAATAAAAAAAAGGTAATAAAAAAGCCTACCCACCCCTATCTTCTAACCCCAACCCCATCCCCATCCCCATCCCCATCCCCATCCCTTGACTACCGTGATCGGCCAACCACCTTAAGCCTCGAAACCGGCCAACCTCCCCACCTTAGCCCTTAAAGACGGCTAGCCAGCCCACCCCAAACCCTTGAAACCTCCCCCTCCCTTTCCCCACCTGGGAAGAAAGGGGGTCGTTTTCCAAGGTGGGGAAAGGCAGGGGAAGGGAAGGAGGGCGGTTTTCGACATGGGGTAAGGGTGGCCGATTTTATCCGGTTTAGGGGAAGGGTGGTCAGTCGTATCCGCATGGGGAGGGGAGGGAAGTTTTTCTGATAGGGCTAATGTTGGGGTGGTCCGATGGGAGAAGGGGAGGGGGCTGGGGTTTTCTAATTTTTTTTTTTAACTCTTTTTTTGTACTAATCACGGCTTGATGAGTGTCAAGTAATCTGGTATAATAGATTGTTGACTTATGTTGACTAATTTAGGACTACTAGCAGAAAACGCACTCTAAAGTTAAGATTATTCTAGAATAATAAAAAGTTAGGATTATTAAAACCAAAGTTTTCTAAAACCATGATGTTTGTGATATATAGAGTATTCCGTATTATCCATATTAACTTTATATTTAGAAGATTTGATATTATCTTTCTAAAAAAAACACACTAAGGTATTATTAACTTGGACATGTTAATTTATAAAATATTAGGGAGTATATTTAGAAGCTTTAATTTGATATTATCTTTCTTCAAAAAAACCTACTACCTCTGTTTTTTATTAGTTGACACGTTTTGAGTTTAGCACTATTCACACATCTCCTTTTGACTATATTTTGTGATTTATATGTGCATAAAAATATAGTCAAGTGAGATCTTGTTAGATTCGTCACAATGTATATTTTCCAAATATCAACTTTTTATAATTTTTGCTTATCGCTAATTAAAGATATGAATAAAAAAACTTTTTTTCCCTCTAGAGCGACTTTAGGGTTTGCACTTGGGAGGGCCTCTCTCTAGCGGTTCTGCTAGTCTCCTGCTTCAATTTCGAAGTTTTTGCTTGTTTTTTTTTCGGTTGAGTTTGTGTAATGGCTTCAAAAATCAAAGAAATCGCTGTTATCGATAAAGAGAGCAACGAAAAACCCCAACAGGAAGTCGAGGACGATCTTGATTGGGTTGATGATGTGGAAGAGGAGGTGGATGATCAAATTGAATTAGCAGTAGTTGGAAAGATTTGGACTTCTCGCAATGTTAATTCAAAGGCTCTAATTTCTACGATGATAAACCTTTGGAACCCTAGACATGGTTGCGAAGCGAATGACATCGGCAATAAAATCTTTTATTTTCAATTCCATCATTGGAAGGACAAACAATCTGTTATGGAATCACAACCCTGGCACTTTGATCACCATGTACTTGTCCTCGAGGACGTTTCAGGCAATGTAAAACCTTCAGAATTACCTCTCAATAAGGTCCCCTTTTGGGTTCGTGTTTATGACCTACCTTTCAAGGGCAGACACAATGAAGCAAATGCGAGAAGAATTGTGACAAAATAGGCACGTTCATTGCCATGGACTCCTCTGATGCTATTGGAATCAATAAATCCCTGCGACTTCGTGTGCTACTGGATGTTACAAAACCTTTGCAAGCCACAATTGAGTTGAGAACAAGTGGTGGAAGCATTGCAGTGACAATCAAGTATGAGAAGCTTCCAGTGTTTTGCTATAGGTGCGGTTTGCTAGGCCATGGCGAAAAGGATTGTGATGATGAGCATAGTGCGAGGAAGTTTAATGAAAAATTGAGAGTTATGACTCCCTGGAAAGCCACTAAGAAAGATGATAGTGATTCTGAAGATGGTAATTCTGCAGCCAGGCGCTTGTTTGTTACAAAGAAACAGGGGAAGAGAGTAGAGGAGGTCTCTTTGACTGAAGTAGCAGACAAGTTAAAAAATGTGTCAATTGAGAACGACTCTATAAGAAGAGACCAGCCTGGTCTCTCAGATCCTACTTCTGATACTGTAAGTCCCACTACACAAGCTCCTGTTTCATGTGCAAATAATGAGAAGGGGGAAGAAAGTGTTCATGATAAAATTAATGTAACAACAGAGCCGCAGAATGTGAGTGAAGTGGGGCAAGAGCCAAATAAGTTAGAGCAAGCAAAGGGTCGTACTTGGAAGAGAGTTGCAAGAAAGGGAGGGGGATCCGATCAAGTTACTAATATTGAAGGGGAAGTGAAGAAACGTGGCAGAGAGCATGTTACTCTAGAAGATGGTGAGGTGCAAGCTTCAAAAAAGTACATTGTTCCTGTTTCATTGATTGGTGTGGGACCATTGGCGGAGGTTGGAGATGACCAACCCCGCCGGACCCAATGAATATTTTAACCTGGAACTGCAGGGGCATGGGCAACCCCAGTGCAGTTCGTGAACTCCGTAAATGGAGTCGTAAGTATAAGCCTGGGTTACTGTTTCTTTCGGAGACCATGATGAATGGCAAGGCGATGGAGGATTTGAAAAGTACTCTTGGTTTCGAGGGTGCTTTTGGGGTGTCGAGTAGAGGAAATTCTGGGGGACTTTGTTTGTTTTGGGGCGATAATGTTGATTTCAGGCTGGTTTCTTTTTCTAACCATCATGTGTGTGGTGGCGTTTGGGTGGATGGTGAGGAGAGTTGGCGATTTGCAGGTGTATATGGGTGGCCTAAAACTGAGGAGAAAGCTCGCACTTGGGAGCTTATGAGAAAGCTTTGCGACACTGAGTTACCAATTTTATTAGGGGGGGATTTCAATGAGATTCTTGCCTATAATGAGAGAGAAGGAGGGGCGGAGGGAGAGAGAAGAGAACTTGAAAATTTCAGGGGGGTGGTTGATGAGTGTGATTTGCGTGACTTGGGTTATAAGGGGGTTTGGTACACTTGGGAGAGAGGACGAACCCCGGCAACCCGGGTGCGTGAAAGACTCGATCGTTTCTTTGGCTCAGAGAAATGGTGTTCGATGTTTCGTTATGCAACGGTTGAGCACCTTTTGAGATATAAGTCTGATCATACTCCTTTGTTGCTGTCTAGTTCCCCTGAGAATACAAAAAAGAAGAAGAAAAAGAAGGAGTATAAATTTGAAACCTGTTGGCTGCTTGAGGAGGGATGCGAGGAGGTTGTGCGTGATGCTTGGGGTGCTGGAGTGAGGGGTGATGTTCTAACGAAGGTGGCCGCTGTTAGTAGAAGCTTAGCAAAGTGGGGTGATGAAACTTGTCATAATCTTCGTAAGCAGATTGCTAGTACAGAAGCAGCTCTCAAAGAGGTCCAAGGGCGCCCAAGCACTTTAGAAAATTGTGAGGAGAGTGCAAAGCTAGAAAGTCAGCTTGATGATTTGAACGAGAAAAATGAGGCATACTGGCACTTGAGATCGAGAGTCGCTGAAGTCAAAGATGGAGATAAGAACACCTCTTATTTCCACCATAAAGCATCTCAAAGACAGAGGAAGAACAACATTAAAGGGCTGCGTGATAGTTTTGGGAATTGGCATGATAATGAAGAAGACTTTCTGGGAATTATGAGTGGACATTTTAATGATATCTTCAGATCCTCAAATCCCACTTATCTTGCTTTTGACCCAGTGCTTCAATGTGTTAGTACAACTGTGACTAGCGATATGAACGCAAGCTTGCTTCGACCATATACAAAGGATGAGGTTCTTGTAGCTCTAAAGCATATGCACCCGAGTAAGGCCCCTGGTCCGGATGGAATGCATGCTGTCTTCTACCAGCGATTTTGGCACATTGTAGGTGATGATGTGGCTAGCTTTGTGTGTGGTATCTTGAATGGTAACTCTCTTCCTGATCATATTAATCGGACTAATATTGCTTTAATCCCGAAAGTTAAAGATCCCCAAGTTCCTGCTGATTTTCGACCAATTAGTCTTTGCAATGTGATTTACAAACTGATTTCAAAGTGCTTAGTGTTGAGATTGAAAGATATTCTTTGTGATATTATTTCGGAAAACCAAAGTGCTTTTGTCCCGGGAAGACTGATCACGGATAATGCCTTGATTGCAATGGAACTTTTCCATACCATGAAGTCTAGAAGTAAGGGTCGAAAAGGTTTCATGGCCATGAAGCTTGATATGAGTAAGGCTTATGATAGGGTCGAATGGGGTTTCTTGAGACAATTAATGCTGAAAATGGGATTTGATGGAAGATGGGTTAATATGGTGATGTCTTTAGTGAGTTCGGTGAGGTATTCTTTCATCATTAATGGTGAAGTTGGTGGTTCGGTTGCTCCAACTAGGGGCTTACGCCAAGGAGACCCGCTATCTCCGTACCTCTTTATTATTGTAGCGGATGCTTTTTCCCATATGATCCAAAATAAGGTGTCGGAGAGTAAAATTCATGGTGCTAAGGCTAGCAGGAATGGGCCGGGTGTTTCTCACCTCCTTTTTGCAGATGACAGCCTTCTTTTTTCTAGGGCAAACCGAACAGAGTGCTCAGTCATTGTTGACATTCTCAACCAGTATGAAGTAGCTTCGGGGCAAAAAATTAATTACGAAAAATCGGAAGTGTCCTCCAGTGGAGGAGTACGGGAAGAGCAAAAGGAGGAGATTTTGAGTATCTTGAATATAAGACACGTTGATAAGCATGAGAAATACCTTGGGATTCCGAATATTTTGGGAAGATCAAAAAGAGTTATTTTTGAGGCCGTTCTTGATAGAATCTGGAAAAAACTGCAAGGTTGGAAAGAAAAATTGTTATCTCAAGCTGGGAAGGAAGTTCTCTTGAAAGCAGTCATCCAAGCCATTCCTACGTACCTAATGGGGGTGTACAAGTTCCCGAGTGAGGTCATTCAAAAAATCCATTCGGCCATGGCCAAATTTTGGTGGGGGCACAGTGAAGCAAAAAGGCGCATCCATTGGAAGAGCTGGGAGTATCTTTGCACTTTAAAATGCCTGGGTGGTATGGGTTTCCGCGACTTATCGGTGTTTAATGAGGCCCTTTTGGGTAAGCAGGCCTGGAGACTTATCCGCTACCCCACCTCTCTCCTCAGCCGAGTGTTGAAAGCAAAATATTACCCCAATTGCGATTTTGTTGATTCGTATCTTGGTCAAGGGGGTAGTTTCTCGTGGCGGAGTATTTGGAGCTCGAAAGCTCTTGTTAAGGAGGGAATAATCTGGAGGGTAGGAAATGGTCATGATATTAAGGTGTGGTCGGAGCCGTGGCTAGTGGATGATGGGGGCCGTTTTGCTACAAGTGATCAGAACGATTGTATTTCAAGGGTCAGCGACCTCATCACTGAGACTGGAGACTGGGACATGGATGTCATCCGAGAGAATTTCAATATGCGTTGTATTCTGTCCATTCCGTTGAAAGAGAGCAGTATAAAGGATGAATTAACTTGGGCTTTCTCGAAAAATGGTGAATATGATGTGAAATCAGCTTATATGATTGGGAAAGGGTGTGATCTAGATGCCTTTCACAATGCCTGGGTTGATATATGGAGATTTAATGTCCGTCCCAAAGCTCGCAATTTTCTGTGGAGATTCTGTACTGAAACACTGCCTGTTAGGAGCCTTCTGAAATTTCGGCACTTGACTGATGATGCCCTGTGTCCGTGGTGCGAGAAAGAGGAAGAAACATGGAAACATGCTTTCTTTCTTTGTGACAGAGTGAAGGAGTTATGGTCAAAGCTTGAGTGTAGTGAGTTGCTGATTTTTGAGAAGATGGACTCGGCTTGCAACTTGATAGAAAGCTGGAGGAAATGCAATGCTGAGAAAAAAGTGCTTGGGATCTACCTTATGTGGGGCATCTGGCAGGATCGAAACGTGAGAGTTTTCCAGGGTAAAAGCACCCCAAACTCAGTGTTAATTGCCAGAGTTCTAAGGTGGAAGGAGGAGAATGAGAAATATAATAAAGCAATATATTCGTCCCCTGCTGTTGCCCCCTGCAGTAGCTCGAAGGTCTGGGTTCCCCCTCCTCCTGGGTGGGTGAAAATCAACTCTGATGCATCTCTGACTGAAGAAGGGTGGGTGGGTGTTGGTGTGGTAGCTCGTGACAACCTTGGCAATGTCTTGTTCTCGGCGTGCAGGAGGTGGAAAGCATGGTGGCAGGTCGAAGTTGCGGAATCAAAAGCTATCATCCTAGCTCTTAAACTTGGGAGAAACTTTGGTTTTTCAAGGGTGATAATTGAATCTGATTGTCAAATTGTCACTAACAGGTTGTCTAAGGGGGCCTCGCATTTAACGGACCTTGATGCCATCCTTTGCGACGCCATTAGGCTTGGTACAGCTTTCGACCAAGTTGTTTGGTCTCATGTTCGACGTGAGGGGAACGAAGTAGCTCACAACCTTGCACGTTTTATTCCTTTTAATGTAGAACAAGTTTGGGAAAATAGAGTCCCGGATGAGGTCTCTCCTTATGTACTCATGGATACTCTTATTATGAATGTTTGAGCTTTTGCTCCCCGTCAAAAAAAAAAAAAAAAAAAAAAAAAAAAAAAAAAAAAAAAATTAAGATATGAATGATTGAATTTGTGCATTGGCAAACGTAACTAAAGAAACGTGTCAACTAAAAAGAAACGGAGAAAGTATTATATTTTCTAGTATAAATACCTTAAAAGGAAAAGGAAAGAAAAGAAACTATATTGTTCAATGTTTGTTACTTTGGTTTGATATTAGTAATGGAAGGAAAAGGAGAGGAGTCTATTGTTTGGTATGCATAGCCTGTAATTCTTTAGAGAGGGAGAGACATCCATGCATATAAGAGCTTCCCATTTCCAAAACAAAGGGCCATACCCATAAGCTAGGGCCACCAAATAGGATGAATGTTTGCTTCCAAACCCTTTGAACAAATCTAAAGCTGTTAAGGCTGAATACTACAAACACTGTTGTTTTAAGACTTCAAACTGTCAACCCATACATTTAGGCATTCGAAATTTTAAGTTTGCATGAATGTTTAAAGCTAGGTCTATTCGGTGGTCATTGGCTCAGGGCTTGCAGCAGTTCCCCAAATATCCAACAAGGAATCTTGTGGCGCCAATTCTTCATGCCACAGTGGAAGTTGGTCACCTGGGTAGAAATTTCTGGTCACTCCCTCTTCATTGATCTGAAACAATACGCTCAGAGTTCGATTTCATTAGCATTCTGTATTTGTGATGAGATTACATGGGACACTCTACTCAACCAGCAGAAAATGAATGTAAGAGAGGGGAAAATAGGAAAGAGGTCTTACAATGACAGTTCGAACGACACCACCACTGGCACCATCTCGGGCAATGGCAAGGGAGACTGCTTTCTTCACTAGATCCTGAAAAGATTGACAGAATTTATTAAGAAATAACAAAATAGTTGGCTCTTCACAGTACAGCATATGCTAGCTACATCTCAGATTTAAAGGGGAAAGAACAGGGGAAATCATTTAATAAGATGCAATTGATCAGTTTTTAACAAACTATTAAATAAGACAGTTTAATCGTTATAACAACCTTGTAGGTGTGTTGTCCAAGGGGAGAAAGAAATTGGGATAGAGTCACATGCTTACCATGATTCACAAAAGTGGTCTTATGATGGTAAGACGACACAAATGTTTCTTTCCGTTTTTAGACTATATTAAGAATGAAAATATTGACAATTTCCAAGGAATAGATGAAGTATGCACATATACAACCAAAGCAATGAGATGCAAATGGAGTTGGAATGAAGAAAGCAAAGCATTCTTACTCTCTTAGCCTTCTTATTTAAACTTACATTGACTTATTCCAGACACTCAACTAAGGATCTGTTTGTTTCATCTTATTTAAACTTAAATTAACTTGTTCTAGACAAAATAAGTTTAGATTAGTGCAACAAATATTATACCGTACATATTAAGTTCTGATAAAATAAGTTTTTTTTTTTTTTTTTTTTTTTTTGACAAAATCACAAACAAATTTTTATCTCACAAAATAATTTCAGATAAGTTAAAATAACTTAAGACAAAATAGGCTGAAACAAACAGAGCATAAATTATCATCTAAGTATTATTCAAAGAACAGCACTACCAAGTACCAAGTAAATCCAGATCAGTAAAAAGCCAAGCTCTAACTTATTCATGATGGCAGATAGAGAGTTTCCTCAATGCAGGTAACACAGATATGAATGTAGCACAACAATTCAAAGTACCTCAGCTTCCTCCTTGGTCATTCCATCTTTCCATGCTTGATCAAGGAATCCATACAAATACGAGGAGCCAGATCCTGTAAGAGAATGCTTTAGCAAGTTAAGCATATGCATGACTAAAGGGCAGCATAAAACTTATAAGAACATGGGCATGTTTGACATGTTTTAAAACCTAAAGATCACTAGGTATAGAGCATAAGAAGCTATAACCAATAATAGAAAGTCGGAAGACTGAAACACTTGGCCAGAAAAATAAGATGAACTTTCTCAGAACCTTCCTTGGGAAACTCGCCACTCAATTAAGGGCGATAAACCAAAATTACAGTAAGGATTAACCAACATTAATCACATCATCATCCATCCCTTAGTAATTCAACTATACTAAAGCCATCCAACAAACACAATTTGAATATCCAAGACTTCCAACAAATCACAATGACACATCCTTCAGCATAGCAACTTCTGCTAAATAGATCTATTACTGTTCCAGTATTCATGACGAAACAATTGACTCTTATACACAGAAATCAAAATCTTATTGTAATCATCTTACTAGAATGGGGATGAGAGACAGATTCATGTGACCAAAATTTTGAATTATATCATAATGATCATGGCCACAATTATACACCCACAAATTCTTACACACAAAATTTGTCAATGCAAAAAAAAAGTTTAAACATTAATAAAAAAAGAAATTCATGAACATGAATTACTAGTCGCAAGCAGCAGCAAATCAATCATTATGACAAGTGATACACCAACAAAAGTAATAATTAAGTATAAAAAACTGGAAAAGTATAAGCTCAATGTCAAGCATGGAAGAGTTGGCTCAAAAAAGACATACCTCCAATGGAAAAAGGCTGTTCAATGATTGTTCCACCAAGTGGAATTCCAAATATTTTACCTCCTTCATATTTGTCCCATCCTCCAACAATCATGCCTGTTTGTAGCATGTCCTGTAGAAGTTCAAAAAATATTTGTTTATCATGGAGCAACAGAGCAAGAGCAATCTAAAAAGTTTTGATGCATGATAAGACAAATGATAAATATTATGGACAGGAAACAAAAAAGTCACAAGCAGATAAAAGGCATAGTAACATCCATTGCCTGGGTTTAAATAGAAACAATCAGAAACGATATAGAATACTATGAAATTTGCATATAATCTAAGTTAAAAAAAGAGAGAAGAGGATGATATGAAAATATCCCCTATAATTTCATAATATATGTTCTTTCATACTTAAGTACTGAAGATAAAGCAGAGAGCCTAGATACATAGTATGATAAACCTATTAGAGAAGAAGTTTCCTTTTCAGTTATGCACTTTATCCTTTTCCTTTCATAGGGGTTTTAAGAGATTTACACAAGAATAAAACTAGATAGAAAATAAAAAATTAAAACCAAGGTGTACTTTCTGGTTATTGTAGCCAGCATCTCAGGAATAAAAACCTACTTTCATCCGAATTAGAACCACCAATCCAGCATTTGGTAATCTCTTCATGAATTTCTTATGTATACCGATATACAATTTTAGTTGGTTAACATTATAATTTATACATCACCAGCTGAAAGTCCAAGTAATAGAAAAAATAAATTCCCTCTAAACTCCCCAATCGAGATCTGCCTTAACACACACACACACACACACATTAATTTATCAGGTGAAAGAGAAAAGGGGGGGAAACGAAAATGCATTCCAATATCATACTCAAGGGAATTCAAAGTGTACAGTTTACACAAGGTTATCAGTCTTGTCACTACATAGACAAGATTGGCAGAGAAGCTCGATTTGATGACTCAAATAAAATTCAAAAAAGGTAGACTAAGAGTTGAAATGACCAGTCAGAGTATACTCAATACAAGGTATGACAATGTGAATAGGACACATGCAAATCATACAAACTATAAAATAAAACAAACCTTATTTCCATATGATAATAGTCTGACAAGATTAGCAGCAACTTTGACAGTAGCAGGCTGTCCCAACTGTATCCTGTAATACAGAATTTTAAGTAACATAAGATAAAAAGAAAGAAAGGAAAAGATGGGTGGAAAGGACTCACATTAAATATTAATATTATGTTAAATCTGTGACAGTGTGACACCCCCTTAATTTCATTATTACTTATCCATTAAGATAAACAATTTCGTTATTACTCTAATGGAAGTTCTAATCTACATCATGCAACAAGAGTTTTAATTACCCTTGATCCCCATCAAACAAAATGAGAAAAATTATTTAGGAATTTAGGAAGATTAGGAGATATAACAGGAAAGTAGCAGACGCTCTTTATTGGCGGATTAATTGTTCCGTGAGTTGGAATTTGGTGAACCAAAGATACTACTCTTAAGGGCTTTAGGATACTGTAATTATTGTCCATGTTATTTCCTTTCCTATTCCAGTTGAGCTAACAGAGCCAAAATTAACAATATTTAAGAAGATCAAGAAAAATGCCTCTATAGATTAAAGGTACGGGTGCATACATCAGATTTCCATCACCCCCACCCCACAAAAGTGGGAGCCTCGCTTGGAAAACTAGGGATTATTTTACTATACAACAGAAAAATTGAAGCCTTACTCCCACAGGGGGATTATTTTATTTGCACATTACAGAGAGTATCATATATGTGGCTCACTCTTCTGCAGTGCGTAACTTGGCCTTCATGTTTAGGTCCATGTGTCGAAAGACTCAAAAGTCAAAACCACGTAATCATTGGGGTTGGGGGGGGGGGGGGGGGGGGGGGTCTAAAACTTTCCTCGATAAGATGAGGTTATTTAGCTCAACTCTTCAATATCTCACCACTATCACTTATATGAAACCAGTCATCACAAATTAAAGGTACCCTTATAGGAAGTGCACGAGAATGATTAACAGCAGAGCACCGTAGGAATTTAATTTGATTCATAAAATAGATCCTTTCCTAAGCTAAAAAAACTTTGTTCAAAAATTTTAAAGCATTGCTTGCAATGATTGACAACAGTTGGAGTCACGGCAATTCTAAAATTCAGAATTGCAGACACTCAATTAGCAACGGGAAACGAGCAAGAGCCTTTGCATAAACATGATATATTTGCAGAAAATGATGTCTCCCTTTACAGAAGTGTCAGGGGCCTTGGGCATAGGCAGAAAAAGGAAACTGAAAGATCACTCGTCAAAAGCAAGAGAGATAATAGCACTTTCACTATGACAATAGGGAATGCGAATGCTCCACTTCTAAAAGCATCCCGCAAGTATAGTGTATTAACACCATCCACAAAGCTTAAAAATTATATTATTGGCATTTTATGCTGGCTAATAGAAAAGGAAACCATTGATGAAGTTCAAAAATTCCTAATTACCAAGACCTCAATTACCACAAACAATAGCATAAAGCTAAAAGTTGAATTAGTAGCCTTACGTGTGCTGATGAAGAAAATATCGTACATAATCAGATACAATCTGGGAGTCTGCAGCCTGCAAATTGCCCATACTTACATCAGTGAATTAACACGTCAGCAACATCAATGCATCTTCCATCTACACTCATTGCTTTAGGATACATAATAGTAATACTAGACACTAGATACAATTCATACAAACCAAGGAATAGCTAAGTTTGGAATTAAACACATATATTAGCATATAGTGAATGACATCCCCTTATTGTCTTTTCATATTTTTTTATAATTTATTGCGGAACAGAGAAAATAACACAATTCAAGTTCTCTACACATCAGGAATACAAAAGCATTTAAAAGTTCATTCAGCTATAACTGAATAACCAACACACTCTCCATTAACAGTCTAAAGCTAAAACTCCAAGAGACTACACAGAAGGAAAACAATTCTCTGGTATCGCTGCTTATCTGTGACTGATTAAACAGTGAGTACTAAAACATTCTTACTCCTTGGCTCCGTCATAGTTTAATAAAATACCTTCTAAGCGGAAACAGAAAAGAGAACTACTGCAGTAGTGCACTGCTAAAGCAGAAAGATGACACCATATAAAATCTACACCATAAACTATTATAACGTATATTCACTCATTCTTTGAAGGGCTTAAAACTAAGCTTATACTCCAAAACAGGTTTCGAACACATACTTTTGGAACATCCACATTCCTTTTACTCACATGATATACGAAAATAAACTGTATTGGACATCCAAAACATGGAAGGAGAGGCCCCCACACCCTTACACCTTAATTACCCCTATATTTTTAAAACTAAACTGTATTGGATATCCAAAACTCATTTTGAACCAGCACCAACCAATATGAAAGCACCACCATTTCACAAATGATATACTCCAAGAAATGACATCTGAGAAAATGTTCACAGTAGCCCCAAGAACACTACCTTTACCCTGCAGTCACTTACCCACCCCAGTCTAAACAATCAATAAATCAATCAAAGCCTTAATCCCATAAGTGGAGTTGGCTACATGAACCAAAAGTGATTATTCTATATAGTCATCCACAAAAATCTTCCTCCCCACCCCCAGTCTAAACAAATTAAGAAAAATTGAACATCTTGATTAAGACACAAAAGTCTTTCTAACAAAAAAATCACACCCTCCATCATGTTCCAGGCTCTTCCAGCAGCACATGGTCAAACATGTTTACATTACCATAGGAAATATCAGACAGCTAGCTAGCATAATAAAAATAAACTGACTAAACATCCACAAAGTTAATACTCATCTTACTAATAGTCAACAACATTTCAACATTCACAAGATGATTTTGGAGACCATAACTACACGTTTGGTATGAAGAAGCGGGAGGGAAAAAAAAGAGTTACAATCTCAAATTTGTCCTGATCCCACTTTCTACCAGCAATATAATATACAGGGAGTTTGAACGGCATAGTCAATTACTCAATAGTCAGAAAACTGAAGCAATAGTCCAGTATCCACAAAAGCCAATACTAGAAACTCACACAGATTAAACAAGCCTACCATACATACTCAAATGTCAAACTATTTCCATATAAAAGTTATCGTATTATGTAATCTAAAATCATCCCACAAGTAAACAGCACATCCAATATTCCTGTTACCATGTACAGAATCATAAGCAGCATGCCCAAGAGCTTACAAGTCTTAACAAAAACCGCATCGGATAAACGACAGTGCCACAAAACTTCCCCAGTAAAATCAGTCATTTGACAAACATTTATCCACTAGAACCCCAGAAATGTCCTCCAAATGTAAGCATTGCAAAGAATAAACAACTCCAATGTAGTAAAAAAGCATATGATACATCAAACAGAAAATATAAACAGGCTAATATTATACACAAGAATCAAAATTTAAACAAAAACAAAAAGTTTAATTAAGATGGCATTACCGATCCAGAACGACAAACATAAACATTGTCAGTAAGTTGAGTGATCTTGTCCGATGCACGATTCGCAACATAAACACCTGCAAAATACAGCAGAAAAAATCAAGCTCATAATTGATTTCGCTAAAACCCTAGAATCAATAACCCCAAATTTTGTTACAACCTCAAATTCAAAATCAAATGAAACCCAATAAAATTGATGCAAAATGAAGATTAGGGTAAGTGAGAAATCGTGAAAATCATCGCCGGAAACGTAGTAATTACCAGTGCTAGTACGAGAATCGGCGCCGAGAATAACACCGTCCTTGTAAGTGACACCAATAATGGTGGTTCCCATAGAATGAGGGGAGTTGAGACCGAGATCCTCCATTTTTGTTTAAGGATGAAGAGGAGAGAGAGACAAAGATTTGCAGTGGATTTTGCGAAGTGAAGGGGGGAAGTGAGAAAGGAGGAGAGTATAGATGGAGATTGCAGAGAACACTGACTTATTGAGCAAGGCACAAACGTATGAAAAAGCAAATGTGACTACTTTTTTACTTAACTTTTTTATTTCCTGGATTAGCACTAAATTAATTTGATTTTATATACTCCATAATTACCAATTTAGCCCGTTTGGTACTCTGGTGTATGGTTGACCTCATCATGATCGATCATAAAATAATAAAGTAATCCCTACAATATTGACCGAGTAATCCTTTAACGTTAACCGAGTAACCGCTATAACGTTGAGGAAGTAACCTTATAACACAAATACACAATTCGAGTAACCCAATAACACTAATGAAATAACCTCTATTATGGCTTGCCACACGGTGTGGCCAGTCATATACAAGAATTTGTGTAACCCCTTTGCTTAGTACTATAAGAGGTCCTATAGGAAAATTTTAGGGCTCTTTTTTTTTTTTTTTTTTTTTTTTTGTGATAAAGGTAAGAGAAAGATAAATTTGTTTTTTTAAAGAAAAAAAAATTAGGTTCCCTCAAAAAAAAAAAAAAAAAGGTTAGATACTTAAAATATTCTCATGAGGGGGAAACTCTAATCCATCCGAAAAAGAAAATGAGAATTAAAGAAGATTTGCATTACAAGGTATAATTTTCATGCTATAACTAACTAAATGACTGACTAACATTAACAATCTAGTTTGCAGTTCAATTTGTCTCTCAGAATACTTGTTGAGAAGAGATCAAATGTTAATGATAATATGCTCAACTTGTCATGGGATTGACCAAATGCCTTTAGCAGAGGTGGTTGCTTAGAGATTATCACCATCAATATGAATGTTTCTAATTTCATGCTCGAGAGCACAATGAATATTGTTGTGGAGAGTTTTAACTTTTGCTATGAAGAACTTGGTAGTTCTAAGTTTGAATATGTATTGATTCACTAATTGCGATGTGTATACTATTTCCAAAAACTCCAAAGATGTTGGTTCCCATGTACGTTCGTTTATTACAAAATGAAGTGAGATCGAGCAATTAGTTAATCTAATTTAATAAATGGACTGAATAATGAACATAGATATACTTGTTCATATAATAAGCTCATTAATAACTTGTTTACGTGTGTTCATAAACAAGCTCACTTATAAGAAAAGCTCAAAGCTCCATTTATTCACAATTACATAAACTACTTTGGTTTCATATAAGAATACATTAGGATTTGAGTATTATGCTTGAACTTGACATTTTTGAAATAATCAAATGTCAAAATCGCATATGTACTTATGAGAAAACCTCTTTATGGGAAAAAAAAATTTATAACTTGGCAAACTTTCATAACTTTCTAAACAAACCAAGGTGGAAAAGATAAAGGAAAGAGTTGTTTCAGTTCGACTTGTTTAAACCCCTATTTGCTCCTTCCCTAGTTCCTCTTCTCCGTCCTTAGGCACTATGGTGTTTGTGAACAATGTGAAAATTGCATAGGTTAAAATCAGTGGTAGGGAATGGTCGTCTATGTAGATGGGACTTCCGGCCTCTTGTAATAAAATTGAAGAGGGTGCAATTGTCATGAATAGAAAAAAGTTGCCTCCTATTAAGGTTTCTTCGTAATACTAATGGCTACATTTTTTCTACAGAGATTAAAATTGTGCTATAATTTCTGGAATTAGAATAAAGACTAAATTAAAAAATTTATATCCCTCAACAAGTTGGCTTCAGAGGCAATCAAGAATTCAAGATGCTCCTCGAAATCATAAGAGAAAAATTTAATCACTTAGAAGTTAGCACAATTTTCTCTGAAGATGAAACAATTTTAGCAATGTTACTAAACTATGATGTAGTTAACTCATGTAAAATTCATAAGCCCAAATTCTGGGTAAACATTACTTCCATGTCGATTGTCTAACAGTAGTACATAATCGCCTCATTGTGGTCAAAGCAAAAGGCTAACACTTCTAACAGACTGACAACAGAGCCGCTAATATGTCTCTTCCATGTTAGGGTTTGATACCAAGTAACTCTTTGCCTACAGTAAGAGAAGACTAAGAGCACCTTTTAGTTCCTACAATCAATTTATTTCCTGTGGGTCTTGTTATTATGAGTCCATTGCTACAGCTTCTTGGCGTGGAAGAAGTTGAAGGGATGGTATATGATCCTTGACAGTGACGTGTGGTGCTGCAATGAGTTTTGTATCTTTGGTAGCTCCTTTTACAATGTCGAGTACCTTCCTCACCTCGTTGGCTAGCTCAATTACATAGTCGTCTTCATGATCTGTCCAGGAAATCAAAAGTTGATATTAGACCTTGGTGTAAAAGAGCATATTACATGGATAAGAAAGCTACGGTCATGACAAAACAATAGGCAACATCCAAAGATACGAAATGGACAGAACATCTCAGACAAAAAGAATAAGAATTGCATGTGAGGAAGGAATAAAATGGTGTCCAACTCTTTCAAAAACAAACAATATGAAGAGAACGAAAGTACGCTCAGTCACACGTGTAATTTCACTCACCCATCTGTCTGTAAACTTATAAGCAGATGTCATTTGTCTACTATAGAATCACACAGATGTTAAAACGGAAAAGTATGCATAATATGCACATATTATCACCTTTTTTTTTTTTTTGAAAGAAATGCACATATTATCACTTAAATGCAAGATATTACTAATGTTTTCCCAGATGCACATATTATCACTTCAACTTTACTGAGGGTATTGGTAGTCAAATTCTTCTAGGATTAGGGTTGGTATTTCATACAAGCACTCTTCATCCATCACCGAAGTGTGGAATGAACCAAAAATCTCCTAAAAGTTTATTCCATTGCAGCAATAATTCACTCTAGCAGAAGCTTCATTACTTGCAAAAAAAACCATTTTTTTTTTTGGACAAGAAATTACTCCGATCCATTATTTTGCCTTTACGAATGTTGGCTAAAATATATCTCCAAAGTCCATTGGGTCATTCTTTTCTTTTAAAGACATCAGTTATTCAATCAAATGAAAAATATATCCAAAACATTTAAAATCATCAGTATCTTATTGTAAATAGCAGTTAGACAAAAGGCTCAAGGAGCTTTACCAATCTCACGCATGGCCTTTTCAAGCAAGAAAAGATACTCTCTGTTGTTACCACATGGCCCAATAGCAGTTGCAATTTGCCTACATTATAAAAACAAACTAATCAGCACACGCTAAATTGGTAAACCACATTAACCAATTCATCATCATTCTTCAAAGTACCCAAAAATTAATATTGTAAATGGGGAATAAAGAAAAAAAAAAAGGTTCCTTACCAGGCCATCTTATCCAGTGGAGCTGGCCCCAGATAGTATTTATTAGATATTGGATCAGGAGTGGACATGAAGCTGCAATACATAAGAAAAGAAAGAGGATTCAAAAACACAAAATTATTACTCCGAAGTATGGATTCAAGAAGCCATGCTCAATTCACTTGAATAAAAAAGCAACTTACACAATCACTCCAGTGACTAGAGGCTCGAGATCCTCCCCTTCCTGAACTCCAAAAAATTCCACATCAGAATAAATCCACAAACGTATGTAGATTATAGAAGCAATCCACCAAAACATTCTCTTACCTTGTAAAAATCCACAGTTATCTTGTGATCATATTCACACTCCCTACGCTCCAAATACTGCATATAGCAACAGCACATTGGTCAGGAAAAAAACATATCATAATCAAAATTGATAAAAGAAATCATTAAGCTACAGAGATATTGTAGCCATAAAGAGGAAACAGTACCTGCATTGCAGCAGCTTCTATTTCAGGACCACCTCTTACACAATAAGCAGCCCCCCACTGGAACACAGAATAAAATTTAAAATCAATGATGCTGCACATCAAAATACAAATAAAATAGCACTACATTTCACACTACAGTTTAATACAGCTATGAACCCAAAACTTGACTACATCAAAAGGAACGTAGTGGTTCAATGATTCAGACAAAAGCAAGTACTTTGACACAGTACAGCAGTTGAGACGGGCAGCAAAATTTTAGACAATGTCCTAGATACATACTAATAGCGCCCTAGAGAATATAGAAACATTAAAATTGATTAAGATGATTATATTTCGGCTATCACTTACACATAAAGTTCCTTCACTGTATTCCAATGTACAAGTTCTGGCTGGGTGTTCAGGTGTACCCCGGTGATCAATGCATGCTGCAGGATATTAGCAACCATGTAAGCAAAATCAGAATCATAGTCTATACCTCAAAAATACTAGAGTGCAACAGATAACTTACCAAGATCAAATACCCGCTTGTAGTCCTTTACATAACCAATCACTTTCTCATCGTATTGAAAACCTGGGTTCCACACCAATGAACCATAGCCAAAAATCCAGAACACCATGGCTGATAATCTGACAAAAGGTAAATGTAACTTAATAACAAAAAGTAGTCAATCAAAATGATTGCGGGATATTAAATTTCAATTCCTTTTGAGGTTAACAGGGAAGGGTGGCAAAGAGAAGGTGCAATGAGGGATAGAGGAATTGCAAACAATTTTTGATCCAACTTTTAAAAAAAGAAAAATTGAAAACATTTTATAAGCAAACAGTTGTATAAAGGTGTCAAAATGGCCGGCCTTGCGTGTCAACAAGAATAGTTCAAATATGACCAACACAGTTTTCAAGAGTCAAGTGGACCACTAATGTGGCCCATTGGACATCTCATTTTGCACATGCTTGGTGACCATTTTTAATAGTATTTGCAAGAATTGTAACAATAATCTATAACATGTCAAATTCTATGGCTTGCTAAGTTGTTAACTTGATACATTCCTTATGTCTATAATTCTGTCATACACTCAAATGAAAATTTCTACATTAAAGACTAAAGAGTGGTTACCCCATTTATGATTTATAACAGTCCTTAAAAAGGACTAAAAGAGAGGAATCTTTCCATGTATCATCCTCAAAATAATAGAATATGCTTAAAACAAAAATACAATCCCCATGTTTTTCTTATATTCAAAAGAAATTTTTACTCTATCTTTTCAACATCTTAATAATTTTTCAACAGGTACAAACACACACATTTAATTGATTGTTCACAATTAGAGTTGTACAAAATTTGCCTCCTTAATTGGGAAGACAAGTAGACTTTTCAGTACCACAAAGTTTTACAATGACTACAACTCTAATCTATTAACTGAAACAAAGCAATCTATATCTTATCTAAAGATTGTAAACCCTTTATCTCAATATGTAGAATGTCATCATATTACCTTACAACAATCTAATCACACTATCTAAACAAATATCTAGCACTTAAAAATAGCCATGAACCAATACTTCTAAGACCATATTCAGTCATTATATTTTGGTGAACAAATCTCCACACATCTCCTATCAGTTGGCCCTAGAACACTCTTACTATTTGAGTATTCCATATGAATTTTTCTCATACAATAATCGATCACAACTTCATAATAGTCCACACTTTACAATCATATTTGCTACATTTGAACCCACTAACGTTTACACTCATCAATTTCACCAAACCAAAGAGTGAAACTTTTATAATATACTACTTTACTATCACATTCGTTACATTTGAACCCACTAACGTTTACACTCATCAATTTCACCAAACCAAAGAGTGAAACTTTTATAATATACTACTTTACTATCACATTCGTTACATTTGAACCCACTAACGTTTACACTCATCAATTTCACCAAACAAAAATGTGAAAATTTTATACTTTTTGATAGAAACGTCTAATTATAAAGTTCGTGCACATGAACTTCGCACAAAAGGTGTACATCTGAGTCAAACACAACCTAAGCAATCTTATCCCTAAAACTATCAACCCCACAACAACTCACATAAATTTGGTTTTGCAAGAATTGCAACTAGCATATCCACACAAAATTCTTTAATGTAAAAATAAAACCCAGCAACAGCTTGTCACGTGACTCCAAATAGAAAAACAATTTACCTAATTACAATTTACACCTCCCAACACCGTTTTAGCATTAGATTAAAATATCAATAATAAAATAATACTACAAAGTAAAGGGGAAAATTCCAGAGAATCTAAACAAGTACTCAGATACACATGAAATTTAGGGTTCAATACTTCAGGCCCACAATACAATACCTTGAACAACCATCAAATCATCGGTGCAATAACGGTTGTTTTGGTGAGATTCGGTGCTAAAAGCGAAAACATTAATAACACTAATCGACGCGTGATTTTGTATCTATAGAAGACGATGATAATCATAACACTAAACAATAGTCGGTGCAATTTAAAACTATTGATAAATCACACTAACAAAACCAATTTCTGAAGAAACCTAGCTAAATCAAAACAATCAAAATAACAAATAAAATTATAAATCAAAAACAAAAAGGATCGAAATTTCAAATTAATTCAAAAAAATTACCTGAAAATGAGCAGAGAAACACAATGCGATCAAATTCGAACAAATTGAAATCTGATCAGCGGTAAATTAGGGCAACAGATTAGAGATGAAGAGAGAGAAAGAAAGAGAGTGGATTTGTGAGTGAGAGAAACGGAAAACCCTAATTTGTTCGTATTTCAGCGAATAAATAGGTTTCCCTTGAAGTTTCTCTCTCTAAAAATGGTGATTTGCACCCTCTTTCTCTCTCTACGCTGCAATGGTGTTTTTTTGTGAAGGAGGAAATATTGCAGGGGTGGTCAAGTATTTATATTACTAGAAAACATACAAAAAAAAAAAAGGAAAAAAATAAAGGAGGTTTTTATTGTTTGTGCCACGTGCACACGTATTTGGTAAGGTAGGTCTAATATGTCAAATTACGTTACTTAATTAGTTAATTAATATTGAATAAATCGAATATACGAGTATTTATTTATGTATAATATAAGGTTTGATTATAATTTTAATTTAGCTTGTGTATAGGAATAAATAAAGAAATAGACATGGCATAGTGTAGTTATGGGGGTAAATGGGAAAAAATAGATTTTGATTTGGATGATATGAGATTTTTTTATTGTAAATGTCTAGGTTCATTTTCTTTGTATTTTCTTAATGTTGTTCTTGCATTGAATCTTGGGTTGTTATGATAAAATAGGAAAAAAGATCTTGATTGATCTAGGGTTAATAGGTGTAAACTATGATGTACTTAAATGTTAAATCAATCCAGATACATTGTAATGTGCATATTGTTAGAGGAAAAAATTGTAAAATAAAGTTTTTTTTCTTCAATTAGTTGAATGGAAATATATATATATATATCTCAGCATTTATATGAAAATCAATTCTCTACATGTCAAATTTATTTTATCCAACTGCATTGTAATTAATTAGTTTGTATTACGAAGCACAAATTTGTGAATTGGGAAATTTTTTTAAAAAATATTGATGAATGTTAATTGTTTTTGTTAGTGTTTGATGTGTATTAGAATTTTATACACTCTCATGTGTAATATACACTCAATAAAAAAAATATACACTCAATAAAATATATATCGAACACATATTCATGTAAAAGTTAGAATTTTTTGGCCATGCCATTGTGATCGTGTGAATTAATCAACTAAGGGTATGTTCTCATTTACTGAATTGAACTGCACTGAGCTGAAATAAATTGTTTATGATAGAAGAAAATTAGAAACTGAACTGAAATTAATTTAAGCTGAAGAGAACAGGCCCTAAGTTTTTGTACCCAAAAAAATCAATCTTTCATACCAATCAAATTAGTAATAATAATTATATAAAAAAAAATAGTCACCATACTACCAAATTACATTATAATATAGAACGATTATGTAATTTTAATTAAAGCATGCAAATAATATTGAGCACTTATATTTAGTCTAGATGATTGATGGTCTGAAAAAAAAATAATAAAAAAAAATTAAAAAAAAAAAAAAAAAGAAAAAGTCCAATAAACCATCTTAAACTATCTAGAAGACTACATTATACATTTTGCTATGATCAAAGATCAAGTAAGGGGTAGAATTATACTACGTAGAAACGTAGAAATAGTGTGTCGGCTACATGATGTAATAATGTGGTTATAAATATTTATAAACACAGTACAATGTTATAACATTATCGTTTGTTACATTGTTACATGTTCATTAACGTATCATCAAAATGTTGACAACCTTTTTTCAATAAATATTAACACTTTTAATACTTTTTTATGTCAAATTTTGATTTTCATATGAAAATATATAGGAGTATTAAACACCAACTTAGCTAGAACGTAGACAAATAGGCATTTACCAATTCAAATACGACCTTAACTTTTTCTTTTTCTTTTTTGGTTCTTAACTACTTACATTTTAATGAAATGGCCAAATTATTAAATATTAATAAAATAAAACGTCTAAAAGTACTCGTACTTGATTATTTCTTGAAAGTAACATTACGTCCTTGCATTCTTTTTTATTCAATTCTTACAATATACTTGTATGTAACGCAATAGACTTTGTTGCAAGCTGACAACAAAAACAACAGTTAGTGCATGGTTAAGCCAAATACAAATTATACTAATATTTTTATTGTATGCAACGAAAAACACTACGTGGATTAAAATATATTGAAAGGCTTAATCTTATCTTCATTGACACTTTTTTTTTTTTATCTTCATTGACACTTTTTTTTTTTCCTAATAAAGGAGGGTCTTCAAATAGTGCCAAAATGGATCAACGTCTTTGAAGCTAACCTTCTCTTAGGCAGCTTGTCACGTGAAATATTCCAAGACAATCCAACGAAAGAGCGGAACTCAAAGGCACATGAATATAGAATCCAACGAATGAGGAACTCAAAGACACATGAATCTTGGATATAAGGAGAGGTTACGGATGACGATGACATAAAAAAAAAATTACTTATACCACTATAGTATACAAGATGTATCTATTTTTTTTTAGCTCATTTAATATAAAAAAAATACATTCAAATAAATAAAAAACCACTTTTAGATGCACTTATTTCTATATACACCCGAATAACCGGTGTATATAAAAAGATGTGTGACAAGGGAACAAACCAAGCAACACTAAAACTGGCTTTTTGAGCCATATCATAAGCTTGTTAAATTGGCGTCAGTTCATCTTGAAAATCATGCAACTTGTGAATTTTTGTTGTTGAATATCACGCCAAGATCATTTTTGTAGTTTATGCACTAAAATTGTTACGTTGTTTCGTGTATCATTTCATGTTTATCAATGTAATCCATTCCATAAAATTCTTCTCACCACATACCAACAAAATAAATAATGTAATATTAATGGAAACTTGTGATTAAATTTTGATAAAAATGAGCCAATTGTTGTAATATAGTATTGTGATAGTGTGAGTTTATTAAACATCCCCAAATGAAATGGGGAATGTAAATAATACAATCCACAAAGTAATTTAGTTTACAAATGATTAAAAGTAGGGAGATATTTTTTATTCACCAAATGTAAGAAATTTTCATTAGAAAATCACTTAGAATTTGTTCTCTTCATCTTAAATACATACAGAGTAAATATTTAATTAAAAATCAATTTTAAGTAGGAATTGAACTCTCAAACCTCAAGGTTAGAAGTAGAACGTGCAATCTATCCCACTAAATCAAATTTAGCCTGGTAATTTCCTATATTAGTATGTTACGGTCTAGGTACACAAACTACACCATAAAATAAGAGATGAAAGAAGTGAAGGAGCAGATTGAGGACAATGCTACGGAGTATTACTACTACCTTGACTTGTTCATTATCATTAGAAAAAGTACATAATTAGTGAATGAATGAACCAAGACATGGATTGTGTCTATATTAGTTCGGGTAGCATGGAGCATCTATCGTTATCTGCGTAATTAATCGCTTTTGTACCACAATATCTTTGACATAATTACCTGTTGCAACCCTTGCATGAGACCACTGGGTCAACTACCATATCTAGCTCAGGTTCATTGAATCTGGACGATTAATATAATTTCCTACGTACGTATATTTTTATGTTTATTTTTAAAGTGATTTTTAAGCAAAGTCAGTAAGTCTTCATAAGTAGTCAAGCCAGTTGAGCAATTGGTTTTTTGAATGGGTTTGGGGAAAAGTATCTTAGCTTATACCGTCAAATTATGTAGGAAGTCCCAATTTATCATTTTACTTATGAAGGGGTAAAATTGTAAACAAATCAATAATTTTTTCTTACCCTTTCTAAAAAAAAAAAAAAAAAAAAAAAAAAAAAACTTGTGTTCATATACCAAATTACTTGTATTTGTAGTGGTTCTTTACTTCTTTCAGGTAATGGTTTACCTCTAATTTGGTCAAACAACTTGTAAACTTATCTATTCTTATGATGAAAATTACTCCGTAAATCAAGAATCTAAGCAACGTCTTGAAGCCTTACTACTGCAAATTTGCATTTAGACGCCCTTTGTTTTAGTATATAGCTAGAAGATTACTCCGTAAATCAAGAATTTTGCCTAAGAGTCTGTTCACATTTACTTAATTTCATTTCAGTTCAGTTCAGCTCTAACCAGTTCAGTTCAGCTCCAATCAATTTAGTTCAGTTCAGCTCCTAATTTCCCTCTCATAAAATATTCATTTCCGTTCAGTTTAGTTCAGCTCCAATCAGTTAGTTCAGTTCAGCTCAGTTCAGTAAATGTGAACAGTTCCTAAGTCTTACGTTATTTTGTTTAAAACCTCGTGTTATTTTGCTAAAATAATATTGCATTTATAAAAATAGCATGTACTTTTTTGAAAAACAGCATATATATAAATTGAAATAATAAGAGGTTCACATCAAAATAACATAAATTTTAAAAACCTAGAATACACTGAAAGGATTAATGTTGAAAAAAAAACAACATGCAAATATAACATAACATATACTTATTTTAAAATAACATGTATATAAATTAAAATAACAAGAAATTCATATTAAAATAACATAAATTTTATAAACCTGGAGTACCATGCACACAGTACTCCAAGAGTAGCATAGAATTTGCGTATTTTCAATTCGACTACAATAATTTTTTTTCAATTTTTTTCCAAGTATCATCTTCAATTTTCAGTTTTTCATTTTAAAATATATGATTAGAAAAGTATTCAAACTCACTAATCATGTTATTTTCGAAAACTATAGTATTTTTAGGATTGAGCAAATTATTTATTAGTAAGGTAATTGTATGTGATTTTTAGGGGTGATCAAATTATTTATAGGAGAGAAAATTATTAAGGGGCGGTGACCATTTTATTTTTTTCAAAAGAAATCAAAAAAGGGGAAAAAAATCAACGTTCAAATGAATGAAGTGTGAAGATGGTGCAATTTATTTTGAAGTGAGGTAATTGTATACTTCGTATGTTTATAAAGGCGGGCAAATTATTTAGGGGTGAGCAATTTTTTTAACGGTAGGGTAATCATATGTGATTTTTATGATTTTTCAAGGTTTAGCAAATTATTTAGAGGTGGAAAAAAATATAGAGGTAATTGTATATGAGTTTTAGGGGTTCTGAAGGAAGTCCACTTACTTCTTTCAAAAAAAAAAAAGGTAAATATTTCTTTTGATCTAGTATATTTTAACGTAAGATACCATTTATTTTTGTAAGTGTGCAATATATATTATTGAAATTAAATATACATTTTATATAAAAAAAAATATCTATATTATTCAAATTTTCTACTCATGGATTAATAATCATCTGGTAGTTCTTGAAAATGACGCAGACAACATAGTCAAAGCAATTAAAGAAATCAATTTAGAGTTGCACCTATTTTCATGTAATTGAATGATATTTCTAGGATAAGACATTTTAAAACAATTTTCATTATATAAAAATATTCTGTAACAGACTTATAAACTATCTATTGAAAGTTTTAATTTAATTTGTACATACGAAATATTATTGTTACATGAGCCCTCGTGACATATGAACTTGCTTAATGATTTTTAAGTATGTAGTATAGCTTGTACAGTTGTGCAGACTTTAGCATAGTCTTTTAAAAAAAAGACATTCTTAACCTCAGTTTTGCTAATAGTGACATGATGTCACTTATTTCTTGCACGAGTTTCATAAAAATTGGTTTGGTAAGAAAACTATTACCATAAAAAAAATAAAAAAATAAAAAAAAAGTCAACTATACACTAATTTCTCAATTTCACTTTGAGAAATGTTAAACTTCCATACATCAACAATTATTTTGAAGTCTTTAACAGCTTCATCATGGTCGTTGTAGTATAGTAGTAAGTATCCAAGCCTGTCATTCGGGTGATCCAGGTTTGATCCCGCCTGGCCACGAAGTAGTAATAAAATTGTTTATCAAATATTATTTATAAGATATTTTTTAAAAGTTACAATCTATTTTATTCCTATGAAAAATTAAAAATCCTATCAGAAATAAAACTCTAAATAACTTTTTTATCCTAAAAAATATATCTTAAATTTGCTTATCTAGCATGAGGTGTCAATGTATAATATGATAATTGCTTATGTGGCGTGACACTTGGCGAAAAATTGGAACGCCAAGTGTCGCTGTCTCGTGACCTGGCTAAAAATTTAGCTTTATATATTAGTTTTATGATATGATAGTTATATGATATGATTTTACGTCCCTAATATAATTTCAAACATCCGTTCATATTATCACTGTACAAATTAAATTCATACACTCTTAGCAACTTCGATATGCCCAAATAAAATAACATCGTTGTAATACCCCGTATTTTTATACATATTTTATATAAAATAAGTATTTTGTGGGGTATAAAAGTAATTTGAAACGAATTATTTATGATATTTTAATTATTAATTTTAAACAAGTTAGGAAATATTTTATAAAAGGAAATTTTTATTTAATTAATTATTTTATTAAGTTGGAATTTAATTTAGGAAAGTTTTATTGTAGTAAAGTTTAATTAGGAAAGGGATTAGGAAAGAGTAAAAAGGGAAAGTTTAGGTAAGAAGGGTTTCTAGAGAAAGGGGTATAAATATTCAACACTTGGGCAAATTAAACTTTGCCCAGAGTGGAGAATACCTAAGGTAAATTTTCTATCCCTTCTCCTTTAGTTTTCTCTCTTTTTATTTCGATTTTCCCCTTCCCCTTTTTCGGATCACCACCATCGGCCACCACTACCACCGGTGGGCCGCCGGCTGTCACCAGTACCAGCCGGCAGCAGCTGCGGCGCCACCAGCAGGCTGGCTGCAGCCGGCTGCTGTCCGGCCACCCTATTCTCGAAAAAAAAAAATTTAATCTTTTGTTTTTATTTTTGTTTAAATCCTAGATCTAATTATAAATTAAGGGTTTTGTATTAATTTTATGATGATTGATATTATGTATGGTGCAATTTAATTTTCAGATTTTAATTCTAATTAAAAAGCCCCAATTTTGAAACCCTAGATTCATAAATAATTGATTATTGAAGTATTATGATTTAAGGTGGTTTAAACCTTTAATTTAAGTGTTTTAAAGCATAATTACAACAAGTTTTTATTAATATATTTTGCTGGAATTTTTGGTAGTATGCTAAAAATCAAGTTTCTTTAAAGAATTTTAATTACCCATTAATTGGGATTAAAGTATGAGGTTTTAAATAAAATTTCAGCTTGTTTTAATTAAATTATGTGCGGTATAATAAGAGTATATATTGCTGGAAATTTGTGTAGAGTGGATTTTAATTGTAACACCCTAGAAATTCCTTTCTTTTGAAATACCTGTTTTGCCCTGTTTAAAACTTTAAATAGGGAAATCTAAGACATTACCGTAGGCAACTATCAAAGACACAGAGCGGAAGACTCTCCTTGAAAATATTTAAAAAAGACTCAACTTAAAAAGTCAACCAACTAAAGTAAAGTCAAACCTACAACTTGGAAACATTATAGGCCCTTAACAAAACCAAATCAATTCCAAAATCTTTACGTTAGTCTCGCAACAATAATATCATAATATAATTAAAGCAATAACACATCATAAACTTATGGAAACTAGCATGATTCGCTCTTCCCTCATGCCCATCATGAATATGCTTCATCACTTGAAAAGCTTCTCTCTACTTATTTCCACTACTCACCATTAAAAATGGGTCTTCATAGGGCCAAGGTAAAGACAAGGCCAACAAACACACAAACACACAATCAGCAAAGCTGAGTACATAAGCGTACTTAAACACACTAACATGCTTTTACCTATCAACACACAACTTACCTTGTTGCACCTGTTTTCAAGCACACAACATACAACAAAACTTCTCAACTAAATAACTAAATAATTTATTTTGTTTTGATTACGCATCAAATAGGTTTCCCCCCTAACCTGCTCTAATAAAGGGGTACTAACACGGGAGCTAACCGTGCCAGTATAAAAGAACCACTCGTAAGTGGCGGAATTCCTGCGCATAATAATAAAAGGAAAATACAGCGTCCTGTACTCCCAGTAGAAGTTATGGTTAAATATAAAACCCCATAACTCCCCCCATATGTTCATACTCAAGGTGTATACGTTCCAAGAGTTTTGGTGCGTAATCTCTTTCATTTTACGTTATTTACATATTATTAAACTTGGTGATGACTCTCAAACTATAATCATACAATCATAATAATTATTCAAAAAAATAAACATTCCAATTTAATTCTTGAATAATTAGTGACCACATAATATTTAATGTTGAATCCTTTTTAGATCTACCTTGGTGTCAAAGACACCTTAAACGCTTAATGCGCCAAAAATCCTATCCCTCGGTGTTAAAAACAGGTGTTAAAAATTATATGAACCATAATAAAATTTCCTTTTAATATTCCAATCCAAATTAAACATTTAGTTTAATTAAACATGCTTTCTATCATGCCATAAATAAAAGTGTAGTTCATATTCAACATGCCAAGTGATTATTTCCAAATCAATAATCCATCACAAATAAATCATGCTTCATAATTTAATCACCAATAATAACCAAACCACAATTTCAACCATAATCTAGCATGATACTAGTTGGAATCAATTAATCACATCTAGCATGCTAGTACATCATCAAAAATATGCTAAGTACGCGAACGTACCTTGAATACAATCTTAATATCGCCACGACTAATAGAAATCACTCACTTCAAAATCTCCTACAAATTAAAATAATAATAAAGCATTAAAATCCACCCTATACAAATTTCCAGCAATATATACTCTTATTAAACCACTCATAATTTAATTAAAACAAGCTGAAATTTTATTTAAAACCTCTTACTTTAATCCCAATTAATGGGTAATTAAAATTCCTTAAAAAAACTTGATTTTTAGTATACTACCGAAAATTCCAGTAATATATATTAATAAAAACTTGCTGTAATTATGCTTTAAAACACTTAAATTAAAGGTTTAAACCACCCTAAATCATAATCCTTCAATAATCAATTATTTATGAATCTAGGGTTTTAAAATTGGGGCTTTTTAATTAGAATTAAGATCTGAAAATTAAATTGCACCATACATAATATCAATCATCATAAAATTAACACAAAACCCTTGATTTATAATTAGATCTAAGGTTTAAACAAAAATTAAAAACAAAGATTAACTTTTTTTTTCGGCAGTCCGCAAGATAGCAGCCACCACGGCACGGCTGGGCTGTTGCTGCGCCCTGCCGGTGCCACTGCGATTGCTGGCGCTTGCGCCGGTGGTTGTGGTGGCGGCCGGTAGTGTGTGGTGGTGGAGGCAGCCGTGCAAAATAAAAGGGAAAGGGGAAAAAGAAAGAAAAAGAAAAGAAAATTTAGGAGAAGGGGGAAAAAGTTTTTACCTTGGGTTTTCTCCACTCTAGGCAAAAGTGTTGAATATTAATACCCCTTTCTCTAAAAACCCTTCTTACCTAAACTTCCCTTTTTTAATCTTTCCTAATCTCTTTCCTAATAAAACTTTACTAAAATAAAACTTTCTTAAATTAAATTCCAACTTAATAAAATAATTAATTTTAAATTAAAACTTTCCTTTTATAAAATATTTCCAAACTTGTTTAAAATAAATAATTAAAATATCATAAATAATTCATTTCAAATTATTTAAATACCCCACAAAATACTTATTTTAAATAAAACACGTATAAAAATACGGGGGTATTACACTTATACTCTATTATGATTTTGGTTTGTAGGAAACTTTGAAGTGAGTGATTTCTATTAGTCGTGGCGATATTAAGATCGTATTCAAGGTACGTTCACGAACTTAGCATATTTTTGATGATGTAGTAGCATGCCAGATGTGATTAATTAATTCCAAATAGTATCATGCTAGGTTATGATTGGAAATTTTATTTGGTTGTTATTGGTGATTGAATTATGAAGTATGATTTATTTGTGATGGATTATTGATTGGAAATAATCGTTTGGCATGTTGAATATTGTTTTGGGTGTTTTTGTCCCTCGGGAGAGTTACGTCACAAAGATTGGTCCGGCTGACTATACCTGCAAAAACAACGGAGACTCCGGGTGGTGGGAGCTCCGCATGTGAAGATCAAGTTAGTAACTTCAAAGAGAATAAAGAGTGCGGAAATTTAGGTGGGGATCTGCTTGGATTCCGAGCTCAGGTGTTTCTCTGATGAGAGAGAAAGTAGGTGTAATAAAATGATTGAATGTGTCCCAAAAATGGGGAAATATCTCCCTATTTATAGGGTCATTGGTAGGTGTGCCCCTATCTAGGTCACTTGACTTAGATTTTAGTGGGTTGCGCCGAATTACAGCGTTTTCTTGGGATTTGGGCCCTTGAAGGCCGCCATTTCAGAATCTATCTGAAGGAGCCACGTGTCAGATGGCTAGGGGACCACTTGGGTCAGCCTGGTCTTGACACGTGGCCTTCTCTTATTGGGACACCTGTCTAGGGTAATTTTTACCCTAAACATTTGCCCCTCACAGGGGTCACGTGGATGTCACGTGGGACTTGTGACACGTGTCCACCTATCAAAGGTGAACAGTAACAACAGCTAGTAAAATTTAAAATTCAAATGGGATGCCCCCGTTTTCACCTTCTATAAATAGAAGTTTACCCCCCCCCCCCTTCTCTCACTTCATTTTCATTTGACTTTCTAGAGAGAGAAAGAGAGATTTTTTAGAGAGATTCTCTGATTTTGTCTGCATCAAATTCTCAAGATTTCCGTGTGCTAACCTTGCAACACCCGGTCACCGTTTGTAGCAGTTTTCAGAGTTTCCAGAGTTAAACGCAAGGTAACCGCCTGTACCATTTTTAGCTTTTCTTTTTCAGCTTGTATACATTCTTTTTTCCGTCTGTATACATAGTTTTTAAGAATAAAATGAGCTCTCAATCCACACACTCGGCACTGCCTAGGACACTCAGCCGGTCTCCCGGAACGGCTGAGTTTAGAACAGGGGGTGCCTTTTCTGGACTGTCGGAACTGCTGTGCTCATCCCCGAATTCCTCCCTCTCTGTGTCTGTGTAGGACACAATGGCCAGAGTCAAACAGACGGCCAGAAGGTCTAGGAGCCGGCGCACTATGGAAGTGCCTGCCGACGAGGTTGTTTCGGAACATGAGGGTTTGGAGGAGAGCAGCAATTCTGATAAAGAGGCTCCCTATTCTTCCGGGAGCTCAAGCGTACGAGAGGTAGACGGTGAAGAGGCCGCCTCCTCTAATGGATCCAGGGAAGGATCAGGCGGTACTGAGGCCATTGAAAGATCAGGAGCCGAGGCTTCTAGCTCCGATTAAGATAATTTCGCGGCTGACTATCAGCAGCCGGCGAAAGTTGCTGACAACCCTGACCTGAAGAAAATTAGGATGCTTCCGGGTGACATAGCCCTGCTGAAGAGTGGTTTCAGGGCTTTTAAAGAAAAGCATCCCTTTGGAAAGGGGTGGGATATTATCGTTCCGCCTGGGGACGCAGTGATGGCTTGGGACGACAAAATAGAAAACGCAGACAACTATTTTGTCTGCTACGAGGCGGTAATAGAAGCCGGCCTCCGGTTCCCCCTCCATACTGGGATTAGGAAAATCCTAAAGGGGTATGATCTGGGAGTCTGGCAGCTCACCCCAAACTCGTGGGTGAACATTTTAAGCTATATTGCCGCCTACAAGCTCCAGAACCTTGCTCCCAGTTTCTCTGCCTTTGCTCATATGCACTATTTGAGCAAGACACCAGGCGGTCATGGGGCATGGTATACTATTACCACCTTGCCACAATATTTGATGACCTTGGACAAGGTGTCCAAGTGATCTGGGTGGAAGGACAAATTTTATTTAATCTCCTCACCAACCCCGAGACACAACCGGACACTGCGTCGGTATAATCAAGAACTGGTTCTCTTTGGCAGGAAATGCCCTCTCCCGGCACTCTTTACTAGGGCCCGGGAGCAAATAATGGAGCCGGGTTTCTTCGAAACCACTACTAAGCCCTTGGGGGATGGGACTCACATTATTGTTCCAAAGAACTAGATCCCCCACCTGGACTATTTCAAAGATGAATGCTTTTTGTCCGCCTGTGGGTTAAGCCCCATGTTTCCCAAGGGTAGATCCACTTGCATCCGGCTTTTCTGTAGTTTTTATTTTGTACTTCCAACTTTTTATGATTTTCTCAACCTTTTGTTTTCTTCTTGCAGCCGACGCCTTGAGAATGGTTGACCCGGCTAAGACTCAGGCTAAGTCAGCAGCGCAGCTGCACAAGGAAAGTGCGCTCTCCAAGAGAGCAGCCGTTGAGGCCAAGAAAGGCGGGGTAAGACCGCCTGACTTCAGTTTTTCTTTAAATTTCTTGCAAAAGTTTTTTGCCGGCTGATAACATTTGGTTCTTGATTTGCAAGATGCCGCTAAACGTGTTCCACGCTCCGTCTCCAAGCTTTTCAAAAGGCCAGGGGAGGAGCTGGACAAAACTCCGACTGCCAAGGTCGCCAAAAGGAATCCTTCCCAGACAACTCCTACTGCCAATCCGGATCGTCCTACGACTGGTGGCAAGTCCCCTTCTGCCCTGAAAATTCTGAGCGAAAGCTCAGAACGCTCGCAGAAGAAAGCGCCGGATGCCTCTACGGCATCGAAGGGTGGCCAGCCACCCAATGTTGCTACCGGTGCTGCAACAAATGGGGAGGAGGATACCTCTAAGCCCCATCCGGAGACCCAAGGTAAGAACAAGATTGAAATACCTTGGCCACTTGACTTTATAAGAGTCAAGACTAAGGTTGACCCTTCAGGGGGTTCAGTCAGCAGCCGACAATTACACTGCATCCCTCTCACCAAGTACTTCTTTTGGTGCAAATCTGACATCCGATGAGCCGGATCTTCCCGGGTTTACCAAGCGGATGGTGAGGACCTTCACCCGGTCTGAGAAGAATTCCATACCTGATCTGTAGGTGGTGGACTTTGACCGGATAATGGGCCAACTGGCTGAGGTAAAAGATTATTCAACTCAATTCTGATATTTTTTCTTTATTTTTTCACCAAGTGTTTCATAATCCGGCTGCCCTTTTCTCAGGTAATGCTGAGGGTGGATGGGCTCCGGGGCCCCTTCAGGCGGAAACAAGAAGAGGTAAATGACGCCGAAAGGAGGACCCTTGAAAACCTCAAATCTGTTGAATATGCTAATTATATGTGTGATTTAAAGATTAAAGCAGTAGAGTTGGAACATGAGGAGCTGATCCGGAGTTTGACGGCTGCGAACGATGAAGCTACCAGCCGGGCTAATGACCTTGATAAAAAAACTGAAGGATGCTAAGGCTGAACTCAAGGCATTAGAAGACGCTGACAAAGAGAACACGAGGCTCCTGGCAGATGTCATCCGGTTGGGGCTGGAAATTATCAACATGCGGAGTTAACATGCAGATGAAATTTCCAAGGAGCAGATGCGGCTGATGGAAGAGAATGAGCGGGACAATGCAGCCCGCCTGAAGATCACTTGGGGTCTCCTCTATCCAGGTATAGACTTTGAAATCTATAAACTTAGGTATGATTACGCCACTGCGGTGTATGATGCCCAAGTGTTGGGAGAAGCAGCTCCGCCTCGCTTCAAGGAATGGGCTGCAGAGCTGGGATATGATGTATCAGATAATGAGGAGGAGCCGGCGAAGGATGAGTAGAATGACGGCGGCCAGCCTGATAACCAATCAGAAACCCTCCCAACCAGTCAGAACCAGCCGGAGCAGCAGCCTCCACCTCAGCCTTAGGCCAGCTTCCCCAAATTCAGCGGCAGTATGCCTAGTTTCTTTCTTTTCCGGCTTGTAAGATGAGTATATTGTTATTTTACCAATTGTGGAGTTGGGTTAACAATCATTTCCTTTCTTCCTCACCGGATGTGATTCCGGTTAACAGTTATTATGGCCTTAGTGCCATTTTTAATATTTATATGAAGTATTCCGACTCAGTCGGTTGTTTATACATGTTTGTGTTTGAATTTTTGCTTTTTTGAATTTTGCGTATATACTGCAATTCTTTGATATTTTTCCTAACTTAAAAAAGCATGCGGCAATTTGCATTCCGGCTGTTCTTGCCCTTGGACGGCTGTGTGGTTGGTTTCATTTCAATATTGATTGATTGGCTTGAAAACACTTGATACTTGGAAAAGTATGAGGTGTTTTAAGGCCAATCAATCACAATGGTGATTGCCCCAAACCAAGTGCACAGCCGGCCATTAAAACGGGTGCTTCGAGCCTCTTTCCCAGGCGGTAATATTCCGTCTGGGATTATTGCATAGCCATTACACAAAACTCTTTTGCCCCGACTGGGAGAGAGTGTGTAATTTTGGAATAAATAATTTAAGAACTTCAGCTGGTAACCGACTGATGCCTCAGGGCATCCGGTATTTGGAAACTTAATCGTTCTTGTAGACTACTCTGGTCAGACGGCTATGAGTTGACCAATTTGGTCGTTCAATCTTTGCCGTCTGCATAGGTACGTAGAGCTGACAAAGAGTCTGCTTTCTGCGACGATTGCACCCGGAGGGGTGTCGCCGGACACCATTGTCCATGTCGGGACAGGCGATTTTTTAAATTAAGCAACCATCCGGCCATTGGCCTTTGGTCTTGTTTGAGACCGGTCGTATAGCTACTAATCGTTTTTGTGCTTAGTTTATTCAATCTGGCCATTGGCCGCGTGTTATTTGATCATTGAATTTAACACTAAGTATCAAACTTAGTTGGTTAAGCAAATAAGCCGTCTGGGTATTACCCAGACGGATAAGTAATTGTAAAGATAACAAAACAATTTTGAAAACAAAGCCTTATTTCTCATTAATAGACTCTTTGTTTACAAAAATTTACAATTCTCAGAAGTAGTACTTTTTTAAGTTATCTACATTCCAAGTTCTAGGTAGGCGTCTGCTGTATGGGGTTTCCAGACAGTAGGTGCCATCCCTGAATTCTTCATAGATCGGGTAGGGGCCTTCCCAATTGGGGGTTAGCTTTCCAAGCTCATTGGCCCTACCGGTTGCCTCCATTTTCCGTAACAAAAAGTCGCCAGCTTTCAAAGGGCGCTTGCGTACCTTCTTGTTGTAGGCTATCGTCATTCTCAGACGGTATATCTCATGAGGCTGGGCAGCATTGCCCCTGCGTTCCGGGAGGGAGTCCAATGCCAGCCGCATTGCCTCCCAATTTGCCTCTTCATCAGAAAGCATGACTCTAAGAGTCGACTCATAATGCTCAATGGGCAAGACGGCTTCAGCACCGTACACCATGAGAAATGGGGTTTCACTAGTTGCCCCTTTGGCATTTGTCTGGATGGCCCATAGGACGTGAATCAGTTCTTCTGCCCATAAGCCACCGGCTCTTTCAATTTTCTTTTATATGCCGTCTGAGATAAGCTTGTTGAAGGCTTCAACTTGGTCGTTTGCTTGGGGTCGACCGACTGATGCAAAATAATGTAAGATTCCCTGATCTCCCAACCAAGTCTTAAGGTGAGGCGTTTCAAATTGAGGGCCATTGTCGAACACCATAGACATAGGTACCCCAAACCGGGTGATGATGTTCTTCCAAATGAAAGAGATGACATCCTTTGTCTTGATGTTCTTTACCGGCTCAGCCTCTACCCATTTAGTGAAGTAATCCACAGCCACCAAAATATAACGCTTTCCGCCTGGTGCAGGCGTATAAGGATCCAAGATATCCATGCCCTACTTAGCAAACGGGACTGGGCTGTGGATTGTCGTTAGATCAGTAGCCGGACGGTGTATAAGCTTGCCAAACCTCTGGCATTTGTCACACCTTTTCACCAACTCTTTAGCATCTGCTTCAAGAGTAAGCCAAAAATAGTGCCGCCTGGCTCTGACGGCTAGGGACATGCCGCCTATATGAGAGGCGCAGTATCCCGCATGCAATTCTTCGAGAACTTCTTTACCCTTTTTTGGGGTAACACACTTCAATAGAGGTTTAAGGAAACCCGCCTTGAAGAGCTCTCCATTTCTCATCTCGAAATTTGCTGCTCGTTTCTTCATGACGTCTGCCTCCTGTGGTGAATCAGGAAGCATGTCGTCTGTTAAATATGCCCGTATGCCATACATCTAGGTAGAGCTTCGGTCCAGGATTCCAATGGGCTCTTCATATATACTTCTTTTTTCCAGAACTTCCCAAAAGACTGACCGAGGCGTATCACAGTAGGCGGAGGATGCCAGTTTGGACAATGCATCCGCCTGGTTGTTATCTGACCTGGGCACTTGACTCAGACAGAATTCTTCAAGTGCCCCAGCCTCTTCTTTGACTGCCTGAAGATACTTGATCATAGCCGGATGAGTTGCCTCATATTTTCCCTCATACTGGCTTACGACCAACTGTGAATCAAAGTAGGTGTCAAGTTTTGTTGCCCCTGCTGCCTTACACATGCGGATTCCGGCTAGCAGGGCTTCGTATTTTGCCTCGTTATTCGAGGCCTGGAACTTAAACCGCAGTGCATATTCAAATCTGTCCCCCTCAGGGGACTCATATATAATTCCTGCACGGCAGCCGTTCTTCGTCGAGCTCCCGTCTACATACACTTTCCAAACCTGATCAATGTTATCCGGTGGTACCGGTCGTGTCATTTCAACAATGAAGTCGGCAAATGCCTGACCCTTCACCGCCTTTCTGGGTTCAAAAGTGATTTCAAGACTTTGCATTTCAATAGCCCATTTCAACATTCTGCCAGATGACTCCAAGGTAGACATTGGCCGCTTGAGGGGCTGATCGGTGTAAATTACAACCGGATGTGCCAGAAAGTACGGCTTCAATTTCTTGAATGCCATATATAGAGCAAGGCCAAAATTTTCAACCATGGGGTATCGGAATTCAGCATTTTTTAGCACATGGCTAATGAAATAGACCGGGAGCTGGATGCCGTCTCTCTCAGCAAGGAGAACAGCACCGAGAGCACTGAGACGGCTAGGTACATGTATAACGTCTCTTTGGGTAGAGGGCTAACAAGCCTTGGCAAAGAGTGCAGGTGTTCTTTCAGCTTTTGAAAGGCCGCCTCAGCATCATCCCCCTATTCAAATATGGTCTTCTTCCTGATTGCTTGGAAGAAGTAAAGGCATTTGTCACCTGACCGGCTGAGGAACCTCCCCAGTGCCGCCAGACAACCAGTTAGTCTCTGTATTTCCTTAACAGTGCGGGGTGACTTCATGTCAATTACCGCCTGTATCTTCTCAGGGTTAGCCTCTATCCCCCTTTGATCAATCAGGAATCCGAGAAACTTCCCAGACTCAACACCAAAGACGCATTTCTTAGGATTTAACATGACCTTATGCCGCCTGAGTGTGGTGAAGGTTTCTCGGAGATCAGCAAGGTACTCCGCCTGCTGCTTGGATTTGACTATCATGTCATCTATGTATGCCTCCACATTCCTCCCAATTTGATTAATGAAGACCATATTAATCATCTGTTGGAATGTAGCCGGCTCATTTTTCAAGCCAAACGGCATCACAGTGTAATAGAATAACCCCTGATCCGTGACGAAGGCCGTCTTCTCTTGATCTTTTTTCCACAGGGGTATCTGATGGAAGCCGAAATAGGCATCCATAAAGCTCATCAAGGCATGCCCGACTGTAGAATCGACCAGACTGTCGATCTTTGGAAGCGGATAACTGTCCTTTGGACATGCCTTGTTGAGGTCTGTGTAATCAACACACATACGCCAGGTACCATTCGGCTTCTTTACAAGCACAACATTCTCCACCCAGTTGGGGAAATTACATGATCGAATGAACCCAGCATCTAGCAGCTTTTTTACTTCGGCAGCAACTGCCTGACTTCTTTCCTCGCTGTGATTTCTTTTCTTTTGCCGGATGGGCTTCTTTTTTGGATCCACGGCGAGTTTGTGGACAGCAAGATTCGGGCTGACGCTTGGCATCTCTTCCACTTCAAAGGCAAAAATGTCTTTGAATTCTTTTAGCAATAGTTGTAGGTTTGCACCCAGCTTAGCATAAGCAGTCGTCCCAACCTTAACAGTACGCTCTGGACGGCTGTCGTCCAGAGGTATATCAATATGTTCTCCAGCCGGTTGGGGACGGAGCTTATCTGACCGTTCCCCGGTCAGTGATTGCTATTTTTTCTCTTTCTTCACCTCCACCAGCTGAGGAGCCGGTGCTTTTCTTTTCTTCCCGGCTGCTGGTGGGGCTGGGCCGGCGTCCTTGACATTGTCAAGGTCTATTGGTTCCTGCCCTTGGCTGTCTAGGGTCACAGTATCCTTGACGGCTAAGAGGTAGCACTCTCGGGCTGTCTTTTGGTCCCCATTCAAGGAACCAACAAAGCCATCATCCCTCTCATACTTAATGAGCATGAGAGAAGGGATGATTACAGCCTTGGCTTCGTTGAGGGTTGGACGGCCTAGGATGATGTTATAGGCGGTAAGTTCCTCAACGACCAAGAATTTGACGACCAGGTGTCGTCCTTTTCCTTTATCACCCAGCCGGATAAGTAAGTCGATCCTACCGACTGGGTAAACCATCCCACCCCCAAAACCAACCAAGGGGTGGGTAACCGGATGCATGCTGCTGAGGTTGTATTTCAGCTTTTGCAAGCACCGGAGACCGATAATTTCCAACGAGCTGCCGGTGTCAATAAGGATTCGACCAACCAGCTGGTTGGCGACCTTACATTCAATGACGACCAGATCGTCATGCGGACGACGTACAGTGCCCCTGTCCTTCTTAGTGATCAGTACGTCTGGGAAGGAGGAACTACCTGCCGCCTGATCATCATCATCATCATCATCATTGTCCATCTTTCGAAGATGGCTCTTGGTGCCCCGGATGGTAGGGCCACCGCATGAGAACCCGCCTACTATGGTGTAGACCGGCTCCTTATCGGTGTCCGAACTACTAGCAGGCTGGGGTGTCTTAGATGACTGCCCCGGGTTCTTCTTATTAGTCCCTTTGGACTTAGAAATGTAGGACTTTAACATCCCCTTGTCAGCCAGACGATCCAACGCCCGTTGAAGGCTGAAGCAGTCGTTAGTGTCATGGCCAACTTCCTCATGGTATTGGCAGAATTTATTTTTGTTCCTTGATTGAATGGAACTTTTCATTGGATTCGGCTTCTCTAGAGACAGTCGGTCCTTGATCTCCATGAGGATGGAGTTGCAGTCCTTGTTAAACTCGTACCTGGGGACGTATGGTTTAAATTCTTTCTTTTTCTTCTTGGACGGCTGGTCAGAATCACTCACCACCCAGACTTCTTTTCTCTTTTTGCTCTCGTCTTTTTTCTTGGCCGGCTGAGCAGGCCGGCTGTCTTTTTTCCTGTCAGACTTCTTGGAGTCCGACTGGCTACCAGGCGAGCAGAGGTCGGTTGCTTGAATATAGCTTTCCGCCTCCCTCAGGGCCGCCTGCAAAGTAAAAGCCCCTTTTCTAACAAGGTCGAACTTAAAGGTTGACCCGTCTTTCAGACCCTTAAAGAAGTCTGTAAAAGCTACCTCATCAAACAGTCCTTGAATCTGAATTCTGGTCAGATTGAACCGCCTGACGTAGGAGCGCAATCCTTCTTTCTCTCCCTGCTTAATGGTGCTCAAGTTAAGACTTGTTTTCTTCGCAGAGATGTTCATTGAGAAGTTGGAAGCAAACAAGAAGACAAGCTTCTTGAAACTATCGATGGAGCCGGTTGGCAGGTTGCCAAACCATTGTTGGGCAATGCCTTTCAATGTAGCCGGAAAGCATCGACACCAAGTGGCATCATCCAACCCCTGTAAATACATGAGGTTGGTGTAAGCCATGAGGTGATCTTCCGGGTTGGAGGTACCATCATAAGTACCCACCAACACATTTTTAACCTTGGCCGGCTGTGCCGCCTCGGTTATTTCCCGGGTGAACGCAGAAGGTTGTTCACCCAGGCGGAGTAGACGAAGCTGCCAGTCCAGTGGCTGGACATTGCTGAATGCCACCTAACCTCCGAAGAGGGCCGGCTGCATGTAATGAGGAGAATACGGACCGTAGACCATAGGTGGCACATACGGTGCATTCCCAATCATCTGAGGGCCATAATGGACGGGATTACCGCCTGTATGGCTCTCATGCAAGGATTGCACATTCCCTGTAGATGTATTCTTAAAGCTGTCTGAAAAGCTTGATGTAGAAGCTGACTCAGACAACTGTTGATTCCTCCTACGGGTGATGATCTCCCGGGCATCAAGAGGTGATTTTTTGTTTCCCACCGGATGTTCACTCCGGTGGGTATTGTTGGTGTTCCTCTTAGGCAGAAGAATCTTGGACCAATCAATGGTCCCGGCTGCCTTCTCCTTTGGATGCGGAGTTGGATGCCAATCTCTAACTGACTTCCCCTTATCCAAAGGAGTCTTCCTTGCCGACTGACCCCTACTTGGGCCAGCCCGGCTCTTGGCGATCAGATCCTTAATTTCACCCTTGAAACTAGTCATGAATTTCATGAGTTCGTCTCGAGTGACGGGAGCAGATCCACTGGTCGTATGGGTTTCCCCTTCCGGCTGTCCAAGGGGTCGGTTTGTACCCGCCTGGCTGGCACCCCGCTCCAGAGTGTCTCTGGGCCGGATGCGCTTGGTTATTAGAGAGCCATCACTGGCTATATAAGTTTCGACCTAAGGATCGTCGTCCTCTTGGTCAGTAAAGACTTCCGGTTGGTCTGCCGGACGCTCAGGAGGTGGTACAGACTCTTGAAACATCCTTGAGGTACTCTCCCCACAGACGGCGCCAAATGTTTTGGGTGTTTTTGTCCCTCGGGAGAGTTACGTCACAAAGACTGGTCCGGCTGACTGTACCTGCAAAAACAACGGAGACTCCAGGTGGTGGGAGCTCCGCCTCCAAAGATCAAGTTAGTAACTTGAAAGAGAATAAAGAGTGCGGAAATTTAGGTGGGGATCTGCTTGGATTCCAAGCTCAGGTGTTTCTCTGATGAGAGAGAAAGTAGGTGTAATAAAATGATTGAATGTGTCCCCAATATGGGGAAATATCTCCCTATTTATAAGGTCATTGGTAGATGTGCCCCTATCTAGGTCACTTGACCTAGATTTTAGTGGGCTGCACTGAATTACGGCGTTTTCTTGGGATTTGGGCCCTTGAAGGCCGCCATTTCAGAATCTATCTGAAGGAGCCACGTGTTAGATGGCTAGGGGACCACTTGGGTCAGCCTGGTCTTGACACGTGGCTTTCTCTTATTGGAACACCTGTCTAGGGTAATTTTTACCCTAAACAAATATGAACCACACTTTTATTTATGGTATGATAGAAAGCATGTTTAATTAAACTAAATGTTTAATTTGGTTTGGAATATTAAAAGGGAATTTTATTATGGTTCATATAATTTTTATTGATGCTATAAGTATGGGAAAGGAGCTATGTAAGTGTCTATGTACACGAGGAATAAATTGTATGTTGGTGTCTTAGTGCATTTAAGGTGTTTTTAACACTGAGGGATAGGATTTGTGGCGCATTAAGCATTTAAGGCGTCTTTGACACCGAGGTATATTTAAAAAGGGTTCAACATTAAATATTATGTAGTCACTAATTATTCAAGAATTAAATTGGAGTGTTTAATTGTTTGAATAATTATAATGTTTGATGTTATTATGATTTGAGAGTCATTACCAAGTTTAATAATATGTAAATAAGTAAAGTGAAAGAGATTACGCACCAAAACTCTTAGAACGTATATACCTTCAGTATGAACATATGGGGGGAGTTATGAGGTTTTATATTTAACCATAACTTCTACTGGGAGTACAGGACACTGTATTTTCCTTTTATTATTATGCGCAGGAATTCCGCCACTTACGAGTAGTTCTTTTATACTGGCACAGCTAGCTCCCGTGTTAGTACCCCTTCATTGGGGCAGGTTAGGGGGGAAATCCGTTCAATGCGTAATCAAAACTAAATAAATTATATAGTTACTTAGTTGAGAAGTTTTGATGTATGTTGTGTGCTTGAAAACAGGTGCAACAAGGTAAGTTGTGTGTTAATAGGTAAAAGCATGTTAGTGTGTTTAACTAAACTTATGTACTCAGCTTTGCTGATTGTGTATTTGTGTGTTTGTTGGCCTTGTTTTTACCTTGGCCCTATGATGACCCATTTTTAATGGAGAGTAGTGGAAACAAGTAGGGAGAAGCTTTTCAGGTGATGAAGCATATTCATGATGGGCATGAGCGAAGTGCGAATCATGCTAGTTTCCATAAGTTTATGATATGTTTATTGCTTTAATTATTTTATGATATTATTGTTTGTGAGACTAATGCAACAGTTTTGAATTTGGTTTGGTTTTGTTAAGGGACTACAATGGTTTCAAGTTGTAGTTTTGACTTTGTTTTACTTTGGTTAACTTTACTTTTGTTGGTTGACTTTTTAAGTTGAGTCGTTTTAAATATTTTAAAGAAGAGTCTTCCGCTATGTGTGTCTTTGATAATTGCCTTAGCCGTTTTCACGGTGGCGGTAATGTCTTAGAATTTCCTATTTAAAGTTTTAAACAGGGCAAAACAGGTATTTTAAGAGAAATGAATTTCTAGGGTGTTACAATCGTAACCCCATCATTATCGTTAATATCACATTCTACTACTTGGATTTCCCCTAGCTAAATAATTGTATATAATATTTTAGGGGTGAGCAAATTCTAAAGGGGTAATCGAATTCTATAGGAGTGAGAAAATTATTTAGAGGAGAGGTAAGTTTATACTAGGTATGATTTTTAGAGATGAACAACTTATTTAATAGGGAGCACATTCTTAAATGTAAAACATAAAAACATACTACCATATTGGGCTATTGGCCCATCTGTTTTGGGCTTCCACTAGAAATTAGGCGCAAATTTTAAGATGCACATAGGTGTAGCACGCCTATACTTCTGAACATTTAGTAAAAAAATCTTAACAACCGTGAATTTTGAACATTTTAGTAAAAAAGTTTGAACATCGCAAATTTTGAACATTTAGTTAAAAAAATCTGAACAATTGTAATGCATCACGCCTATACTTTTGAACATTTAGTAAAAAAATTTGAACAATAACAAATTTTGAACATTTTAGCAAAAAATGTGAACAATCGCAAATTTTAAATTATTACGAGTCAAACAAATTTTGAAAGAAGTTTGTCTGACTCGTAATAATTCAATAATTTTGTAATATAAACTGAACATTTACTGTATACAAAATGAACATTTCTTTAAAAAATATGAACATAAAAATTGTATGTTTATGTTCAGTTTTTGTTACATGTTCATATTTTTTTTACTAAATGTTCATTTTCTGTAAAATGTTCAATTTTTTTTTACTAAATGTTGAAAAGAATAGACGTGGTGCACCTATTTCAAGGTGCACCATGGTGTACATAATACTAATTAAAAATTAGCCTTTCAACCTTTAACTTTCAACAACCCAATTACAATCCTATCCAACCCAATACAATTACTACATATATAATAAAGATTCAATTCAACTCCCCCTTTATGCTATGCAATATTCACAAATCATACTTTACCCACCATAAAAATGTGCAATACTAAATGTTGAAATGCAAGACAATATACACAACTAATAACAAATCTATTAACTAATACTAAAACAGAACATGCTTGCATCATTTTTGACATATATCAAGCTGTCATGAAAAAATTTCCCGTTAAAATAATATATGATGTCATCTTTAATTTAATTAATTTATTATTTTTTTTTGTTATTCTCCTTAACTTATTTTTTTGGAAGTGTGTTGTATAGTTTTATTGAGAAAAACATGTATCATTAATGTAATATAATGTATACTACTTTTAGAAATTTTAAACACAACTAATAAACAATTCTTTTTTGTCAATTTTAATATTAATAATTTTGGCCTTAGTACTTCATTTTTCTTATGTACATTGTATTGTTTATTTCACATGAGTAGCCTTTTTTTTTTTTTTTTTTAATAATGAGTTGCCTCATATTTATATTATATCACAAATTAATTATTTTAAAAAAATTATTACTATTGTGCATCGTACGGGCACTAATCTAGTTATAATACTATCACTACAACAATTTGACCCTTGTGCCACAAGTAAAATCGTGGCACAAGTATAAAATTCCCGTGGCTATGCAATTTTGCCACGGGAATCTTGAAATTTTCTCCCGTGGCACAAGAGGCCGTGGCTAGAAAATTGCCACAGGAAAATGAATGTCGTGGCAAATTTTGAAATTTATGCCACGAGTATTCACGTGGCAAAAATATTCTCTTGCCACGAAAACTAACGTGGCTAACACATTATTTGCCACCAATTCTACCGTGGTGACAAACTTTGTTGCCACAAGTATTACCGTAGCTAATAAGCTTCATTGCCTCGAATCTGTACTGTGGCTACCAAACTTTGTTGCCATAAATATTACAGTAGCTAACAAAGCTAAAAAAAATATATAATAAAAAAAGTTGCATTAGTTAAAGCGAAATTAGTGAGAATCACATACAAATACACAAAAGTTACAACTTTTATTTTATTTGTGTTTATAATACACTAAAAACTAGATTAATACAATCTATAATTATGTTCATGTCTTCTACTTTAACTTAACATGATCTGCTGAGCTGAAGTTGATAAGGCCAGAACGTATCAATTTGTTGCTGTTGTTCGAAGCGTAAAACTAGTCAAGTTTAATAGGGGATCTCATATGTGAGCATTTGTGAGATATGATGTGCTGCTGAACGACATTGAGCCCTTCCGACTCTTCACCGAAGTCCTATAACATCAAACAAAGAAAGCTTTAGCCCATCTAAATAACAATTGTAGCTCTTAAAGCAACCAACAAAGAATATGCAACAGATCTATAACAAAGACAGCGATATTTACAACGACAACAAAAGATGCAGCATCGGCATCGGCTGCATTAACATATTATTTGTGACAATGTTATGCATTCACAATCATTGATTCTGTAACTCATCAAAATAAATATATATATATATATATATATATATATATATATATATATATATATATATATATATATATATATATATATATATATATATATATATATATATATATATATATATATATATATATATATATATATATATATATATATAAATCATTGATTCTGTAATGTAGGAAAACTAATATAAGTCTGACTTAAGCAGCAGCAACAGGGGAAAGACTGCAGGGTAGCAAGCAGCGGAGGGGGAAAGGCAACAACAGCTAGTAAGGGGGGAAAAGACACTAGGACAACAGGCTAGGAGAGGGGGAAAGGCAATAGCTGCCAGCACGGGAAAAAGAAAAAATGAAAAAAAATACTACGTATATAGGCTATTGCTTTTTCCTGTCAAGTGTAACAATTTGAATTGAAGTCTAAGCTTGCAACTAATATCCCTTTGTTTAAATATGCAGCAATTTCTAATCACCGAACCCAAGGCAATAAAGGAGCATACACATAAATATAAAAATTGGTTAAACTAGAATTTACAAAGTGCCATCAATAACCGGTGAAGATAGCATTACTTACTTCATTCCTTTGAACCTTGACATCCTGAATCATCAGAATCTGATGAACTTCCTGCTCCAAGAAAATCCAGAAGTTGACTAAACTTCTTCTCCCAAAATGCATTATTATCAGCAATTTTTCTGTCCACGTAATTCTTAACAGCTTTCGCCTCTTTTTTGGCTTGTTGAGCTTCTAATTTAGCCTGTTCAGCTTCTGTTCTAGCATTTTCAGCTTCTTTTCTTGCATCTTCAATTGCTTGATCTGCTTTCTTTTTAACTTCATTCACCTCTTGAGTAAGATCAATTCGAGAGGGCTTTACTTTAAAATGTTGCGTAATACTTCTACCAGGTCCATATGCTTTCAAATACCCATGTGTATCTTTGCCAAGCACATCCTGAATAATTTGCTCATCTGTTTTCTGATTAAGACCTTGCTCTCTTTGTTCCTTTAATTTGTTTATCTCATCCTATGAATAAACAATATTAAGTTAGAAGATAAGATGGTAAATATTAAATGGAAAATAACAAACATAAAACTTATAAACTTACTACTGCATGAGTGTTATTTGCCAAATTGATTGCATTCACAGCCTTCTCAGATTTTCTTGTACGAGTTGCAACCAATACATCAACTCGAGAACACTTCCCGTCATTCTTCTTCTTCTACAAACATTACAGAGTTTTTAGAATCAAATTACACTCCTAATTATTGTACGTTTGCATATTTTGAATAAGTGCGAGAATTACTTCGTAAAATTTTTAGTGGTTTGGAAGCTAATGACATTTAGTTATGTCCAATAGAATTTAATTTTCCATGTGTTCAGAATTCAGCTAATAAAAAAAATAAAAAATAAAAATTAAAAAAAAACAGAAAATTATAATTAGGTGTGTGCAGGAAAGGGGCGCGGGTGGTGTGTAGGAATGCTAGGGAAGGGGGGCATGGGTGGTGACGTGGTGTGCAGGAATGCCAGGGAAGGGGGGCGTGGGTGGTGACGTGGTGTGCAGGAATGCTAGGGCGAGGGGGGCTAGTGTACAAGCAGGTAGGCAAGTAAGTGGTAGGAGGGAGTGGGGGTTGTTATGTATGAAAGGACTAGGTTGGTGTGTAGGAAATCCAGGGAAAGGGGGCTGGTGTGCAAGTAGGGAGGGGATGCAGGTATGTGCAGGCAGGTGGCATCTGGCACGAGGGGGTCGGGGCAGGTGTGCAGGCAGGGAGGGGGCTGGTATGCAGGAAGGGAGGGGGCTAGTGTACAGGCAGGGCTTGTGTGCAGGTCATAGAAAATGCAGCAACAGTAGGGGAGCACTCTCCACCCACAACAGCATGCAACACTAAACACTTACAGCTGCAACAGATGCTTGTCTCATTAGTTTTTTAGTGTAGCCTTTTGAGCTCTTTGGAAAATGATAGAATGTAGTAAAGGTAGTAATTAAGGCTTGATGTGACATCATAGAGTATTGTAGTCCTATATATGGCAAGAATCAAAAGTTAAAATTAGAAAGAGTAGTTATTACATACTATTTCTTGTCTAGTGCGACCGAAGCTTTTAGTGTCATTATAGTGAGGCATCTTCTGTTGTGCCCTACTTTCACTTGCTTTTTTGCTCTTCTCCTACAATAAAAAGGATTTAATAAATAATATACGTTAATTATATAAGAATAAAGATATACTATCTGTGTATTTTACCATAACCGCCTCTTCACTCCAATAGTCAACCAAGAACTTCCATTCCACTTTAGTCAGACGACTAGGCTTATTTTTGAGACGTTCTTCTTTTGTTTTCAAGTTTTTATCATTAAAGTACTTTGATTTCAATTTGCTCCTAGCACCTCTGAATAAACGTTGTGCATGTTTCATAACACACTCCCTGCTATTTTCAGGGTCATCAAATGACCACTTCTCCTGCAAAAGACAAAGATAAATTAATTATTGCCCATTGTAGACACCCATTTGTGTCTCCCCAAAACCAAACCCAGTGATGAAGCCTTGCGCGTTGTGTTATTATCGAATTAGGTGAAAGTGATTTGAAAGCCAAGTGTTGCGGTTTAGTTTTAATTAAATTCTCCTCTCTCTGTTTTTGAAAACGACCTTATTTATTTGAAAACGTCCATTTCAGTTTATTTTGGTCCATAATTAAGGTCCAATAATAGTGTAGTTGGATGGGGCTCGAAGAGACCTTTCCAACGATATATTATAAGCCCGATTCCGATGAATATTAAGGAAGTTATGGCCGAAATACTAAACTGGGCCCAGTTATTTATTTTAATACGGCCCAATGATCTAGAGGAGGGCCCAATATTAATTATTATTCCTAAAATTATTAGGATTAATTATAGGATTAATTATAGTTTTCTAGAAGTTTCTAGAAAGTTCCTTTTAATTCTAATATTATTAGATTTAATAATTAATTATCTTTAAAAGATTTTTATTTGGAAATCTATTGTTTTGTTATCTTAAAAATACGTATTTTATCTTCTGTACGGATTCCGTAGATCAAGTTGATTAAAGATCGGATTCCGCGTGAAGAAAAAACGCGCTAATACAGGCTGTCGCCAAACGACAAGTCTGTCGCCACGCGACAGACCCTGTCGCCTCGCGACAGACGTTGTCGCGTCGCGACAGAGTTAATTCCTGGCGACAGCGTGGAGTTTTATTCCTTATCAAATTCTATGATTTTCCGGATTATTTTCATTATAAATAGCGTCCGAATCCCTGTTTTCAATAATCATTGACAATAATCATTCACAATTATCAATTTTCACAATCATCAATTCACAATCATCAACTCTTTCTCAATTCTCTCTAATTCCCTCTTAAGAATTACTTAATTCTTTTCTTTTTCTCTCTCTTTCTAAACTAGCCTTTTTAAATACAATATTCCGCATTCACAAGACTTAGAGTCTCTTAGCCAAGTTCGAAGTTGCCTTCGCCCAAGACGTGCAAGGTTGATAATTTCTGAGGGTTTGGTCCAAAACTAGTCAAAACTTTGTTTAATTTGATTTCAATTTAATTCTTTAATTATTCTTTATTATTTTCATTGAAGTTTACTAACTTGTGTATTTTGTTATTAGAAAGAGGTACGAGGCTTCAAAGTATGTAATCTTATTACTCTCTTTCAATGTAGAAAGCATGTTTATTATTGTTTTATGATTCCTAGTATCATGTTAGGATGCTTTTAATGCTTTCTAGTATCATGTTAGGATGTTATTTTATGCTTTCTAGTGTCATGTTTAGGATGCCTTTACTCTTTCTAATATCATGTTAGTACCATGTTAGGTTTAAAGCTTTGATCTTTATTGTTTAGTGACATGCTAGGGGATGTTATTAATCTTGTTAGTATCATGCCTAGGATCTTGCTATTATTATCAAGCTTTATTATGTCTTATCATGTTATTATCATTATTTATTATTATGATGCTTATGTTGCTTGATATGTTTTATTGTTATTGCTTGATCACACCTTTTATGCAGGTTTAAAGGGAATTTGTACTTGAAATCACGCTTAATAAGATAATTAATAATTTGGTTTAGGCTAATGTGATTTTAATTCAAGTGATCGCCAATAATAGTATTATTTGTGCATTAATTTCAACCAACATAGATTAAACAGGGTAGGTTTAATATAATGTTTGTATGTTATTCGAAAAGCGCACATGAATACGAGCAGAACAAAGTAGAGGCCTATTTTATAGGGCGGGTCCTTTCTTTTGTAGATTGGATTCGTACCCTCATCCCCGGACCCTGTTTGGTTCAAGACCTTATGGAGTAGTTGACGGTCCTTTGGATTGTCTTTTGGGTTTACAAGTTCCTAAAACTTGTTGGCGACTCTTTTTGCTCTTTTTCTTTCCCTTTGGAACGCCACCGTACTTTAGTGTATGATCACAGTGGGGTTCAAGTTTGGGGTTATCGTAATGCTTGAAATATTCCCTACAGTTTTTGGCGACTCCACTGGGGAGGATTTCTATTTATATTCCTGAAATTTATTATTTATTTTGGCAATTATTTAGAATGAGCGGATGAGACTCGAAAAATTCTAAGTATTTCATGTGCGCGATTTGATTAACATTATTGTCATATGCATTAAAAGGTCCTCATGGGAGCACCCCATGAGTCAATCCATAGGAATTTTACACGTAGGAAATTTGAGAAATATCTTTCATAACTAGAATCGAAAAGATGATGCGAAATCTGGAAAATTCGAAGAACACAGAAACTTGCCAAGGCATGTAGGAACTAGCGTCTAGAAAACAGGGCTTGTCGCCCGTAAAAAGTTTCTGTCGCCTGGCGACAGTTCTGTCGCTTGGCGACAGGAGCTTTTTTGCGGCGACAGTCCCTGTAGTCTGGCGCCAAGTTCTTCCAATACCGAGCCAGGGTCTGCCTTCTTGCTTTGACCATTTCTAGCATTGTTGGCTTGATTTTGCTTATTGATTGAGTCCTTTTCTCACTTTTCTGAACCCATATGTGTTCTACATATGGAAATAACCCTCTGGGGGTTCCTGCTTCACCTGCCCAATGGAATATCCCACTATCATGTGCAAAGTTCAGATTTGGGTACGTGTAATGTTTGTGAATCCACCAAACCATGGAGTCGAGTCCGATTTCATCTCGCACTCGCGGAATCCTGTCCATTCGCTCCAACCCTCCCGGTAGGCTTGTGTGCAATGCATATGGATTCTTAACCATGGACCCTTTTGACTTAACCCATATCCTCGAACTTTAGAGAACTAGAGCCATGGTTAGGTTGCAAACTCATCTTGTGACTATGTGAACTACTTGTGCACCCTTGCTTGTATTTATTATATATGTGTTAACCGTTTGTTTGACTTGTGTTAAAAACTAAATAAATTGACTAATGACTAAAAGGACTTTGTCTAATTAATTAATTAATTAAAGGCTAATAAATTAATCAATTCGACTTAGTATGACTTTAGGCATGTCCATTTAGAGTAAAATTACTGGAAACAGTCCAGATTAATGTTCCAGCAATGGCACAGGAATTTGGACTGTGGCGCTGCAGTTTAGTGTCTGTCGCCTGGCGACAATTTTGTCGTCTGGCGACAGGCTCTAAACAGTGGCGACAGTCCTGTTGTTTTAGCGACAGTCCAGTTTTCTTGCTCGAGTCATCACGACGAGTCTAATTCACAGTCTACTAATCAGTTTATCGATTTATTAATGGTTCAAACCACGTTTAAGTCTTTAATTGAGTCTAGGCACTTAAAAGTCCAATGGTCATACACTAAGAGTCAAAGACTTTGTTTAATTAATTAATTAATTAATTTGAACTAATAAATAAGCCTAAAATCGAGTCATAATTCCTTTAAGTCAACCCGGATTTTTATTCCCGCATACTGCACATGCGTCAACTTGTTTTGGTCATAGCCGGAGTTCTAGGAAGAACCACGAGTCGTATAACCTATGGATCTGTAGCCCCGAGTTTTATCTTTAATTTGGCATTGGTTTCGTCCCAATCAGAGTCACAGATTAAAAGTTATGACTAAAATACCACAGCCTGTCCAGTTTAATGCACATACGTGAAGTCTTAATTTAGTCTTTGCTTAAGTCTAGTCACATAGTCTAGCCACATGGTCATGACACAAGTCTTAACATGTCACCTAAACTCACTAGTCTTAGCACACACTTTGTATATGTCGCCGTGACCATGTCTTAGGTCCATGCATGTGTCGTTTTTCCGTCATTTGAGTTGGGGGTCCATTCTTTTTCCAATTCTTCCACATTTCTTCATCTACATCTTCTTCCTATTCTCCACATACTTTCTTCCATATTCTTCCATCCACATCATCTTCCTACTCTCCACATACTTTCTCCACACATACCATCCCCTTCATTCTTTCATGATCTCTTCCCATCTATGCATGTTGAATCGAGTTCGAGTCATGTGATTGACAATAATAATAATAAAAAAAGGAGTAATGATGAGATAAAACACAAGGCAAAATTCTCACTAAGATTTCATGCTTTCTTCTTCTTTTTTCAAACCTTTCCCCAATAACTCTAGCATAGGCACCTTTTGTCTACCTTAGATTTATTACATAGTTTTTTTTTATTTACTTTTTTTTTTCCCTTTTAATAAAATGAGCATTTTAATTTCTTGCATATGATCATTGCATTATTAAAAAAAAATAAATAAATAAAATAATAAAAAAAAAATCGCCGAATTAAGCACAAGGTATACCAATGATTTGAGGCACCCCTTGTAGCCATATCACATCTCTTACCCTTCAAATATATAATCCCTTTCTTGATAAACCACTTTGAGCCTCGTCTAACGATAGACCTCTTTTTTCTTCAACCCACATCTACTTAACCTTGGGATGGGATGGTGTGTAACTTATGCAAGTTCCAAATATGAAAGCTTGAGTGATCTCAAAAAAATAAAATAAAAATAAGCAAAAATGAATAAAAGTGTACAAATGGGCAAGTGTTCCAATGTCTATGATATGAAAATATCTTTGATAAGAACATGTCTCAGATTGCGTTTCTTATCGAGTGCTCGGTACCGTGCCTGAGAAACATGAATGCCAAGTGAGTGATAGACCGCATGATCGAGATTGTCCACACTTATAAAAAAAAAATGCGAATATGAAAAATGCAAAAAGCAAAAAAAAGAAGAGCAAAAAAAAAAAAAAAAAAAGAAAAAAGCTCAAAAATGAGAAAACTCAAGCATAAAAAATAAAAAAAGATTCAAAAGCAAGGTTGCACACCTTGGGGGCTTATCTAGGGTCTTGAGCCTTTATCCCCTTCTTCTCTAACCTTTAGCCTAACCACGTTACAACCCTTAAAAGACCTTTTTGAGGTATACACACACTTGTGCGAGGTTCGGCTAGAGCTACGTTTGGCCTGATTCCTAACAGATACGTAGGCAACCTCATATTGAGGTGCGGCCATAATAAAAATGCATTCAATTTCACATTCACACACTTACACCATGATCATATCAAGGGATTTCCAATGCTCATCCCTATTTACTTAGAGCTAGACTTGGGGGCTTGATCCTTACATCATTAGCCTACCTAGCCTAAGAGTCATCATTATTTGACTCTTATCAAATAATACTTTTCCATACACTTAGCCTTTGTAGCCTAACTTTAGTGTTACTTTCACACACATCACAGATACATGACTAAATAGACTTCCAATTAGGAACCTTTTGTCATGAAGTCTTAGCATAACGTTGAAGCATGCTTTGTCATATCAACATCACTCATCACTTATAATCATCATTGTATCAAAGTATGAAGTGCTTAGCCTCCGTGCCTAAGTTACCCAAATACTTTCATAATCGAGTCAACTAAGATAGTTTAGGAGGAATTAATCCTTGCACCTTGAGGGATAGTATCAAACGCATATACTTGATTAAGCTCATTCAACATGCACCATCAAACACTTCGATTCTTTTTCGCGTCTTTCTTTTTTGGGAGAAAGTCGGTACCCTCCACAAAAATGACGGAAATTTTTTGTTTTTGAGTCATGTACACATCAAGTCCAGTGCACACACGAGTCACACATAGTGAGTCATCATTAAGTCAAAGTTCACATCGAGTGGAGTCTAACACATGTGTCAAACGATTTGAGTCGAGTCATGTCAAGTCAATGAGTCAAGCAACACTAAGCCTTAGGTCAACCCTAAGATAATAAAAGATTAGCAAAGTCCTATAGTCTGAAATATAGATGCAGGTACATTCCAGCGAGCAAGAATATTCCCGGATTTTTTCGAAAAAGACGCGAATATAGATGTATGAAACTTTTCCAAGATGAGAGAAGTTTGAGCAAAATTATATGGAGATGAAGAGCCTTAATTTGCAAAAGATTTGAGCAGATTTGGTTGTAAGGAAACGACCAAATTGAAAGTTCGGAGCGATATCGCGGCGACAGGCACTTTTGGCTTGCGCTGGGGCAGCGACAGGTCTCATGGCTTCATGATGTGGACATATAGACCTGGCTCAGCAGTTTTGGGTTCCTTGGTACGCCAGTTAGCCCCTATAAGCAATTTGACATGATTTAGTAATCAGGCTCGATTACAACAACAATGAGTGATCGACCTGACAAAAGATCGTCTCACTTAGCTTAAAGCGCCTAAGTATTGGCTCATCGCAAGCACCAAAGTAACGGTTCACAAAGATTTCCTAGGATGGAAGAAGATTTGAAGATTCGAGATGACGAAGCCTTCAACAGGGGGCTTTAAGATTAAAAAGAGTCTATTACTTGGATTTAAGAAGGACAGTTTGAGATGAAGTGACCTTCAATAGCTTTCACTATGATTGGGGAGGTTATTATTTGAGAAGAACGATTCAAGATGAAGCGGTCTTTGATAGCTTTCGCTAAGATTGTGAAGGTTATCACTTGATTTGAGAAGATAGCACGAGATGAGCAATCTTCGACAACGCCCGCTAAGATTGTGGAAGTTGTCACCAAGATTTGAGAAGATAGCACGAGATGAGCGATCTTCGACGACCTTCGCTAAGATTGTGGAAGTTGTCACCAAGATTTGAGAAGATAGCACGAGATGAGCGATCTTCGACGACCTTCGCTAAGATTGTGGAAGTTGTCATCAAGATTTGAGAAGATAGCACGAGATGGGCGATCTTCGACGACCTTCGCTAAGATTGTGGAAGTTGTCATCAAGATTTGAGAAGATAGCACGAGATGCGCGATCTTCGACAATGTCCGCTAAGATTGTGGAAGTTGTCACCTATATTTGAGAAGAGCGGTTCGTGATGAGGCGGTCTTCGACGACATTCGCTAAGATTGTGGAGGTTGTCACCTATATTTGAGAAGAGCGGTTCGTGATGAGGCGGTCTTCGACGACATTCGCTAAGATTGTGGAAGTTGTCACCTATATTTGAGAAGAGCGGTTCGTGATGAGGCGGTCTTCGACGACATTCGCTATGATTGGGAAGGTTGTCATCATGATTCAAGGAAAAGCTCAAGATGTAGCAGCAATGATAGACAGTGTTCCCTAGGATGTGGAGAGTTGTCACAAATTTTGAAGATGGCGAGATATGGTCACCTTCGACGGTCCCTCAAGGTAAAGAAGAGATTGTCTACAGCGGCGATACACTGCCGTGGCGACGTACGGCCACAACCCTGAAGATGACGGCATACAGTTATTTTCGACGATGTTCCCGAAATACTGTGGAGGATTGTCACCAAGAATATTGAAGACGACGACATATGGTTATCTTCAACGATGGCGTTCACGAGGCACTGTGGAGGTTGTCACAAACAACAAATGAAGCAACAGCAAAAACGGTTACGTTCAGAGACGTGTGCTCGACGGTGCAAGATACGCGTTTCTTAACTCTCTTATCTGTTTAACTAATGATTAGTTTTGCAGGTATCGGCGTTATAAGAATGATTTGGAATTGCAGAACATTTTGAATCATTCTCCGTCCCTATCGCTACTTTGACTTTCGTTTTCGAAACATAAGTTTCTCCAAACTCAGTCAAAGTGGGGGCTTCTGTAGACACCCATTTGTGTCTCCCCAAAACCAAACCCAGTGATGAATGCCTTGCGCGTTGTGTTATTATCGAATTAGGTGAAAGTGATTTGAAAGCCAAGTGTTGCGGTTTAGTTTTAATTAAATTCTCCTCTCTCTGTTTTTGAAAACGACCTTATTTATTTGAAAACGTCCATTTCAGTTTATTTTGGTCCATAATTAAGGTCCAATAATAGTGTAGTTGGATGGGGCTCGAAGAGACCTTTCCAACGATATATTATAAGCCCGATTCCGATGAATATTAAGGAAGTTATGGCCGAAATACTAAACTGGGCCCAGTTATTTATTTTAATACGGCCCAATGATCTAGAGGAGGGCCCAATATTAATTATTATTCCTAAAATTATTAGGATTAATTATAGGATTAATTATAGTTTTCTAGAAGTTTCTAGAAAGTTCCTTTTAATTCTAATATTATTAGATTTAATAATTAATTATCTTTAAAAGATTTTTATTTGGAAATCTATTGTTTTGTTATCTTAAAAATACGTATTTTATCTTCTGTACGGATTCCGTAGATCAAGTTGATTAAAGATCGGATTCCGCGTGAAGAAAAAACGCGCTAATACAGGCTGTCGCCAAACGACAAGTCTGTCGCCACGCGACAGACCCTGTCGCCTCGCGACAGACGTTGTCGCGTCGCGACAGAGTTAATTCCTGGCGACAGCGTGGAGTTTTATTCCTTATCAAATTCTATGATTTTCCGGATTATTTTCATTATAAATAGCGTCCGAATCCCTGTTTTCAATAATCATTGACAATAATCATTCACAATTATCAATTTTCACAATCATCAATTCACAATCATCAACTCTTTCTCAATTCTCTCTAATTCCCTCTTAAGAATTACTTAATTCTTTTCTTTTTCTCTCTCTTTCTAAACTAGCCTTTTTAAATACAATATTCCGCATTCACAAGACTTAGAGTCTCTTAGCCAAGTTCGAAGTTGCCTTCGCCCAAGACGTGCAAGGTTGATAATTTCTGAGGGTTTGGTCCAAAACTAGTCAAAACTTTGTTTAATTTGATTTCAATTTAATTCTTTAATTATTCTTTATTATTTTCATTGAAGTTTACTAACTTGTGTATTTTGTTATTAGAAAGAGGTACGAGGCTTCAAAGTATGTAATCTTATTACTCTCTTTCAATGTAGAAAGCATGTTTATTATTGTTTTATGATTCCTAGTATCATGTTAGGATGCTTTTAATGCTTTCTAGTATCATGTTAGGATGTTATTTTATGCTTTCTAGTGTCATGTTTAGGATGCCTTTACTCTTTCTAATATCATGTTAGTACCATGTTAGGTTTAAAGCTTTGATCTTTATTGTTTAGTGACATGCTAGGGGATGTTATTAATCTTGTTAGTATCATGCCTAGGATCTTGCTATTATTATCAAGCTTTATTATGTCTTATCATGTTATTATCATTATTTATTATTATGATGCTTATGTTGCTTGATATGTTTTATTGTTATTGCTTGATCACACCTTTTATGCAGGTTTAAAGGGAATTTGTACTTGAAATCACGCTTAATAAGATAATTAATAATTTGGTTTAGGCTAATGTGATTTTAATTCAAGTGATCGCCAATAATAGTATTATTTGTGCATTAATTTCAACCAACATAGATTAAACAGGGTAGGTTTAATATAATGTTTGTATGTTATTCGAAAAGCGCACATGAATACGAGCAGAACAAAGTAGAGGCCTATTTTATAGGGCGGGTCCTTTCTTTTGTAGATTGGATTCGTACCCTCATCCCCGGACCCTGTTTGGTTCAAGACCTTATGGAGTAGTTGACGGTCCTTTGGATTGTCTTTTGGGTTTACAAGTTCCTAAAACTTGTTGGCGACTCTTTTTGCTCTTTTTCTTTCCCTTTGGAACGCCACCGTACTTTAGTGTATGATCACAGTGGGGTTCAAGTTTGGGGTTATCGTAATGCTTGAAATATTCCCTACACCCATACATCAAGTTGACAATGTTTCATTGTTAATAAGAGAAAGAAAAACCCCATAAACATGTTTATTATGATAACATGTTACCGTGATGCAAGCCCATAAATGGTCTAATGTTTCAGATTTATAATCGTCCCAACATTTAACTTGTACCGAACATATAGCTTTATTTCGAACTTGTTGACCCAAGAAGAAAGAAAATAATGAAGCATTATCACCAATAGCCACACCATCATCGTCAAACTCCACATTCAGTTTTTCCCCAGGAGGTAACAGGGTAAGATTTCTACAATATACCGTTCCTCTTTTTTTTTAGCAGCACCTGTATCAAGCATAAGCTCACTGGGTAGTGAATTGACATGACTTGAAGCATATTGTCATATATATATATGTTTTAAGGGATAATAAGTCAAACCTAATGAAATGTTAAGGTCCTCATTCTCTGGTACAGTCATGAGTTCCTTGTCGTTCAATGGTTCAGTATCCAAAGATGCATCTTCAAGTTCAAGTGGTTGACCAATCTGTCGTCCTTCCTCATCATAGCCCCCCTCAGCGGTGTTATTATTCTCCCTTGTTTCTCCAATTTCTTCATCGTTTTCTGTTTACATGTATAGAATAAAAACAAGTCTTTACTGAAGTGATAAGAAAGGATTGGTTTTGATTGTTGCTGAAACTCTCTGAGTGATGATATTGAATCTATAGCATCCACAAACTTTCCCATGAGTCTGGTTAATTGAAATTTTACTAATTCATCACAAAACCTATAACTGATTTACTAACTGATTTATTGTTTGCTTTATTAACTGATTTATTGTTTGCTTTAATAAAAATACAGCTATGTGTAATGGAATGGGTCAACGGGGATGAGGTATCCGAAACTATAGTGCAAGCTCCAGGGGATAATGTGGGTGTTGATTTGGATTTTTTGGAGGATTTAAAGGCTGTTTTAGAGGTCACAGAGGCTGCCAATGCTGCCACGGACACCACAGGGGCTGCTGCGTCTGCTGGGAACAGTGCAGTCCGCAGCCAGCTTGCGGTGGACAACACTGACCGCAGCCAGCCTGCGGGTGCTCCTACCAGCAGCTCTGCTGATCACATTTGGTATCATTGTTGAATAATAAGGGTTGCAATTTTGTTCAATATGCGTGAAATTGATAATCTGATTTTGTTCAATGTAACCAAAAAGCACCTATCTAGTTCACTCATATTACATGAAATATACTCAAAAATAAAAAAATTAAAATTGAAAACTTAGATGGTTAAATGGTTGGTGTTATGATCTAGCTGAAGGTTTGGCAGCCCGCTTTTTGACATGTGTAATGAATCAACCAAGACCAAGGCCACCTATCTTGCATACATACCACAGGCGCAAACAACAGCAACAAATGGGCACAAGCACACCAAGCAACCCACAAGACAGACACCAACAACAAACAGCAGCAGGGGACACTAATCAGAGCAGAACCACTTTTCAGAAGCTCTATTTTGGCATTTGGGAAAGAAGACAAATGTAGTAGCTATTAGCAATTAAGGCTAGTCACATGTGTTGTGTTGTAAGAGAGTTAAATAGCAAGAAACTTGGAGAAAGAAGGTCATTGAGAAAAGTTGTAATAGTTTAGTAGCCATAGTTGTAGTTTGTTCTCTTCAAAGCCTAACGGCTATATCAATTACAATCCATCGTCTTCTTCCTATTTTCTATTGCTTTACCTGAGTTTCGCGTAGTCCGTTGCAACATGATAGCAGCTAGCCACATTTAATTTTTCTTCATAAGATTATATCATGGTTGGCAACTTTAAGCTTAAATAATCATTGAGTGATTTTACTTCAAGAATATAAAAGAGAGACTAGTTACTTAAGTCAGACTGCAAACCTCACCATCCAAATTTTATTAGCACTAACGTTACTCATATTCTTTACCAACCCAACCCAACCCAGCCTAGACCGACCCATATGCCATCTCTTGACCCCATTTTATATCTGAAATAAAGAATGCAGCTACAGAAAAAACATGACATAAAATTAAATTGTTGCGAAGGCTGTCGTAATCACTATCCCATTGACTTGGATTCTAATTTCTTGCTCAATACCAGCCCTCTTCCCTGAAACTTCATCCCTGCTGCACCTGCCCCGCCCCCCCCCCCCCAACTTTGCTTTCACCTACATGCAAATGCCCCTACACCCTCGAATCTACAACTCCCCCCTGTCTACACATGCACCTACCCACTCTCTTCACAAGCACCTGCCCCTTTCCCCTACCTGCTTGCAGCACACTCATTCCTATACCAAACTAAAGCTAAATTATAGTTCTATTTACCAGCAAATTTCAATAAGAGAGTTCACATCACTTTTACCTAATATGACATTTTGAAAGCAAAACAGCAACTAAGGTACCTAATAAGATCAAACTGACAGTAATAAGCTAGAAACCAAAATCAAGAATAATGAAGTACCTTTTTCTAAGATATCCATGGCCATTGTGTTTTGTGCTTTCTTGTTCGTCTTAAGAAACTTTGCCACTGAGTTTGGTGGAATGAAATTGCCTTTTTTGTTTCCTTCTCTCAAATGTCTTATGTTAGCCTGATAAAAATTAATTAACAAAAAATTACCAGAACTATAGAGGTTGGTTGAAAAACTAAATAAATCATACTTATTAGTTCATATTATACCTTTCTTGTAAACCTGATTTGAGGTTCTATTTCACGTTCCTGATCCTCAAGCTCATCATTAGTGGGAACATATTCATCATCTTCCATGCCAGCAATTTTTTTTTCCTTTTTTTTCTTTTTTTTTTGTCCCTTCAACCAAGCTTGTCAAAGAAGATGCGATTCTTTTTATGCCCAACGACTTAAGTCTGTTTTTGTTGGCTGCTATTGTAAGAAGCCTCTTTTTTTCATACTCATTCATCTGCATTTACAAAGTAAAAAACAAATAGGGTTAGACAATTTTACAATAGAATTTTAATGCACATTGAGTGCCTAATCTAATTTACTACCATCCACTGCATCCTAATGCAAAGCTGCTGCCAGCTACTATACACATGGTGTACAATTACTGTCAAATACTACAAGCCATTTACCAATAACTGTGCATAAAACAAAAACATCCTGACATATATCTATTCAAATAAGCCAATAAAAACACGATTGCAAAGTGTGAAAAAATAAGTAATTATAACTACAAAGGTTTTTCAGGAATCCATGAATATATGTATCAACACATACAATTCATGCTAAAAAAAAACAAAAAGAAAAAAAAAATTAAGCAATATCAATATCATCATCGTCGCTCTCTTGGTCACTCTCACTGTCATCCTCATCATCATCCTCTAGCAAATCGTCGTCATCTAATGTTTGTTTTATATCATTTAGATCTTTGGGTTGATTTTCCTTGGTAGCATCTACGATCATTTCACCAAAATCATCTCTTATTTCAACAAATGGATCATGAGTCTCTTGCAAATTACTTGAGCTTGAGATATGAGCACCTTCATATTGTAGTTGTTGCAATGCATCTTCTTCACTTTCAGTCCCTTCCTTTTCTACAACATTATAGTGATGCCTTGGGTGGGTCTTCACAACAACAAGCCAATCGGGATCAAGTCCGTCACTAACATAGAAGACTTGTTGAGCTTGAGACATGAGCACAAAGGGTTCTTTGTTACGCAATGAACAAAGACTATTGACACTCACATTGCCATGTTTGTCAACTTTGACACCTCTTCCTACCCTATTGACATCCCACCAATCACAATGAAACAAAACCACACGCTTTCCATCTAAATATTGTATCTCAAGTATGTTAGTGAGAATCCCGTAGTAATCTTTTTCCATATTCCTAGCAATGCTTTTCACTGTAACACCACTATTTTGGTGTACCCTTTTCATTTCTGTATTCTTTGTGTGGAATCTGAATCCATTTGCAAGAATCCCATTGAAGCATTGAACACCATTCAAAGGACCTAAAGCCAATGTTTTCAAATCTTTCACCACTTGGTCATTGCAATCATTAGGCAAATCGATGACCTAACAATAAATAGAATATTAGCTAAATAAAACTTAGACTAGTACTACACTTGTAATTAAAAAATAACTACAGTTGATTTTAAAAAATACCCGGTCACGAAACCAATCAACTAAATTTTTGTTTGATGTGGACTCTTCATATTCACTGAAATTCAAAAGAATAGTTGTTATAAAATAATCATGGGAAAGTATACTTGAAGTTTTTATAAATAGAAAAGAAAAATATCATACTCTAAATAAGTTTGTGCTTCATCACAATTCTTAAGTACATATTCTCGAACTTGTGTTAACTCTTCTTCACTAAGAGACCTACATTTAGCCTTCCCTAAAGGAACACCAGACGATGCAAAAATTGATAGACCCTTGTAGTCATCATTTTCCGCATCATCATTCCTCTCAGGTTGATTAAATTTTGTCTCGATTTCATTCAAGTATTTTGAACAAAAGTACATGCACTCCTCAATGATGTAACCTTCCGCGATGGAACCCTCTGGCCTACTTTTATTGCGAACATAGCATTTAAATCTACGTAAGAGCCTACAAAAATAACAAATTTTGAATAAAGAAAAAAAAGTTGACTTAGTTAATAAAAATTATTAAATCAAATTTGAAATGCATAAGTACCTTTCTATCGGATACATCCAACGATATTGTACAGGTCCACCAATTTTAGCTTCTGTAGCTAGGTGAAGACACAAGTGGACCATGATGGTGAAAAAAGATGGAAGAAATATTTTCTCCATTTCACACAAGGTGACTACAATTTCACGTTCAAGATTTTCCAAATCTTTCACTTTCAATGTCTTTGAACACAAGTCCTTGAAAAATGTACTCAACTTCACTATCACATCGTACACTTTGGGTATGGACACCCCACGAATTGCAAGTGGCAATAGTTGTTCCATAAGCACATGACAATCATGGGTCTTTAGACCATAAATTTTACGCTTATCGAGGTTTATGCATTGAGAAATGTTAGAAGAATATCCATCGGGAACCTTTAAATTCTCTAAAAACTTACACACTTTTTCCTTTTGTGCCTTAGACAAGGTGTATAGTGCCGGAGGAATATACCACTTTCCATCTCTTAATGTAGGAGCAAGATGTTTCATAACCTTCAAATGCTTTAAATCATGTCTAGCCTTTAGATTGTCTTTTGACTTCCCATCAATATCTAGCAATGTACCAAGAATATTGTTAAGCACATTTTTTTCAATATGCATGACATCAAGATTGTGACGAAGTAAGAGGTTACTCCAATACGGCAATTCAAAAAAAATGCTTTTCTTCTTCCAATTATTATCCCTCTTTGGCAATTTCATTGTTTTACCAAATTTCATGCCTTCAAGGTCCTTTAGTTGTTCTAAAATCTCATTGGAAGATAATTTCCTAGGAGGACCTCTTTTTTCTACTTTCCCGTTAAAGGATTTATTATCTCTCCATTTATGATCGGTAGGTAGAAATTGACGATTGTCCATGTAACAACATTTCCCCTGATTTGGTAGCCGAGCAGAGCTAGTTTCTTTCATACAATGAGGACATGCTTTATAGCCTTTGGTAGACCACCCAGATAAGTTTGCATATGCAGGAAAATCATTTATGGTCCATAACAATGAAGCACGCATTTGAAAGTACTCATTCCTTGAAGCATCATAAGTCTGAGCTCCAGTTTCCCACAATTCTTTTAACTCCTCGATTAATGGTTGCAAATACACATCAATGTTATTTCCCGGTCCACTTTTCCCTGGAATTAACAAAGATAGTATTGTGTAAGGTTGTTTCATACACATCCATGGAGGGAGATTGTACACAACAACCACTACTGGCCATATACTATAGTCACTTCTAAGCCCGCCAAATGGATTGAATCCATCACTTGCTAAACCCAACCTAACGTTACGAGTCTATGCAGAAAAAGTAGGATTTCTTTATCTAAATGCTTCCAAGCTTCACTATCTGCTGGGTGTCTAAGTACTCCGTCATCTTCTCGTTTATCAGAGTGCCACCTCATCTCATTTGCTGTTTTGGACGACATGAATAGCCTTTGCAACCTCGAAGTTAGTGGGAAATAGCGTAACACTTTAGGAGAAGCTTTATCACGCTTAGTATCGCATATGGAACACTTTTCAAGGTTAGCATTCTCTTTCCAAAATAGCATACAATCATTTTCACATGCTTCTATTTTTTCATAATCGAAACCAAGATTAGTAATCATCTTACGTGCTTCATAATAATTTGATGGCAAATCAGCACCTTTAGGCAAAGCATTTTTGAACATATGAAGCATACTAGTAAAAGCTTTATTAGTCATGCCATCCATACATTTGATTTGGAATAACTTCAAAATGAATGACAATTTAGAAAATTCATTACACCCGGGGTATAAAGTTTGTTGAGCATCTCTCATCAAATTTTCAAACATTTTTGCCTCTTTTGTATCCTTTTTATATCTAGGTTGATCAAACTCATTAGGTTGTTGCTCCTCATCTAACATGTCATCTATGTCATCATTATTAGAAACTCCATGACTAAACCTGTCATGGATCATTCTAAATATATCATCATGAGCACTATCTCCCAAATCATTTCTACTTTTCTTTTGTGGGGGTTTGAATTCTCCATGATAGATCCAATGAACATAACCTTGCACGATTCCATTCACTATCAAGTCGGTGTAAATTTCGTCCCTTGTTTTATGTGGACCATTGTTGCATCGATTACAAGGGCAAGGTACCTTCTTTTCCTCCTCTCCTAAATCACTATTCATTTCTAAGTCACCAAAAGCAAATTAAAGAAAGGAATTAACTCCATTTATATATAGATTGTCTGTCCTATTAGCACACCTCATCCACTCTAACCTCTTTTGAACCTCCGGAGTATCCATGTGACAATAAAAGCTATGAATGCAAAGAGAGCTAGTTAATTGAAAAGTGATAATAATAATAAAAAAAAAAATTAATAATATTTTGTGTCTTACTTCTTTAAGGCTTTGTTTGTTAAGAAGGGTTATCATTATTTAAGAAAACTACCTATTCTGACCACTCATACTTTTATATTGCTGACACTGAAAAATTGCAAAATTCCAAAGAGGGAGCTTCAAATTCATGGTTCAGCCTTCTACAAAAATTGGCCTTTAATGTCAACTATCATAGTTTATTGTTTTTTCCAGCTACATGATATGGCATACAATGAGGTAATATGAAATATCTAGCGACATAAAGACGTCATTGGAAACATCAGCTTCAGATTTTAACATGATTTGATTATGAAATTTGATTTTTTCTTTTCCCCTCAGATATTCTCATTATGGACTGTAAGTCCGAAGTATATTGGAGGATTGAGTTCATCAACTCAAGATGTTGGTCAAGATCTATAGCATAGTTGCAATGCATTTGAACTCAAGTATCAAATATATCATATATTAGCTATTTCTTTTCTTTAAGATGTCACTATTTAATTTTACTAATATCATAAATTAGACTAATTTAAGTAGCACATGCACACAAATTATCAGAAAAAACAGATTATACAAAAAAATATAATCAAAGATACAAAGTAATTACTTTTCACAAAAAAAAAAAAAAAAAAGAGGAATAAATTAAATGAAATCAGGAAAATTGCCATACGAAATTATGAAAATTAAAGAGCAAAACTCTTAAGCCACACCAAATTGTAGCAGAAATTGTAAAAATAAAATCAAAATTCGAGAACAAATCTGTTCAACCATAGCAACTAGAATCCAACGTAATTCAATTTCTACCACATATGTATTAGAAAAAATAAATTAAAATCGCCATTGATTCACACATTAAAACACAACATATGAGAAAAACGAACAGTAAATAGATCTAACCTTGAAATTTTGTCCAAGAATTGATCTTCTGAGCGTTAGTCGAATCTTCGAATTAGGGTCCTTCGAAAGAACGGTTTTGATTCTTAAGCAAACAAGGTTTCTGAAAATTTTTTTTTAATAGGAAGGTTTCTGATTTTTGAGGAGAATTTTGTGGTTTTGGTAAATTGTTTAATAAGTGGCGGCTAATTAAAAAAGAAAGTGGCGCCTAATCAATTTTGGGATTTGTGAGGGGGATTAGTGTTTGTGAGATGTTTTTGTTTGGGGTAATTAGCTACCTAATCTGTGAACTAACTTTTTTTTTTTTTTTGAATACAGTCAACTAACATTATTTGTTAATTAAGATTAAGTGATACTTTATATAAGTATCAGTATAAGTGTATAACATAATGAGCTTATGTCCTTTTTAATCTTTTTTGTGTTTTGTTGATATGTGTTTGTTTTATTTTTAATTTAATTTTAAGTGCTTAATTCTATTTTTTTATTACACATGTATGATTATTCATAATGTAATAACTCATTAATTATACTACCTTCGATTATAATGCCTCAAAGTTACAACTAATTAAAAATCGAAGGTGGTATATATATATATATATATATATATATATATATATATATATATATATATATATATATATATATATATATATATATATATATGTATGTATATATTATAAAGGTGCTTATTAATAAAAAAAATTAAAAAAAACGAAATTACTTATTCAAGGGTTACTTATTTAAGGAGTTACTTGGTCGGTCAAAGGTTACTATTATAAGTTACTTATAACCAACCGAGTAACCCATGAATAACTAACCCCTAACTGACCAGATAACCCTTGAATAAATAACCCCACAATAAGTATTCTCGAAATATAAAAGTACGTACTACGGAGTATATAAATACTTACTATTACATTATCATGTAACTAGAGTGGACAACACGAGTGTTTGGGTCAAGTTTAGATCTAGTTATTGTGGGTTACAAGTAATTGATGTAAGACCATGTTAATTACATTAGAAACGTTTGTTTTATATCATTTGATCTTGATAGTTGAGACCAACAAGAACCATATGTATTAGAACATTTAGAATTGAAGTATAATTATGTTTTCTTACATTTAATAATCAAGTTTAAAAAAATAAAATTGTGTGAATATCATTTCAGCTTAATTTCATTTCAGTTCATTTCAGCTCCAATCAGTTTAGTTTAGTTCTGTTCAGATCTGATCCGTTTAGTTCAGTTCAGCTTCAAATTTCCTTCATTCTCAAAAAAATATTCATATCAACTCAGTTTAGTTTAGTTTAGTTCAGCTCCAATCAGTTCAGTTCAGTTCAATTCAACTCCAATCAGTTCAGTTTAGTTCAGTTCAGTTCAGTAAATGTGAACAAGCCCTTAGTCAAAGAAAGAGTTAAAGAGTAATTTAACTTTAATTAATAATAGAATTCCTTGATCCAATATTATTTTAAAAATCCCATAAAATTGATTAACAATATTGTTAGAGTAATATTAGGTTATTGTTAATCCATGTTTTAACAACCCCATTCTAATTATTTCATATAATAGTATAGTCTCCCGTCTAGCTTAATTTATATATATAGGTACTTGTATTATCATTGTAATGTAATTTTGAAACTATGCTCATATCTATTACGGAGCACTAAATTATTTCAGATTATACTTATATTTTTTAAATAAAACATTTAGATATATTCATGTGTATCGAATGCTATGTTTGTTGTACACTATCTTTTCTTTTTGTGATATAAAATTGTTCATAAATAAAAGACATACGACATATACAAAGAGATTTAGATCTACTAAATACATAATAATTGAATCAAATAAAAACATCCGTAAGCAAATTAAAGTTACGATCGTTGTTGCATATCGTACTATCTTATATTTATTCAGTGAGCAATTCGGATATAAAATTATAATTTTGTAACTAAAGTTCTAATCAATAAAAAATCAAAAAAATAAATAAAAAAATAAATTTAATTTAACAAAGCTACAAGTAAAATGTAGGAGGGAAATTTACCTCCATAATCAGTAAAGAGTTTAACTTGGTTGAAAATTTTGTGTGAAATTCTACCCCTAAAAGTAAATCTCATCAAAATGAGGCGGTAAAACTCCCTCCAAATCAATACTCAGTATAACTAATATATAATTAAAAAAAAACAAAATTGAAAACAAAAAACATTAAGAAAAAGGGTGTAAAACACTTCAACACTAACAGAGTAACAGCTTCCTCATATGTCATATGCGTTCTTCATCCTTCACTCCATTTTTTTTTCTTTTTTTTTCTTTTTTTTTTGGAAAGCCAGTTCTTTACTCCATCCTCCATTCTCTACCAATTTCAAGCTTTTAATCCAACTACTCTCTTCTAGAATCAAGTGGGAAATCTCAAATTCTCAAGTAAGTTCCTTCTCTCCTATATCTGAAATTTAATTTCTCACTAAAATTAGGTTTCAACGGTATTTATTGGGGTTTTTTTTATTTTAATATATATGTGTGTTATCAAAATATCATTTCGAGTTTCAATGGGTTGTGAAATTTGCTTTCAATCTATCATCATCTGTCAATTAGCTGATTTCATAATGTAACTCGAGTTTCAATGGGTTTCAAATCATCATTTAGGGTTTCAATGGGTTTCAATGGACTATGCTGAATGTTGCGCTATTTATTGATAGTTATTTGATTTAGTTGGTGTTCAATATATTTTGCATTTTTATGTGAGATTTGAGTTCGGATCTGATTTGGGTTTAATATTTGATTTTAAAAAAAAAATTATTATTTTTTTTTTCTGGGGCTATATATTGTTTATGCTATCTACTGATTGCGTCCAATTGGTTGGAACATCATATACCCTCTAATTTCTTCTTAGTATTTCAACCATCGATAAAAGTTCTAGTGAGAGTTGTGCAGCAGCTTATCATATAAGAGACCTATACATTGATGGAACCACGATGTGGTAATTGGAAATTGTAGTGTTGAATCAGTGAAGTTAACAGGATATACATACCCTTTCTTGAGAAAAATATGGCTTTCTGTAGTATTGTTTATACTAGACACATAATATCTATACTTAATATTTTTGTAAAAGGTTTTATTTTTCCCTTCTTGTGGATGATAAATGGAAAAATGGACACATAATAGAAATTAGCTTAGACACTTTGGAGGGCCTGTAAGGCTTCTTTGCAGTTTGAGAAAGGCTACATTATATGCATTTTCTCTCTAACGCGGTGTGTGTGACTGTGGGAATGGTATTGAGTCTACTCTACATGCTACATTTGAATGTTTTGGATAATGAGTATCCCCCTGTCGGTTAGGGTGAAATGTACCAAACTTTTTTATTTGCTCTGTCTCAGATGTGTGTCACTATGCTATGAATGAATGGACTCTAGTCCTTTTGTACGGCTCGCCTTACCTTGAGTTGCGTTCTACTGTCTGGAACCAGCTTAATACCATGTTCCATTCTTTGCCCCCTAATAATCTTGTTCAGGGTGATTTTAATCACCTTGATTCGTTATCTCAGAAGTTAGGTGGATCTAAGCGATTACAGGGTCACCACTCATTGTTGACACTTAGGCACCAGTGGAGCCTCAGTAACATACCATCTAAAGGGGTGGCTTTTGTTTTTTTTTTTTTGTTTTATTATTACTTTTGCCAAAAGGTGCTTGTTTAGCTCAATGATGTTGCTCGTGTAAGCGTGTGTATTCATGGATTTCTATTAGTAGCTTTTGTTTCACTTAACATGTCTCGTATTCGATTTGTTTCCGAAACTTGTATATATGTAACTCAATTTATTTGATAGTAGAATGCAGTCGTTATGTTGTTGCTTCCCTAGTATTTCCCTCTATTGCTACCCTGCTATTTCATCCCTTCCTGTTTTTGTGATAAAACTGCTGCTGACCACTTGTTGTCGCACTATTGTGTGCTTGTTGTACTTGATTCGAATCATAAATTAAAAGCTGAGAGATGATGATGTTCATTAAGTTAATCGAATTAATAATCAAGTGAATTGTTATGGCTAGTGTTGCTTTATTCCTTAATTATCCTACAAATTTATATCTGCAAATAGAAGAACCTTACATCTAAGAATTTTATCTTGGACATAAAACCTTAGCAGCACCATTATCTTAACCCAACTTGGGTTGTGTCCTTGCTGTTTATCAGTCACAATATCTTCCATATAATGAGGATAGAATGATATAGTTAAGGGTGGAGTAGTTTTGGCGTACCATCTTTGTGAAACACATAATTCCCCGTAAGTAGTTCATTATGCTATGTTTGGATAACAAATTAGAAGGGAAATGGAAGGGAGGGAAATAGGAGGAAGGGGAAGGAAGGGAAAGTGGAGGAAATGATGAGCTCCATTTTCCCTCCAAATCTCTCCAATTTTGAAGGGATGGTCTTTATTAAAGGAGGAGGGAAAATGGATCCCTCCCTCCCCCTCCCCTTCCCTCCCCCAACATATTATCCAAACAAGGAAGTTTATCTCCCTCCCTTTTTCTTCCCTTCCTTTCCTTCCATTTTTTGTTATCCAAACATAGCCTTAGTCTCATCTATTTGCTCTGTTAGAGTTGTTTTACTACAACTCGAGAGTTCCAGAAGTGGAGCAGCTTTTATGAATTACACAATTCTGAAATCCATGATGCAGTAGATGCTGCCATGCAGAAACCCATGATATGTATTTCTGCTTGTTTTTATAGGGGGTTATTCTGCTAAATCTATTCATTTTATTACATCCCTTTCCCATTCTTTGGCTGGCATTCAAGAAGTTACTTATCTACCACTAATGGTGATGGAAATAATTACAAATTTTGCACTGGTGTTTCTCAATAGGTACTTCTCTACAACCTAGTGGTATCATCCCTCTTTTCGACACTCCTAGGTGTATCAATGCTGACATGCATGATAGCAATGCCTTTTGATCAATCTGTGGTTACCATCATAGCAGTCGCTCTGTTTGTTTTGTTTATTACACTCTCTGAATCTCGACATTCTTTTCCGCAGTACTTTATACAATATCACCAGGCTGCCTTGAATTCTATACTAGCAGGTTTGTATTCTCCTTCTAATGATTTTATGTGTGTCGTCTCTTCTCCTTCTAATGATTTGAAGTTTGGTGACTTATTTCAGATTCTTACATAAAATTAGATTAATTTGTTTATCTGGCAAACTAATTATATCACTTAGATTTGAGGTTTCTCAAGTAGTGATACTGAGGATTATTTAAGTCTATGAAAAAAAAGAGTGTAAGCAGGTTTATGATACAAATTTGCTTTGTTCTTGTTTGATTTAATTGGCTGGTTACATATAAAAGCCTGTTTGCTTTGTTTATCGTAGCAGTCGTTCTGTTTGTTTTGTTCGAGTTGTTGGAGCAGGTTTGTAAATGATAAAAGTACAACAGGGTTGTCCTGTCATAAATGGAATTTGTAACGAGATTTTTGCCCGTCGTAAATGGCTTTAATGACGGGATTTTAGCCCTTGGTAATTGGCTTTTGCGATGGGATTATAACAGGTTATACATTCTACGACGGCCCCTTTCTAGGATGGGCTCTGGATGGAAAATGCGTTCATAAATGAACCTTTATGATGGGTTTACGACGGGATTTCATGTCCTCAATGAACTCGATTCTAGTAGTGTGTTTCAATTTCAGGGTGGGGGGAAACAAACATCAAGTTCCTTTTTTTTAGTGCTCAATTAATCTATATAAAATACCGTTTTGATTTGTTTGTGTGTTTTGTTTATCAGGGGATTTAGATCAATTGGATATGTGTAAAAACGCTAGAGGTGGATACTAAAGCTGAAGAAGATGCTTCCTGAATTGTTCCTGAATTGCAAGCAAGAGAAACAAATGATAATGCGGTCCAAAGAATTGCTGAAATTGTTTAGGGGACAAAATGATTTAGTTTTAACTTTAATTGTTTTTTTTGAAGGAATTCTTAGTTTAACTAGTGATAATTTAATTTTGTAATTTTCCTTATAAATAACAATGTACAAACTTTTAATTTATATAAATAAAATTCTAATTTTTTTTCTATAAATTCTGATTTAAATTATATTATTATTATTATTGTTATTATTGGAATTAGATATATCTCTTGGTTAAAAATAATTGTAAATTAAACCATAAAAATAATAATTACTTCTATGTTGTAAGATTCACGGAATTAATCCTAGTTTATTTTTCTTAAACAACGTGATCGGTTTGTATCAATATATGTTTGCCACAAAAATAAATTTTTATATTACACAAGTGTTAGATTGAATGCCACGGCGAAAATAATACCTGTGAGCTGTGACACAAGTGTTTGTTTGCCACGAGAATAATATTAGTTGTGGCTCAAGTGTCAATTTGCCACGGGAACATAATTAGCCGTGGCATAAGTGTTTATTTGCCACGGAAAAGAAATTTAGTCGTGGCACAAGTTTCAATTAGCCACGAATTTCCTTTTTCCCGTGGCATAATATATTGTTGACATATCAAGTTTTTTGTTGACTTTATTTTTCCCGTGGCTAGATCAAATTATGCCACGAATTTAGAATTCCCGTGGCATAATTCGTGGCACAAGTGGTTAATTGTTGTAGTGTATACAAATGACAATTATATACTTCGTAAATTTTTTTTTTTTTTTTGAAAACAATATACTTCGTAATTAATACAACGTAAGCAAATATATCTTCCACCATGTTTTGCCATTTGACGGTCCGCAGGGATTGGTACTAGTATTAGCAAAAGAATAAAAACAGTCAAGCAAAACAATAACATTGGTTTAAATTGAACTTAGAAATCAACCTACTCAACTAAAAAATCAAAACACTAAAACATTGATTTACATTTTCATGTCATGTCAACGATACTGCTTATTAAAATAAGACGATAAAGTTTCAAAATAAGGATCAGCTGCATTTACATTCCTTGCAAGAGTAGATCCTTCACCCTAAAAAAAACACACACAAAAAAAGGTACAAATAATTAATATCGCATATAATATTCTTCAATAAAAAAAATATTCATTTTACTTGAGTGGAAATGCCAGCAATATCATCACTTGTCTTATTTCCACCCCCAGCAGTATCATTACTTGTGGAGTTCTGGCCGGGTATATAACACATATGGTTCACCACTTCACCCTATGAGACAGATTAAAGAAAATTAGGTTCAAAATATTCAGCTTTTTTTTTTTTTTTTTTTTTTTTTTTTTTTTTTTTGAATAGCTCAAAATATTTAGTTGTTAATGACAAATATTCAATAATAAAAAAAAAGCAAATATTCATTTACTACTTGAGCAGGACTAATAGCAAAATGAAACACAACCCACACAGAAGAACTAGCATTTTCTAATGTTACGTTAAGATATTTAAACCAAATATTTAATATATACAAACAAATGCTCAAATCAAGTAATTTTCATATTTCAAACATAAACTAGTTTTTAGTCCTGAACGATGCCCCAAGTTACTGCATTAATTTTATAATAAAAATTATTATAAATATTTAATTTTTATTGAATGACATGTAATATGGTAATAACTTAATTAATAGCTAACATGTTAGAGTTTAAACCTGAGGTCGTGGGTTCAGATTATGTAAGAACAATTTTCCTTTTTTGAACTTGGAGTGAAAATCGAATTAAATAATGGAATGCCACATGTCTTAAACACATAGTTTAGAAACACCTTTTAATATATAAAAAATTAATATAGATTTTGAACATTGAGTGAAAATCGGATTAAATAATGGAATGCCACACGGCTTAAACACATAGAGTTTGAAAACGTCTTTTAATATATAGTATAGATGTTTAATTGAACTAATATGCATAATTCCGATACAAATGATCACATTTGTAAGAAAAATATTCAAACATGACAACCAAAGATTCAAAACTGAAAAATATTGCATAAAATATCACAATCATGTTTGAAATGATAAATTAATAAGACAACCTACAATAAGAAATCAAGAAAAATCATAAACAGATGATCAAAAACCAAAATGTTTACATGAATTAATCATAAAACGTAAATAGAATATTTTAAAAAATAAATTAAAAAATTCCATAAAAAAATACTACTCCGTACCAAAACTCTCTAAGCTAGACTCTTGCAATGTATTCGAATCAGTCCAATCAACACGATCTTTATCACGAATAACAACATAAACATCAATAGATTCAACATTCACCATCTTAAGTAAAATCTCGATTGAAATTGAAATATTTTCTAGATGAAATGTTATAGAATCAACTCGTTTTTCAATAATTTAATGTGAGTCCATCTTTTTAAAAACTTAATTTAAATGAGGGAAAGAAAGACAAAAAAAAAAAAAAAAATCATATTTATTGCGCCATTGCTTGGGGGGTGGGGGGGTGCATGAGACCTGAGGCTCAACAACTTTTCCAATTGCATTACAGCCTTTATGTACTATTGTACTTCATTGGCAACTACGTAGGAATTTCCAACCCAATAATCACAACAATACATTACACCCATCTCCAATATATCACCATCAAATCACCTCTTTTTTCTTCAAAATTTCTTGTTTTGAGGAAAAAAAAAAAAAACATCTGGGAAAAATGTTGAGAGTGTGGAAATGGTATCACAATTGCTTAGTGAAGCACCCAGTTAAGACTCAAATGATCAGCTCTGGTGTGCTTTGGGGACTTGGTGATATTGCTGCTCAATCTACTTTCTCTTCAATGACTCGTAAATCACTTCAATCTTCTGTGAGTATCTTTCTTTCTTTCTTTTAATGGGTTTATGTTTTTTTTTTTTTTTGGAAAGATTTTAATGGGTTTATGTTGTTGTTTGCGAAATTCGGTATTTTGGGTTTTATTTCTTGAACAATTTGAATGTTAGTACCGAATTTATTTTGGTTTATTTCTTGAACAAGTTGAATGTTGGTACAGATTTTATTTTGGGTTATTTCTTGAACAATTTGAATGTTAGTACAGATTTATTTTGGTTGTTCTTGAAGAATTGTTTGTGCAACTTTTATGTAGAAATTAGGGTTTGATCTTGTGCTATATATTACATCAAACTGAGTAATTTAGATCTGTAAGTTGCATTTACTTTTAGTAATTCAAAGAAAGGAGAAATTTGGAGAAATGGGAGTTGTGACTTACTGACTTGTTACATGCACAACACTTTGACAGATTCATGGATAAAAAAGATGTGTGCAATTGTCTAATTTTTTGAGTTGATTGGGCCATGCATTGTGTGCATTTTTTTAATGAAACTGCCTCATTGCACCATTTTGTTCTGGTGAAGTGTGTGTGGTTTTAATTTGTAATTAAAGGGAAGGAATTCTTGTGTTGGTGCTGGATTAATCAAATATTTAATTTGATCTTGTTCTATACTATTAGCTAGCCACAAACGCGGTTTGGTGTCATTATATTATTAACTTTATATAAACGACAGGAAGAGGATGAAAAATTCAAGATCGACTGGAGGAGTGTTCGGCGAACAAGCTTGTTTGGCTTTGCGGTTGTTGGACCTGCGGGGCACTTCTGGTTAGTCTTTAGTTCTTCACAAGCTACATCTTACTACAATTTTGAAGATGTTTTCTGTGTATCACTATATATATATATATATATATATATATATATATATATATATATATATATATATATATATATATATATATATATGCAATAATGCTTTTTATAGTATGTATAGTGTGACCAGCTCCCAATCAGTATATACAGACCAAGTTCTCTATTTGACTTGGTTATCCGAAGCATGTAGACAATTAGCCCAAGCCATCCCTGTGTATTACTCCCTCCGTTCCTAAACATAGTTAGTTTGAGTCTTACTACTGATATTGTCCAATTTCGGCAATTAGTTGCTAACTGGAGTTGTATAGGGTATTACCTTTGATGTTTTGAGTTTTGATGATGAATGTGAACAAAGTCTGTTGAAGTCATTTTTTTTATGAAGGTCTAAAATACATCTACACAAGGACTTGCTTTCTATTGTTTGAACATCAAGGGTATGGGTAGGAATGCACTCATTTACGTAGAGGTTCTGCTCTACTTCAACCTTTGTTCTAAATTGGCTTGTGAATTAGTTGCATGGTCATTTCCTTATAGACTGGACCGCTCATTTTTGGCACTTCTAGTTCTTGTTCCATAGCAGTTTGTGTGGACAATTACTATCTGTTGTTGGAGGAAAACATGTTTATTATTCGCTAAATTAAGCAAGTTCTGAATTTGTTGGTCTCCCTTTATGTATTGTAGGTATAAAGGACTAGATCTTTTTCTGAAATGGAAAGTGATAAGGCAACCAAATTCTCTAAGGTTTTGTTGCCTCTGGAATGCAACAAAATTCTCTACGGTTTGTTGCCTCTAAAGTTGCAATTGATGGGGTCGTCTTTGGGCCTATTAATCAACTACTTGCAACTCTGTACCTTCATTTCCCTTTTGATCTTTCCATGGGCTCTTCTAACAAAGAGTGTTCCTCAAGTTCCGAAGAGAAGAGATGCTATCCCTACTTTGGCCCTGGAAGGTGGCATATGGCTTCTCCTTCTGGCGGTTAACTTTCGATATGTACCTGTGATGTATCAACTTCAATATGTCAATGTCTTCTGCTTGATCGACAACTGCTTCTTGCCAACGATTGGACAGCAAGAAAACGGAAAATGGAAATATTCTCTTCGCCAGGGGGGTAATATGGTTGTTTACCGAGTACCAAAGGACAACAAAAGCTGTTGATTAAGGTCTTTTTTAACTCTATACTTGTCAATAAGTAGATAAAGGAATTTGATTAAGAATATGTTATCTTTGCTTCTGATTGTCAGAGGATTTGCACTGCTATCCTAGACAATTACATTACCACTCGTGTTATTTAATCTCATCTCTGATTGTAGGGTGTTGCTGGCTCAGAACAGTGGATGTCGAATTCAGTACGAGGGGCGAGATACTGACATGGTGGCAGATGCTTTGGCAAAGGAGGCACGGGACTAGATCACTGGTAGTGTTAGTGTGGTCTGGTTAGATAGACCTGTAATAAGCTGTAATCCTCTTTATTTGCATGACTTAGTGTCTTAGTCTTATGATTTTAAGAGTCAGGACTTACAACAAAGCTCTAGTGTTGCAACTTAATCGTACCCTTTGTATGGCTGCACTTTGCTTTAGTTTATCATAATTTTCGTGACCTCTTTCAACAAAAAAAGGAATTTGATTATGAATCCTCTTTTAACCAAAAATCTGCAATGCCCATATGTGGGATCGATTTTGGTATTGAAAATGTTGAAGTCGATGCCTTCAAATTCAGAAATGTTGACTCCTATTTGTAAGATGAATAAATGACCCACAAAAATAAAATGAAACCAATGTGTCCATTATATATTTTATTTTACGAGTACGTACATTTATCTCCAACAATCAAGAAACTTGATGATTGTATTTTTTTTTTTTGGTGGAACTTGATGATTATATACAAGTAGATAATAAGAAATTAAGAATAAAAGTATATGTTATTTCCGTAACACTTGTTTTAGGAATTTTGTAATGTTTTGTTATACTAGTTGTGGAAGCGCGCATAACCAAACTTTTTGGCGATTGATTACAAAGGGGGAAGCGGTGGGATTAGGGTTTGTGAAGGGGCAGGAAAGTCGCGCCAAACGGGGAAGGAAGGGTGGGGAAGGAGGGGCTGGGGTCGCCGGTGGGAAGGGGAAGGGCCAGTAGTCAGGGGTAGGAGGAGGTGGTTGTGTGGTAGGAGTGGGGATGTTGGTGGTATCCTTTCCTTTCTCTTCTTGTTCTTTACTAACAATGAACCAAACAAAGCCTACAGAGTACGTACGGAAAATGTGCCCGGGTCACACACTAATTTCAAAATTAAAAGGTGTAATATTTCCAGCTAAATTTAATTTAAATGGTGTGTCTAACATAGTACGGAGTAATACACTCCGTATTTACATACGGAGTACTCCGTATTTGGTATCTTAGTTCCGAAATCAAAGAAAACGAGTGATCTACGATTCCCGCGATCTAAGCTGCCCTTTTCTACCTTTTTCTTACAGTATTTAAAATTCCTCATTTCTTACAATTATTTCCATGGATTCCGACCAAACTACTCCCTTCTCCGGTAATCGGCGGCGACATCAACCCTAATTTATCACCTCAAATTCGTCTGTATTCATGTAATTCAACTTCAATTTCAGGTAAAAATAGAATCGATATTTCTATTCTCCTCTTGAAATTCTTCTCAAATTCCTCGTTTTTTTCAGCTTTTTTTGTTCTTCACCATCAACTTTTATTCTATTAATTGTTAATTATTTAATCTGTGCTGTGCCAAAATTTGATTGCCCTACTTGTTTGTGATTTTATTTGCTGATATTTTTTGCAAATTAATTTTTTACTTTTTGTGGATAAGCTGTTTTTCCTTTGAATTATGGGGGAGTCTTAAATTCTTAATTACTTTCAATTCTGTTTTGTCGTCTTCAATTTTTAGTGGTTGCTTACTCTGGTGTGGATTTAGTTGTCGCGTTACTAGTTCAAATTACATTAACACTTTCGAAGTGACTATTAGTTTCGAATGAGGGAGTGGTTAGGAGTAGAAATAAAGTAACTGATGTGCTTAAGCGAAACCTGCAGTCACTATCGTGGTTCGAGGAGTAAGATATCATTGAGAGAAAGAGGTTAAGGGTGATGAATAGTGATACAAGAATTGGAGACCCTAGTGGATGCACAAAATGGGTAATGCTTGGACGACGCTTTCGAGAAGGCAAAGTTAAGCTAGGAAAGTTAAGGATTAAGGAATGGTAGATCACAAAACCATATTTTAGGTATTACATTCCTTTTTTATTAAAAAAAAAAAAAATAGCTATATATGTTGTAAGACATACATGCTTTGACATTTGTAATCCTGCTCATATATGGTGTTTGTAACTCTTATTAGTATCAGCTGATACGTTAAGAGTTTGAGTACGAGTGTAAACTACTCTGAGTACTCTATCTCCGTTGTGAAGAGTAGAACTCAATTGTTACTGTATTTAATTTTAATTTTACTTTATCAGAGTAAAGATAGATTATTAAGGACAATGCTGCTCATCATATGATGATTTGGAAATTAAGGAAGAAAGAATATGTATATGTTGCTGCTTAGTAGATATGTGGTTCACTTGGGATTGGAAAGTGGAGCTCATAATCTAAAGTCGATCAAGAAGGTAGCTTTATATTACCTAGCACTTCAGGCTGTGTTAAGATTTTGCTTTGTTTGGATTTGGATCTTTGGAAAGATAAATTTGATTATGTTGTGAACTGCTTTGGGAAGAAGAATGAGTGGTTGTTAGGCTATAGTGTGACTTTTTGTGCTTATTTTATTTTATTTATTTGTTTTTGTTGTGATGATCATGAAATGAGTTTTGCTGTAGAATTTTGTGAGTGAAATTAATTGGAATAGAAAGTTTGGAGTTTTTTTTAACTGTCAGGGAACTTAAGTTTCATTGTCAAATAATAATATGATTACTGACTAATCTACAATCCTTTATTATGTACTTCTTGAGGCCTTATATGATGTATAAGGAGATTATGGATGAAATGGCATGTGGTATTAGTGCTTAGTGCGTTGGCACTTGGCAGAGAATTGGAATTTTGCATCTATCTGGAGGTATACATGCAGTCACTGTCTGTTCCAATACTAGTCCAGTAGTGCGCCTTTCTTTTGACATTCTTCGGATAAGCTAAGAGCCTAAGAGTGGACTTTATACCTATTGGTAAGGATTATAAGGTTAGGAAGGATTGCATGTGGGTTTAGCTAAGTAACCTGCATTCAAATTAGAAAGCAAGGGCAATTCATTGTCACACAGTAATGGTGATCTTATGGCTACTTTCTTTGGACTCTTCAATAATATACTAATCTTGCTTATCAGATTGTTGGAGCTGACATGGCACCAAGAGATGTTTACAATTGGACCTCCTCTCCCCCCTCTCCAAGGGAAATTCCGTAGAAGCAATTATTTCCATTCCCTGGAGATCGTTTAATAGCTCAGTAGTATATATGTTGAAATCCTACTAGAGTGTGAATAGTCTATTGTAGCAACTTGTTCTCACTTGAGGACGGAGCATCGGTTTATTTCAGACAATTATTATATAGGCGCAGGAGGTCTTTTGGGAAGGGGTTAGCCTTGAGGAGCTTCATTTCATGTTCTTATTATAGATTTTATTTGAACTTATCTGAATGGAGAATGAAATAGTGATTTCATTGATGGAAGGCTTATTGTATAGTATTAGAATTTGAACCAAGGATCACAATTGAAGTAAAGCAAATATGGAATAAATTTCAGATTTGCAATAGTGGCATGTATTGCGCTGTATTTAATTAGCTGTAGAGTGTGGCCTGCAATCAGTGCCTTTTGCTACATGCTGGTCCTTATGTTGTTATCTGTTATTTTCTTACCAGACTAACCAGAGATTTGGAACTTCAATTTGTCAGTCAGTTTGATTGGACATGTTGTTGCATGTGAGTAGAGGTGATAAAAATATGAGCTTGCTCACAAGTTACATGAGCCAGGTTAGGTCAAACCCTAACTAGTGATATTGATTTGGACTTGGTTCAACTTGAGATCATAATGGGCTGAGTTGTGGCATAGAATGTGACATTATAATTTGATGAAATTCACTAAAAGTTTGATTTAGGATGTCCAATTCAATGGTCATTACAAGGGTTTTTACATTTATATTATAGGAGAAATTGCCCTAGTTGTCAGGGTGCAATACCAATTCAGATTAGTAATCGATACAATTGGTGTTCATCATGTTTAATTGTATTATTCCTTCCAATCCCATAATAGTTTGAACACTCTCCTCTACTCTGTTGAGAAAGACCCCACTATTATTTTGATAGATCTCTCTTTCGGTCTTTTGGTCTTTCCACTACCAAATAGTTTGGGCCCCACTTTCACATTCAATAATCAACCTCAGTATTTTCTATCGCATCTACTTTTAGTCTTTTACAATAAAGTAATACCCACTATCTCCAATCACATACACTTTTTTATCAGATATTACTACCTCCGTTCCAAATTAGTTGCCACGTTTTGACTTTTGACACTATTCATAATCTTCACTTTGAATGACATGTGTGAATTATAGATATGAATGCAATTTTTTTTACCAAAGATATGACTACATATAGTCATGTTGGATCTTGTCCATTAGATCCATTTCAATGTGTACTTAATAAAATTCATTTTCTAGTATTTTTATTTCAATAGTATAATTAAATATATTTTTATTGATTTATGCATTGACAAACGTGATAAAAGAAACATGTCAATTAATTTGATACGGCGGAAGTAATTGATAACATCTCAACAACTTATCTCCTAAAATTATGTGCTAAGATAAGTGTTTGAACTATTATGGGATGGCGAGAGTACTAAAAGTTGCAAATAATAATACATATTTGATCCTAAATAGTAAATATTCTGACATGGTTGATTGGGTATGGACACTTGATACTTCATTGTGGACTAAATATAGGAACTTTAAGTGCCCATAGGTTGTATTTCTTAAATAAGACCTTTAGTTTTTTGTGGAGCATAAGGTAGTGCATGAAAAGGATAGCCTACTTTTGTGGTAGATGGCTTTAGATTGACTTGTCTTTAGTCTTTTTGGGTTGGGTATGATGTAAGCATCTAAGCAAGCATGAGATATATGAGAACTAGTAATATAACTTAAGAATATGCATTAGCTATCTCTTTGCTTTGTTTGTTGGCTGAAAGAATCCTGGTTGGCAATGCTAGGGGTTAAAGAGGGATCAATGAGTGAGGAAGGATGAGGACTGAAAGATGGTAGCTGTTGGTAGCTCAGCAGGTTTATAGCGAGTAAGTCAAGCTGGAAGGGTATGTTGCAATTAGAAGTAAAGATGAGCCCTGCGGGGGGGGGGGGGGGGGGGGGGGGGGTTGTAAAGCTACATTGCTAACTAATTCTTAAACTTCAAGTTGTTTTACGTAATATATTACAGCCTATTTGGTAATCAGTTATAAATAACAGTAATGAGAATGAATTTGTTTATAAATATGGAAAGAAAATCAATGTTCATTCCCATGATCACTCAATATGACCCACAAATAGTTAATATTTCTTCATAAATCTCCATTTCTTTCTAATACCACCTCCCAAGTTGTAATGGATGGTAATGGAAAAGCATGAAGAAAACACAAGCTTGGGGGATGAGATTGTGCATGGAGATAGTAGATTGTTTTCCATACTAAATTACACTTTATATTCATTCCTATTATTGCATGGCTACCAAATGTGTGTAGGTGGTATATTGTATATATCTTAAAGCCAGGAGAGGCAAAACTCAAAACGGTAGCATTAGGGTCAGGCTGTTAGCTCATCTTCTTACTATCCCTAACCATGGAAGATTGACTTCTCGTCAGAGCAACCAGGGGTTTCATGAGTGACATGTAACATACGATATCTAAATTGAAAATATCATCTTGTAAAATATGCATGCTAATGTAGCTAACCAACTAATCTTCTCTTTTTTGACTTGTAGCTGTGTCACGTGCTTTAATTAACTTAATAAAGAACGAGAAGGTGCTGCTTGAGCTTCCTGAAACAGATAGTAGAGACAATGAGGGAAGCAGATGTGGGTCAACTTGCAGAATCAATTTCTGGTTCTCGATGCACCAGATCACATTTACAAGCAGCAGCAGTGTGGACTGTACAAGATATGCTTATTCTTGTGAATGAAATTGCTGCTGTTGAAGGGGACTGGCAAAATTCTCTGTCAACTCATCAAAAATGGACCATTATATCAGAAACTTGTACTGCACTGGGGGTAGGAAGGAATGCAAACCAGTGCCGCAGAAAGTGGCAGTCCTTGCTTGCTGATTACAATCTTGTCAAGGAATGGAAATTGAACTCTGGGAGTGATTCTTACTGGTCTCTTGGGTGTGATAGGAGAAAAGAAGCTGGTCTTCCTTTGGAATTTGACAAAGACCTGTATAAAGCTATGGAGGATTTCATGAAGGCATCAGATAGGGCAGATACAGACCCAGAATGTGATCCAGATGCGGGAGAGGTTGATGTTCTTGATGCTGAGGAATCCGGTAATATGTTTTTCTATACAAATCACGAATGTAGTTCCTTTGCATGGTGAAAATATTGACATGTGATGCTTTTGCCATTTTAATCTAAGTCGGTTTCCCTTTTGATTTAAATTTGTTTAGTAGTACTCCCTTCGTCCCAACACTTGCAATAGTTTGACGTTTTGCATTATTCATATAACTTATTTTGACCATTTTTTCCCCTGATATCTAAAAACAAATTATAGTATGATATTGTGTTTATCTTAATGTATATTCTGACTTTTTATGATTTTTACTAATAGATAATTAAAGACATTGATGGGTAAAGTTGTGCAAATGTAAGCATGTCAATCAGTGTTGCAAGTAATACGGGACAAAGGGTGTGCCTTTTTTAGATCAGGAAATAGCGATTCTGTCCATCTACTTTCCCCTAGCAGCTGACTAATTCAGGTCCTGAACCAACCCTATCTATTGAGATTTGAACTATTATATGACTAGAAATTGAATTTGACCTTATCTGAGTAAAACAATCTAAAACCAGCTAAATTTTTGTCAAGAAAGGCTGTTAGCCACCTGTAAATACCCCAAAATAATGGTCTTGAACATGAGTACTAATTATTTGGAATAAAACTTAGTAATACAAAGCTGCTTGATTGAATTAGTGTTCTGCTTCCACTCCCCTGCTGAGGAGTGGTCCACATATCTCTGTTCAACCACTCAGGGGCAATTTAGATAGCTTTGGAGGAGGAAGGGGGGGGGGGGGGGGTGGGGGAGGGAAGGGTTATTTTGGTACAACCATGGTAAAGTAGTCATTGCTTTTGATGAGAAGAATGGGTGAGAGTGGACAGAATTCTAAACACTCTGAGGAGTATACAGCTGACTATACTTCTCGCCTTACTGGCTCCTTGTGTATTGCACCTTGCATAGTATACATACCCAATTGTGAGTGGGACATTTGTGTTGCATTTTGTTGTAGTTTACCTAGACTTTGACTTATGAGGAGATTCTAAGCAATTAAGGTTTATGCTCACCCAAAGGGGTACTATTGGTTAGAGTCCATCTCTCCAGCCCTTGATTTTATTTGACCCGATCCAAAAGAGTCATATTGTTTGAAACTCTTCCATCAGTTTTCCATGAAAACCTTAGAAGAGTATGTCCTTTCCAGATAACTGCCATTCATCTCTATGTAAGAGTTATGTCACCTGTTAGGCCTCTCAACTATCATGCTCTATTATATCTTGATTCAAAAATTGAGCTTTCTCCATTTACTATTGTTTGCTTTAGGTCCAAAACCCAAAAAGCGAAGGCGTCGGTCAATCCCTAAAAAACGGTTATCTGAAGGGAGGAAACAGCCTGTAACAGAGGTAGAGCATGTGATTCCAGAGCCTCCTGTTGCTGAAGACATGGAGCAAATCCTGGCTGCGAAACTCATGGAGAACACAGAGCTGATCCATGCCATACTTGCAGGAAATGTTACTGAAAATGTTGATGAGGACTTGACCAGTGTAAGAAATGAGGAGTCCCTGAAGACTGAAAATGTTAGACGTAAAGCTGACAAGCTTGTTGAGTGCCTCGGAGATCTTGCCAAAAATCTGGAACACCTTTGTGGTGCAGTGGAGAAAGGTTAACAAGGTACCTCTGACCTCTATAGCAGTTTAGCGCTAACTGACTAATTTTATAGGTATAGACTTAAGTGACCATGTCAATTTTTGTTGATAATGGTAAATCAATTTTGTTGATGAGAGTTACTATATTTAGTATTCAATGCTGTATGGATTTTTGTCTATTTATGGAAATGCAGGGCTGCCCAATTCATCTCGGAGATGGTTGATATTTTTTATTTTTTATTTTTGTACATGTATAGACTATATAGAGTACATTGAGGATGAAAAGTTAAAAATATGAGATGTTTTGGGAAGTTTGGGAAAGAAGGGGGTATTTCGAGGAAGAACCTCTTAGATTAGGGTTTTTGTCAAGCCATGGAATTTCTTATCACAATGAAAAGAAAGGCATTTATTTTTTGGCTTTGTAAATTCATCAGCCATCCACAACATGGGAATGGCTGATGGCTTGATAGCTGATAGATTTCAACTATGATCAAACTTAGATAACAACATAGAAGTAATAGAGAGCCTTATGGTGCCTTGGCGGGTAATTAGAAAGGGGAACCTAAAATATTAAGTACCTTGTACTAACGAACAATGTATACTAATTAAGATAGTATACAAATGAACAATGTCAACTATTTTAATAGAATTGGTTTAAAGTTTTGAGAATGATACTTAATACCTGATTTATTTAAACTAAAAGGGATGCATAAATACAATATGTTTTGATTAGTAATCTGCCAAATCAATCAAGGAATGATAAAAATTAAAAATCAAGAAAAGAAATTAAGCAAAAAAATAAATAAAGTCGACTCTGCTGGGGATCGAACCCAGAATCTCTGGTTTCGTAGACCAGCGCCTTATCCATTGGGCCACAGAGTCACGTTGCTGCTTATGTATTCATCTTAGCTTTATTAAAGTAAATTTTTGTGGCTTTATTGGACCCAATTTGTGATTTAGTCTTTGTTCTTGTTATGGGAACTTGTATTGCCTAAAAAAGGTAGGATGAGGATTGTTTTTTTTTTTTTTTGGTGAAGCCGAGGGGCAAGCCCTAAAAGAAAGAACGAGAGCTACAATGAAACTAGAAAAAACAAAAGACTACAAGCTAAAAGAACTAAAACAAAACCAAAAATAAAACACAAAACAAACAAACTAAACTAGGCCTAAATCGGCACCCTTTGAGGATTCGCCAACCCACGCAAATCCTCTAATAAAACGGCCCGAAGATCCTCCGGGATCGCCTCAAATAGAATGATCTTTTGCTCTATCGTGACTCCCAAATTAGCTAAGAAATCAGCCACTTTGTTAACCTCTCTATAGCAATGTTTGATCACTATTTCCCATCCCTCTCTTGAGATGAGAGCTTTACATTTCCTGATTATGTGAATGAAGGGAGAGTTGAGAGGAGTTTCCTCAGTCAACAAACGAACTACAACTTCCGAATCGACTCGAACATAGACCTTTCTATGTCCCCCATTCCATGCTATGGCTAGCCCACGCATCACTGACAAAAGTTTAGCTTGAGTACAGGAACATTTTCCACAGTTGATAGCAAAAAGTTCATGCACCTCTCCACAACTTCCTCGAATAACTCCTCCCCCTCCAGCAAGCCCAGGGTTGCCTTTAGAAGCACCGTCAGTATGAAGGCTTACCCATCCAATTGGCGGAGGTTCCCATCTGATAAGAACTTCTTCACGTCTCCTTTTCTTTGTTCCTCTTTGCGCATGTCTGTCATAGGCCCTTCGTACATCCATCCCCGACCCGAGCCATGATGAAGCTAGCTTGATCAAGTGGAATCTCTGCCTCCCTCATAAAACTACGCTCGTTGCTCCACCTCCAAATCCACCAACAAGCAATAGCAAAGATTAAAGACCATCCTTCCGAGTGGTTATCACTTCCAAGTTTGAGATTCTGCAAGATCCCCGGTCCTTAAACGGCACCAATTGTTGCTTTAAAATTGCATCCCCTGCTAGTTCCTTCCAGACAATTAGAGCTGCTGGGCATTTTCTGAGGATATGCTCAATATTCTCTTCAACTTCACCACACACCATACAGCGCGGATCCGTAGTAAGATGCCTTAAGAACCTCGTGGCGTTCGTCATTAATTTCTCTTGAATAGCTAGCCAAAAGAAGAAACGGATACGCTGAGGAGCTTGGAGTTTCCAAATTAGCTCCCATTGCTTCCCATCCACACTCGCATTATCTTCAACACCTCGAATAATCTTCGTGGCTGACTTCAATGTAAATCCACCCGAAGGTGAACCGTTCCAGAACACACTATCCACGGCCTCTTCGTCTTCTACCAGTTCATAGGCTTGAATTTCTTTCAGCACATCAGGAGGAAGATAGTCCGCAAATAATTCCAATTTCCACCCCCTATTCACATCCCACATGTCACAAACTCGTGCATTCAAGGTATCGATAGATGGTTCATGAACAACTAGTTCCATCAGGATTGTAAGATGATAAATATATTAAGATGAATTAACTCTCAATAAGCCTCCACCTAATTGATCGTAATTGATCGTATTGGAAGACTATTTAATGGGTACAAAAAAATTGTAGCCATTGTAACTAATTTTAATCTTAATCGTTTAAATATTTAAGTTTAATCTTGTCCCTTTATTATTTGACTTTTACATTGAAAACAAAATTAATCAATTTCAAAAGCTACTTTATTTTAGAAAAAAAAAAAAAAAAAAAAAAACTGAAAAAAAAAAAACAACTGCTTGTTTCTGCCATTGATACCGTTCTAACTTCTAAGTATCCAACTTTCGACCTTCTACTTAATCTCCATGAAATAAATATGGAGATTAAAGGATAACTAAATAATCAATGGAAAACTCCCGACTAAACTTAAAAAAGGAATATGATTTTATACATTGGATAGTTTTATACATGGATAAGATTAGTATAACCAAGATTATTGATTGTTCCAACTTTAATTTAATTATACAGTTCAAAATTATTTAATTACTGCTCTCCACAACTCTCCCTACTTATTCTTGTACTAATTGATGTAACAGAAGTTCGAACACTAATCCCCAATTCAGAATCTATGATCGAAATTCGGCTACAAAACCTCACAAATTTTGCTTTCGATTGTTTATAGAATAGAATGTACCAAAATTTCTCCAAAACTCCCCCAAATTTCCATGAATATCCCTCTGAATTTCTCCCAAAAGCCAAGATTATATTAAGTGGAGTTTTTGATTATACATACTTGGCAGAAATTTTTCATGAAAGCTTTAGTATTGTTTATTTTGCAGAGGAATAATGAAAAACTACTTAACAAGTTTTTTTTGGATATATTTCTAGTCAACTTAAATCAACGGTCCTAATTTACGTAGTGATAATCAATGGTGTAGATTTTGTTTTTACAATGGTTACAATTTTATTGTAGTCATTGCAAAACTCTCCGGGTTAATTGATAAATATATTAAGATGAATTAAAGTTAATTTCGGTGAATATAAGACGTGGTGGATAGAGCCTTTAGTTAAAACCTATTTGGAAGCCGTAATTGATTGAATGAACCAAACCATGTGCGGTTATTATCAAATAAAAATGCCGAGGATAGAATTTACATGAATAGGATAATTGTTGAAAAATTACATACAATAATTTTTTGTTGCCTTAACAAAATTACATTTCACAAAAACAGAACTCATTTGGTATGTATATTATCCACACAAAAAATGTTGCAAACTAGGGTGAAACATGAATTTGTTGTGAACACTCAGGAGATTATCATTCAAGATAGTACAATTGCCTTGCTTAATATCCAGAGAACTAGTGACATTTCAAATGCAAATAAAGTGTGAAGCATTCCACGATCAAGCGCGAATCCGAATAGTGTAATCCCACCATTGTTATGCTGCAAGTATGTCACTACACAAAAGAAAATCAACATTAACCCGAATTAGACCAAAAAAAAAAAAAAATCCTACAGTCACATAAGATTAAAATAACGGAACACATTTATTTTTTAAACGCATAGTGTAACTGCTAAATGCTAATGGCATTAGCGGCTCTATATTTAAACTAGAGCTACTAACGCCAATAGTGGTTCTTCTTGCAAACTATTAAGATTTCCTCATTTAATTACCTAAAGCTTGTCTAGTTTGAAAGGCATGTTGATCATTTGAGTCTTTGACAACAGCTTCTTCTAACGAGGACTGATCGAAATCATCTGAGCTTCGACTCGAGGAGTTCTTACCTTTGCTGTGATTTGTACTATCAAAGCAACTAGTCATAAGCATGTGCCATCTTGTAGCTACCGAAACAATGCCTTGAGCTCTATGTGTTATTCTTGCTGCTCCCATCAAACATAAGAAAAATCCACTTAATTGCTTTGCTGAACATACCTACAATTTCAAGCACAAATTTTTACACATGAATCAGACATTAATCCATTTGTACATTTGTAGTTACAAAAATATGTACAAAACCCTTAGCTTAGTTTTCTACTTAAATTTCGATGTTTTGGTAACAGAATGCGTATGTAACAACTAGTTATTCTCTACCATATGAGTATGCTACATTAATTTTAGACTTTTTAGTCATGTTCTGTTTTTACCTACATTTTCCTTGGGCATTTAAGTGGCTAAATCGATTATTAAGCACGACTAGTGACTAAAACACGAGTTTTAAACTTTTAATTACGTACGAATTAATGTGTTCATTGAATCATTGTAGAGATTGATGTAAGGAGTACGAGTACTTACCACAAGATCACCCGAATTCAAGAAATTCTTGTCGGACTTGGAGGCTAAAACCAGCAAAAGTGCACCCAATTGACTAACTGTGATGGTAACCATGCACCCAACTATGAAGAACCAAAATCTGTGGCTAGTAACATAGAATTGATCTCTAATTCTACGATGCTCTAAGTATATAGCACATGGCTCGGACCCTGAACCCTCGAACATATGTCTTAGGCCTTCGAGCCTAAGTATTTGGAGCTCACAGGTTAGCCGAAACAGGACACATACAAGCAAGAAAACACCGGTCCTATACACCCATGATATGAAACTTGATATAAACATGATTGTGTTGATTGGTAAAACACCAATAACAGGAAATGTAACAACAACAGTTGAGAAGAAGACAATTTTATGCACAAATTCGACGATAAAAGAAGGGAGTAGGATGAAAGCAAGGCTTTTGAAGGCTTTATCTACTTGATACTTATAACCAAGTTGAACATCTAATGAATCATCATTTAGACCATCAAGAAATAAGAGTTGCTTAAGGCCATATTCCTTGAAAAATCGATATAATGTCAAGAACCCGATAAAGGCTAGGCCGGATTCAGGGAGTTGTACTAGTTTGTTGAATGAAAGAGGCTTATCAGGAGAGGAAGAAGATGGGATTTTAACGGATATAGTGGTTAATATTGGAATGATTATCGCGAGGATAACAAAGGTGAGGTATGATATGTTTTTGCCTAGGGATGAAGAGAGATCAAGTGCACACCATTTCAAGCATCTTCGAAAGTGGCGAAGCTCATCGTGCATAGATGAATCGGATCTTTCATTAGACTTTTGCAAGAGTAGGGGAATATGGGGTTGCTCTTCAATGGTTACTCCTTCAAATTCATTGGTCATAGACTGATCATTTGATCGATGGTTTTGGAGGGAAACAACGACACTATTAAAACTGTTCGATACTTGACCATAGAAGATATTCTTCATCATCGGATTTATCATAAGTTTGTGAGTTTTTTGAGAATTTAAAAGTTGTAGTTCGTATAAAAATCTGAATCTCTTATGACTACATATAACACGATCTTGTAAAAGTCGAAAAGAACATAGTCTAATTCAGTTTCATATACTAACTGTGATTTGTAAACAACTTTCAATAGTACTAGGATAGTAGGGATGCCTTTATAATTTTTACACATTAAAGATGAACTTAAGTGTGACAATAATTATGGGAATCAGATGAAAGTTGAGTCAGTTGACCCAATGGATCGACATGAAAATGAAAGCAACAAGACTATTTTATAAAGAAGTTTTTAAAATTAATTATCTACACGAGAAAATTAATAAAGGGTTCACATGTGAAATTTTTATTTGTTTATTTCACTACCACAAAATATGGATTTCATTTCATGTGACTTGTGGTCACTACATCGGGCCTAGTTGACTAGTTGAGTGAAGGTGGAGGGTAGTTAAGGGCAAGGGCTACATCAAACTAATTAAATTAAACATTAGCCCATATAGAGTAGGCCAATGTTACAAATTTGGGCTAGGATATCAAATGTGGCTTTTATTTTATTTTATTTTATTTTATTTTATTTTAATGATAGGTAAGATTAGAGTTGTGAAATTCAATCTAATCAATTTATATCATATCAGATTGTAGTTTGCATTAAGTCATTGTATCCATACAAATCAAATGTGTAAACCTATTTTTTCGAGTCACTTCGATTTTTGTCGGATTGTATTTAAACAGATAATTTTTAGACAATTCTAGGTAAAGAGAATTGCCTGATCGGACTTGAACCTCGCATAGGTTGACATGACTAAATTATCACGCTAAATCTTTTGAGAGTTGAGGAAGAGGAGGGATAAGGGGTTTCCACTCTCAAAGTGGAGATTTACATGCATCTTAAAGTAGGTGCACCTAAAAATAATTTTTTTTGCTCATTCGGAGAAAATGAAATAAGAAAAATGAAATAATAAAATACTTCAATGAAAATGTTTCACACAAGGAACTTCTAAAAAAGAAAAATAAAACTAAAAAAAATATGGAAACACATACATCTTTAAGTGTTCGTGGAGAAAGACTATAAATGATTACCTCACTATAATCTTCTATATAATACATCATTATTAAAATGATCAATACTAATTAATCAAGACTAAGATGAAAACTTAACAACCAACAAGATCATAACAGCAACAACTATCATATAATCTAAACTATTAATTATAAAGCCGGCCTAAACAGCTAATAATATGCTAAATAGAAAGAACAACATACATACAACGAACAACATATCCAAATTCAATGACCAATTCTAAATATCAAGGTCAATTCTTAGCACTATTTCATCTATACCTTTAAACCCATTTCTAGTTTCTTTTTCTCTTCTTCATCCAAATGTTCAAAACTCCACAACATTATAGTACATAGTTTTAACAAGCTCGAAAAACAATAATGTTAGCCTACCATAAGACCATTTGGCTAAACAATGTTGTTTTTCTTCTTTGGGTGGTCATAATCTTACAAGTTGAGATTGTTTGCGCGGCTAATGATGCCGAAATCCTCCTCAAGTTCAAGCAATCCCTCTTGAACACCGATGCCCTAAGCACTTGGGAGACGTCGACTGTCCAACCTTGTACAAACAACACAAGGAATTGGGTAGGCGTTATATGTAATAGAGGTTCGTTATTTGGTTTACAACTTGAGAATATGAACTTAAAGGGGACTATTGATATTGACACACTAGCTCAATTGTCAACTTTAAGGACTATTAGTGTTATGAATAATAGTTTGGACGGTCCATTCCCCGCGATTAACAAGCTAGGAAGGCTTAGATCGGTGTTTTTCTCCTACAATAATTTCTCAGGCGAAATCCATGATGACGCATTTGAACATATGGCCGTGTTGAAGAAGGTGCATTTGGCTAATAACTCGTTTACAGGAAATGTGCCCAAGTCTTTGGCTAATTTGCCTATGTTATTAGAGGTGACATTAGAGAATAATCAATTTTATGGGCATGTTCCAAATTTTAAGTCCTCTGAATTGAAGGTGTTTAATATATCAAACAACTATTTTGATGGTCAAGTTCCTCCTTTCTTGGCTCACATGAATACTTCTACATATTTGGGTTAGTAATCTTCTCTTTTCACTTTTGGTTATGTTTTAGTTCTTGCAATATATTAATAAGCAACGTAATTTAAGGGTTCAGTGCTCGTCTCTTTAACTTACTTTAATGACTTATATATGGGTTCATGATGCTCTCTAATTTTCAGGATTTGTTTAGTATAATAGTGATAAAAATGATGAGTTTTATGTGAGATTGGGGAGAGGGATTTATGATAATGCCCATGATACAACTTTTCATAGCAAAAACATGAATTTTTGGAAAAAAAAGAATCGGGGATAAAGGTATTATTTTTTCCAAATTTTAAAAGGATGATACACATGACTTTTTTTTACGCAAGTTTATTGTCTTATGATCATTTAGCGATCTTGCTAGGAAATTATCAATGTTGAACTCGTAATTACGTCTCTCAATATAGTTCCATACTTGAGAGAGTAAGGAATAACTCAAGTGATTAGAGCTTTCCTCCTGATTTCAAGAGATCCTAGAATCAATTCTCACCCCCACCCTTGTGGCTCTCCAAACACCTACAAAAATATAGTTCTATACTTCCATATTTAGTGGTGAGAGCAAATAAAATCTTGAAGTTTATATATTTTTGCCAAAAAAACTATTATAACAAACATTTCTAAGGTCGTGTGCTAGCGAGACTAAGTAGTCCATAGGCAGTGTTTTTAATAAGCAGCCTTTTAAATTAAGACATATAAAAAAAAAAAAATGCACATAAATTTTATTACCCTTATTTATTTACTGCCCTATGTCCTTAGCAACAATTTTACTTCTGACACTATTCAGTATTCACATACAAATTTTCATAGTGTTTCCCTTTAAAAAAAAAAAATTCACGGTGTTTTTACTAATATAAAAATGTCATTATACGGAGTATTATATTGTTCGAATAGTAACCCGACGTAATTGATTTAGATAGAATTGAATGTCGATTTTAAAAGGGTATCTAATAATCATCTTAAACAACTGATTATGATACATATCACTAATGCTATATCCTATATGATGCAAAATAAATTAGTAGTTGTGGGCACGTTTAGACATCAAATAATGTATTGCCCACGTCAAACACTTGACCAACTTATTTGCGCACCTCAACGTTCATATGCTTATGACAACAAATTAAGGGACACGTACCAAAAATTAATTTGATTTTATTTAAGTTGCTTTCAAATTGTTTCATTTTCATTTCACGTAGGCCGTCTTGCATAATTATCCTTATTAATGCAAACTTATTCTTTCTTTTATGTATTTCTTAATTATAATTTCATTTAAGTATTAGGCTTTCAATAATTGAAAGATCTTGACTAAGATATATTCTAGGAATCTAGCTATATGGTCAATTATTAAAAAAGTTGCCAATTTTCATGCACTCCATCAAGTTTTTGACTTCATCTAAATGAATTAGAATGGGAGATCTTTAACTCTTTTAACTTGGTAATTTACATCAAATAATATAATTGTAATGTTTGGAGTAATAAACTTAATTATCCAAGAAAAATAACCATAAAAAAATAATGAGAAACAAAGGTAATAATTTACTCGTCCTAGTGTTTGGACAATTGTTACATGTACTAATACCATCCTTACTGATAGACCAGGGCACATATTCTTCCATATTATATGTGGATTTCTGACACGTTATTACAAAATGTCTTTGTATAATTAAATTAATTATGTTTCAATTCATTAATATGAGGATTGAGACGATGTGACAATTGACAACTAATCCGAACAAATTGAGGGAGAATTTTGTATCTAATTTCCTTGTATTTGATATGACAAAACAGGAAATCCAGGCTTGTGTGGGAGTCCATTACCAACATGTAAACCTTCAATACACAAGAACTCTTTATCCATGGTGTTAATCATTGTGATAACCGTGGCACTATTGTTATTCATGACCGGAGTATTTATAGTACTAACCAAGTACCGGGGCACAAACACCGGCAAGCAAATCACTGCAAGGGATGTAGAGATGCTACCACATGAGAAAGCCAAGCTAAAGCAAGGCGGGAACGATTTGTACCCGAACAACCAAGCAAGGGCTCTAGAAAGGCCAACAAGTTACAAGAAAAGTGACAATGGAAAACTTTGTTTCTTAAGAAATGATAGGCAAAAGTTTGAGATGCAAGACTTACTTAAGGCCTCAGCTGAAGTTTTAGGGAGTGGAAGTTTTGGATCATCTTATAAGGCAGCAATTATAGGTGGACCAACTTTTGTGGTTAAGAGGTTTAGGCAAATGAATAATGTTGGAAAAGAAGAGTTTCAAGAGTTGATTAAGAAGCTTGGAAGATTAAGACACCCTAATTTGCTTCCTTTAGTTGCTTTCTTTCATAAAAGGGATGAGAAGCTTATTATTTCTGATTTTGTTGAGAATGGTAGCTTGGCTAGTCATCTTCATGGTAAGTTCTCCTAATTAATGTTGCTTTAATTTCTTTCTAGTTCTTTTTACACATCCTAGTTGAATCTTTTTGGTAATATAATTGTGTTTAGCTTAAAACGGCATATTTGTGTGTCATGGCATGCCAGTATGTATAGCTTACTTGTGGATTGTGACGCGCATATATAATGGCATTATTGCATTTAAAGGCCGAGTCATTAATTTGTACATATAAGACAACCTTGCCATAGCACCCTTGGTAACTCTGTCTCAAAAAAATATCACAAATCGATCAAGTCACTACCTAGATCATCCCAAATTTCATAAAATGTTACACTCGGTCTACCATGAACAAATTTTATACAAGACTTATTGATTTAAATCATGACTCATGAGCATATCTAGTGCATGTTTTATAGATTGGAATGCCTAAGAAAGGTTCTTAAATTGTTGTTCATATTTTACAATGTACATTAAGTAAACATGTATTCATATATTACCATCTATTATGTAGGAAAGCGTACTCCGGATCAACCAGGACTAAGGTGGTCTACAAGGTTAAAGATAATCAAGGGAGTAGCAAGAGGCTTAGCATACCTCTATAGGGAGCTCCCTGAACTCGCCTTACCACACGGACACCTTAAATCATCCAATGTACTCCTTGATGACAAATTCGAGCCCTTGTTATCGGACTATGCATTCACACCATTGATCAACAAAGAACATGGTGAACAAGTCATGGCCGCGTACAAGTCTCCAGAGTTCACCCAAAACAACACCATAACCAAAAAAACCGACGTGTGGTGTCTTGGAATACTTATACTAGAAATCTTAACAGGGAAGTTCCCAGCAAATTATCTTAAGCACGGAAAGGGTGGGAACGACGAGTTAGCCACTTGGGTTGATTCCGTTATCAAGGAAGAATGGTCCAGTGAAATGTTCGACATGGAAATGAGAGCATCAAGAAGTTGTAAGGGTGAAATGTTGAAGTTGTTGAAGATTGGAATGTGGTGTTGTGAATGGAATGAAGAAAAAAGATGGAGTTTAAGAGATGCAGTCGAAAAAATCGAGGAATTAAAAGAGATGGATAATGATGATTTAGCTGATTTTCCTAGTGGAAGATCATATTCTGGAAGATCATTCTCTTCTGAGAGTTCATATTCAAGAATAGCTTCAATAACAACTGAAGAAGTTGTTTGATTTAGGGACTAATAATAATCATGGAATATAACTACGTACGTATAGTAATCCCGTGGTTTGGATTTAACAGTCACGTGACAACTGAATCCGGACAAAGGGATCGAGTATACTTGAAATTTGAGGTAGCAGTTTTATTCAAAAATTCATGTTAGTTTTGCAGCATACTTGAATAGTTGGATGTAAAACAAAAGGTGAGAAATTTATTGTACCTTATTTTTTATTTTTGCTGTTTCTAATTATCCATTTAATTGTTAATTTTACTTTTAAAACTTTAAATTCCTTTCTTCCAATTAGGCTGAGGTGTGAAATAGAGATATCAATTACAGAGTATTTGTAATAGAACATGATACATACAGCTAGTGTTATTAAAAATATATATACTGTAGGGAATTTTTATATGATACTTCTGTAAATCATTATGGCTTTTTTAATGAGTTTATATTTACATAAAGCAGTATATTTTTATTTAGATTAATTCCATCTCCTATGTTTTATTTCCCTAAATTCTGTTTTCACCAATTCTGAAGAAAAATGATTGTCAGACCATAAATAATTTGTTTAAGAAGATAAATATAAGTTAAAAAAATAAAAAAAATAAAAACAATAATTTATTAGAAGTTACAGAGTTTACGCTTAAAAAATAATTAAAAAAAAAAAAAAAAGAGTCGAGAGATAAAGATTGATTTTAACTCATTTACTAACAACATTGGGTCAGACCATTTGACAAAAGAATTACGGAGTACGATAATATTATTTCATCACCTTTTTCTAAATCGATGAAATCCTCATTGGTGAACTCCTTAGATCCAAAATATGACCATTAGTGAAATTGACCAATAACGAAAAAATTACCGGACTAATGTTTGCTATTCTATATTGATAAGCTAATTGGAAAAAAAAAGCTAAACATAAACAAACTCAAATATGACCAATATTACTCATCACTCGAATATGACCCAAAACGAATCCCCATTGCCTTGTAATATGATCTTCTCCGTCCTTTTCATGCTCAATTCTCTCACTAAAAAACACACTCTAAATTGGAAAGAGCAATAAAGACGCGTAATAGGATTGAAACAAAGCCATAAATTCGGATATTCCAAGCAATACCAACTTCCCAACTCAGTTTATCACATAAATAAATAAAGCTCAAGCTTTAACTTGCCTTACTTACTTTGGTCACTTTGTCACAAAATAAATAATATCCATTATCTTCTCCGTTTCCTATAAACTGGGCCAAGCCTTTCTTTGCTGATATTCATCAAAGGAGTAGTTCTTCACCATCCCATTTAATCTGAGGTATACCCTTCAATCTCTAATTTCTTTTTATGGTAAATATTGATTCTTTTTTGCATAAAAATCTCATCTTTTCTATCATTTTGTCTAAATTTCTGTTTATCGAGTTAAATTGTGATTTCTGTATATATATGTTTTTTTTTCTCTTTTTTTCTTCATCTTTGTCTCTGAGTCTTGTGAAGTGGGTTTAGTTTCAGATAAGCTGTATTTCTATTTGAACTCCAAAAAGAATAATGAATAATTGTGTTTCAGATAAGCTGGAAAGGTTTCAATTTGCTGACAAAGTTTCAGAGGATTTATAAGACAGTACTCCCTTAATCTCTAGATAAATTTCCTGTTCAATAATTTTGACCATTAATATGTTCAAACTTCAAATAATATTGATGGTCAGAAATCAGAATTCAATCTTACGGAGTATAATAAATAATAAAAAAAGTGTGGTTTATTTTGAGACGAAGAGCGCTGCATAAAACAAAGAAATAAAGTATACCTGGTAGGGTATCTAATTCTGAATTATCCAAATCTATCTGACAGCTTGTGCCTCATAAAACTTGATATTGATGTTTGGAAAATATATACTGTACTGTAAGCCCCAAAAGTGCTAAACTTCTTGTGCTTGTCTCAACCAAAAAAAATCAGTACTTTGACTTTTAACCAACTAAATTTGAGGTTCTTTCTCAACCAAAATAACCCGAGTACCACAACAAACATTACCCCCTTAAATCAAATTTGAATGTCCTAGTAGACTTTTTCAAACATTTTTTTAAAAACCACATTTTGACTACTTTGATTTGCATATTTAGAATCAACATATCATTTGAATAACTACGGCTGAAGTTTAGAAAATCCTTATGAGGTTAATGTAATCTGTAATTTTCGCTTCTTTCTGTTGATGATTAAGTGCCTAACAGACGTGAGAACAGAATCAAGAACAGAATTAGTTCCTATTGTCATGGCTGGACCTGATCATAATGCCGTGCCTGTTGGCCAAAACGGATTCAAGGAGATATTAGCTTCTGAAGGTATTGAGTTCCTCACATCTGCTAGTGGAAAGGTATTACTACTGTAAACTAGTTACTTGTATATTCTAGTCTGTCATTTTGTTCTCAGTATGTCTTAGTAAGATGATTCTAAATCTTAAAGGGATGTTTCCAATCAACTTTCCCTCAAAAAGTCAAAAGGTTAGATAAGGTAAAATTTTGTAAGTTGTTAAGGAGTAACTTGCTGGTTAGGTACCTTGGAGCGTTATAGATGGAAAAACAGTCTGTCTATTCTTCTCAGCCAATTGGTGCAGGCCTTGCAAAGCCTTTACCCCCAGTCTGATACAAATGTACAACTCTTTGAAGAAGACTGGAGAAAATCTAGAGATAGTATTTGTATCCTCTGACCGAGATGAAGAAGCATACAATAAGCATCTTGAAACAATGCCCTGGCTTGCTGTTCCATTCAATTTAAACCTCTGTACACGGCTAACTCGTCTATTCAACATAAATCTTATCCCAGCACTGATTCCACTCAGTGTCAATGGAAATATTGTTGAAGATAATGTTGTTAGTTTGGTTGAAGATTATGGTGCTGATGCCTTTCCATTTACAAGAGAAAGAAAAGATGAATTAAGAGCAATGGATGAAAGAAAGCGTCGAGGTGGTAGAATCGAAGAGCTTTTGACACATGCTGGAAGGGACTATCTCATTTCCAGAAATGGGAGAAAGGTATATATGTAGCAAGTCTTCTTAGGAGCTCTTAACTAATTGATAGGAGCTCAAGTCATTCCTCTTCCCCTAACCTTATTTTTTGTACATACATTTCTTCCTCGTCTAATAAGGACATGTTTGGTTAATTACGCAGATACTGGTGTCAGAGCTGGTTGGTAAGACAATAGGCTTGTATTTTGGAGCTCATTGGTGCCCTCCTGCTCGAAATTTCACCTCACAACTTATTCAGTCTTACAAGGAGCTTGTAACTATCCTAAACCAACCATTCGAAATAATCTTCATATCAACTGATAGGGATCACGATGAATTCAACTGCAGCTTATCTACCATGCCATGGCCTGCTATTCCATACGAGGATAAAACCAGGCAAGACCTTAAAAGGATTTTCGACATAAAAGGTATACCAACCCTTGTAATAATTGGACCAGATGGAAAAACCATCAGCTCCAATGGTAGGGCTATGATCTCCATGTATGGAGCCATGGCATTCCCATTCACAGAACCACGAATTGCAGGAATCGAGGCCTCTTTAAGGAAAGAAGGAGATAAATTGCCCCATAAAGTTCAAGACCCGAAGCACGTACATGAGCTTAAATTAGACATGGCAAAGGCTTACGTTTGTGATGCTTGCAAAAAGCAAGGAAGGTTTTGGTCTTTCTCCTGTGATGTGTGCGACTATGACCTTCATCCAAAGTGTGTGGAATAGGATGAATAAAAGATAGCCTCTATAGCAAAGATACAACATTAGACTATTCCTACGTAAATAATTGCCACGATCTACGCACAAAGATTCTCTGTGCATAAACCTTATATACTATTCTTTATGGCAAAACTTTTGTAATTAACATATTGACAAAAGAATTTTGTATTGACATTTAGAACTATAGAGCAAGATAATCTTCCTAATGTTCTTGCAATACAGAAATTCGAGAAGCTGAAAGAGCATGGGATGGCAACTATTATAAGAGCATTCTCATCAACGACTAACAGGATACCATTTCAGCTTCAAAAACTTAATACCTACTCTACTATGATTTTGATAGGATGTCTCTGAGATTTGAAGCTATGAGAAGTTTAAGTTTGTGAAGACTTGCTAAAGGAATCACTCAAAATCATACTTGTTCAAATACAAACTGATATATTGAAATTCATCAAAATTGTGTATAAAAAGTTACAGAAAATGAACAAGGGAACTCCAAGCTGTGGTTATGAGATACATTTATCTCCTACTTGTTTCCAAGTCAAAAAATAGAGAAAATATAAACCTATAACTGATGTATTGACTTGAAAAAATGAAATACATAACACTTCAGTAATGCTTGATATATATACAACAAAAAGTATAAGAGCTTCCAGAATCCATGCTATTTTACTCTAACCTGCAGGATGAGATGGACATTTCTCTTAAAAATCGACCTTAGCTGCTCATTTGCTTCCATACCGATCCTCCTAATGACAAATCACATGAACAATATACATGTATTCAGTGCATACACAGGAATGTTCTCAGGAAAGATAACTTAGGTCAAGCAGCCCCATCTAATTTGCCGAAGTAGAGTAAATCTGACTTCAATACAAAGCAATTGTTTTAAAAACTAGGACGAGTAACACTATCAGGTCAAAATTTTGAAACTGAAATCGGAACTGGGTACAAACGGTTCCTAAAACTGAAACCTGATCTGGAGCCACTGGGAGTAGTAATTCAGTAAAATTTAACAAAAATTAGATTCCAAAATACGAAAGTGAGTCATAGAACAAAACCAAGAATCCTACAGTAAACAGGTTATAAAAGGCCAAAATATTTTGATTAGGGAAAGAATCAGTAAGAAGGGATATATTATTCTCAGGGCTTTGAATTAGCAGTTCATCACTAAGGTTTTACATCAACTCATCCTCAAAATCATTAATGAGGACTGAACTCTGTGGCAACAACAAAATTAGTTCTTTGCAGACAACTATTTCAAACAGGTAATAATTTTGTCAGCCAGCACAAGAATACCTCTTTGGAAAGTAACATTCAACCAATCACATGGAGGAAAAACTTTCCCACTATCAACTTATCAAACAGGGATTTGCCAAAATATATCAAAATAGAAACTGTTACGGAAGGTGCTTGTCACTTGTCAGGATATTGAGTGAGTTTCAGGAAAGTAGTAATTATTTGGATACTCGGTTACATGCAAACGAAAAAGAAATAATGAAAAGAAAAGAATGCCAAAAGACAGAATGGCGATAAAGGCTGCAGTCAGCTACATTCATCCAACTTGACAAGCATGGTCATACCCAATTACCTATGTTGATTTACTACTTCCAGTCTTCCACTTAGGTTAACTAAGTCCCCTATCCCCGTATCAAAAAAGTTGACATACCCTTGTCTTTGGATCAGAGTAACATAAGAAACAGAAACTAAATTTAGAGGACATACCCAATCTTTGAGCCATTTTTCCCCACAAGTATCTTGCGTTGACTTTCTTTTTGAGTTAAAAAATGTTGCTCAATCCTCAACGATCCATCTCTCAAATCCTTCCAGTCCACCAATCGGTGATCTATCTCATATGGGATTTCCTGCCAAAAAATATATATAAAATGAATTAATTGATAAGTTCTAAAAATCTCTGATATACAGCACTGGTCTAATGTGCTTAGCAATTCCATATTTCCAACTCAAAAATGCAACACAAGAAAAAAAAATAATGCAAGGAAGAATCAGATAAAAAGATGTAGAGGAAGTGAAACGCACTACCTGATGCACATGATCTAACAACCTCTCACGGACTACTTCCAGGGATATATTTTTCATAACTTCTTCACTCATTGTGAATGGATCTTCATCCCAAGGTCTTTCAGTTGCCTACAGGGTCAAAAAGCAGCAATAAGGCATTTTTATTTGGCAAATAAGACACTGCCACTCCAAATTGCAGATATATCCATTAATACTGTCGGGAAGTAGGAAACCTACTTAAAAGACGACTAAATTTCAAAATATAGAATAACAAGCAGTGCAAGCACCAAAAGAAAAAGACAAACTCACAGTCACGAGATGTATATACGATGCATATCAAAATAGAATCAACCAGAATCAGGGAAAAAATCTTTATTGCTTAGGTAACAGAGAGCCTTGTTCTGGGAAGTTCCAAGAGTGAAACTAAGCATGCTAGTGTACCCATAATGATCCAAGCATTCAACTAACCAGAACTTATGCCACTAAACCCCCTAAGATTTGATATATAAGTTCTTAGAAATGAAAAGGTAATAAGGATGTGTGCAAGAAAAAAATTCTTATGCAAGATTCATTGTAGCCAATATGAAAGTGCAGCATTAACGCAAAATTTATTATGAAAAGTATAAGAGGTACCTGCTCCATCAGGTATGCAGAAAGATCTTTTACGCCAGAACCCTTCAGCCCAGATATCATGAAAACCCTAGTAGAACATAGCAAATCAGAAAACCAGCTTTTCTGCTGCACAGCTAAAACCTAATATATATACAAAGCAATAAAAAAAAATGTAAATCTACCTTTCATATCCTTGCAAATCCTTAAATTGTTCAGAAACCTTCAGCAAATCCTTCTTCTTTTCAATCAAATCAACTTTATTCATACAGAGAATACGCTTCTGTTTTGTATTAGGTTCAGACCCCATGCGCTCTATTAGTCTAATAACCCTTGAATCAGGCCTGAGAATCAAGGACAGATTAAAATGATCAATTAAGGATAAGTTATGACTTACTTTGTGAACTCAGATAATAGAATTATGAACAGGCATGCATGAAGAATCATACATATGGAGCACCATGAAGAACACAAATGTAGTTATCATCACACATCATTGCAATAAATGTCACATATTGGACAAGTTTAATCAATTAAATTTTGCAGCTGTGATCAAATATCAATAGACATATATAAGCTGAAAACCATCAGATGCCAGAAAAACCTCAACAAATCTCTACCTCAGAAGCAATATTATATGAAGTATAAAGTTTTATGAGTTAACTGCACCAGATTTATCATACTCGGATAATTACCAAAAGAAAACATATGCAAGAAAAGAATTACTGGCATCCACCATCTCAGTAGGTTTGAAAAACCTTACTGATATAATATAATTTGCTTCAAACACTCTAGCAAGACTAAGAAGAATTAAGGACTGACATTTAGGCACATTAGAGATTATTGAGAGTTACATATTCCAAGAACAAAGGAAGCAATATACAAGTGGAGCTAAAGATTTTAGCAGAATCCAATACTGAAATAGAATTATCCCCTGGTGATACTTTCACATTTCAGGATTTGAAAAAAATGAGAACAACCCATAACTAGTCACAGAAGTCATATATGCATAGACTAAATCAGTGGATCAGTTACAAAAACCCTATGCCCAAACTGAATGGAAGTTCAGAAAAAACGAGTTAAAACATTACGATTAATCCAACTTGGAGTAGCTCAGCAAAATTGGCAGAGAGCAACGTAAACATTATAACAAAGAATTTGGATGGCAGTCAGTAAGAACGGGAAAAATTCTCTATAAACTATAACCAAAAACTAACCTGGTAAGATGTCTATGAACATCAAAGATGATTATGAGCACATCATATAGATTAACTGAATTCCAGGCAGATTCAATACGAGCTTTGATATCCCTTGCTGGATATCCACTCTTCTTAAGCATCAGTCCTGGGGTATCAAAAAAACACTGTACAGGAAATTAGCATATAATACTGACACATGCCTAAAAAAATCTGGCTTGATGCCCCTTCAAAAATATTGCAGAAGAAATAACATGCAACATTGCATGTATTGATACAATAAAGCCAAGATCTAAAGAGATAGGAAAGAGTAATCAATCGAGCCCTCAATCATAAGAGTTAAAAAAAATTCCACCAAAGACAGTCCCTATTCCCCATTTCATAAAAGAGCAAGAACTGAATGCTCAAGATACAAATATGCCATCTAAAGCATCATTTTCAAAAATACTAATTTCAATTGACCCACACAGAAGTTACAAAGGTGCCCCTTTGTCCTTTATCCTATAAAGCAAAATAAGCAAAATTTATGAAAGGGAATCAGTAGCCACCTTCATATTTTAATAATGGGGAATGCTACATGGTAATCTTCAAGATTAGAAAGTTCTATTTGGTGGAAACTTTTTTGGCCATAATTTCTAGTGACCCTTTACATTTGATTAACTCTATGTAGTGTGCATATCTATACTTTAGTATTTAAAAAAACAAACCACAAATTTTTCACATTGACACATGTCATCACAAGTCACTCATTACCCCATATGTCACATGTCACCTCCCTTGATATTTTTGTTTAAGTCTTTATACATTCTATCACTTGCAAATTCAAGGAAGAAAATGAAGTGTTTCATTTCCACCATAATTAGTACACATTACATAAACATATAAATTTTAATAAAAATTGTCTTTTCATCTCCTTGACTTAAAATATAACTTAAACTAATATAACATTTCATACCCCACAATGTTCGTGTATATATGGTATACCTAACCAAATTCTTTCGTCTTCTTTCACAGTTCTATTCTGACTCTTTTTTTCTTTAACTTTTAGCAATGAAACAATTAATTCGTATATTATATCAAAAGTTTCAACTTTTGAAAAGCAAACCTATATATGAAAATAATTAACCCAAGTAACAACTCGCGCATCGAACGGGTCAAAAGGCTAGTTCTCATTACTATAGTTAACCCATTGGTTTATGATTAATTTCTTAACCTAAATCAATTGCTAACACCACACCACCACCTAGCCACCACAACCATCCAGCCACTAAGCTGCCGCCACCGTTGACCCCACCACCATCCACCCACTAAGCCACTACCACCCAAAAAACTCAGCTAGCTCCACCACCCAAATCCATCCCAGCATCCCTTCACCCGAAACCAACCCCACCACCCAAAAACCCACCCACCCAGCCACAAAACCAACCCCACCACCCGAATCCACCCATTTCACCTAAAACAAACCCACCACCTCAAAAACCCGGCCACCTCCACCACCCGAATCCACCCCTTCACCAGATACCAAGCGCATCACCCAAAAACCCACCCCAACCACCTAAATCATCCCACCCCCTTCCCCCAAAATCACCCACACCACTTTCTCCCCTCCATTGAACCGTACTATGAGCTTTTTTCCCCTCCATTGAAGCTTACTTTAGCAGCGATTGAGGAAGAAAAAGTGGTGGATTGCAATTTGAGGGCAGGGGCTGTTTGTGCAGCGGTCGTGGGTTGGTGTTGGCTTGACTTTGGTGGGCAGCGACTTGTGACGGTGGTGCGTTGTTGGTGTGGGTGAATGAAGGGAGGCGAGGCAGCGAATGAAGGGGATGTTAAACTGCTATGATTGAGGGGATGAAGGGGGCAGGCGGGCAGGGCGGGGCGGGCTGCCAGGAAATAATGGAGGGAAAGAGCTAGTTTTGGGTGTGGGTGGACGGTGGTGGTGTGGGTTAGTAATTAGGGAATTAGGGTTAAAAATAAACCCAAAATCAGAAAGGGTTAGCCATTTAATGAACAAGGACACTAAATAGATTTAGAACATACTCCTCCGTTTCTTTATTCACGTTAGCCAATGCACAAATTCAATCATTTATATCTTTAATTAGTGATAAGCAAAAGTTACAAAAAGTTCATATTTGGACAATATACAATGTGACGAATCTAACAAGATCTCACTTGATCATATTTTTCTTCACATGTAAATCACAAATATGGTCAAAGGGAGGTGTGTGAATAGTGCTAAAGTCAAAATGTGTCAGCTAATAAAAAAACGGAGGTAGTATTAGGAAACTATGGCCAAAAAAAAGTTTCCATCAAACAGAATTTTTCAATCTTAAAGGCCGCCATGTAGAATTTCCCTTTAATCATCCATTTATTCACCATAATTGATTTTACCCAGGGCGAAACCAGGAATTGAAATATGGAGAGACCAAGCTTTATTAAGTAAAATAGTATTGTATTTCCTAGCGGTATTTGTGATATTATAAATTAGATTTAACTATATTTTATAAAACAACATAAAATATTTCATCAAAATAATCAACATTACAACCTATGAGGTCTTGCCTCATTGGTTAAAGCAAAGGATTTGTGTACGATATAAGAGTATAGGCTTGATTTCCTCCTATGTCCTTCCCGTTTATATTTTGTATTGCTCTTGTGGTTCATTTACACATAAATCAATAAAATAATAAAGAATAATTTAAAAAAAAGTTATGCGATTTACTAATTTAGTAAATTATAATATAGGAAAAATAATTAAAGAAAGTTTGAAATCAAAACAATTGATAAACAAATAAAAAGAAAGATTGAAGGGATAAAAGAAATATAGAGTAAAACTAATAGTACTAGTAATTTCAAGTGAAAAAAAATTTAAAAAAAAAAACACATGAAAGTAACACCCACAAGAATTGAACACCAAACGTGTTGTGATAAGATTTTACATAATCCACTCTAACCAGTAACCACTAAGCTATAAAAAGGCCGCCAGTTGGGCCACGGGGGGCCAGGCCTCCACCAACACCCCCCCCCCCCCCCCCCCCGCGGCGGCTCCGCCCTTGATTTTACATATATTGCTTAATGCAACATGTTTTGCAATTAGTAAGCAACAAAAATAGAAGATCGATTCTCTATTAAAAGGGCTACAGTATTAAAGCTCGGTCTGGTATAAGGCCCTCCTGGTGAACGGAGGGCTGTGTGGCCCTGTGTCTGAACCACCTTCTTTACCAGTCAAGGTATGAGTCTGGCACAGGCAAGGTTCGTTGGCAAGTTAACTAGCACATCATATGTGTGCAGTTGTGCACTTTTGTGAGTTTAAATGAATCTCATTCTCAAAGATAGTCTAGAATTACAATCATGTGAGGTTATCAGATCTTATAAAGATAGGGCAAAGCAGCATCAACAACTATATTTATTTGAGCAATTAGAGAACATAACATACAATCTGGGTATCTCCTTTGGTCATCACCCCTAAAACTTCATGGGTAGTCGTATTTGTCTTACGTGAAACAGCAGCAACTTGAGTTCCAACCTGCAATACATGTAAACAAACATCCATTTGCATTAAAACCAACAGGGAGATTTAAGCCAGGATTAATACATTTTCAACAAAAATCATATGTAATTCCAATCACATTTAGACCTTCCTTTCATAAGGATACATGTGCATCCCAACATTTGAATAAAATGATTGTTCTATGAACAACTACTACAGATAAAAAGTTGCTTCCTTTCTCTCTTATCTATAAACTTCTTAAACCTTTACTTTCTCAAGTTCTCATACAGTCAATACCATCCATTCTCTAAGGTTTTTGAATCAAAAGGCACGGACCAATTACAAGTAATGCAACCATATTGACACATTAAGTATCATTTTTTGTTAAACTCCATCATTCCAATGCATTAAATACCTTATAATAAAAGCAAACAATGACTCAACAATGCAATTCTACATATTAGAGGCACCCTAATTTACAATCTAGAAAGACATTCAAAGCACCGGAAACCTCATTGCTATAATAAGTTAATAACAAATACATTTACAGAAATCACACTATTATAGAAATAAAATTAACTTGAAAAAAACCTCAATAACAAACATAATTAGCAAAAGACTAACCATGAAATTAGTCAGTGCTGATTTACCAGCATTAGGAGCCCCAATAATTCCGACTGACAAAGACTTCTGATCCTCCACCTTCACCTCCAAAGCCTCTTCCTCCTCATCATCCTCATCGGGCGCATCGAGCGCCGCCTGGAGTAGCGCTCGAGCTAGCACCCGCTTCCTTTCCTCCTCCTCCACCACCTCCTCGCCTTTCCCCACCTTCTCCTTCTTCTTTTTAATCTTCAATTTCCCCTTTGTGGGTTCTTCTTCCCCAAACACCTTACTCTTGACCTTGGCCCTAAAGCTCTCATCCCAAGTGGGTTCCACCTTAATGGGGTTCAATTTTTGGGTGTTTTCTGATGGGAGAGTGAAGTGGGAACTGTCAAAAGTTGAAGCTTCATTGTCAGTTTCATTTTCAGAGGTTGTTGGTTGATCTAATTGGGATTGAGCAGAGAAAAATTGGCACAAAAATGAGGGATTGAAATGGGTTTTGATGGGGGGTTTGGAAGATAAAGATGACAAATTTCTTAGAACTCTCAAAGATTTCATCTGGGGTTTGATTGAAAAGCAGAATTAAACGACCTGCATAAATGGGTTTGCAGAAAGATTGATTATTTCAATTGATAAGAATATCGATGAGGCTTCAAATGGGTGTTACAGAAATATAATGGAGAAAAATTATGGCAATCTGAGAAAATGAAGAATGGAGTCCAGTGTTTTGGGGTTTCTGTAGGGTTTTAGCCTTTTAGGGGATTGATTCGCCTCCAAACGACGTTATTCAATTTTTCTAGTTTTTTTTAAGTTGTTGTTTGATGTAAAATGTTTTTTTTTTTAAAAAAAAACAATAGTAAAAAAAAGACCCTTTAAATACACTATCTTACGAAGAAAAAAAAAAACCTTTTAAAGAATTTATCGTAAAATAATGGAAAATTTTGCAAATTGTAGCTATTTGTAAGTATTTTGCAAATTACACCCATTTTAAAAAAAAAATTGCAAATTGCATTCTAAAAGTTCTTATAAACTAGATTAGGTTTCGTGCCATGCACGGTAAAATTTTCATTATTTAATTAGTTTAATACTATATTTATTTATAATAATTATCAAATTGCAAAATAAGATAAAATTCATTATTGCAAAAATAAACAATTAATTATATCATGCTACCAAAAATAGTGTGAGTATTACATACACGAATAATATAATAATTATGAATTACGTCACAAAGTAATATGTAGGAAAATATTACTCCAAATTGATAAATAAACAAATAATATTTTGTTGTTATAAATGAAATATAATTACCAAATAGTAAGGATATTATTGCATGCATATTATAATCTCTAAGAAGAAGCTTTGGCAAAAGAAAAAAAAAAAGGCGCGGAATTATTTATAAAAGAGATAACACATGTCATTCCTAATTTCACCTTTATTATAATACATAGTTATAGTTATAGAATTATATGCTAAAGTCAATTTGATGTAATATAAAGTTTTTTTTTTCGTACTATAAATAAAATCCATGTGATTTTAATGTATAAGGAAAAAAAATTGCATATAATATTAATATTAGTAATTAGAATATTTAATTTTGATTATAATATATAAATAAAATATATACATAGTATAATTTTATTGACTTAAATAAGTTGTCAATCAATAAGATATTAAAAGAAAAATAAAGTTAGGAAATATTTATTTTTAGAAAAATGGTTTTTGGAGGGAAAAAACGACACCAGGAAGTGACATGTGTCATCCCGGTGTCTGTTTTAGTATTATGTTATTGATTGTAAATTGTAGCCCGATTTAACCTTTTAATCGGTTTACGTGTCGAAAAATATTCACTTAAGGTTTTAGGAGCCATTTTAGCTCTTAAAGATCTGAATTGAGCTCGGAATTAGTAAAAAAGAAAGTAAGTGCCTCGTTTTTACAACGAAAAATAGTTACCCCTAAATCGGTACATTTTTATTACGCAAAACGAGACACTTGCATTATTATTTTGCTAATTCTAAGCTCAATTCAGTTCCTTAAGAACTAAAATGGCCCCTACAACCTTAACTGAATATTTTTCGACACGCAAACCGATGAAAAAGTTAAAACGGGTTGCGATATACAATTTATAAGAATTTTTGGGCTGCAATTTGCAATTTTTTTATTAAGTAGCTACAATTAGCAAAATACAAACTTTAAATGACTGCAATTTGTAAATTCATCTTTTTTTTTCCTCAAAAAAAAGAAAAAAAAAGATTTTTTCTTAGAAATTTTCCAAAAAAAAAAATAAAATAAATAAATAAAAATCCCTTATTTTTCCCACTTTCCTTTGTTTAGTTTGTGAAGGGGAAGAAAATAATTTTTCCTTTTCTTTACAAAATAAGGAAAGTCACATTTTCCTCCCTCCTCCTTACCTTCTTTTTAATTTCCTCTCATCTGCCCTTACATTTTCACTCCTATGTTTTACTTTTCTTAACTTTTCTTGTATGCAACCAAATAAAGGATTACTAATTTGCAATTGTGTTTTTATATGAAAATATGTTTACCATGAAAACTAATTTTCATTGAAAATGTTTTATATCAAACCAGACGAGGCCTTAGGGCCTGTTCTCTTTAGCTTATTTTCAGTTCACTTCAGTTTCTAATTTCCTTCTCTCATAAAATATTCAGTTCAATTCAGCTCAGTTCAATTCAGTGAATTAGAACATGCCCTTAATCGGTAACATAGATTCCACACAATATTTTACTCTATTTAATTCATATGTTTATAAAAAAATAAAAACTCTATTACCTCCATTTTTTTTTAACTACAAGGTATTATTTGTGAGATTTAAAAACTTCCTTTGTTGCAACTTAAAAAACGATTGGTCAAACTATTACACTTTTTTTAGAGTAAAGAGTAAAAGGAGAGCTTTTATTACAACATAATCTATACAATTTTTGTTTTTGTAAGTACAACAGTGACTTTTCAGATTTTTTAAGTAAGTGACGTGAAGGAAATAAATAATAATAATAATAAAAAAAAAATAAAAAAAAATAAAACAAAGAAAAAGATGGTCCTATTGTCAATTGGATTTTGGGATAATATTTTTGTCTATGTTACTCCCATGATTACTACAAAAGGGAGGTGAATTGTAGTTTGGCTACTTAGCTAATTTTTTGCGAAATTAAAAATGAAAGCTTAAAGAACTCAAAATGTGAAGAAAAAATTTTTTACATGGAAAACTTCTTGGATGTAAACAAGAAGAAAAATCACGTTCCCAAGGGATTTTATTAGATAAAGACTCTTTATTAGAATAGAGCAACAACCTATTACAATGCTAAAACTTTCTCTAAAGTTTTGAGCATAAGTCCTTTAACTTGCAACTCTTCTCTTCCCTCTTCTTCTCATTCAACTTCACTCAAAGCTAATATAGAGTTTACTCAAAACCCCTTGATTCCCAAATTACAACTCAAGAAAGATAACACTATGTAAGGAAATAAAAACGCTTTAACTTAGAGTGGAATGTGACTTTTGATCATTACACTAAGAAATATATAATTGTGAGTGTTTATTCTCACTTATGACATTAGTGATTGTTCTATCTATTATGTGCAATGTGCATATAGGGCTAATATCTCTAGATCTAAAGCTTCATCACTCTAATAGTCTCATTGAACCTTTTCACTTTCACACCAGTTCTTTGACCCATCTTTTTGTAATTAATTACAGAAAAATACAGTCGTGCTGGATTTTGTTAGATTTGTTTCGATAAATATTTTCTAAATGTTGAATTTACAATTATTACTAAATAGATATGTATATATTGAAGATATAATTTGAAAAAAGATATTTGGGAATATTAGAGATAGCTAAGCACGGTCTAATGGGCAAGATTATACTTCCAACTTTGAGGTTAGTGATTAATACCCTATTAAAGAAGTTTTGAGGGTAGAAATCCCTTATACATCCTAAGAGTTGAAGTTTGGTCATAATCTTTTCTTACTTTGTAAATAAACTTATTTTTCGTGAAAAGTGGAATCAAATTAAACATTATTTCATGTGATGGAGGGATTATATAACAGTGTGATACGTGGAGTGACGAACATGGGGAGCCCCAAATTATTAAATACTTCGTATGTGATACCACGGGAAATTAGCAGTTTTTAGGAAGTAGTGGCTTTAAGGCAAAAACACTTCCCCTCCATTTCAAAATAAATACCATATTTTGACTTTTATATTATTCATATGCACTGTTTTAACTAATGTTTGTGCTTTGTAGTATTCAATATCCACTATTAAACAAAGTCAAGTACATGAGAACATGACCATTCAATGTATATTTTAGTATCAAACTTTTGTCTATAGATAATTAAAGAGGATCAAAATTCAACAATTACAAATATACTCGTATCAATTAAATTAGAGATTTATTTTGAAACAAAAAAAGAATGGGAGAGAGCGAAAGTGAGAAAGTGAAAGCTAAGAAGAAGACCTATTGCAAAGGTCTAATAAGAAATTTAAATATACGCCTGAGAATTCTCCAATGGCGGAGACTAAAGGAAGGAATAGGGTGGATCCCCCTTTCAATGAGGAGGATGTGGTGATGGAAACCTGGGTGGATGAAACTCGGGAGGAAAATGTGCAGGCGCAACAAAAGATGTCGTACAGTCATATGACTAAGGGAAATGATAATTTCCAATTCAATTCTGGTGAATTGGTTGTTGGAGAGGAGGAATTTGACTCAGATGATGATGTTCCCCTTGACTGTGACTCGGATGACGAATTTTTCCCTAATTTTCTCTTGACAAAGAGGAGAAAAAAAGGCTGCGGAAGCCATGGATGAATGCTTTGATCATCAAATTATTTGATAAGAAATTAAGCTATGAGGTTCTTATTAAGAGGTTGAGGATTAAATGGAGTCTCAAGGGTGATATCTCCTTGACAGATGTAGGTTATGCCTACTATATAGTAAGATTCACGAACATGGAGGATTACCAATTCGTTCTTACCCAAGGCCCTTGGATTATAGGGGACAGTTATCTTACTATTCGAAAGTGGGTGCCCAATTTCGTTGCGGATGAGGCTCCTATAAAGCACCTGACAGCTTGGGTTAGGATTCCAGGACTCTCCATTGAGTACTTTGATAGAAGCTTCCTTCATAGGATTGGGTCGAAGATAGGTAAAGTGGTGAGTATAGATCGACACACTGAGGCTATGAGCAGGGGGCAGTTCATTCAATTTAGTATCGAAGTGGATGTATCAAAACCAGTCCTATCGAAGTTCAGGCTGAATGGTAGAGTGTGGCGCATTCAATATGAAGGATTAAAGCAAATTTGCTTTACGTGCGGTAAATTGGGACATAAAGAAAGTGATTGTTCTTTGGAAATCATTCATGATGATAGTGGAGAAAAGATTGTGAAGAAGAAGGATACTCAAGCCCAGGAACCAACTACTAAAGTTCGACCTGAGGAGCAGGATCAATTTGGATCATGGATGCTCGTTCAGAAGAATACTAGAAAATATGTGACCAAGACAACGGTCCAGCCTCAACAAAAACAAGTCCCCAGTGAGGGGTTAGAGAAGGTGAAGAGTAGTAATGTGGCAGTTCATGTAGAGAACAGGGTAAAACAGGGTCAGAACCAAGTGTGGAAAACAGTCGATAATAAGAAGACTGATTCGAATTCTGGGTCTAGATTTGCCGTTCTTGGGTCAGATGAAGATATGGAAATGACTGAGGTAGTCAGGGAACAAAATAGGTAAGTGGACTTGAACACTACTAACATGGAAGGAATTTCCAAAGAAACCTCAAGTACTTTAGAGGGGCCTGTTAATTTGGGTGAGAATAGTGAAGCAAAGGGTAGGAAGTTTGTTAACTTAGAAGATTCACGCAATGTGATGGAAGTTGATATGGTAAGTGGATCAATTGTTGATTTGGCAGAATCTTTGATTAAGGAAAAGATAAATCTCAAGGTGATATCTTAGTGAAAGATAATCTTGGTAATTTTCCACAAAATAATGGAAAATCAATAGGTCGAGAAATTCCCCAAAAGAATAAGGAAAATATTGATCTTAACCGTGATATTAATTTGGGAAATTCTCCTCATTCGAAGGTTATTGTTACTGATAATTTGGTGAATCTTGAGTCTCCTTTGACATTAAAAAATAACAAAATTTTGAAACCGGAGAGCAACTATGGAACCTTGGGAAAGCATGACATCCCCTCGGATCCCAATTACTCTCGAAGTTCAAGTCCCTCCAGCATACACAGCCTTTGCGGATTATCCAATGGAGGGGCCAACTCAAGTCAAGGTACATCCTAAAGTGAACAGAGCAGCTCTGCAATGGAGTACGTTCCTTCCTCCCCGTCACAACCCGCCGGAGATGCTGGTAACGGTAGAGGTTCCACTGAGAACAAGGGGTCCCATAGATGCGCTGATGGAAGCGTATCTGGGACTTTTGCCTAGTATTCCTTTGAATGTTTATGACCGTCACCCTATATTTCCAATGTTTAATATTGCCTATAAAAATTATGTTGTGGAATATTCAAGGTGCGGGAAGCAAATTAGCTGCCATTAGGGAGCTAGTCCGAGTTAATGATCCTATTGTTTTGGCTTTAGTAGAAACTCATATTAGTGGGGAGCAAGCTCAAAAAGTTTGTGACAGAATTGGTTTCACAAGACACTTTAGAGTGGACGCTCAAGGTTTTAGTGGAGGTATTTGGGTGTTCTGGAGAGATGAAGTGGTGTCTGCGACGGTCCTTGTCAATAGCATGCAGCATGTGTCGATTGAGATTGTGAAGCGCGGAGAGGAACCTTGGCTTTTTTCTGCTATCTACGCAAGTCCACAGAGTAGTATTCGAAAGGAGTTGTGGAAGCAACTGGAAAACATCAAGAACACATATAAAAGACCTTGGTTACTAGCAGGTGACTTTAATGACACGATGTACATGTCAGAAAGGTCGGGGTCAGGGAATGTTGAGATGCAAAAGTTATGCAAAGATTTTTGTGACTGGGTGAACAATAATCAATTAATTGATTTGGGTTGTTCGGGCCCTGCTCATACATGGTTTAGGGGTTTGTCTCAAGAAACCTTTAAATCGGCTAGATTAGATCGTGGTTTGGTGAATGAAGAATGGCAGTTGATGTTTGCAGAGGATGCGGTTAGGAATTTGCCTAAATTCACCTCCGACCATTGTCCTATATTAGTGAGTACCAATGGATTTTCTCCGATTCCAAGGGCTCCCAAACCTTTTAGATTCCAGGCTGCCTGGATGCATCATGACAAATTTGAGAAATTTGTGGTAGAAAATTGGAATAATAAAGAAAAGTTAATCCCTTATCTGAAAACGTTTGCAGACAAGCTTTGTGAATGGAATAAGGAGTGTTTCCATAATATATTTCGAAAGAAGGTTGAGTTAATGGCTAGATTGGAAGGAATTCAGAAGTCCCTGGCTAGTGGTGGTCCTCGACACTTGCTGAAATTAGAAGAAAAACTCCGCAAAGAGATGAACCAGGTACTTGATCAAGAAGAGTCTCTCTGGTTCCAAAAGTCACGCGCGGAGGCTATCTGCGACGGGGATAGAAATACAAGGTTTTTCCATCTTTCTACAATTATTCGAAGAAAGAGGAATAGAATTGAGACTTTGAGGAACATGGAAGGAGAATGGTTAACGGAACCTGATCAGGTCCAACTTGCAGTTATGGACTACTGGAAGAATTTATTCACTGAAGAGAGTCACCATGCGAGTACAGGTCAGTTGTTGATGGACTATTTTCCCCGTATTAGCCCTGATGATTGGGAAACCCTTACTCGCCCATTTTCAATATGTGAAATTTATGGTGCGTTAAATAGTATGGACCCTTATAAAGCTCCAGGTCCGGATGGGTTTCAACCCTTGTTTTATCAGAGATTTTGGAAGGTGATTAAGCCGAATTTGATTAAAGTGGTGATGGATGTGCTTGAAGGACGTGCTTTCCGGAAGGTATTAATGATGCTTTTCTTGTGTTGATCCCGAAGATTGATACCCCGGAAAATCCAAAGCACTTTTGGCCAATTGGGCTTTGCAATATTACGTACAAAATAATCACGAAGGTTATTGTGAACCGGCTTAAACCCTTATTGCCCCTCTTGATTTCTCCAACTCAATGCTCTTTCGTACCAAAGAGACAGATCACAGATGATGTTATTATTGTTCAAGAAATGCTCCATTCCATGAGGAGAAAACAAGGCAAGGTTGGATACATGGCAATAAAAATTGATTTTGAAAAGGCATATGATAGATTGAGATGGAGTTTTATCAGGGAATCTCTTTTGGAGCTTTGAATGCCTCAACAGATGGTAGATATTGTAATGATGTGTATCACGTCAGCAAAGTTGAGTGTCTTATGGAATGGGGAGCCAACGCCGCAATTCTCTCCTTCTCGAGGCATTAGGCAAGGAGATCCCCTATCCGCATACCTATATGTGATTTGTATGGAGCGATTAACTCATTTAATCGACAGAGAAGTCCAATTTGGTTGCTGGAAACTGGCAAGAGCAAGTCAAGGAGGCCTTCCTATAACAAACTTAGCATTCGCAGATGATTTGATATTGTTTAGTGAGGCGAGTCTCGAACAAGCAAAAGTAATGAAGCGCTGCCTTGATTCCTCAGACACAACAACGGGGTTGTTCCTAGTACCATTATTCGTGCTTTCAGACGTGCTTACTGAGTCACTCATTTCTTTTCTACATCAACCCAACGCAACGAACATACAAGAGCATAACACAAGCACATCATAAAACACATCAATTAGGACATTAATTACAACATGTTAAATAAATAAGAAAAATAACACTTCATGTGACAATTAAATGAAAAGATATGTATGAAATATGCATGCATTCCCTTCTTAAGTCTACCCAAAGCTCACTAAGTAGACAAAATAAGCTTCAAAATCATTTTAGATAAAACGTTTCAAACATACTAAGTTTCGAAAAATCACTTTAGCCTTTGAACTTAAATCCTCAACTGTTAGTTAGGCGCCTAAGATACTAAGCTAATTGGCTTTAGTGGTAATTAAATCTAACATAAGCTCCCAGATACCACTTTGTAACACCCCAATAATTCTCTCTTAAAAACCCGTGAGAAACCGTATATAACCTAAACAATTTCAAGAGAATTACTGGCGTGCTACCGCCACGTGTTCAAATGTTAAGGCTATCTCGGAAATTAGCAGCGGAAAACCAAAACAGTTTTAAATAAACCTCAAAACAAAGGAATTAAATCAAAATAAGTATTACAAGTTGGAACCATTAAGACCCTTATTTAAAACCCAATAAAAGTAGTAAGTGATTAAATTCAGTGTTCAAATAAATTCAAACCCAAAGGAATTAGTGTCAAATAAGATCGAATTAAAATAAATTCAAACTTGCCAAAGAAATAAAATGCAAACAACCAACTCTGTACTCAAGATCCTACAACCCTGATGAATGCTGCATGTGTAAGAACCTGTGGTTATTCTGCTCCCCAATATTACAAGTGTAAAAATTGGATCGTCACAGGGTCATTGAAAGGCGAAGGCCATGACCAAAGAAAGACACACACAAAAGCACGCAGTCAGCAAAGCTGAGTACATACAAGCTGCGAAATCAAATTAAGAAAATACCTAACATGCTACTAATAATCAAGCACAAGCATCATTAAATATAGACTCAATTCATGACTCGGCTATTAAATTTATTAAGACCTCACTAATGGATACTGACTGACTCATTTAATTAGTTCATTGGATTTAGCAATAGACAAGGTTGTCCAACCCATGTCCCATTTGGAACATCAATAAAGAAAAACCCCATGCCTCCGTGACCGTAGTTAGTATGAGATCTCACCTAACTCCTAGTTTTAGAAAAATAATATTTGAAAGAGGAGACTCGTAGATCAGACGGCCTCGATAAAAGTACACGGCTTATACCCCATGTACCTCAACCCCTGATTGTCATTACTCCAGATGTGCACCATTCCAGAGTTTTATTGCTCATCCATCTTACACTTTACGTGATTTACAGGTTTAGACTTGGTGATGACTCATATACATTTCAATACAAACATCCCAAACAATTCAATCAAACATGGCAAATTCTCAATTTAGATTCTTGATTTATTAGTGATAAACAACATTTATTAATTATTCCATTACTACCTCGGTGTATAAACACCTTGAGTGCATAAGGCACCCCAAAACCTTAACCTCATCTTACAAGACTTGAATCTCTCCTTTACTCATCCTATTTACATAATCATGAATGAGTAATAATTTGATCTTTACACCAATCACATACCTTTGCCTTTAAGCGCACCTTGCATAATTAAAGCACACATAATACTTGCATTATAAACTAGTGCACATCATTTGAAATTCACAATGTATAACCAGACAATTTAACCCAGTCAATCCTATACATGATACTAAGTTCTCGATCCGTCCTTAAACATGCACCTACAAGCAAGGTTTCGTAACTTGTACGTACCTTGAGTAAACAATTCGATTGGCCACTTTAAAACTAGAAGTCGCCTTCTACAAAGTCCTCTCCTAAACCAAACAATTAGAAATAAATCAATACCAAAGCAATTAAAATTACAGCAATACTAAACTACTTTAAAACCTCTTAAATCATCAAAATAAAGCCTTTAAATTGTCCCCAAAATCAAGGTTAGTAATATAACATCCCAACTTCAAGTTTATATGTTAGATTTATGAAAATATAGTGTTTTATATCAAATTACAGCAACTTTAAAGTGGGTAAATAAATCTGGAATTGTTTTAAGTATATAAAATAACCCCATAAGCATAATTACTTGAAATAGTCATTATATAGCAAGTTAGTGTGTTAAAAACCCAAAAATATATCAATTCAATGCAATTAGAGGCTTCAAAATAAAAGGTATGAAATATGAAAATTATTTTTAAAGTTAGAATATAAAGTTCAAAGCTTTTTCAATCACAAAATACTCACCATAATTATTTTATAGGTTTAGAAGCATAAAAAAAACTTCGTTAAAAATAAAAACTGCCCGAAAATCATATTTAGAGGCTGAATTTGGCCACGAAAAGGTGGTGCTCACTACCAAAGGTAGTGAGTCTTTCTTAAAACGTTGTTTTCACATGGAAAACACTACTTTTTTTTTTATCAAAATCGGATGAGTTCAGAACCTGATCGGGATTAAAACGGGATTAATATTAACGAACGGAAATCTAAAAATTAAAACACGAATTTACGTGTTCAAAATAATCTGGAATTAAGTTAATCTAATCATTAGTTATAATCACCAAAATTTCAAAACATCATTACTATAAAAGCACTAAATCAATTGTTCATAAAAACCCTAAAATCATGATTTTCAATAATTAAAAACCCTAGGTTATAAAATTTACAAAATCTGAAAATTATGACATTTATAAAATCTGAAATTATAAAGTTTAATCATCAAAATACAATTTGATACTAATTAAATTAATTTCAAACAATAAAATCAAAACCACAACTTAATAAAATAAAGGAGAAAGAAAATAAGACTAACTTTTTTGTGTGGGAAATTTTTGGGGATTCATGGTGTATTTATAGATTAGGGAGTGTAGGGTTAAATTTGGGCTTATAAAAATGTGGGCTTAAGTTATGGGATAGGGCTTAAGTTATGGGTTTTGGAATGGGTTATTCCAATAAGAGTATGTAGGAATAATTTACATTGCCCAATAATTAATAAACATTTGGTCCAAAATATATTTTACTTTTATACAAAACCTTATACTTAAAATACTTTAACCCTTTAAAATATTTAATTAAAATACTTGAGCCCTTAACAATACATTTTATTAATACTTAAATACTTTATAAAAAGTACATAAAAATACGGGGTGTTACTAGGGATGTCAGTAGGGCGGGTCAAGTAGGAGACCCGCTCCATCCCCGCCCCAGTGGGGCGGGGATGGGTCTCGATTTGGCGGGTGGTGGGGCGGGGATGGGGATAAAAACCATACTCGCCATGGGTGATGGGGCGGGGGTGGATTTTAAGTTATACCCGCCCCATCCCCGCCCCGCCCCACCTGCCCCACTTCATACCCGCCCCATCCCCACCTCATACCCACATCTATATATCTTTTAAAGTAAAATTACATACTTTTGTAGTATTTATAAAATAATTACGTAAAATACAATATTAAATATAATACTTTGTACGACACTAATATTATAACACAAAAATGTGCGTAGAACGTTTATTTTATAATTCGTATTAATTATGTAGGATTGTATATTTGAGATACGGAGATTAGGTGGATCTTTGGTGGGGATTAGGCGGGTCTTTGGTGGGGATGGATATCCAAGTGGGGGGTGGGGCGGGGATGGTTTTGGAGTTGTACCCGGTGGGGCGGGGATGGGGATGAAAATTGGACCCGCCGCGGGGATGGGGATGAAAATATTAGGTGGGGATGGGATGGGAAGGCCAACATCCGCCCCGCCCCGCCCCGCCCCGCCCCATTGACATCCCTAGGTGTTACACTCCCACTTTACCTTCCTTTCCCCAGATCATTCTCTCTCCTCCTTTATACCCATTTTGACCTTTTTTTTTTTAAATTTCAATTGACGTTTTTGAATTTCTGAAATTTTGTCAAAATTCAGAAAGAAGAAGAAGATACTGCCATGGACACCGATGCTACGGCTCCGCCCAAAGATAGCACCAATAATTCCCACAACGGCCTACAATTATTGTAAGATTTTTCAATTCTTATTTTCGTATTTTATTCAATGGTTATTTTCGTTTTTTTTTTTTTTTTGGTATTTTAGTTCCATTCGTTCATTTGAGTAACCCCGTTTCTCCATTACATTACGTAATTAATTTAATTTCTTACGTGGTTATACCAAGTGGGTAGCCACATATAAGAATTTGTGTACGAGCAAAGCTCCAATCTATCTACTAAACAAAAGACGTTTATCAACTAGCAATTTTGTTTAGCAAATTTGGATTTTCTCATATTGTTCATTTAGTTTATAAAAGTGGTGTGTGCCATGTTGAGATCTAATTTGAATCAAAAGGAGCTTTTAATACATATTCAATTAAATTAAAATAATATTTCCGGTGACAAATTGGTAAGAAAATGTTGTTGCAGTGACACATAAGTAAAATTTAAGGTTCCGGCGACATTAAGCCGAAAAATGGCACTTGGATTTTTTTTTTTTATTTTTTTTTATCTTTCATTCCTTTGTTTATTGATTAACAAAATGTTTTCAATTGTCTCTAAATCCTATTACGAATTAATAATACAAAGAGTGATTTAAATCCTTTCTACTATTATTGTTATATTTTTCCCCTTAAATTTAAAGCTAATGCAATGATTAATTTGTGTTCAAATCAGTGTCATTAAATCCTAAATATTTAGGGGGCGTTTGGTTCAAACAATGGTATGGGTTTGGAATGAGGAATGAAACCTGGGTGGTATGGGGTTAGAACTTGATACTTGATTTCATGTGTTTGGTTTTTATCTAGGAATGATGGTTTTCCTTTTAATTTTAAACCTAAAGGTATGGGTATGAGCCATACCCACCTCCTCCCTTGGGTTTCAAAAACCCATACCTTGGGGGTTTGAGGTATGGGTTTGAAAAATGAAATTTCAAGAAACAAACACAAAGTATGGGTTTTGGTCATTCCAAACCCATACCTTATACCTAATATGCTTGAACCAAACACCCCCTTAGTCTTGTTAGTTGATTTGAGCTTAGGACAACTGGGACCCCTATACTTTTCATCTTATTTTCGCTGAAACTGAAATTATTTTTACTGAATTGAAATTTTTTAGATTTTACTAATTGTCAATTATATTTTCTCATTAAAATTTATTTTTACTTAATTGAACTTATTTTTGCCAACTGAACTTAGTTTTACCGAACTGAAATTATTTTTATCACTCCATTTCGTAATAATCGCAACAATAGGACGTGCACAAAGTTTTAAGAAATTTATAAGATTGAGATCATAAAGGTGAATTTTATAATATAAAGTATAGTCAGTGCCTTAGTGGAGATATATTAGGTTGCTAGTTGGAGAGGAAAAAACATCATTAGTAAAAGTAGGTTAAGAAGAAGAGAGAAATATTAAAATATTTATGCAATTGGGGTTAGTGGGAAAGATAAATAATAAAATAGTGATGAGTCCTTACCGAATTAGAAAGTGTTGCAACTATTATATAACAGACATAAAAGGAATATGTTGCGATTATAATAAAACGGAAGGAGTACTAAATATTTTAGTTTTAAGGTGAAGAGAACAAAGCCTAAATATGAAGGGATAGTAGTGAGGAGGATTTCCCAAAACCTTTCCTAAGGAATCCTAATGAGTAAGTAGAGGTTATTGCCTGAAATGCCATCAAGAAATGCATATCTACAGATTGATCTGTCATCTCAATTTTATCGAGTCTAGTAGATGAAATACTGATTGCTTAAGCTGTCATGTAAAGTTAGGCAATTATTGCATAGTGCAGTTACTTCTATGTCATACTGTTATTATGTATCTGGAATGCATAATCTAGGCTCTTGGCATTGCTTAACGCATGTCTATCAATGTCTGGGACGATTGACAAGTGCTTCACTGCTGATGAAATCTCAAAGTATGGCCAGTATGAAGGTGAGTTTGCTAGTCACCTGAGGGCGAAATACTCCTCCGACAAGGATGTCCATGGAGGTAAACTTCTTTGTCATGCTGACTATTACATCTATGTATCTGTAAGCTTAAGTCCTTTTTTTTCCTGCAATGATTGCAATCCTTTAAAACTACCATATCTGAACCAGCTTTGAAAGGCATGCTCGTTGCTAACTGAGAGGAGTAAAATTTATGACCTTGTGTTATTTGCTTCCAAGTTTCAAATGCTATTAAGCAATGGGTCTTCAGATAGATCAGTGACATCAGTCTAAATTGGATGATACTAAGTAATTGTGACTTGGTTTCCTTTGTGCTCTATCTGCCTCCCGCCCTCCCGGTTTTCCACTTTGTACTCTTATTTAGTATTTACATTCACATTAGAGATGTGATATGTGCCGTAGTTATTTTTATCTTTTGTGTTTCCATTTCCTTGACAAGCCTATGCTTTTCTCAGTTGACATTGTTGTATGGTCTATTGGTCTATGAGTCTATGACCTCTATCATAATATCATCCATTATGGTGGTGCTCTATCTTTCTTTTGAAAAGTGTTGACTCTGTCTCAGATTCCAGCTTCCAGCTTCTTTTTCCAACGTACTTCTGATTGTTTTGCATTTAGGTCCGTGTTGTTTCTTGACACTAGCTTTTTTCACACTGGTTCTTGACATTCTAGTTCAGAAACATTTTGTATCACTCGTCAAGTAGAAGAAGAAAGATCAGGGATAGTGTCTGCTTCCCTTATGCGGTGGCAACAATACTGCCAGGACATGATTCTTATAAAGGTGTTTCCATGTCATGATGTTATGGTGCTAGCACCATGAACTTCATGAACATCATCTTGAAAGGAGTTTATGTGTCTTTAGAGCACAATTAAGTATCCAATTCCTCGCTCTCCCACTTTTTTTTTTTAAGTATATGAGCGTCATTCATTTGTATAGGTTCAAGCCAATATATTGGTTACCTGTAAAGATTATATGATACTCTTTCCATCTCTTTTTTATGGTAACGTTGACCTTCATGGCTCTTTTGCACATCTTTGACCATGTATATATTCAATATAATTTGAGTAAAAATTCTGAAAAAATCGATTATCTGAAAATTCCTTTCAAGACAAATACAACATCTTACATGATATGGTTTTGATCTTTATAATAGATTAATAGTATACTTTTGTAGTCAAGTTATCAAATGTTGACCACTAAAGTCAATATGTTACCATAGAAAAGAGATGGGACTTAGATTCCAATGAAGTGGCTTGAAGAATGGGGGAACTTCTGTGTGAGGTTTATTATTATTATTGTTATTATTATTATTATTATTATGATTATTATTATTATTATTATTATTATTATTATAATTATTATTATTATTATTATTATTATTTGGTATAAAACTGAGATTTAAAAGCTGTTGCTCGCATTCGTTTGACATTTTTCTATAGCATTGTTATTATTGACATGGGGAAGCACTGTGTTTCGAACTTTCAATTGACATCGATTTTCATGAGGTGCATACACTTGGAATACTTGAATGCTCTTATAGCTGCACTTTGGGTGCTTATTTTTGGACCTAATGGTGAAGGTCCTATAAGTTACTTTGGATAATAAAGTTTACATCTTCATGTTGCTTTCATTCTTTGAATTTGATAATAAAGTTTACATCTTCATATTGCTTTCATTCTTTGAATTTGATTTATAGAGATTATAAATTATTGAGACAATCTGCAATCTACAATCTACTTCGTTACATCTAATTCTATATATGACCAAGAGTAAAGAATCTAATTATTGAATAACAGAAGAATTAAAAGACATGCAGGGGCCACAGGAAACATCTTCTGTTCTGTATTGTACAATTGCTTGATTATTTTTATCATTTCGATTAGAATTAGCAACGTTAGCTTATTAATGGTATATATATATAAATATATATATATATATATATATATATATATATATATATATATATATATATATATATATATATATATATATATATGTGTGTGTGTGTGTGTGTACAGGTGACATAAATGACCTTGCAGTCACAGAGGGCAATGAAACCATAAAAGCAAGCAGGTGCAATTTTTCTTATTCTTTTAATTTTATGACATTCAAAGTTGAAGTTAAATAAAGGTGACATATATGTTCTTGGACTCCCGTATCCATGTTCAACACGCGTTTGTGTTTGTAGGTGTCATAGGAATCGATATACCTTAACATATGTGAATATGCTTGACAAATCATAGGTTGTGGTGAATTTGACAAATACACATTAGTGACAAGAGATAAAGTGGAGAGCTGTCAACAAATCTTATATGGAAATGGAATTTATAAACAGTTCATGGATCATTAAAGACAACCACAAATGGGACAATACCGAAGGCAATAACGATTTAATCTATAAATGTTACACCCCATTCACAATTTATGAGATTGTTGATTTTATGTGGTCACGAAACACAAAAGGAGGAGTCGGGAATGATGGTACAAAATTGTATCAATAAAGCAGTTTTGCCCATATTGGATTCTATTTGATTTTTATTGCGACATGTATTAATTGTAACACAAAAAACATACAAATTTATTCATTCACTCCAAACTAGATTATGTTAAGTCGGTTGAATACTTAATGCACATACAGTTTACTAATTAGTGATAATTGTGATCACGCAACAAGACCTAAACCAGTAATCTAAATTATTTTATTAGTCATGATTTGGAATTACATGTCTTAATTTACATTCAATTGGTGTTTAAAGCAGTTAAACAATTACGCATAAAAACATTGGAATCAACATATCTAAGACAAGAAATCTTATCATCCCAAACATGATATTAACGATTATTAATAAAATCTAAAGTATGATACTAATAAAATTAATAAAACGCATAATATGATACTAATAACCCTAAACATGATACTAAGCAAGGAAATTCACATATAGAATAAATAATAAAAGATTAACTAGATTACTTACTTTGATTGCGTAACCTTACAACTAGGGTGGGTAAGCATGACAAAGTGCCTTGAAACTTTTAGAACCGAAACTTTTTGCAACAGGTTCCTCAAAATGGAAATCGAAACCAAAACATGTTGATTTGGTCTTGGAAATTGAGAGCCGGTCCTAGTTCAAGGTACCATGCCTTTTAATATACTTGATAATTTTTTACGGGTCTCAAATTTATAACTTTTACAACTCGCAAATACAACAATTTAAAATTTTAGCAATTTTTTTTTGTGTTTTCACTCATTCTCTCTGAAGTTTTCGGCTTAAATTTACTCAAATCTTCTACCTTGCTTCAAATTTTTTTATTATGCATGTTTAAATTTGCTTGAAATGGCTTGGTTTTTGTGGCTGAAACCTTTGAAGGTTTCAATTTGGGGATTTTCAAATGTGCTCAATTCTTGTTCAATTTTTTTTTTTTTTGGTATATTGATGTATGTATGTTTGTTTTTGAGCGTTTTGATACCAATTTTGTTTGATTTGGTGAAGAAATGAGTAATTTGCCATTTTTGAAGTAGTACTATGTTGTGTGTGAAGAATATGTTGGTGTTTTATATTTTGCTTGCTCATTTGCACTTGAAATCATGATGATATTGGTGTTGTAGATCTTGTAAAAATAATTTGTGTGTATATCTTGAAGTTTCATACAAGTTGAATATTGTTCTTTTTTTTTACATGCATTATATTGTTATGAAGAATATAATATCATGCGGTTAGGAGAATTATATTATTAGTTTATCATGAGAATATAAAACTACTTATACCATATATTTAGCTAATTTTTACCATGAGAAAATTTTAGTGTGTTAGGAATGATCATGTGGTACTCATTAATTAATTTAGAGAGGGAGAAATATAGTACTTAAGGAGCCCCATAAGTTACATTGTACTGCTTAGAAATTTTGATTAGACTTATAATATTTTTCTTAGTTGTTTAGAGAAATTGATTCTAACAACCATTTGGAAAATAGCATGTCTAAATGTAGAGATCGTGATGCCAGTTCGAGGGTGCAGAAGAGAGCTTATTTAGAGGACACTCCTACTAGAGCGATCCTCGAGGAGGAGGAGCAGACGCCTTGCAATTCACGTTGTTCTTGTAGGAGAGTGTGGCTTCCGTCGTCTTGGGAGCCACACCAGTTGTGTGCTGCCCAGAGCAGCACATTTCTCATCGGCATGCCATGGGGCGGGTTGATAATCCCTTACGGCACCATGACTTTAATTCTAAGAGGCTTTTGTATGGTTTATATGAGCGTGTCATGGCCGATGACGAGACTCGCGCTTTGTGGTTGTCGTGTGGTTTAAGCGACTTTTGGGCAATCTGTCGTCGATTTTGCTAGTCCTCATAAGAGTGGACCCATGATAGTCCAGACTCTATTGGAGTATTTTTGGGATACTACCAACACTTTCCACTTTCCTTGGGGTGATGGTGACCCCCTTTGACTTCATGATGATTAGCGGGCTTCATTTTCGCAAAATCCCTATGCAGCAAAACGTGGAAATGAGACTATCATCTCCTTCAGTTTTGGACCAGCTGGGTCCTATTGTTGAGGTGTTGCGAGGCCGACAGGGCCACCAGAATATGAAGATGATTTCAGAAACAACACTTGCAGAGGGTTTTGACCACCCTCGAGCCACCGCAGAGCAGAGGGTTCGGATATTTGTGTTAATGTTTCTTTCTAGGACACTTTCTCCTCACAGGGGGAGTCATGTCATGCTCCGGTACTTACCGTCTCTTGCTGTTCTTGCCGACGTAGGCTCTTATGATTGGGCCGGTCTCGGCTATGCGGAAATGTTCTTGTCCCTAAGACAGGCTTGCCGCCAAGTCGACAACACGTCTGAGGTCATTGTGAGTGGCCTTTGGAGAATCTTAGAGGTATAACTTTTCCTTTAGTCTTTCATTTATGTAAGTTCAGAATTGAAATCTTATGTTTTGCTTTGCTGTAGCTATGGTTCTACGAGTATTTTCCCTCGTTGGCCCCAATCCGAGCTATTGGGGTCACTCGCTCGTTTCCGATAGTAGCGAGTTGGCGGCAACGAGGTGCACTTGCGTTTAATTCTGTGGTTGCTTTGAGAGGAATGCTACAGCGTGTTGGCTGTGCCGACATGAGTATTCAACATTGTCTTTGTTTCTTAGTTATGCATCTCTTTTTGCATCTTACAACATTTCTATTATTTCAGTTAATATGGTACCGTCCCTGGGGTGGTATGTATGGTATAGAAGGGTTCAAGTACATTTATTATCTCTCGATCCATCATGTGATTTTCCTCGGGACTCTATTCCCAACTTGGTACCTAGGTGAAAGGGTCACTAAGCAGCACAGTACGGACTATTTCGTTGTCCATCACGATCTGCCAGCGTCGATGATGTATCCCCAGAGGATCTTTGCCATTGTCGATGGTGGGGGTCCTTCTCGGACTTCCTGTCGTGAGTTAGTCTACATGGATCGGGACTATGTCACGGAGCTGCTTCCGAGGTTAGCCTCGGCTTCCCACTTTCGAGAGGTTTGTATATATTTCACGTGGGTTTGTTTGTATCCCCATCATTGTCAGATAACATGATTATCCTATGATGATTTGTAGGCTGTTCGTCGTGATAGGACGTTTGAGATTCCTAATCGATCGATTTGAAACCGGGGACCAATCGGTGAGACAAAGGAACACCTTCCAGAGGCCCCTAAGGGCTATCGACATGCCCAGGCTTCGTGTCCAGAGGAGCTGGAGCTAGTGAGTCTTGTCTTTGTTACATTGATTGTTTATTTGAATACTAACTTACTTTTCTAAATTAATTTTTTTTTATTCATAGTTGTCCCGCGAAGGGGTGATGAAGCTGCCGAACATCATTGATATCTGCAAGTATGGCTTGATCAAGTTGCGTCAAATGATGTGTCACATTGATTCAGAGGACGAGCGATATGTATGATCTCTTTATTATTTTGTCTTTCATTTTGCTTTTATTTCTGCATACTAAATATATTTTGTTTCATTTCAGCCACGACATCAGTCTCGCTCTTGCCGAGGCATGGTGAATCAGACAGAGCGGGAGTGAGAGCGAGTAATCGTCGGTTCTCTTCAGAGTTTTCGAGGCAGCCTCACCTTTAGTCGCATCCAGAGTTTCAACCCCCTTATTTGCTTCAGCAGGTCATTCTTTTGCGACCTCCGAGGTCCGAGGAATAATTTATATCTTGGCAAGTTGGCAGCTGTTGCAACCTTCTCGTGAGTTCGTACCGATCTTAGGATTCAGTGGGCCATCTTCGGCGATGCATACTTCTTACAGTAGGCCTTATCCCGAGTTTCAGATGGATGTCGACGGAGATACAGTTTCTTCCACCGCATTTTGGAGGCTCTGGCTCACAGTATACCGTGTGGAGTGGGCCGACGGTTAGGATGTTGGGCCCTACTAGTGCGGAGGTTGGTCAAGATCTCACTCCATGTACAAGATGATGGAGAGCATCTTCGTCCCTTCAAGTGCCCGTCTGAGCGCCTATGTTGGCTATGACGAATAGTTTGAGAGTTCCTTGAATATTGAGTTATTTATCAAGGGATTTTTGACTTTGTACAGACTAGACTTGACTTATGTAGACTATTACATTTGTATATTTGACCCGATTGCATTATTGAATTACTTAGCAAATTTGTACATTTATTTAGCCTTTTTTATTGACTTATCAAATTAGCTATACTTGGCACTAGGTGCAAGTGTTTGTTTGTGCGAATGTATAAGTTGATGCAAAAAAAAAAAAAAAAAAAAAAAGAAAAAAAAATTATTAAAAAATTTAGAATACTATTAGCATTATGTTATAACATTGCTATTTCATATTTAAGTTTTTATTTTTCTTTTTTTTCCTCGTCTAATATGTTGCAACTATTTTTACCCTTATTTATTTTAATTTTTTTTTTTTGGTGTTTAGAGAGCCATAAGGGCGGGGTGAGAATCGATCCCAATATCTTCTAGAACTGGGAGGGAAGCTCTAACCACTTGATCTATCCCTCACTCTTATTTTTACCCTTATTAGTAATGCATCTTTTTTGGAAAATAAATTCAATATGTAATATGAAGTATTAACTAAATAATCTAGGATTTTTTCACAAATATAATTAAATTTGCATATAATTAGTTTATAAGAAAATTTAGTTTTTTTTTTGTTTAGTATTATAGGAATCTTAGATAAAAATACTCACTAACTATAATAATTAAAAAAAAAAAACAAATTCTCCCTACAATGGAGTACGTAATAAAAACAAAATAAGATTTCAATTACTACCTCCATTAATAGTTATGTGCAACTTTTGTCATTTCGGGATGATCGGGGTTATGTGCAACTTTCCATTTTCTTCCTAGTTTTAGTAAAAAAAAACCTTGAAATTACACTTTTACCCTTAGTTACAAAATTTAATTCATTAAACATTACCCTTATTATACCTTAATCTAATTAACCTAAACTTAATCAGAATTTCCTAATCTAATGACTCCCTCCATTTATTATCCCAATTCCCCCCATCTCTCCTCATTTACTCACTTCCCCAACCACCAAAAATTAAATTCTGATGGTTGGTTCTCTCTATATTTTCTGGAGAGTTCTTCATAAGATGAACCATAGTTCATCTTATGTGACTTTCTCTCTCCTGTTCATCTTCTGTGACTTTCTCTCTCCTGTTCATCTTCGATTCTTCCTCTTCCTCTATCCAGATCTACTCTTCTCCACTACAATTTCTCAAAAAAAAGTCCCCCACAACAATGGTTAACCTAAGCCCTTTACATGACGCTTTCATGGAGACGGATGACGTTGGTGAGGGGAATTTGATCTTGTCCCTCATTCAATCAATTGAGACAGGATCTCCATTTCCCCGTCAATTTTACGAGTCCGGTGAAGCTGGTCCCTGCTGTACTTTTACCACTTACAAGGCCTTAGGGAAGGTTCTAGAGAGTATGGAGGAGGAGGAACGTCTGAAGAGAGAGGAGGGTCAAGGTGAGTCCCGAGGCAAGAAATCGCTTGATTTCTCTGAAGTTGCTGTAGATTTGGTTGCTGAAAGTGGTGAGGGGAGTGGCGTGGCCCCAAAAAAACCCAGATCTAAGAGGGCAAGGCCAACCCCCACGATCCGTGCTAAGAGGAAGGCAGCGTTGGTTGCTCTGAGGAGGATGCGTGGGGTTCCTGACCATGAGTTCATTGTCCTCTCTTCTGATGAAAAGCCTGAATTTGCTTCTCGTTCTGGTCCTGTTCTCAGGCACTCTGTGAGGCGGGTGAACCCTAAGGTTCAACCCTCCGAGTGACTACTTGCGTAACGATTCCTAATCCTAACTTGTTTAATTTTTATTACTGAGTCCCTTTAGTTTGATGTTTGTGACTGTATGTTTGTTGTTTGGTATGATTTACTGCTTCTGATTTGGGGTTGCTTGTTGGTGGCTTAGTTTAATAGCTGTGTATGGATTAACTTGTTGGTTGTTCAATTATGTGAGTCCCTTATCTTGTGATTTACTGGTTCTGATTTTGTTGATTATTATTGTTTAATTGTCGAACAAATTATGGTGATGATTTTGGTTTCCTGGAGCATGCTGGATTATATTGTTTGATTATGTTGTTTGGATTTTGTTGATGGTTGATGGATCATGTTGATGGTTTGGTTTGGTTGATTGTTTGGTTGGCTGGAGCTTCTATTTGGTATTGATTATGTTGCTGGTTTGGTTGATGGTTAATGGATCATGTGTTTTGATTTCTGTGTGGTTGATGTTGTATTCATGACTTATGCCCTTTTTGGGAATTTGATTGTTGAATGATGAGGCTTAATGATGGTTGGTTGTGTCACCTTTGGAGGTTTGATGTCTATACTGTTCTCCATGATCATTGTTGTAGAGAACATTGTGTGTTTGAGTCCCCTTATTGTGCATTCTTAAGTGGTCAGTAGGGAGTCCCCCAATTATGTCATTATATTGTTCACATGAAATCCAAATGTTGAAGGGACTCCAATGAATTACTCTTTGAACAGGGGTTTTTCTCCAACAATCACCTTACATTGATTGTTATTGAGGTAACCTTGTTTGAAGAGTTGTATTCAAAAACATAGTATTCCTATGATGGATTAATAAGCATAAGTGCCTTTGACATTTTCATTTCATTCAAAATATGGCTACAAAAAGCCTCTTACATGTGAAGCAGAACTTACACATAACTGCCTTTGATATTTGGATTGATCCCTAACACACAAAATACACCTAACCACCTATTCATTGAGACTTAATAATAAAAAATAAATAAAAAAAATAAAATAAAGTAAAATAAAAAAACATTGAAATAAAGACTCTTAAGTGGTTATGTGTGGCAGTAGTTGTAGATGTTCTGTTGTACTTTGTATCCTCATGTAATTAGTCTGCATCCACCTCCATTTCTTCCTCTGCTTCATGATTTCCTTGGGGTGCTGGCCTGAACATTGTGTTGAGATACTCCATAGCTTCCTTGACTATACTCTTGTCAACTTGAATCTGATTTGGCAGAATGCCAAGATTATCAAGTTTTTTCTTGTTCATGTGGGGAATTTTGTACTTGTTCCCACCTTATGCCTTGAGTATTTTGATCATGCATCTCTGTAATGTCACCCAAATGTACTTGTTTACTTCTGGTTTGAATGTGTTATAAGATTCATAAACTTTTCAACTAGCTCATATAGATTCTTAGGAAATGATTGATATTGCAAAGACTGAATTAATCTGAATAACCCTAAGTCCAATACATTCAAATCAGGTGATTGAGCTGGTTGAAACACAAATTGAATGTTGAACCAATTTGGTTGTGTAGCTGCAATAAACTGTTCATCTCTTGGAATTTGATGTGGCTTTGCATTATCCCATTGTATGACCACATTTTTGGGCAAACTTTCATGCCAACTTGCTACAATTGCTGGGATCACCTTGTTTAATAACATCTCTCTGATTACTTCTCTGTTAACATTTTGGAGTGCCTTAGTGACCATTGTGCCTGCTGCTCTGTTTTTACTTAATTTCTTTGCCCTTTCTTGGACTGTGAATGGGAATATCCCATACTTCCCATCATGTAGGAGTTCCCCATTTCTTCCATATAGAGGCTTCCCAATAATTGCCATGAACATAGCCTTTAACTTGAACCTTCTTGATTGTTGTGCCATGTATAGATCTTCCTCACTTGGAAGGAGATAAAATCTCCACTTATCGGGATTGAGGTAGAACCATTTCTCATCAATGTGAATGTGTTGCTGCATGTCATCAAAAGTGGGGTCCTCTTGATTTTGGATTGGGTTGATTAGAGACAAAACCCATTTCATTCTTGCAACCTTATGGTCTGATGTCAGTGCTGGTTTGTTGCTTGCTGTGTGTGTTCTCAGCCTACCTTTTTCCTTTAAATTATGAAGAGTGACATGTGAAATCTTGAGTGCTGCAGCATATGATATTTCTGTCTGCCTTAAATGTAGAGGGATTGACTGTAGGAATTCATTAGAAAATTCCCTTGGCTTTGGACCTGTCCTCCCTATCTTTTTTGGTCCTAACATCAATCAAATCCCTTGTGCCATCTGTTTTTTGATATCTGTGAAAAGTCTTGTAATTGTTGACTTGTGTACCTTGAAATTCACTGATAATTCTTTCTTGTAGCCTCTTTGTAAGTTCCCTTCTTGCATTTTAAGTAGCATTACATCTACTATCTCC